>NC_090654.1:66559093-67262093 GCF_040937935.1 Hyperolius riggenbachi | reverse complement strand
TAATAACCAGTCTTACTTGTTTTATGTTGCTGCCTGAAAGAGTCAATTTCTAGGCATGGAAGTGACAGCTTCTGTCTTGTTGGTAGCTTGTCGATAGGGGCGTCTGGTTAAAACAGTGCCTATAGCAAACACTAAAATTGCGCCCCCCGCAACACTTACCCACACCCCCACCACACACAAAAATAGGCCCATTTCCTTCCCCCTTCCATAAAGGTAGCCCCTTCTCCTTCTCCCTATGCTGCACGCTGCTAAAATGTATTTGAGCCACCGCTCAATACAGTTTCCCCCCCCTCTCCCCCGTGCAGCACACTGCTAAAACAATGACCTCAAATCAGGGGCGAACAGGTGACAGTGAACTTCAAATGCAGGAGTGACCGATGATGTCACTTTCTGCATTTTAAGTTCACCGCATGGCTACTATGCACCAATCTCCTGTCCTGTCTCCTGGCCGCCGCTAATCTCAGGTCTGTTCGTGTTTTAGCGGCGGCAGCATGGGGGAGAGGGAGAGGTGGAACTGTATTGAGCAGTGGCTCAATACATGCATTTTAGCAGCGCCCAGCACGGAGAGAAGGAGGGGGGAAACTGTTTTTAGGGGAGAAGGGGGATGCAGGCATGGTGGTGCCCATGGATGCTGTGGTGCCCATGGCACTATCCATATTTGCACCCCTATAGATATGCCACTGCTTGTCAGAAATATAGTAAACATCACTGATAAGCAAAGTGCAGCCATAAACGTTTTCCTGGCAGAATACAACTTCTGAGAGCAGAAAAAGATAGGAAAAGGTCAAAAGTCCATGTATTTTCACTCAGGGATACTTAATAGGCTGCCACTGAGCAGAGACAACAACTAAAAATTCAATCTACTTCGTAAATGCTCAGATATAAAATAAAACCATGCAATTTCTAAAAATGTCATTTTAGGAGTAGGAGGATTAATACAATTGTTTATCTCATCAGTTTATTTTCACCTTGGGCTCACTTTAAGTTTGTTATACAGTTGAATACTCACCTAATGACGCAGGAAGATAGATCTCAGCAACAACCCCGGACGATAAGCGTTTCCTGATCCATCACCCTGCCGGCGGGTTCACATGACGACACACTACGGCTGTGAGCGGGAAGTCGTGCGCTTGCGGTACTTTGCGCTGAGTCGTCAGGGATCTTAAAGATCCGCTGTGATGGTCATTATCGACGCGCATCACCACAGGGTATTTGCGATAGCGCACCTGTATACACATCACAAGATCACAGAAACGTTTTGGCAGGCGTTCACAAGTCAGGAACTCCCTGCATTTGGACTATAAGATGCAGTGACTTTTTTCCCCCACTTTTAGGGGAGAAAAAGTGAGTCTTATAGTCCAAAAAATACAGTACAGTATATTCAAAAACAGCAGTGGTGAATTTAGGCGCAGGGTGAAGCCAAAAGGCGTCTCACCCTGATATACTCCTACCCTCTTTATAAGTTATTCCCCTACTGACTACCTAATTATTTATTATCTGCCCTCGTAATTTGGCTTCTGGCTGTTGCCAGCACCCAAATGACCCTTTTTTTACTGTAATTTGGGCTCCGGCTATTGTAGGGAAATGTCTTCCCCTCTGTATTCAGATATTTTCTGACCTTTCCAGTGCTCATATATTCCTAAAACATTTCTGCACACAAGCAAGTCTGTGTTGTTGATGTATCATGATCGGTGCCTTTTGCCAGAATCTCTTTATTTTCTATTCCAGGTTCCCCCTCCCTACCTGATAAACACAGACATTCCCGAGATTTGGTGATGCTGCTACCGACACCACGGGACCGGCCCAGCAGTGCCATGTATCAGACTGCTGCAGAAAGTGGCCAGGTATGGAAGAATAATATGTGTGCGCCATTCACATCCCCGCCTTAGAGTGAGATGTGTGTCTGGGACATCGGGCTGGAGGAGGAGCTTAGTTTGGGTCTGGCTCGGTCTACAGGGAACTGGACCTTGTTAACAGTACAGCTACATCTACAAAAGGCTCAGGTCTGATGTAAGGGCTAAAGGACAGCTGAAGTGAGAGGTGTATGGAGGCTGCCATATATATTTCCTTTTAAGCAATTCCAGTTGCCTGGAAACTCTGCTGGTCTATTTGGCTGCAGTAGTGTCTGAAGCAGTCAAAAAAGAACAAGAGAACTAGAGGTCCCCCCTGAATATAAAAATAACAAAATGAGCAAAATACTAGATGTTTGAGAAAATGAAAAAAATCTTTATTAATAAGCCAACTGCAAGTTTAAAAACAATTAAAAACAAAGTAGCCAGACCTGAGCCAGAAACCCCTAGTAATACAATAATATCTGCAAGACCCTGCATGTATATATAATATGAAAAGACGGAATGTAGCCTATCCTGGAGTCTCTGCGAACAAATTTGGGAAAAGTATATAAATATAGGGCCACAAAAAGCAGTATATCAAAAATAAGTATTATGGTGTGGCACTATATCACAGAGATGATCCATGGAAGGCTACACACCCACATGAACAACATGTATTCTCAATCACCTGCTGCCATTATATGATAAAGTGCTAGTGCATGATCAACAATAATAACAACCAAAAACAAGATCATATAAAGAAGAGTGAAAAAATGACCAGACAAGAACGTGATATAATATGAAAAGATGATAATGTGAAGTAGAGGAGGGAAGATTCCCATAAGGTGCACAAGTGAAACAATATGGATAGCAGCAAGAGAGCGAAAAGTTAGGCAGGGCTCACCTAATAGAAACAATAGAAGGTCTCAGGAATGGCTAGTTACCTAGTGATGCTTGCTCGTTTTCTTGGTTTTGAGTAGTGTCTGAATCAGACCAGAAACAAGCATACAGCTAATCTTGTCAGATCTGATGTCAGAAACACCTAATCTGCTGCATGCTTGTTCAGGAGCTATGGCTAAAAGTATTAAAAGCAGAGGATCTGCAGGATAGCCAGGCAACTGGTATTGCTTAAAGGGATACTGTAGGTGGGTCGGGGGAAAATGAGCTGAACTTACCCGGGGCTTCTAATGGTCCGCCGCAGACATCCTGGGCCTGCGCAGCCACTCAACGATGCTCCGGCCCCACCTCCGGTTCACTTCTGGAATTTCTGACTTTAAAGTCAGAAAACCACTGCGCCTGCATTGCCGTGTCCTCGATCCCGCTGATGTCATCAAGAGTGCGCAGCGCAGGCCCAGTATGGTCTGTGTCTGCGCAGTACACACCTGGTGACATCAGCGGGAGCGAGGACACGGCAACGCAGGCGCAGTGGTTTTCTGACTTTTAAAGTCAGAAATTCCAGAAGTGAACCAGAGGCGGGGCCGGAGCATTGGGGAGTGGCTGCGCCAACACAGGATGTCTGCGGGGGACCAATAGAAGCCCCGGGTAAGTTCAGCTCATTTTCCCCCGACCCCCCCTACAGTATCCCTTTAAAGTGAACCAGAGATGAAAAAATATACACATACCTGGGGGCTGGGGCCTTCTCCAGCCCCATCCGCCTGGATCGCTCCTACGCCGCCGTCCTCCACTGCCCGAAGCTACGAAAACCGGGTCCCCGCACTGCCGTCAGTCGGAGCCAGTCTAGCGTAAGAGAACTGCGGCTGCTGGAGTGATACGTGGAGGATGCACTTCTGCGTAGACTGGCTCCGATGACGTCAGTGATCCCGGTTCTTGTAGCTTCGGGCAGCGGAGGACAGCGGCGTGGGAGCGATCCAGGCGGATGGGGCTGGAGGAAGCCCGAGGTATGTATAAATCTTTTTTTATTTCAATCATCTCTGGTTCCCTTTAGAAGGAGATAAATATGGCAGCCTCCAAATACCTCTCATTTCAGTTGTCCTTTAAAGAGACTGTATAACAAAATGTTCAGCCTTATTTCTTCTATCCTATAAGTTCCTATACCTGTTCTAATGTGGTCTGTCTTACTGCAGCCTTTCCTAGTTGCACAGTGGCTGTATTATCTCTGTTATATAATCTAATCTTCTTTCCTCTGACGGCTTTGTCGGGCTCAGGCACTCAGGAAAGAATGTGCTTCTCTGCTTGTTATAGGCAGAAGCTATACACGCCCCCTGCAGGCTCTGTATGAGTCACAGACTGAGCTCCTCTCAGCCTATCGCATGCCATGTCTTTTGTTTGTAAACACTGCCTAAAACTGGCAATTACAAGCCAGGATTGCAGCAGGGAGTGGCAGAAACAGCACAGAGGGGCCCAGGAGAACATAATGAATAGAATGGTATGCTTTTTATTGTAAGAATTTTAGAGTACAGATTCTCTGCTTTGTAGCACAGAATTGTAGCTGGCTATAACAGAAGTCTGAGCAGCTACAAGTACTTCTATGGAGAACTTTAACTAGATGTCTCTGTAACCTGAAAGGATGAGGCCACACATCATAGATCAGAGCTAAGAGTACCTGTTAATAGAACAACTGGTACTAACAGTTTCAGTGACTCCCAGGACATACTAAAGTAAGAAGATAAGTAGGTTCTGGTATGCAACAGCATCTTATGGTTCTATACTTATCCCTGTTATATAATACATTCTAGTGACAGGTTTGGGGCAGAAGTTGTTGCTGAAGCTTTTAGTGTTGCTCTGTGGTCCTCCATGCATGGAGTGGGTGGAGCAATTTCTTGTTCTGTGACTAGACTACACAGCTTACCATTATTATCCACAGCACAGTGCTGCTCATGGTTGTGGAATCTGCTGCACTGCATGCACCATGCAATTCCCCAGCATAGGTGTAAGAGCATGTATTTGGGTGCGTGAAGTGGTCATCCCAATCCATCTGTAGATGTAGATGCACAGTGACCTCATGTGGCTGCATGTAAGAAAAGCCTGCTACTTAAAGAGGGGGGGGGGGGGGGTTCTACCTACTGTGAAGATGATATATTATTAGTCACATGTGCACTGTGACGCTGGGTAGACGTATTGGGGTTTAGGTTAATAGGGGGGTGTGGGGGTGGGGTGGGTTAGTTCTGTCGCTACATTGCACATGGGACTTAGTTCTGACAAATGTGTTCTATATACCTATGGCATATGTGGCATGTGTGTGCACATGCCAAGGTGTGTCTACTGTTATGCTGCCCCTTTCTAAGGCCATCAGTTACGGAATCCGGAGGAATAGGGGCTTTATCCTGCTCAAGCTTGGGCAATGATACAGATTCCGGATTACCAGGGATGCTATGTTAGCATTATTACGGAATCCAGAACGAGATAGGGTTCATGAATATGCATGTTTATTACGTGTGTCCGTAAGCCACATTGATAGGTGGTGGGCAGACGCTGATGCGGATAAATAGATGAGGTGGATGAGAGTGCGTCCAGCCCCTGATGAGTCACGCTCGTGACGAAACGCGTAGGGCGGAGCTTGGACGCACGCACAGACGCTCAGGAAGCAAGGATTTCGCTACACCAGGCCGGCGGACGCGCTGAGGTTCACGGTGCAGTACTTTTATATGCTATGCAAACAAGAATATACATTGTAAGCAGAATTTTTAGCAGGGTTTTTATGTTTAAATAAACTGTATCACGCGATGTTCAATTTTACATTGGCTCTAGGATTTTCTTTGATGGCAATGGCTGCCGGTGTTTATGCATGTTAGCAAGAAATTTGAGGGTAAGCGGCCACTTCATAGGGAGAGGTGGAGGCTGCTTTCTGGCACGTTTGGGACTCATTCACTTGCTCTGGTAGTGTGTGAATTTACACTAAGGGTGAAATAGATTATACGTTACACCCTATGTTCCCTCTCTGTGTTTATTTCCCTACATGAGCGTATTGGATACCTGTGGAATACAAGCGCAGCAGTATTGGATTACTTTACTGCTACTTAAAGAGACACTGAAGCATAAAAAAATATGATATAATGAATTGGTTATGTAGTACAGAACTACGGATAATTACTAGAATATTAGTAGCAAAAAAATATTCTCATACTTTTAGTTTGTTATATAGTTTTTTTTATAACATTGCATCATTCTCTAATATTTGCAGTTTGCACACTACTCAGCATTCTAAATGATTTTACACAGCAGGCTAGTGAACTTTTGAACTGTCCTCTGCAGGAAAAAAAAAATACAGTGACTGACAGTTGAGATAACAAGCTTCAGAAGACAGAGCTCTCTGCGACTTTGAAAGTCGTGGAGCTCAATGCATAGATAACAACTGGAGTTTCTTAATTCTTCCTGCACTAGAAACAATATTAGACTTATCTCTCTGCTTTTAATGTTTTATTTCTTAGCTGTACTACACATGCAAATCATTATATCATTATTTTTTTTTTTGCTTCAGTGCCTCTTTAACCTGACCTTTTACATTGTCATTCTCTCTCTTCTTTCCCTCTCGGTGGTCTCACAGCGCTGTGTCTACCCACGGGCACTGTTCCAGCAAGTTCTCGGCCCTTGCAAACCCTGCAGTGATCCCAACCTCTCTGTGGCTGAGAAAGGTGATCTCTTGTTCCTTATTACTATAAATACACTATATATAACGGTACAAGCCAATGCAGTGTGTAATGCAGTGATGAATGGAGCCGAGAGGGCTGATGCACCTGTTGGCTGCTTATATCTCTTGGGCCTCCAGTACAAAAAAGATCTCGTCATTAGAAATGATCAATTTATTCTACATAAATTCTCTTCCAGAACTCATGATGGAGAAGCCTTTGATCAGTTTGGTCATATTTATGTCTCAGTTCTGTTTCCTGTGTAGCCGGCACAGGAAGCAGATGCTCCCATTTTGCCAATTTATTTTGCACTCTGCATAATATGTCATGAATGAAACATTCAGCAAAGGGAGAAGACTGTATTTGTAATTGGTTCTCCAGGTGTATAGACCTGGGAACTCAGAACTGCAGAGATCTCGCTACCTCACTTAGTTCCTAAGAGATGAAAGAAACCATAGTTACCCAAAGTGACATGATGAGATAAACATGTGTATGCACAGTCCCTAGCCTACTAGGAACTGGACTGGGATCCTTTTCATTCTCACTGTAAGGGTTAAGATTCCAGGGCTGTAAATGACAGTTTTGCTGCAGTCAGACTCTACAGTAACTCTCACTGATGTGTATTTAAAGGTTTTAAAACTGAGTGACTGAGAAAAACACATCTGAATACAGGAAACAGATAACAAGTTAAATAGCTCAACATTTGTCTGTATGGGAGCTGAATAACATTAGCTACTTCCGTACCAGCAGTCTCTGCCCTCTTAAGGACCAGAGACTGCTGGCACGGTAAAATGGCACTTACCGATGTTTTGCCAAAATCATCGCCGAGCACGCCGTTCTGTTCCTGCCACAGGTCCCTCTCTCTCATCTCTTGCCCTGCCATCTATATGACGGTAGAGCGCTGTGAGCCGGTCAGGAGCTGCTTTCATTGGCTCCTGACGCTGTCCATCAATGTAAGCCAATGGGATTTGCTTACAGTGATGACAGGGTCAGAAGCCAATGAAATCGGATCCTGACCGGCTCACAAAGCTCTAAAGTCATATATTATAGATGGCAGGGCGAGAGATCTGCGGTGGGGAGACAGCGGCAGGAGTGGCAGAACCACGTGGCAACGAGTGTTGAAATCTTGTAGGGGCGAAAAAAAGGCACAGACACCGGGAGCCCAATGTCGTGTAATAACGCCGGATCTATTTAGTAATGAATATAGCAAACTATATATACTCACAAAGGAGGGTTGCAGATGAGGCAACCGCTCGTGCTGGCATGTGAGGAAGTACCGTCCTCACTCGGCCTTTGTCGGCGAAAGGTCTGTCGGTCGCGGCTCCAAAAACAAAAAAGTGGATCTTTGGACCTCCAAAGAGGCCTAGATCCTATACAGTCCTCTAGGAGAATGTATGTACATAGAATTGGGGGGGGGGGGGGGGGGGGTTCAGGAGGTGCCCAAGGTATGATTGTTAGTGAAAAACAATATGTGAATATGTATATATGGAGGTAAGAAGATCTTACCTTGATAATGCCAATTTCAAAGATGCAAGATTTTCAAAACATACTTTTTATTGTGCACATCAGACAACGCGTTTCGTGGCTAACGCCGCTTCATCAGGTCAAGTTAAAGTGCCCTAAAAGAGGATTGACAGAAGCTCAGGGCTCAATCCACATGCAATTGTTGCAAACTTAAAAAGTACAAACATAAAAATTGCTGCAGTAACATAAAATCTGAATCTTATCAGAAATGACATAAAAAGATTACCGTATTATAAAAGCATATTAATATAGTAGCAGCAAATCATTAAGTCGCAAATGTCATTAATATAGATACGCGGTAGTTCCTGAGACAAACATATGGCCGAAACGCCTATGCGAGTCCATTGCCAGACAAAAACCAATATAAAAGAAAATAAACAACATGTAAAAGCAATCCTAGGAATATACAGCAATAATAGGAATATACATAAAAGTGAGCATGTTTGAGGTAAACACCAGTATGTGACCCTCACGTAGTAAGGTACCCCCTGTGTAGCTATGGGGTAATAGTACATTCTATGTATGCTATGAGTGTTGAAATCTACGTCCTGTCAGATCCGCGCAGCCATATGCAGCACGTAGATTTCAACTGCGTTGGTCCAGAACCAGTTAAAACCTGCTGTGGTATACCTGAGGAAGTCCAGACTGTAAAGGTAGGTTTTTATCTATAAATACACAATACAGGGATTCTAGGAAAACCCTATTTAGGAGTCGGACTATAGATGTCATTGTTTATCTCATTACTTTGCTTTAGCTGTCCAGCCTCCATTAAGGTAGTCCTACATCTAGCGATGATGGGCAGATTCGACCAAGAGACAAATCTCTCTCTGATGTAAACTGATAAGAAAGAGATCTGTCGGCTGCCCATACACCGCAGGCCGATACCCGATCAATTTCAGCATGAAATCTCTCGGGAATCGGCTGTGTCCACCTCATCCGCTGCCTCGCCGCTGTTGCCCTAATGTATAAATGCATGTAATGTGTGCGTTTATACATTAGCTGTCCTGTGTCGCAGTGCCCGTCCTTCTGATTCCTCCACTCTTCTATGACATCACACACCACGCTGCCGGCGTGGTGTGTGATGTCACACGCGTGGCGGTGTGCTATGCGCCGGCAGCGTGTATGGGGCTAACAGAAGAGTGGAGATTGGGAAGACATATGGACACACAGCGCGTGGGGGAGTTTCAGCACATTAGTCGCTTGCCAGATATCACTCGCCATTACCACTGCGCACGCGCCTGACTACGGCTTCCCGACGTCTTGCAGTATGTCCGACCGATATATACGAGCCCAAATTTCGGCCCGACATTAGTCGCAGTGTCAGTTGGGCATGCACTTGGCAGCACCAATTTTCATCCGATTTCAGATCGGATGGTCGTTCTGCCACCAAGTCGCCTGATGTATGGCTACCTTTAGACACACTGAGATATGGGCTGTACATGTAGATAGGGTTAGCTGCTCTGTGGAAGCCATCAGTTTTCTTTGAATAGCTGCAGAAGGGCAAGGCTCTCTCCCTTTTGTCTCTTGTAGCTTGCTGTGCATTATGTAAGTCACAATGTATTAGTCACTGTGATGTTTATGTTGTGTATGAACTCTGTATTATGTCCCAGTGTATGTTACATACCCATGTTTGTTTCCTACATTGTACAGCGCCATAGAAGATGATGGTGCTATGTAAGTCAATAATAATAATAATGTGTGTTTCAGGAATAGAGATGGTCACCGAGATGCTAATTTCCTGAGTTGATGCAAATGTGTTATGCAGCTTTAAATTGATCCAATTGAACCCAGCAGTAGCGGTTACTGATTGGCCCTAAGTCTGCATGCAAATTGCAACATACTTTGCATCAACTTGGAAAATGAGCCTTTCATTGATTATCTCTGTCTGGACACAGAATGGATGGTGTAGTCGGGGTGGGATAATTTTATCACCTCACTTCTGTTTTGTCTCTACAACTATCTTCTCAGTATCTATAGTTGTTCTTACTGTATTCCCTTTTACATTGTTTCATGGCTCCCGATGTCTCCTGTACTGTCCTGGATGTGCCTCTGTCGCCCCCTTCTGGTCATTGCCATGTATTGTTCTGCATCAGTCCTGGCTGCACCAAGCAGTTGGAGTTTAGACAGCGGGACCAGAGAATCTCTTCCCTTCCTGACCTCTCATGTGGGGAGTGTCCTCACCCCCACTGGAACCCCCAGAGGCCTGACCCCAGGTTTGTGCTGTGCTGAATTTGAGGGGACCGTTGTAAATGATTGGGGATTGTACATCAACAGTATTTCCTTCACTCTCTCACTTCTCTCTCTCACTCCCTGCAGGCCACTACACTCTGCACTTTGACTCTTTCCATCCCTCCATGGGGGACGGAGCTCCTGGGCTGCCCACCAGGTCTCTACGCAAGGTAATTGTCACACCATGGGCTCGATTCACAAAGCGGTGATAACCCAGTTAAAGACTTTAGGCGTGATAACCATTTTTATCATGCCTAAACTCAGTTTAGGCATGATAAGTTTAGGCATGATAAGTTTAGATAAGTTTAGATTGCGCGCAAAGTCCCGCACGCAAAGCAGCGCCATTAAACTCTATGCAAAGTGCACCAGACTTTGCTAGCGCAAAACTTTTGATCAGCTGTGCACTGCGGTGCTAGCCCAGTTGGTGCCTAAACTTATCACACCTAAAAACTTATCACACCTAAACTTATCACGCCTAAACTTATCATGCCTAAACAGAGTTTAGGCGTGATAAAGGGCTTTTCACCACGGTGCTAACTGTTAGCACCGCTTTGTGAATCAGGCCCCATGTGTCATGTCTATTTTTTACATGCTTATGATGGCTGATGATGAAGTCATTAAGGGGTTCACAAAACTAATTATCGCTCCTTACTCATTTCTTACCCTATCTATAAAATCTCTCTTCAGCACTTTCCTATCAAGACAATCACAATAAGTTGTTCCTGAGTAACGTGAAGAGTGTACACATATTCCATAAAGCAGGGGTTCCCAACCTTTTTGAAGTCGTGATACATCACGCCAAACGCTCAGATCTCTGTGACAAATCACATATGTATAATAGAAAAATACTAAAAATAACCACGAAATGGATGAAAGAGTGCATTACCCTGAATACACTTAAAAATGAAGGCTAGAACATTTCAGAAATATTATTAAAAACTTATCAATGAGATAGTTAGCCCCCACCCCCACTTGTAATGATTGCACAGCATCGACAATTTTCACCACACATTCTAGCCGCAGTGCGTTCCGCCCCCAAAAAAGCATTCAGACTCAGTATAGCTAGGTAGGTAGGTAGCCAGCCAGGTATAGGTGCCCCTAGTATAGGAAGTCAGGTGTAGGTGCATCAGTATAGGTAGCCAGGTATAGGTGCCCCCAGTATAGGAAGTAAGGTATAGGTGCCTCAGTATGGGTAGCCTGGCAAAGGTGCTTCCAGAATAGGAAGTCAGGTATAGGTATGCACACCATGTATATAAATGCAAAAGGATATGTATTAAAGATACTGACAAATCACTCAATAAAAGTATCATGTGATTCAACTATATACAATGAGCAACAATTGTGCAGCACAACATATGGTATAGATATAAACATAAGCAATACATCAGCCGAATGCTGCCTTGCAAGAAGTATAGGTACTATATGAGTCCATAAATGCTGGCTATGAGGCCATGAGCAAAGATTGTAAGCAATATAACAGCTGAAAGCTGCCTAGCAAATATAATGGCATATCATAGGTATACAAATGTTGGCTGTAGGATCAATGAGCAGGTGTAGGTGCATCAGTATAGGAATCCAACCATAGGTGCACCCAGTATAGGAAGTCGGGTGTAGGTGCATCAGTATAGGTATCCAAGCATAGGTGCTCCCAGTATAGGAAGTCGGGTGTAGGTGCATCAGTATAGGTATCCAAGCATAGGTGCTCCCAGTATAGGAAGTCGGGTGTAGGTGCATCAGTATAGGTATCCAAGCATAGGTGCTCCCAGTATAGGAAGTCGGGTGTAGGTGCATCAGTATAGGTATCCAAGCATAGGTGCTCCCAGTATAGGAAGTCGGGTGTAGGTGCATCAGTATAGTTAGCCAGGCATAGGTGCTTCCAGTATAGGAAGTCGGGTGTAGGTGCATCAGTATAGGTAGCCAGGCATAGGTGCTTCCAGTATAGGAAGTCAGGTGTAGCTGCATCAGTACAAGTAGCCAGGCATAGGTGCTTCCAATATAGGAAGTCAGGTGTAGGTGCATCAGTATAGGAATCCAACCATAGGTGCACCCAGTATAGGAAGTGGGTGTAGGTGCATCAGTATAGGTAGCCAAGCATAGGTGCTCCCAGTATAGGAAGTCGGGTATAGGTGCATCAGTATAGGTATCCAAGCATAGGTGCTCCCAGTATAGGAAGTCGGGTGTAGGTGCATCAGTATAGGTAGCCAGGCATAGGTGCTTCCAGTATAGGAAGTCAGGTGTAGGTGCATCAGTATAGGTAGCCAGGCATAGGTGCTTCCAATATAGGTAGTCAGGTGTAGGTGCATCAGTATAGGAATCCAACCATAGGTGCACCCAGTATAGGAAGTGGGTGTAGGTGCATCAGTATAGGTAGCCAAGCATAGGTGCTCCCAGTATAGGAAGTTAGGTGTAGGTGCATCAGTATAGGTAGCCAGGTATAGGTGCCCCCAGTATAGGAAGTCAGGTGTAGGTGCCTCAGTATGGGTAGCCTGGCAAAGGTGCTTCCAGAATAGGAAGTCAGGTATAGGTATGCACACCATGTATATAAATGCAAAAGGATATGTATTAAAGATACTGACAAATCACTCAATAAAAGTATCATGTGATTCAACTATATACAATGAGCAACAATTGTGCAGCACAACATATGGTATAGATATAAACATAAGCAATACATCAGCCGAATGCTGCCTTGCAAGAAGTATGGGTACTATATGAGTCCATAAATGCTGGCTATGAGGCCATGAGCAAAGATTGTAAGCGATATAACAGCTGAAAGCTGCCTAGCATATATAATGGCATATCATAGGTATACAAATGTTGGCTGTAGGATCAATGAGCAAAAGTTCAAGTAGGATATGAGCAAGTCAATAAAAATCAGAATGACAGGAGACCACACTGCTATATTACCCAGATGGTGCGGCGTTTCGGACCTCACGTCCTTTATCAATGGGATTTAGGTAGCCAAGCGATGGTGCCCCTAGTATAGGAAGTCAGGTGTAGATGCATCAGTATAGGTAGCCAAGCATAGGTGCTCCCAGTATAGGAAGTTAGGTGCAGGTGCATCAATATAGGTAGCCAAGCATAGGTGCTCCCAGTATAGGAAGTTAGGTGCAGGTGCATCAGTATAGGTAGCCAAGCATAGGTGCTCCCAGTGTAGGAAGTTAGATGCAGGTGCATCAGTATAGGTAGCCAAGCATAGGTGCTCCCAGCGTAGGAAGTTAGATGCAGGTGCATCAGTATCGGTAGCCAAGCATAGGTGTTCCCAGTGTAGGAAGTTAGATGCAGGTGCATCAGTATAGGTAGCCAAGCATAGGTGCACCCAGTGTAGGAAGTTAGATGCAGGTGCATCAGTATCGGTAGCCAAGCATAGGTGCTCCCAGTATAGGAAGTTAGGTGTAGGGGGACCTGTATAGGTAGCCAGGCATAGGTGCCTCCAGTATAGGTAGTTAGGTGTAGGGGGACCTGTATAGGTAGCCAGGCATAGGTGCTCCCAGTATAGGAAGTTAGGTGCAGGTGCATCAGTATAGGTAGCCAAGCATAGGTGCTCCCAGTGTAGGAAGTTAGATGCAGGTGCATCAGTATAGGTAGACAAGCATAGGTGCTCCCAGTGTAGAAAGTTAGATGCAGGTGCATCAGTATAGGTAGCCAAGCATAGGTGCTCCCAGTGTAGGAAGTTAGATGCAGGTGCATCAGTATCAGTAGCCAAGCATAGGTGCTCCCAGTATAGGAAGTTAGGTGTAGGGGGACCTGTATAGGTAGCCAGGCATAGGTGCCTCCAGTATAGGTAGTTAGGTGTAGGGGGACCTGTATAGGTAGCCAGGCATAGGTGCTCCCAGTGTAGAAAGTTAGATGCAGGTGCATCAGTATAGGTAGCCAAGCATAGGTGCTCCCAGTGTAGGAAGTTAGATGCAGGTGCATCAGTATCGGTAGCCAAGCATAGGTGCTCCTAGTATAGGAAGTTAGGTGTAGGAGGACCTGTATAGGTAGCCAGGCATAGGTGCCTCCAGTATAGGTAGTTAGCTAAAGGTGCCCTCAGTGGCATGTTCTGGTGGCGGTGGCTGACTTGCCAGCTCCAGTCGTTCCAGCGCCGACGTCACTCTTCTCTCCCTTTCTCTGCTCTGTCTGTAGTTAGAGCATGGCTACAAGAAATTTTCTGTCGATGTCCGCATTTGTGGAAATCAGCAGCCATTTTTTTTGTAGCCCTACTCTAGCTACAGTCAGAGCAGAAGCGGGGGAAAGTGCGGAGAGACAGAGCGGGGAGCGGTGACACATACCTGATTCGCGTTACACTGGTTGGGAACGTGTGCCATAAATCCTCATACACCATAGATATCAGTACTCGATCTTTAGGGCAGCAATCCTGGGCAGAAGCACTATACAGACATGTCACTTGCTGTAGTGTTTCTATGAAGTGGGGAGATGGGTGTGGTGCATGATGGGGTGGCTTCTGGGTAAGGAGGGAAAGTATGTGCTTGTACCTTGCTATGATTTAACCTTCCTGGCAGTAAGCCCGAGCTGAGCTCGGGCTATGCCGCGCAGGAAGATATCTCAGCCCCTGGTGGGGCGATTTGCTCACTTTAAAATGCTGTACGCGCAGCTAGCACTTTGCTAGCCGCGTGTACAGCTCGATCGCCGCCGCACTGCGGCGATCGCCCGCACGCAGCGCCGCAAGAGGGCCCCGCCAGAGCCCTGCGCTGCCCGGACCAATGAGTTCCGGGCAGCGCTATGGGCTGGATCGGAGGCGTCTGACGTCCATGACGTCATTCCGATCGTCGCCATGGCGACAGGAGAAGCCAAACAGGGGAGCGCGTTATATACGTGTTCCCCTGTTTGCTTTTGATGCCGGCGACGATCGCACTAGAGGGACACATGCGCCCTGTAGTGGTGTTTCATGTAGCTACCACTCTGGTAGCTTTACATGAAACAAAACAAAAAAATAAAAAAAAATAAAAAAAGGATTTTTGCCTAAATTAACCGCCAGGGAGGTTAATGATCAGGTGTGCTTAATTTTTATAAAACATCAGCAGCTGTACACACACTAGATTCTTATTCCAAACAGCCGTCTTGGCCAAATTTGCTTTTAAGTGTAAGAAGGCCTCATCAGTGCCCAGATCTATTGAACCCTGGCATCATTTCTTAATACTGGTAAACACAAACAATAATCAACTTAGCTCTCAGCCAGAAAACAGCAATAGGTTGAAGTAGTAAAAGTCAGCCAGTCTGTCTGAGTAAAGGTACACACCTGACCTAACCACTGGTGTCACCCATCAGGGATCGGGATCCATCCCCTTTGGCCACATTGCTGTACCAGCCTGTACAGACTCGTGCCGACTGTGCAGCTGACAGTTCTGTGGCTACGCGCGGGGGGGGGGGGGGGTGTGCAATGGAGCAGCGCTTATGTGATGTCATGTAGGAAGTTAGAATTTGGGGATGTAGTGTACATCAATTGAATAAATCTGTACTGTTTGCACAGTTGGGATGGGTGAAGGATGGCCAGGAGTGGAAAAAATGACTGCTACAGCACTAGCAATTATCGTGTTACATTTTTTATATACAAGTGGAGTTTCCCTTTAAGTATTTGCTTTCTTTATCTGCCTGAACAGATCATCACATAACTAAGGGATGGGGTTCTGTACAAACCACCTTGAGGCCCAGTTCATACTTAGGGCTCGATTCACAAAGCGGTGCTAACCCAGTTAGAGACTTTAGGCGTGATAACCATTGCATCACGCTGGTGAAAAGCCAGTTTAGGTGTGATAAGTTTAGGCGTGATAAGTTTAGATAAGTTTAGATTGTGTGCAAAGTCCCGCAAGCAAAGCAGCGCCATTAAACTCTATGCGAAGTGCACCAGACTTTGCTAGCGCAAAACTTTTGATCAGCTGTGCACTGCGGTGCTAACCCAGTTGGTGCTTAAACTTATCACGCCTAAACGTATCACGCCTAAACTTATCATGCCTAAACTTATCACACCTAAACTTATCACACCTAAACTTATCACACCTAAACTTATCATGCCTAAACTGAGTTTAGGCATGATAAAGGGCTTTTCACCAGCGTGCTAACTGTTAGCACCGCTTTGTGAATCAGGCCCTTAATGCGTTGCATTGAGTTGCATCACATTGCGTCCCATTTAGGCAAAAGCGTGAAGTGTAAATAGGGCCTAAAGGGAACCTCAAGTAAGAGGAACACATAAGCTAACATCTTTATTCCCTTATAAACAATGCCAGTTACCTGGCTGTCATGCTGAGCTTTTGGCTTTAGTTGTTTAAGTCACACACCTGCAACAAGCATGCAGCCAATGGAGTCAGAGCCGAGTCACAGCATCTGATCTGCATGCTCATTCTGGGCCAATGACTTAAAGGGAATCTGTAAGGAAAAAAAGCCCTGGGGGGTACTTACCTAGGGAGGGGGAAGCCTCTGGATCCTAATGAGGCTTCCTCCGTCCTTTTCAGCCCCAGGGATCCAGTGCTGACAGCCCCCGAAAATTCAGCCGACAAGCTGATTGTCGGTGCGTACAGGTGCAGTAGCGGCTGCAGCGCACGGCAAGATTTACCGTCTGCACTCCTGCGCAGGTGCAGTCAGTGTTAGGTTGTGATAACAGTAGGAGGCGCCCTTTATATTTTGAGTTGTTTCCTGGTTGAGTATATATACATATGAATAACAATGTTCGCGTACCTTATTTAAGGAGACTTCCACTTTTGTAAAAGGTATATTTATTTTAACGGTAACAAGCACTGCAGACAACGCGTTTATTTCTTAGACCATTTTTATCCTGAGATAATACACCACAAGGGCTCCCGGTGTTCCTGTGTTTTTTTTTTTACGTCTACACAGCTACCAGGCAGTCAGTGTTGGACTGGGAGGTGGGAAAGCTGAGGAAATCCACTTGCTGGCCAAGCAGCAGTAATCAGGTGTTGCTGCTCGCAGTGAAGACTTGCTGAGACAAGGTCTGGAGCAGCTTAAGAGAGCTGCAGCCCGGCTGGGTGTGCTCAGTAACTTGCTACAGGTTTCTATAGGAAGTAATGTCACATGGTTACTGCTGCTTGGCCAGCAGGTGGATTTCTTCAATTTTTCCACCTCCCAGTCCGACTTTGAGCGCAGTAGAGGCTTTCCGATGGGTTCCAATGGAGATATCCGAACCTGATTGGGTCCGCTCTACTGCACAGGCACGAGTCACTTACTCAGTAGAGCAGACCTGATTGGGCTCAGCTATTTCTGCCAGAGCCCATCGGAAAGCTGCTACTGCGCCTATACAGGAGCGCAGATGGTAAATATTGACGTGTGCTGTTCGGGGGCTGCCAGCGCTGGATCGCTGAGGCTTAGGAGGATGCGTGAAGCCTCATTAGGATCCAGAGACTTTACCTTTTAAAGTGTTAGAGGTAGAATATCAGCACAGAAATCAGGCAACCGGCAGTGTTTTTTGACTGAAGATAGCAGCCTCCATATTCCTCTCACTTCAGGTGCCCTTTAATTCCTCATGGAAAACTTGGATGAAAAGGAGGAGGGGGACCTGCAATCTATACCTCTTCTCAGTCTGGGTCTTCTGTATTGTTGGGCTTTGTAGCATAAGCAGGGGCTGTTCTCGGTGTAACTCCAGACTTATATAATACTTGTCTCTCTACAGAGCCCTCTGCACACCATCCCTGCCTCACCCACCAGCCCACAGTCTTGCCTGGATGGCAGCAACTCCCCTCTCTCCGTAGCGCCAGCAGCGGTGTGTCCTCACTGAGTGAAGGAAATTTCTCCAGCTGCCCTGATGCCACCACCAGCACAGATTCCCGGATGGAGGAAGAGCAGGGTGGATGTTTTCAGCACTACCCTCCTGTGCGGTACAGCCTCTCTGACCCCAACGGCCTGGAAGCACCCAAGACCCAGCCTTGCCGGAGTCACTCTGCCCCCACTGGGGTGACACCTCCACGCTCACCCAGTGGAGACCAGGAGGAGGGGAATTCAGAGCAAGAAAGGCTGAGAAGATTAAGGAGGAACTGCCACATGGGCAAAGAACCGCCAGCACGGGTTGGGTGGGAGCACAACATGGGCAAACCTTAGGCTGGGACTGAACTGGAGAGGCCTGGGGGCAACCAGAGGTGGTGGAGGAGGAGGAGGAGTCTATATATGATGAGCAGGGGAGAGGTCCGTGTATCCCGATTCCTGTATATTAGGAGGAGGATAGAAGAAGTCCATGCACCACAATGTTGTGTATGAGGAGGACAGGAGACATATGATGCGTGTATCAGGAGGAAGGAGAGATCAGCACTACTTGACATCTATGTACTAGTGGTAGAGAGGAGGAGTCTGTGTGTCCTGGCACATGTGTATTAGAAGACAAAGGGAAGAAATCACTGTGTTCTGGTCAGCAGGAGAGGTCATTGTGTCCTGATTTACTAGGGGGGATAGGAGGAAAGTGGTCTGTGAGTCCTGATGTCTGTAAGTGGAAGAGGAGTGGAGAGGTGGATGTGTAGTGATGTCTCTGTATTAAAGCACACTTTGAGTAAAAAAAAAACCAAAAGTTATATATTGCTGTAGTAGTTGGAAGCCTGTGGATATAGGCTTCCAGGCTCCTTTTAGAGCCCACCATTCCAGTGCAGGGCCCCTCTTCATCTTCTGGTTGTGCTCCTGGCCATGGACGAGTGCTCAAGTAAAGTTTGCACATGTCAAGAAGAATGAAACCACTCATACAGTGCTTCTTTCTCCTAAGCGTGCACAGACCTTACTCGTGCACGCGCTCATCCATGGCCATGGTCGTGGCCAGACGAAATCTATTATCTCTCTTGAATAAAATAGGTATAAGGGGGACCCTGTGCTGGAACGATGAGCTGTAGGAGAATCTGGGGAACCTCTGGACCATTCAAAGGTTTCCCACTACTGTGGGAAGGTAAAGTAAAAAAATGTTTGTTTTTTCACTCACTTTTCTTTCATAGAAGAAGGCGAGTGATAGTCCTTGAATTGGAATTTCTGTATTTTAGGAAGTGTAGAGAAGTGAGTATGTCTTGATGAGGTACCCTGATGACTATTAGTAGAGAGCTCAGGGGCTATTCACATCAAATGTGGTGCAGACTAGTGCCCTTCACACTCCCCGTGGTGCAATGTGACACCAATTTTGGATCCATTTTTGAGTGTCGGAGGTGGACAGCCTTATTCACTTGTATTGAATTGAACAGGGCTGTGCCATACCATACTTTGTCAAGGCCATCAACAAAGTCAGTCTGTGCTCTTCACTGCTGCCAGTGTAAACAGGCCCTCAGTGCGCCCTGATAGCTATGTATTAGGAGGAGTGGAGAGACCAGAGTGCCCTGATATTCTTGCATTGGGAGGCTGTGGTCTTAGGTGACCATGATTGGGTATTGTGAATCGGGACACATGACCTGATGTGCATATCTAATTTTTAGTCTGGATACCTCCTGCTCCTATGCCCCTCCCCCTCCTCCCACCGTCACCATCCTCACTCCGGGCATAACTAATATCTGTAATCAGCAGCTTGTCTCCTTGCTCCCACCCCAGACATTTGGGAACATTGTGGCCTGTCCGCCCTGTCACCGCTGGGTGTCACCTCTTGATGTCTCTGAGGGTAGCGAGGAATTGTGAGCCGGCATCAGTCGCCATGGGACAGGAATAGGCGTGCCCTCGTTCTGTGTCTTCATATTCTATACCCTCCGGCGGTGCTGTGTTGTGTCCCCGATGGTCAGCTTTCCGCAGGGTGTGTGTTTGTATATATACGGTGTCCGCATGTTCCTTGCACACTGCGTGCCGTCCGGTTTCTGTGTAAATAAGATTCACCGTTTCTGTTGTGATTTTTTTTTTCCTCCAGATGGTTGTTATATGAAAATAAAGTTTACCACCCTAGAGTTCCCTCTCTGCTCTTATTACAGCAAATTCCTCATATGTACAGTTACCGCCTAAATTAAATCACAACGTTTTTGAAAGCAAACCTGTACGATTCTAAAATGCAAAAGTCACATACTTACCTAGTTAGAGGGAAGCCTCTGGATACCCCAGAGGCTCCCCCCATCTCCCTTCACCTTGGCGTTCCAGCAGTGGGAACCCCAAGGCTCATGGCCGCACTTCCATATGAAAACAAGCACCTGCGCAGTGGGCTGAGCCCCATCAACAGGCCCTGGGCTTTAAGGAAACCCAGCGCTGGAACTGCGAGGGTGACAGGGGAAGTCTCTGGATTATCCTCTACCTAGGTAAGTACCTGTTTGGAGCACTTTTTTCCCTACAGGTACACTTGAAGGAACTCAGCAGGTAGGTTGTTCCAAACATCTTGGAGAACTGATCACTAGGGATGTAATGGGTTCTCCACCAGCAAACTTACATTCCATAATGTCCAGCATAACCGCTAACAAGAAGTTAGCTGGTGATTGGTGTTTGGCAAACTGGTGTGTCCTGACGTAAATGCAAGTTTGCGTTGTAAAAACAGTCAATGTGGCTAATTCCATCTCTATTAGCCAGGGAACTTCAGGTCAGAGGTCATGCTGGGCCTGACGTTCGCCATCCTTCTGTGGATGTAGACTGCCTCAGATCTTTCCGGTAGTGGGTAGGATGGAGGTGCCCAATGTGTGTTTTATTTTAGTTTTTTTAAATAAAAATAAAAATTATATAATAAAAAGAGAGGTAATTGCTTACCTCTCCAGAAGATATAGACACCAGTTCAAATGGAAAAAAAAGTTTTTATTCAAAAAGCAAAATGACAACACATTTCACGGGTCATGGTCCGCTTCCTCAGGTCAATACAAAATGCCTTGATAGCATAGGGCAGTGGTCCTCAAACTAAGGCCCGCAGGCCGAATGTGGCCCCCTAAAGCTTTTTTACCGTCCCCCACACACAAAATGTATTACCTATCAATGCGGTCAGCTACATCTTTAAATATTAGTAGTCCACATATAGAATAGCAGTGCTGGCACCACCCATCCACATGAAAGCCAGAAAGCAATAATTCGCTGGTTTCCAATCAAATTCCACATCAGGTGACACTGCTGTCCACTGCAGGTTGTCAACTGAGTATGCTTCACTGTCTGGCCCACGAAGACTTCTACATCATTTTATGTATACTCCGGCCCTCCAGCAGTCTGAAGTATGTTGACCCAGCCCTTGACCCAAAACGTTTGGGGACCCCTGGCATTGGAGATAGAGTGTAGGTGCCTCTACTTCTCACTTAGGTATTCTTGGCCCTTACAAGAATCACCAAAGAAAAAACCCTATATCAGATTTTCCCGTCTCTTCTTGTAATCCCAGACTCGATGATGTTAAGAACAGGGCTCTATGCAGGCCATACCATCACTTCTAGATCTCTCCTTCTTTATGCTGAAGATACTTCTTCATGACATTGATTGTATGCTTGTGATCATTATCCATCATGCAGTATCATCAGGGAGGTGATTTATTGGCCCAAGATTATTCTGCAGCAGGCATGCATCTGCTTGTATTTCTTCCTATTGAGGACACTCTTAATCATGACCAATTCCTTACCTCCATTTGCAGAAAGGCAGCCCTAAACTTGCAAGGACCCCCTGCCATGCTTCACAGTTGCCTGCAGTCACTCATTACTGTACAACTCTTCAGCCCTTTGGCAAACAAACCGCCTTTGGCTATAGAAAATAGTTCAAATTTTGACTCAGATGTCCTGAGCTCCTGATGCAATTGTTCTACACCAGCTACCAAGTTTTTGTGCCTAGTTGAGTTGCTTAGCGTTGTTTCCATGTCAGAGGTGGGGCTTTTTGGTCACAGTTCTTCCATGAAGTAGTCTTGTGGCCAGATTCCTCTAGACAGAAGATGAGTTTATCTGGGCCCCACTGGTTTCTGCTAGTCCTAAGTTCACGGCTCTGGTGGACATCTTCTGATTTTGAAGCGAAGTAAGCTTAATGTGTTTTGCACTAGCCGTCTCTGGCCCCAGAGGTGTTTTTCTGTGATCACTGTGATTGGCTCACACTGATCACAGGGTCAGGAGCCAATGATGGCAGAGCATGTGGGCTGCAGCAGTGCCAGAGTGACGTGAATAGTAAAAGCAGCTGAAATCTACACCCTGGCAGTAATACCGGGTCATAAACCGGTCGTAGATTTCAACTACCTGCGTCCAGAACCGGTTAAAAGAGCTTGGAAATCTCTCCCGGAAGTGATCTTGCTGACATAGTATAACCAAAGGTATCTGTTAATGATTCAATACTGATTGGACTTGTCTATAATCTGACAAAATGCATGACTTTGTGCAAGTGTACCTCTAAACAATTTGTATGTATATTTGGGACAGCATTCATTCGTTCACATCTATCTTGTGTAAATATTGTTTCTTTGCTTCAGTTTAAATGAACTTTCAGAATCTTAGTCTTGTGACCCACTACGGGAGCTTTGCGGCAATCGCAAATCACTCACAAATTGCCAAATCGCGGAAAATCGTGATTTTTCTGCAATTTCCAGAGCGAACATGATTTGGCTACTGTAGCCACTGAAGTAATAGCACCGGTATTGCTCCCAAAATGCTGCAAGCAACTTTTTGCACACACAACACTGCTCCTGAGACCACCCCATAGGGATCCACTGATGTAGCATTTTTGCTGATCCGAAAGCACTGCAAAAGCACTCTTAGTTGGTCCCAGGCCTCAACACATTTTGCCGTGGAGACAATAAGTAGTTACTTCCAGGCAGAGCCCAGCTATTCCATTGTTTTTACATTTTGTAGGTGTACTTATGCTTGGAACACTACAACAAAGAATTTAAGTGCATCAAACACCAAGTTAAACCTGACAAATCTGGCTTTGCAAATTTGGCCTAAATGGCTAATCATGAGACATTGCTTATGCAAATATGCATTTGCTTTCGCATGCCAAAATATGCAGGGTCTAAAACTAATACCGCAAAGCAGTTGCCCTGCGGGGATTAGTTCATGCTGCATTAGCACTATCCAGGAGCGCCACGGGGAGGCTTCCCAATGCCCCTATACAACCGGGGAGCCGCGGGGTTCCAAGCCCTCTCACTGCTCAGAAACCACACAGCGGCACCCCAGAGGGGGAATCTGGGAGGTGCAGGCGACCCCTCCAAGCATGGCCCGCACCGGGAAGAGCCGCTCGCACCCACCTCCCAAAATTTAAAAACAGGCACTTACCTTTATGTCCATTGCGTTCTGCTACATGAGCACGACTTGGGAGCAACACATGAGAAAGGAGTGAAATTTTTTTAAAAGAAGGTAAAAATGACAAATGTGTGTATACAGTGCCAAATTCATGTTCTCCATCAAACTAAGAAACAATAGATAAGGAAATCTGTGATAACACTGACAACTGAAACTCAATGTGAGGCGAATATACAGGTAGGTAAGGTTAATAATAATAATCCGAACATTTGTATAGCGCTTTTCTCCTGTTGGACTCAAAGCGCTCAAGAGCTGCAGCCACTGGGACATGCTCAAGAGGCCACCCTGCAGTGTTAGGGAGTCTTGCCTTGAACACCTTACTGAATAGGTAATCCTGACCCTAGCCAGGGTGTCAAAGGCGGTGCCCTTAACCAGTACACTATCCAGCTACTGCCACTAATGTTGACTTCCTTTTAAACAATGCTACTTGTGGGATTGGTCATGATATACTGTGCGTGGAGCCAAAATGTGCATAAATCTACCTGTGGTATGACCCCTCCTCTTGAAGAAAAATTGAGGCTTAAAATATCCAATACATGACTAAATAGATATTTTCCACAGTACCCACTTCGGCCACTTCGTAGATTAAACGTAAACAATAATATCCCCCCACACAATAATTTTGTAACATGACACCCCCCCCCCCCCCCCCCCAAAAAAAAGAAAAAGTAAAAGCATCTTACATTCCGAATGCAGGGACCAACCAGATTTCAGGGACTCTCTGTACTGCCTCCAAGTCCTTCTTTGCTCCGATGTGTCCTCCTCCACTCCACCCCCGTGCAAAGTAATTAGCTGTAGGCATGTGTTTCCACCTCATCTGAAGGCACCTGCAGCTATCAGCAGCATCTCTCCCTCACTCTTCCCCTAGTGCTGGCAGCTTCTACTGATCTGCACTTTTCCCCTAGTGCTAGTCGCATGTAGAGATGGGCCGAACCTCTGATTTTAGGTTCGCGAACTTCCGCGGAAGGTTCAGTTCGCGGAAAAGTTTGCGAACCGCAATAGACTTCAATGGGGAGGCGAACTTTGAAAAATTGAAAAAATTATGCTGGCCACAAAAGTGATGAAAAAGATGTTTCAAGGTGTCTAACACCTGGAGGGGGGCATGGCGGAGTGGAATACATGCCAAAAGTCCCGGGGGGAAATCTGGATGTGACGCAAAGCAGCGTTTTAAGGACAGAAATCACATTGAATGCTAAATTGCAGGCCTAACGTGCTTTAAAACATCTTGCATGTGTATACATCAATCAGGGAGTGTAATTAGAGTACTGCTTCACACTGACACACCAAACTCACTGTGTAACGCACCGCAAATAGCTGTTTGTTGTGTGTTGTGACGGCCATGCTGGACTACTGCGCAACATGGCGAGATTGCTCTTCCTCACTCAGTGATGTCAGGTAATGTATGACTTCCTTCTCAACTTTCCATGGCACTGTTAAAAAGCTTACGTTTTGTTTTTAAATTACATTTTCTACTTGCTGTGCACTTGTTCAGTACCGCTACAATGAGAATCCTATGGAGGCGGGCAAGTCTGACATTGTGACCCCGGTTAAAGGCCGGGGAATGAGGGATGGAATCCGGTGTGGAGCCTGAGCAACGCTACACATCCAAGGAGAGCAGCAGGCAGGCATGCACGCCCGCCCCGAGGTAGTGACCAAAAATAACAATACAGGAGGAAGACTTTCGAGGCCCTGCTGTGTATTTGAAATGAATGTACTTTAAATCCTTTAACGAGAACCAGTTATGGCGGGCAAAGATGAACCCACATTCCTTTCACGAGAATCATATGGAGGCGGGCACGTCTGCCATTTGTGACCCCGGGTAATGGCCGGGGAATGAGGTATGGAATCCGGTGTGGAGCCTGAGCAACGGCTACCACTGCACATCCAAGGAGGGCAGCAGGCAGGCATGCAATACAGGACTTTGAGGCCCTAATTGTAATGAATCAACTTTAAATCCTTTAACGGGAATCCGTTATGGAGGGCAAGTCTGCCATTGTCACCGCGGGGAATGAAGGTTGGATTCCGGCCCGAAGTGGGAGCCTGCTGAGACCCATGCTGTAGCTGCCCTGACCGTGCTTTGCAGACCAGGCATCTGTGGTCAGATGGACCCTTGAGCCAGCGGAAGACAAACCAAGTCGAAAGCATTTGCCAAGAATGTTTCACGGAGGGCAATTTTTGTTGGCATTTTTGTAAATTGTTTGAAAATGTAGATGGTTGTATTTTTAAATTGTTTGAAACTTTAGATGGTTGTATTTTTAAATTGTTTGAAACTTTAGATGGTTGTATTGCGTTCCGGAGTTGGAGCCTGATCAACGGCTACCACCACACATCCAGGCAAGGAGGGCAGCAGGCAGGCAGGCAGGCATGCACGCCCGCCCCGAGGTAGTGACCAAAAATAACAATACAGGACTCGGGAGGACCTTTTGAGGCCCTAATTGTAATGAATCAACTTTAAATCCTTTAACGGGAATCCGTTATGGAGGGCAAGTCTGATGGTGCCTTCACTGCGATTCACCAGGTTGGTCTCGGGCAAGAATCCGTTATGGAGGGCAAGTCTGCCATTGTCACCGCGGGGAATGAAGGTTGGATTCGGGCCCCAAGTGGGAGCCTGCTGAGACCCATGCTGTAGCTGCCCTGACCGTGCTTTGCAGACCAGGCATCTGTGGTCAGATGGACCCTTGAGCCAGCGGAAGACAAACCAAGTCGAAAGCATTTGCCAAGAATGTTTTACGGAGGGCAATTTTTGTTGGCATTTTTGTAAATTTTTTGAAAATGTAGATGGTTGTATTTTTAAATTGTTTGAAACTTTAGATGGTTGTATTTTTAAATTGTTTGAAACTTTAGATGGTTGTATTTTTAAATAGTTTGAAACTGTATCCATTCAAGTGCAAGTTATGCACTGACTGCCAGGTATAATGTGCAGTCACAGATGCAGTGAAAGGTATGCAGTGACTGCAAACAGCCGTTTGTGTAGTGACGGCCGTGCTGGACTGGTGCGCACCATGACGAGAGTGCAGGTGATGGTGGCTTTTCAGCCCATATGCTCGTCCGGCTGATGTAGCTGAATGACAGAACAGTGACTGTCCAGCTGATCAAATTTGGTCTGACCACAATGAAACAACGACCTTATTATCTTTGGTGTGCCACCCCCACCCGAGACACTCATATAGCCGGCGGTCATTGCTTCATTGTGATACGCAAGCCCCTTCACCGCGGCAAGGTAATGATCACGAAGGGGGATGGGCACATGTACATGCCTTTTGTTTATTGTTGCAGCCGCCTGCAGTTCAGCCATAAAAATTAGGCAGGCATGTGCATGCCCAAGAAAAATTAGTATAGCGGCCGCTGCTAGCAGCGGCCTTAAAAATTCTGGAATCCGCCTAGAGTCCTGGACCCTGGTGGTGGTGGCGGCGGAGAAGGCAGTCAAACGGCCTGCAGGCAGAGATGCTGTCTGTGGGGACTGACTTAGTCTTCGGTCGTGCAATAGCCCTCAGGGATCCATGCCTCGTTCATTTTGATAAAGGTCAGGTACTGAACACTGTCATGACTTAGGCGACTTCTCTTCTCAGTGACAATGCCTCCAGCTGCACTGAAGGTCCTTTCTGACAGGACGCTTGCGGCAGGGCAAGAGAGAAGTTGTATGGCAAATTGGGACAGCTCTGGCCACAGGTCAAGCATGCGCAACCAGTAGAGCAAGGGTTCATCCTCGCTGCTCGCAGTCGCAGTGTGTACATCCACACTTAAGGCCAGGTAGTCGGCTACCTGCCGGTCCAGGCGTTGGTGGAGGGTGGATCCCGAAGGGCTACTGCGAGGCGTTGGACTAAAGAATGTCCGCATGTCCGACATCACCCCGAGATCGCTGGAGCGGCCTGTCCTTGCCTGCATGAACTGCTGAGGAGGAGGAATACTGCCAGTGGTACCTTTATTGCGTTGTACTGTCACATCACCCTTAAATGCATTGTAAAGCATCATTGACAGCTTGTTCTGCAAATGCAGCATCCTTTCCGCCTTGTGTGGAGTTGGTAACAGGTCTGCCACTTTGTGCCTGTACCGAGGGTCTAGTAGCGTGGCCACCCAGTACAGGTCATTCCCCTTGAGTTTTTTGATACGGGGGTCCCTCAACAGGCTGGACAACATGAAAGAGGCCATCTGCACAAAGTCGGATCCAGACGTACTCTCCATCTCCTTTTGCTCTTCCACAGTGACGTCACGCAACTCCTCTTCCTCCCCCCAGCCACGGACAATACTACGGGAACGTGGAGCAGCAGAAGCCCCCTGTGACGGCTGCTGCGGTTGTTCTTCTGCCGCCTCTTCCTCCTCCACAGAAACACCTTCCTCATAATCATCCGAGTCTGACTCCTCTCCTTCCCCACACGACTCCTCTTCTTCCTCCATGACGTCAAAAATTACCCATAACTCAAGCTCCATATTAATATAAATAATCTTTATTGAGGAGAAATGCTAATTAAAATCAATTAAAAAATGTACCAAGTCAGGCCACCAAGTGTGGGCTATATATCAAATGCATAGATCCAATATCTAACACAGGGTAAGAGGGACACTCCCCTCTATGTTCTGAACAATAAATCAAGCTGCAATAAACACACAGAAAATGATGTAAACAATGAACAATGGCCACCCGGCTAGTATTAATGCATTAGATCTGCGTGGCTGCAGTGGATAACAAAAGTAAAAGTAACACTTACCCTGCATATGCTGGTGACCACACAAAGAGGCCCGGCCCGGTACCTATCTAACGCGTGTCGGACATCCGTCCTTCATCGGAGACGACACGCGTTAGATAGGTACCGGGCCGGGCCTCTTTGTGTGGTCACCAGCATATGCAGGGTAAGTGTTACTTTTACTTTTGTTATCCACTGCAGCCACGCAGATCTAATGCATTAATACTAGCCGGGTGGCCATTGTTCATTGTTTACATCATTTTTTGTGTGTTTATTGCAGCTTGATTTATTGTTCAGAACATAGAGGGGAGTGTCCCTCTTACCCTGTGTTAGATATTGGATCTATGCATTTGATATATAGCCCACACTTGGTGGCCTGACTTGGTACATTTTTTAATTGATTTTAATTAGCATTTCTCCTCAATAAAGATTATTTATAGTAATATGGAGCTTGAGTTATGGGTAATTTTTGACGTCATGGATATCTATTCATTGTTATAACATGTGTTATTGTCCATAGACATGGATTTTTGTTGTTTTGCGTTAGTGCTCTATTGTTTCTGCTCTCGTCCTCTTCTTCCTCCTCCTCCACCCTCTGTGGTACCGCAGGTGTTGAGGAAACCTGTGGCTCGGCTGAAAATTGGTCCCACGACTCCTCCTGCCGTAGCTGTTCCTGTTCCCGCTCCTCCACAGCTTCATCCACCACTCTACGCACGGCACGCTCCAGGAAGTAGGCGTAGGGGATCAAGTCGCTGATGGTGCCTTCAGCGCGACTCACCAGGTTGGTCACCTCCTCAAATGGCCGCATGGTCCTGCATGCATTTCGCATCAGTGTCCAGCTGTTGGGCCACAACATCCCCATCTTCCCAGATTGTGTCCTTCTACTGTAGATGTACAGGTACTGGGTGACGGCTTTCTCCTGGTCTAGCAGGCGAGAGAACATGAGCAGGGTGGAATTCCAGCGAGTCAGGCTATCGCATATCAAGCGTCTCACCGGCAAGTTGTTTTTCCGCTGCATGCCCGCAAGCTGTGCCATGGCCGTATAAGATCGCCTGAAATGCCCACAACTTCCTGGTCTGCTTCAGGACGTCCTCTAAGCCTGGGTACTTTGAGACAAATCTTTGCACGACCAGATTCAGCACATGTGCCATGCAGGGTACATGTGTCAGCTTTCCCAAATCCCAAAATTGCTGCCGTTGTCACACACCACGTTGCCGATCTCCAGCTGGTGCGGGGTCAGCCATTGCTCCACCTGTTTGTTAAGAGCAGCCAGGAGAGCTGCTCCAGTGTGACCATCCGCTTTGAGGCAAGACGTCTAAAATTGCGTGACACCGTCGTACCTGGCATGCAGCGTAGGCTCTGGGGAGATGGGGCTGTGTAGCTGGAGAGGAAGAGGAGATGGCAGCACCGCTAGAGTTCAACTGACACCCAGCCAAGGAGGAGGAGGAGGTTGACAGCGAAGAGGATGTAGCTGGAGGAGAAGGAGAGGAGGTGGCTGGAGGCCTGCCTGCAAGCCGTGGAGGTGTGACAAGTCGGTCCGCTGCGCAGCCACGTACTCCCTGCTTGCTGCCATCGGTCACCAGGTTGACCCAATGGGCTGTGTACGTAATGTAGCGGCCCTGCCCGTGCTTGGCAGACCAGGCATCCGTGGTCAGGTGGACCCTTGACCCAACGCTCTTTGCAATAGATGACACCACTTGCCTCTGAACTGCACGGTACAGTTTGGGTATGGCCTTTCGTGAAAAATAAGTGCGGCCCGGAATCTTCCACTGCGGTGTTCCAATGGCCACAAATTTACGAAAAGCCTCTGACTCCACCAGCTTGTATGGTAATAGCTGGTGAGCTAATAGTTCCCCCACACCAGCTTTTAGACGCCGGGCAAGAGGGTGACTGGCCGAAATTGGCTTCTTCCGCTCAAAGACTTCCTTCACGGACACCTGGCTACTGCTGTGGGCAGAGGAGCAGGAACCGCTGAAGGGCAGAGGCGGTGTGAAGGAGGGTGGCTGTGAAGGTTCAAGGGAGAAAGCGGATGAAGACGATGCACCTGAAGGAGGAAGAGGAGAAGGAGGGTGGCTTGTCTTTTGAGGGGTGCTGCTTTTCCTCAGGTGTTCTTCCCATAGCTGTTTGTGCCTTCTCTCCAGGTGCCTTCGTAAGGCACTTGTCCCTACGTGAAAGTTGGCCTTTCCACGGCTCAATTTTTGCTGGCAGAGACAACAGATGGCTTTGCTCCGATCTGAGACACACACGTTAAAAAATTTCCAAACCGCTGAGCCCCCCTGGGGTGATGGCGCTACGGTGGCATCAGCAGCTGACGTTGAAGGGCATGTCGGCTGGCTGGCCATAGCTGGCGATACATGGCGCCGGACACTGCCCCCAACTGTTTCTGAGGACGAGCTCCCTCTGCTTCTATCATGGAGTCGTCTCCTCCTACTCCTCTCTGGCTCCCCTTCTGAACTGTCCCCCTGGTCATCTCCTCTATTGGGTACATACGTGACATCCGTATAATCGTCATCATAATCCTCCTGCCCAGCTTCGCTTTCCTCAGACACCTCCTCAACTGCACCAACTTCAGGTGGATAATCATGCCCCTCCTCACACATTACGTCCATACTATCGCCACCTAACTCAGACGTATGAGGTGGTGTACCTGCGTCTTCTTCTTGTTGTTGCAGTAGTGGCTGTGAATCAGTGATTTCACCACCACCACCACCAAATAACTCCTGCGAAGTGTCAAATGCAGCGGATGTGGCGCTTGTTGTAGCGCTGGTGGCTGTGGGAGATGAGGTTTTCTGTGTTAAATACTCAAGCACGTCCTCACAATTTTGGGAAGTGATGGCACGTGCCTTCTTCTGAGCACTGTACTTTGGTCCAGGTCCGCACGAAATCACAGCAACACCACCTCGCACAGACCTGCCAGTGCCAGGTGGCCTTCCTCTGGGTCTGCCTCTACCTCTTCCTCTACCTGGTTTGTCCATTTTGTCCATCTCGGGGGGAAGCTAGGTATATGCAGTGAGGTGAATTCACTGAACACAAAAGGTAGCTATATGCAGTGAGGTGAATTCACTGAACACAAAAGGTAGCTATATGCAGTGAGGTGAGTTCACTGAACACAGAAGGTAGCTATATGCAGTGAGGTGAGTTCACTCAACCCAAAGGTAGTTATATATGCAGTGAGGTGAGTTCACTGAACACAGAAGGTAGCTATGTGCAGTGAGGTGAGTTCACTCAACCCAAAGGTAGTTATATATGCAGTGTGGTGAGTTCACTGAACACAAAAGGTAGCTATATGCAGTGAGGTGAATTCACTGAACACAAAAGGTAGCTATATGCAGTGAGGTGAGTTCACTGAACACAGAAGGTAGCTATGTGCAGTGAGGTGAGTTCACTCAACCCAAAGGTAGTTATATATGCAGTGTGGTGAGTTCACTGAACACAAAAGGTAGCTATATGCAGTGAGGTGAATTCACTGAACACAAAAGGTAGCTATATGCAGTGAGGTGAGTTCACTGAACACAGAAGGTAGCTATGTGCAGTGAGGTGAGTTCACTCAACCCAAAGGTAGTTATATATGCAGTGAGTTGAATTCACTGAACACAAAAGGTAGCTATATGCAGTGAGGTGAATTCACTGAACACAAAAGGTAGCTATATGCAGTCAGCTGAGTTCACTCAACCCAAAGGTAGTTATATATGCAGTGAGGTGAGTTCACTGAACACAGAAGATAGCTATGTGCAGTGAGGTGAGTTCACTCAACCCAAAGTTAGTTATATATGCAGTGTGGTGAGTTCACTGAACACAAAAGGTAGCTATATGCAGTGAGGTGAATTCACTGAACACAAAAGGTAGCTATATGCAGTGAGGTGAATTCACTCAACACAAAAGGTAGCTATATGCAATGAGGTGAATTTACTGAACACAAAAGTTAGCTATATGCAGTCAGCTGAGTTCACTCAACCCAAAGGTAGTTATATATGCAGTGAGGAGAGTTCACTCAACTTAAAAGGTAGTTATATGCAGTGACGCAAGTTCACTCAACACAAAAGTTATGTGCAGCGAGGTGGGTTCACTCAACACAAACGTAGGTGTATGCAGTGATGAGGTGGGTTAACTAAACACAACAGGTACTAGTAGTAGGTAAATGCAGTACTGGGTAGGTAGTACAATGTGCAGCTCCCTGTCACACACACAGGTGTCACTGAATGTGCTGCTGAATGCTGGTGGGCTGCTGGCAGTGGTACACACACATTATGAATTAGCAATGCTGTCTAAGCAACACAAGTGTATCACACACACAGGTAGTAGTTACTGAATGTGCTGCTGCTGCTGGCAGTGCCAGTGGGACACACAGTATGAATTAGCAATGCTGTCTAAACAACACAGGTGTATCACACACACAGGTAGTAGTCAATGAATGTGCTGCTGCTGCTGGCAGTGGGACACACAGTATGAATTAGCAATGCTGTCTAAGCAACACAAGTGTATCACACACACAGGTAGTAGTCACTGAATGTGCTGCTGCTGCTGCTGGCAGTGGGCCACACACAGTATGAATTAGCAATGCTGTCTAAACAACACAAGTGTCAGTTTCAAACACAGAAAAAAAATTGATCACAGCAGGATGAGCTCTGAAAAGAGCTTTTCTGGGGCGCTATTATAGCAATAAGATTCAGCTAAGCAAGCTAAGAAGTCAAGAGCCTGACTAATCTGTCCCTAGGAGAACAAGTCTGCAGCAGCTGTCCCTATTCTGTCTCTAGCAGGCACACGAGTGAGGCTAATGGCCGCCGGTGCCTGCCTTATATAAGGGGGGGGGGCTCCAGGGCTTAACGTAGCCTGATTGGCTACAATGCGCCTGATGACTGTGATGCAGAGGGTCAAAGTTGACCCTCATAGAGCATTATGGGGCGAATCGAACTTCCGGGAAAGTTCGCCTGGTGCGAACGTGAACCCCCCGATGTTCGCCGGCGAACCGTTCGCCGGCGAACCGTTCGGCCCACCTCTAGTCGCATGTAATGACACGCTCAGCAGAAGACAGCACTAGAAGAATTGTGTGGGAGAGGAAACACCTCTGATTCTCACGGGTGCACTTGGATCAGATGAGACACTTACCCAATTCTAATTACTCTGCACAGGGGGAAGTGGAGGAGGGCACAGGAGAGTGAAGGACACAGGGAGACAAACGGTCACGGAGGAGGGCACATGGGGGACAAATGTAGGAGGCATGGAGGACATGGGGACAATGGAGGACACAGGGGGGGACTGATAAGGACATAGGGACACAAGAGGGATAATAATTGGGGGAGAAACATCAACAAGATGCCCCTGCACCATGGACACACCAGTTTTAGTATATTTTGTTTTCCCCTGGTTTTTGTTCTCTAAACCTACGGTAGGCGTGTCTTATGGTCAGGAGCATCTTATAGTCTGAAGGTAATTAGCAGCAGCATTACTCTCAAAAAACATAACTAGCAGTGTGCAGGCCCCAATCACCATAGCTAGGCAGTGTTTCTCCCCCCAAAAAATATCTCGTGTCTAGTAATCCTGCCCCCATACAGTTCCCTGGTAGTCTAGTGGCCCCCGTCCTACAGTGTTTCCTGGCCGTCGTCGTATCCCCTCCCCTATACAGTTCCCTGGTTTCTAGTGCACCCTCCTTCCCTACATTTTCCAGGTGTCCAGTGCCCCCACTCCCCCCATACAGTTCCCTGATGCCTGTCCCCCCCCCTCCCCTCCATGTCTATTGGTCCCCCACCCACCTACTCATGCAGAGAACAGAATAGGGAGTGAGGCTTGGTAACATACTATAATTGTAATAACAGTCCAATCATTGTGTTGTGATTTGAACTTGAGGCGCATCACCTGGGCTGTCACTACAGCCAGTTCGGTGTGTGGCTGTGATTGCTTCTTTGCCACTCACTCTACATCAGCACACAAGGAGGAGGGGAGGGTGTTGCCTCTGGACAGAGAACAGTGTCCCAAGCCTGGGAGAATAATGTCACTACTACCAAAGGCACCTTAAAGCAAACCTATAATGTAAAAAAAAGAAAGATGCTTACCTAAGTAGTGAGATGCTCCTGAAGCTTCTCAGATCCTCCTTGTGTCTACCCTCTTCCTTTTCATGGTCATGACCCCATCTATGTACAAGCGCGGCTGTATTGCCCATATATGTGCATGTATAGACAGGTCCAGTAGCATGAAGCCTCTAGTGCACATAGGAAAAAGCAGTGCAGGTGCAGCTTCATGCAGTTAGGCCTGTGCTGACCGTGTTAGCAGTAGCAAATGTGTTTTACAGTTGTGCTCCTAGCATATGGTTAAAATTGCAAATGTGCTACACATGGAACCCTTATCTCTGAGCTCCCTCAGACCTCCAATTGCTGCCAAAGCACGGCCTCCACCTCACCGAGACAGCCACAGCTCGTAATCCTCCACTGCAGATGGCTCCATAAGACACCCCAGCACCATGGGCACACCAGGTCCAGGTGTAGTATATATTTTTTTCCAATATTTTTGACCTCTAAACCTAGGCAAAATTGATTGACTCCTGTATAAGCCGAGGGTAGGAAATGTAGTGAAAGCAGGTGAGCAGATCCAGGGCTGACCAAAACAGTCACAGGGGCCTCTACACACTGCACTCCCCTCACTGTCACCACGGCTGCCTGAAAAACTGTAAAAATTAAATATTATGGTCACCACGGCTAAAGAAAGGTGTAAAAAAAGCATCCATGCTTCATGAACACACCCTTACACAACAGAAATCCTGATTACCTTTGTGATACGCAAATCCAATATCAGTGTTTCCCCACTTGTGTGTGTGCAGTTCCCTGTACACACACACTCTCTGAGTGCCCTCTGACATTTGCAGAGTGATGTACAGTGGTGCATGTTTCTTTTACTTACCCGAGTGCCCCCCTCCCCCCTAGTTGAGGAGAGATCCACAGAGGTGGGCACTTCTTTAACTTAATTGAGTGCCCCACAACATTTGAAGCGAGATCCACAGCAGTGCACGCTTATTACTCACTGGTCCGCGCGTACAGGACTTATCTTCAGCCTTCCCCGTTTAAGTCTCATTTCTATGATGGCCTGCAGTAGAGATGTCGCGAACCTCCGATTTTCGGTTCGCGAACCGGGTTCGCGAACTTCCGCAGAAGGTTCGGTTCGCGGAAAAGTTCGCGAACCGCAATAGACTTCAGTGGAAAGGCGAACTTTGAAAAATAGAAAAAATCATGCTGGCCACAAAAGTGATGGAAAAGATGTTTCAAGGGATCTAATACCTGGACGGGGGCATGGCGGAGTGGGATACATGCCAAAAGTCCCGGGGAAAAATCTGGATGTGACGCAAAGCAGCGTTTTAAGGGCAGAAATCACATTGAATGCTAAATTGCAGGCCTAACGTGCTTTAAAACATCTTGCATGTGTATACATCAATCAGGGAGTGTAATTAGAGTACTGCTTCACACTGACATACCAAACTCACTGTGTAACGCACCGCAAACAGCTGTTTGTGTAGTGACGGCCATGCTGGACTACTGCGCAACATGGCGAGATTGCTCTTCCTCACTCAGTGATGTCAGGTAATGTGTGACTTCCTTCTCAACTTTCCATGGCATTGTTAAAAAGCTTACGTTTTGTTTTTAAATTACATTTTCTACTTGCTGTGTACTTGTTCAGTACCGCTACAATGAGAATCCTGTGGAGGCAGGCAAGTCTGCCATTGTGACCCCGGGTAATGGCCGGGGAATGAGGGATGGAATCCGGTGTGGAGCCTAAGCAAAGGCTACCACTACACATCCAAGGAGGGCAGCGGGCAGGCATGCACGCCCGCCCGCCCCGAGGTAGTGACCAAAAATAACAATACAGGAGGCGGACTTTCGAGGCCCTGCTGTGTATTTGAAATGAATATACTTTAAATCCTTGAACGAGAACCAGTTATGGCGGGCAAAGATGACACCACATTCCTTTCACGAGAATCATATGGAGGCGGGCAAGTCTGCCATTTGTGACCCTGAGTAATGGCCGGGGAATGAGGGATGGAATCCGGTGTGGAGCCTGAGAAACGGCTACCACTACACATCCAAGGAGGGCAGCAGGCAGGCATGCACGCCCGCCCCGAGGTAGTGACCAAAAATAACAATACAGGAGGCGGACTTTCGAGGCCCTGCTGTGTATTTGAAATGAATTAACTTTAAATCCTTTAACGGGAATCCGTTATGGAGGGCAAGTCTGCCATTGTCACCGCGGGGAATGAAGGTTGGATTGCGGCCCGAAGTGGGAGCCTGCTGAGACCCATGCTGTAGCTGCCCTGACCATGCTTTGCAGACCAGGCATCTGTGGTCAGATGGACCCATGAGCCAGCGGAAGACAAACCAAGTCGAAAGCATTTGCCAAGAATGTTTTACGGAGGGCAAGTTTTTTTGCCCTTTTTTTACATTTTTTGAAAATAATAGATGGTTGTATTTTTAAATTGTTTGAAAGTTTAGATGGTTGTATTTTTAAATTGTTTGAAAGTTTAGATGGTTGTATTTTTAAATTGGTTGAAAGTTTAGATGGTTGTATTTTTAAATTGTTTAAGTGTAGCCATTCTTCCTCCCCCCAGCCACGAACAATACCATGGGAACGTGGAGCAGCAGAAGCCCCCTGTGACGACTGCCACGGTTGTTCTCCGCGGCTTGTCTTTTGAGGGGTGCTGCTTTTCCTCAGGTGTTCTTGCCATAGCTGTTTGTGCCTTTTCTCCAGGTGCCTTCGTAAGGCACTTGTCCCTAAGTGAGAGTTGGCCTTTCCACGGCTCAATTTTTGCTGGCAGAGACACTAGATGGCTTTGCTCCGATCTGAGACACACACGTTAAATTTCCAAACCGCTGAGCCCCCCTGGGCTGATGGCGCTACGGTGGCATCAGCAGCTGACGTTGAAGGGCATGTTGGCTGTCTGGCCATAGCGGGCGATACATGGCGCCGGACACTGCCCCCAGCTGTTTCTGAGGACGAGCTCCCTCTTGTATTGCGTTCCGGAGTTGGAGCCTGATGAACGGCTACCACCACACATCCAGGCAAGGAGGGAGGCAGGCAGGCATGCAAGCCCGCCCTGAGGTAGTGACCAAAAATAACAATACAGGACTCAGGAGGAACTTTTGCGGCCCTAATTGAAATGAATTCACTTTAAATCCTTTAACGGTAATCCATTATGGAGGGCAAGTTTGCCATTGTCACCGCGGGGAATGAAGGTTGGATTCGGGCCCGAAGTGGGAGCCTGCTGAGACCCATGCTGTAGCTGCCCTGACCGTGCTTTGCAGACCAGGCATCTGTGGTCAGATGGACCCTTGAGCCAGCGGAAGACAAACCAAGTCGAAAGCATTTGCCAAGAATGTTTTACGGAGGGCAAGTTTTTTTGCCCTTTTTTTAAATTGTTTGAAAATGATAGATGGTTGTATTTTTAAATTGTTTGAAAGTTTAGATGGTTGTATTTTTAAATTGTTTGCAAGTTTAGATGGTTGTATTTTTAAATTGTTTAAAAGTGTATCCATGCAAGTGCAAGTTATGCACTGCCAGGTATAATGTGCAGTCACAGATGCAGTGAAAGGTATGCAGTGACTGCAAACAGCCGTTTGTGTAGTAACGGTCGTGCTGGACTGGTGCGCACCATGATGAGAGTGCAGGTGATGGTGGCTTTTCAGCCCATATGCTCGTCCGGCTGCTGTAGCTGAATGACAGAACAGTGACTGTCCAGCTGATCAAATTTGGTCTGACCACAATGAAGCAACGACCTTATTATCCTTTGTGTGCCACCCCCACCCGAGACACTCAAATAGCCGGCGGTCATTGCTTCATTGTGATGCGCAAGCCCCTTCACCGCGGCAAGGTAATGATCACGAAGGGGGATGGGCACATGTACACGCACCAGAAAAATTAGTGTAGCGGCCGCTGCTAGCAGCGGCCTTAAAAATTCAGGAATCCGCCTAGAGTCCTGGACCCTGTTGGTGGTGGCAGGGAAGGCAGTCAAGCGGCCTGCAGGCAGAGATGCTGTGTGTGGGGACTGACTTAGTCTTCGGTCATGCAGTAGCCCTCCGTGATCCATTCCTCATTCATTTTGATAAAGGTCAGGTACTGAACACTGTCGTGACTTAGGCGACTTCTCTTCTCAGTAACTATGCCTCCAGCTGCACTGAAGGTCCTTTCTGACAGGACGCTTGCGGCAGGGCAAGAGAGAAGTTGTATGGCAAATTGGGACAGCTCTGGCCACAGGTCAAGCCTGCGCAACCAGTAGTCCAAGGGTTCATCGTCGCTTTTCGCAGAGTCTACATCCACACTCAAGGCCAGGTAGTCGGCTACCTGCCGCTCCAGGCGTTGTTTGATGGTGGATCCGGAAGGATTATGGCGAGGAGTTGGACAAAAGAACGTCCTCATGTCCGACATCACCCTGAGATCGCTGGAGCATCCTGTCCTTGCCTGCGTGGACTTGGGAGAAGGAGGGTTACTGCCAGTGGTACCTTGATTGCGTTGTGCATCCACATCACCCTTAAATGAATTGTAAAGCATCATCGACAGCTTGTTCTGAAAGTGCTGCATCCTTTCCGCCTTTTGTTGAGTTGGTAACAGGTCGGCCACTTTGTGCCTGTACCGAGGGTCTAGTAGCGTGGCCACCCAGTACAGGTCATTCGTCTTGAGTTTTTTGATACGGGGATCCCTCAACAGGCTGGACAACATGAAAGAGGACATCTGCACAAAGCTGGATGCAGACGTACTCTCCATCTCCTCTTGCTCTTTCTCAGTGACGGGACGCAACTCCTCTTCCTCCCCCCAGCCACGAACAATACCACGGGAACGTGGAGCAGCAGAAGCCCCCTGTGATGGCTGCCGCGGTTGTTCTCCTTCCGCCGCCTCTTCCTCCTCCACAGAAACACCTTCCTCATCATCACCATCATCAGAGTCTGACTCCTCTCCTTCCCCACACGACTCCTCTTCTTCCTCCTCCTCCCCCCTCTGTGCTGCCGCCGGTGTTGTGGAAACATCGGGTTCGTGTGTAAATGGATCCCACGACTCCTGCTGCCATAACTCTTCTTGTTCACGCTCCTCCACAGCTGTATCCACCACTCTACGCACGACACGCTCCAGGAAGTAGGCGTAGGGAATCAAGTCGCTGATAGTGCCCTCATCGCGACTTACCAGTTTGGTCACCTCCTCAAAGGGCTCCATGACCCTGCATGCATTTCGCATCAGTGTCCAGTTGTTGGGCCAGAACATCCCCATCCTCCCAGATTGTGTCCTTGTACTGTAATTATACAGGTACTGGGTGACGGCTGTTTCCTGGTCTAGCAGGCGAGAGAACATCAGCAGAGTGGAATTCCAGCGAGTCGGGCTATCGCAAATCAGGCGTCTCACCGGCAAGTTCATTCTACGCTGAATCTCTGCAAAGCATGCCATGGCCTTGTAAGAGCGCCTGAAATGCCCACACAACTTCCTGGCCTGCTTCAGGATGTCCTCTAAGCCTGGGTACTTGGACACAAATCTTTGCACGACCAGATTAAGCACATGTGCCATGCAGGGTATGTGTGTCAGCTTTCCCAAATTCAACGCAGCAATGAGATTGCTGCCGTTGTCACACACCACGTTGCCGATCTCAAGCTTGTGCGGGGTCAGCCATTGCTCCACCTGTTTGTTAAGAGCAGCCAGCAGAGCTGCTCCAGTGTGACTCTCCGCTTTCAGGCAAGGCATGTCTAACACTGCATGACACCGTCGCACCTGGCATGCAGCATAGGCCCTGGGGTGCTGGGGCTGTGTAGCTGGAGAGGAGATGGCGGCACCAGCCAAGGAGGAGGAGGAGGAGGATGACGACAGCGAAGCGGTGATAGCAGGTGGAGAGGAGGTGGCTGGAGGCCTGCCTGCAAGCCGTGGAGGTGTGACAAGTCGGTCCTCTGCGCAGCCACGTACTCCCTGCTTGCTGCCATCGGTCACCAGGTTGACCCAATGGGCTGTGTATGTAATGTAGTTGCCCTGCCCGTGCTTGGCAGACCAGGCATCCGTGGTCAGGTGGACCCTTGACCCAACGCTGTGTACCAGAGATGACACCACTTGCCTCTCAACTGCACGGAAGAGTTTAGGTATGGCCTTTTGTGAAAAATAATTGCGGCCTGGTATCTTCCACTGCGGTGTACCAATGGCCACAAACTTACGGTAAGCCTCCGAATCCACCAGCTTGTATGGTAATAGCTGGCGAGCTAATAGTTCCGCCACGCCAGCTGTCAGGCGCCGGGCAAGAGGGTGACTGGCAGACATTTGCTTCTTCCGCTCAAATACTTCCTTCACGGACAGCTGGGTACTGCTGTGGGCAGAGGAGAAGGAACCGCTGAAGGGAAGAGGCGGTGTGGAGGAGGGTGGCCGTGAAGGTGCAAGGGAGAAAGTGGATGAAGACGATGCACCTGAAGGAGGAAGAGGAGAAGGAGGGTGGCTTGTCTTTTGAGGGGTGCTGCTTTTCCTCAGGTGTTCTTGCCATAGCTGTTTGTGCCTTTTCTCCAGGTGCCTTCGTAAGGCACTTGTCCCTACGTGAGAGTTGGCCTTTCCACGGCTCAATTTTTGCTGGCAGAGACAACAGATGGCTTTGCTCCGATCTGAGACACACACGTTAAAAAATTTCCAAACCGCTGAGCCCCCCTGGAGTGATGGCGCTACGGTGGCATCAGCAGCTGACGTTGAAGGGCATGTTGGCTGTCTGGCCATAGCTGGCGATACATGGCGCCGGACACTGCCCCCAGCTGTTTCTGAGGACGAGCTCCCTCTGCTTCTATTATGGAGTCGTCTCCTCCTAGTCCTCTCTGACTCCTCCTCTGAACTGTCCCCCTGGTCATCTCCTCTACCGGGAACATATGTGGTATCCGTATAATCGTCATCATAATCCTCCTGGCCAGCTGCACTTTCCTCAGACACCTCCTCAACTGCACCAACTTCAGGTGTTTCATCAGCCCCCTCCACACACGTTACGTCCATACTATCGCCACCTAACTCAGATGTAGGAGGTGGTGTCCCTGCGCCTTCTTCTTGTTGTTGCAGTAGTGGCTGTGAATCGGTGATTTCACCACCACCACCACCAAATAACTCCTGCGAAGTGTCAAATGCAGCGGATGTGGTGCTTGTTGTAGCGCTGGTGGCTGCGGGAGATGAGGTGTTCTGTGTTAAATACTCAATCACCTCCTCACGATTTTGGGAAGTGATGGCACGTGCCTTCTTCTGAGCACTGTATTTTGGGGCAGGTCCGCACGAAATCACAGCAACACCACCTCGCACAGACCTGCCGGTGCCTGGTGGCCTTCCTCTGGGTCTGCCTCTACCTCTTCCTCTACCTGGTTTGTCCATTTTGTCCATCTCGGGGGGATGCTAGGTATATGCAGTGAGCTGGGTTCACTGAACAGTAAAGGTACTAGGATGCAGTGAGGTGGGTTCACTCAACACAACAGGTAGTAGGATGCAGTGAGCTGGGTTCACTGAACAGTAAAGGTACTAGGATGCGGTGAGGTGGGTTCACTCAACACAACAGGTAGTAGGTATATGCAGTGAGCTGGGTTCACTCAACACAAAGCTAGGTATATGCAGTGATGAGGTGGGTTAAGTAAACACAACAGGTAGTAGGTGTATGCAGTGAGCTGGGTTCACTCAACACAACAGGTAGTAGGTATATGCAGTGAGCTGGGTTCACTCAACACTACAGGTAGTAGGTATATGCAGTGAGCTGGGTTCACTCAACACTACAGGTAGTTATGTGCAGTGATGAGGTGGGTTAAGTAAACACAACAGGTAGTAGGTGTACGCAGTGAGCTGGGTTCACTCAACACAACAGGTAGTAGGTATATGCAGTGAGCTGGGTTCACTCAACACTACAGGTAGTTATGTGCAATGATGAGGTGGGTTAAGTAAACACAACAGGTAGTAGGTATATGCAGTGAGCTGGGTTCACTCAACACTACAGGTAGTTATGTGCAGTGATGAGGTGGGTTAAGTAAACACAAAAGGTAGTAGGTATATGCAGTGAGCTGGGTTCACTCAACACTACAGGTAGTTATGTGCAGTGATGAGGTGGGTTAAGTAAACACAACAGGTAGTAGTAAGATGCAGTGAGCTGGGTTCACTCAACACAAAGCTAGGTATATGCAGTGATGAGGTGGGTTAAGTAAACACAACAGGTAGTAGTAAGATGCAGTGAGCTGGGTTCACTCAACACAAAGCTAGGTATATGCAGTGATGAGGTGGGTTAAGTAAACACAACAGGTAGTAGGTGTATGCAGTGAGCTGGGTTCACTCAACACAACAGGTAGTAGGTATATGCAGTGAGCTGGGTTCACTCAACACAACAGGTAGTAGGTATATGCAGTGAGCTGGGTTCACTCAACACAACAGGTAGTAGGTATATGCAGTGAGCTGGGTTCACTTAACACTACAGGTAGTTATGTGCAGTGATGAGGTAGGTTAAGTAAACACAACAGGTAGTAGTAGGATGCAGTGAGCTGGGTTCACTCAACACAAAGCTAGGTATATGCAGTGATGAGGTGGGTAAAGTAAACACAACAGGTAGTAGGTGTATGCAGTGAGCTGGGTTCACTCAACACAACAGGTAGTAGGTGTATGCAGTGAGCTGGGTTCACTCAACACAACAGGTAGTAGGTATATGCAGTGAGCTGGGTTCACTCAACACAACAGGTAGTAGGTATATGCAGTGAGCTGGGTTCACTCAATACAACAGGTAGTAGGTATATGCAGTGAGCTGGGTTCACTCAACTCAACAGGTAGTAGGTATATGCAGTGAGCTGGGTTCACTCAACACTACAGGTAGTTATGTGCAGTGATGAGGTGGGTTAAGTAAACACAACAGGTAGTAGGTATATGCAGTGAGCTGGGTTCACTCAACACTACAGGTAGTTATGTGCAGTGATGAGGTGGGTTAAGTAAACACAACAAGTAGTAGTCTGATGCAGTGAGCTGGGTTCACTCAACACAACAGGTAGTAGGTATATGCAGTGAGCTGGGTTCACTCAACACAACAGGTAGTAGGTATATGCAGTGAGCTGGGTTCACTCAACACAACAGGTAGTAGGTATATGCAGTGAGCTGGGTTCACTCAACACTACAGGTAGTTATGTGCAGTGATGAGGTGGGTTAAGTAAACACAACAGGTAGTAGGTATATGCAGTGAACTGGGTTCACTCAACAATACAGGTAGTTATGTGCAGTGATGAGGTGGGTTAAGTAAACACAACAGGTAGTAGTAGGATGCAGTGAGCTGGGTTCACTCAACACAACAGGTAGTAGGTATATGCAGTGAGCTGGGTTCACTCAACACTACAGGTAGTTATGTGCAGTGATGAGGTGGGTTAAGTAGACACAACAGGTAGTAGTAGGATGCAGTGAGCTGGGTTCACTCAACACAAAGCTAGGTATATGCAGTGATGAGGTGGGTTAAGTAAACACAACAGGTACTGGGTATATGCAGTACTGGGTAGTACAATGTGCAGCTCCCTGTCACACACACAGGCAGTCAGTCACTGAATGTGCTGGGCTGCTGGCAGTGGCACACACACTATCAATTAGCAAGGCTGTGCATGCAAAGAAAGTGTCAGTTTGACACACAGTAAAAAAAAAAAAAAAAAAAAAAAGTACAGGATGAGCTCTGACAAAAGCTAGGGTGCTATAAAGCAATAACAATCAGCCAGGAGCAAACTAAGCAGCCAAGAACCTAACTAATCTGTCCCTAGAAGAACAAGTCTGCAGCAGCTGTCCCTTTCCTCTCACTAGCAGGCACACGAGTGAGTGTAATGGCCGCCGGAGCCTGCCTTATATAAGGGGGGGTGGGGCTCCAGGGCTTACTGTAGCCTGAATGGCTACAATGTGCCTGCTGACTGTGATGCAGAGGGTCAAAGTTGACCCTCATAGTGCATTATGGGGCGAATCGAACTTCCGTAAAAGTTCGCCTGGCGCAGGCGAACGCGAACCACCAATGTTCGCCTGGAACCGTTCGCCGGCGAACCGTTCGCTACACCTCTAGCCTGCAGTGGCGCACATAATGGCGGCACCACTAGAGGGCTTCATAGAAATGAGACTGCTATGGGCAAGCTGAAGATGAATCCTGCCAGCACATACCAATGATTAAGAAGCACGCACCACTGTGGATCTCTTTTTAAATGCCTTGGGGCACTTGGGTGCGTTAAAGAATTGCTCACTGTTATGGATCTCTCTTTAAATGCCGCAGGGCGCTCAGGGAATGTGTGTTGCGCTCAGGCCCCGAATTGCAACTCGGAGGCCTGTAGGCACAGGTGTTCTGGTGCCCTTCCACCCCTGAACACAGGCCACACCCTCAAGTAAAATATTCTTAACTAATCCGTGCCTTATGTCACTAACTGTCCTTAGAACAGTGTTGCCAACCTTTCACATTATTTTTTACTGACAAATACCTTAAAATTTACTGACAAAAGATTTTTTTTACTGACAAAACCCGCAACAGAATGTGGGCATGGTCATGGGTGGGGCCAAATATACATGATTTTAATATTGCTGTGAAAGGTCTGCCAGGGAAGTTTGAGCTCTGCCATAGTGTTTCCCTTCCCCCAAAATACATGTAATCTTACAGCATTTCACCAAAAATCCACGTAATCTGGCAGAGGTTCTTCCAAAATACAGATAATATGGCAGTGGTTCCTAAAAAATAGATGTAATCTGGCAGCAGCGAAGCGATTCCCCAAACATACTCATAATCTGGCAGCAGTTCCCCAAAATACATTTAATCTGACAGCAGTGGTTCCCCAAAAATAGGTAGCCCCTGGTCTATAGGTGTCCCCAGAATAGGTGGCCAGGGGTATATGTGCCCAGTATATGTAGGCAGGGGTACAGGTCTGGTTCTAGACTGGCACATATGAGGGGGCAGTCAAATGGGTAGGGGGCAACATATTCAAGGAAATTTGCGGCGACTAAAGTGAATGCAAGCCAGAGTAAATGCACATAATGAGAGACAGCGTTTCACCAGTAAATGCACATAAGAGACAGCCTTTCACCAGTAAATGCACGTAATGACAGACAGCTTTTCGCCAGTAAATGCACATAAGAGACCGCCTTTCACCAGTAAATGCACGTAATGAGAGACAGCTTTTCACCAGTAAATGCACGTAATGAGAGACAGCTTTTCACCAGTAAATGCACGTAATGAGAGACAGCTTTTCACCAGTAAATGAACATAAGAGACAGCTTTTTACCAGTAAATGCACATAATAAGAGACAGCTTTGCACCAGTAAATGCACATAATAAGAGACAGCATTTCACCAGTAAATGCACATAATAAGAGACAGCTTTTCACCAGTAAATGCACATAATAAGAGACAGCTTTTCACCAGTAAATGCACATAAGAGACAGCTTTTCACCAGTAAATGCACATAAGAGACAGCTTTTCACCAGTAAATGCACATAATGGCAAACAGCCAGTGTCCTCAGTATATGTAGCCAGCAGATATATGTGCCCAGTATATGTAGCCAGAGGTATATGTCCCCAGTATATGTAGGCAGGGTGGGTTATATGTGCCCAGTATATGTAGGCAGGGTTATATGTGCCCAGTATATGTAGCCAGGGTTATATTTCCCCAGTAGATGTAGCCAGAGGTATATGTGCCCATGGGTAGCCAGGGGTATATATGTGCCCAGTAGATGTAGCCAGATGTATATGTGCCCAGTAGATGTAGCCAGGGTTATATGTCCCCAGTAGATGTAGCCAGAGGTATATGTGCCCATGGGTAGCCAGGGTTATATGTGCCCAGTAGATGTAGCCAGGGTTATATGTGCCCAGTAGATGTAGCCAGAATGTATATGTGCCCAGTAGATGTAGCCAGATGTATATGTGCCCAGTAGATGTAGCCAGAGGTATATGTGCCCAGTAGATGTACCTAGAGGTATATATGTGCCCAGTAGATGTAGCCAGAGGTATATGTGCCCAGGAGATGTAGCCAGGGTTATATGTGCCCAGTAGATGTAGCCAGGGTTATATGTGCCCAGTAGATGTAGCCAGATGTATATGTGCCCAGTAGATGTAGCCAGGGTTATATGTGCCCAGTAGATGTAGCCAGGGTTATATGTGCCCAGTAGATGTAGCCAGAGGTATATGTGCCCAGGAGATGTAGCCAGGGTTATATGTGCCCAGTAGATGTAGCCAGGGTTATATGTGCCCAGTAGATGTAGCCAGATGTATATGTGCCCAGTAGATGTAGCCATGGTTATATATATGTGCCCAGTAGATGTAGCCAGGGTTATATGTGCCCAGTAGATGTAGCCAGAGGTATATGTGCCCAGTAGATGTAGCCAGGGTTATATGTGCCCAGTAGATGTAGCCAGGGTTATATGTGCCCAGTAGATGTAGCCAGAATGTATATGTGCCCAGTAGATGTAGCCAGATGTATATGTGCCCAGTAGATGTAGCCAGAGGTATATGTGCCCAGTAGATGTAGCCAGGGTTATATGTGCCCAGTAGATGTAGCCAGAATGTATATGTGCCCAGTAGATGTAGCCAGATGTATATGTGCCCAGTAGATGTAGCCAGAGGTATATGTGCCCAGTAGATGTAGCCAGAGGTATATATGTGCCCAGTAGATGTAGCCAGGGTTATATGTGCCCAGTAGATGTAGCCAGAATGTATATGTGCCCAGTAGATGTAGCCAGATGTATATGTGCCCAGTAGATGTAGCCAGAGGTATATGTGCCCAGTAGATGTAGCCAGAGGTATATATGTGCCCAGTAGATGTAGCCAGGGTTATATGTGCCCAGTAGATGTAGCCAGGGTTATATGTGCCCAGTAGATGTAGCCAGGGTTATATGTGCCCAGTAGATGTAGCCAGGGTTATATGTGCCCAGTAGATGTAGCCAGATGTATATGTGCCCAGTAGATGTAGCCAAGGTTATATGTGCCCAGTAGATGTAGCCAGGGTTATATGTGTGTGATTGAGTGGCTGGCAGTGGCAGGCGGCAGCGAGCGGAACTTACCTGCGTCTTCTCTCGTCGCCGGCGCGGGATGATCTGCCGCCCGCTACTCTGGTCTGGTCCAGACCAGTGCAGCAGAACTTCCGGCGCAGGAGCGAGACGGAAGGTAAGTCCCGCCCGCTGCCAAACGCCACTGCCAGACAGTTAGATCAGGAGGGGGACAGTCAGCGAGGGAGGGAGAGCACGAAGGTGAGAGAAGGGGGGGGGGAGATTGCCCCCCTTCTCCACCGCTGCCCACAGCTCTCCCTCCACTGCGCTGCTGTCCTCCTGCAACAGCGGGCGGCCAATAGGCCGCCCTTTTACGGACGCTGCTGAATTCCTTACCGAATTCACGGGCAGCGTAATTTGTGTAAAAAATTACGGGCTGCCCGTAAATTTACGGGCGGTTGGCAACACTGCCTTAGAATTGTACACTCTAATCATCCTTAGTATGAGAGAAGAATTAGGGTGTAAGTGCCTGAGGTCAGTGGTATGAGGCAGGGATTAGACCGTGAGCTTCTTCTGATGTAAGTGATCTGAGGAGGAGGGGCCGCCTCTCGCACATAAGATGCCTGTAGGCACGTGCCTTATGGAAAATCCGGCCCTTTGTTGCGCTATAAGCTGACACCCCCACTTTTCAGCCACTTTTTTTGGTCCCAAAAAGTCAGCTTATATACGAGTATGCGAGTATATATAGTACTTGTAGATCCACATCATCAGCAGCAGTAGAGCATCATAAAAAGCATGGCATGGTGAGAATTGTGTCCGTGGCACAGATACCCACTGCACGTAATAAAAGAAAATGATGTGAGTGGTAAATACAATAACATGATACAAGAGTCAAAATGCTTTTGCACCTGGTTCCATCTGTTACATTACAATTTTAAGCTCCTAAAGAGCAAAAACATTAATTTAATAAATCTATTCTTGGTTTCAGTACAGTATATCTATGTCCCCTTGAGACCTCTTCTTAGCCTCAGGGGCGTATATATACGTACTCTGCCGTGATCGCCCTCTGCATGCGTGCTCCTGCGCACATTCTCGTCACCACTCATTTGTACACTGATTGGTTAATGGGAACAGGTGTTCTCGAAGCTAATAAAAATGCCCGTAATCAGTGAGCACGACATCAGTGAGATGCCGGTGGTCATTGACAAAGTGAATGTAAAAGCATATACACCAAGGCAGGTTACTTTGGTGCGAGCAGCGAAGCTGGGCGCCTTCATAGCAGCAGTGCTATGCTGCGCGCCCCGTGTAATGGTAATTCAGGCTTCCGGCTGTTGCAAGACCCCGAAATTACATCTCCCTCCAAGTTACAACAACTTGGAGGGGTAATAGTACCTTAAAGAGGAACTCCACTGAAAATAATGTAATTTAAAAAGTGCTTAATTTTAACAATAATTATGTATAAATGATTTAGTCAGTGTGTGCCCATTGTAAAATCTTTCCTCTCCCTGATTTTACATTCTGACATTTATCACATGGTGACATTTGTACTGCTGGCAGGTGATATCACTGGAAAGAGATGGTGCTTGCTTTTTTGGCAGTTGGAAACAGCTGTAAACAGCTGTTATTTCCCACAATGCAACAAGGCTCCCACAGTGTGATTTCAGTACCTCAGGGCTGTGAGGCGCTGACATCATTTGTGGGAGGGGTTTCTCCACAAAATCAGCCATACAGAGCCCCCTGATGATCTGTTTGAGAAAAGGAAAATATTTCTCATAGGAAAGGGGGTATCAGCTACTGATTGGGGTGAAGTTCAATTCTTGGTCACGCTTTCTCTTTAACGTTGCCAGGGAGTTTAGTGGCAGCAGGGAGAGCCGCCATTCGGCTCACCCTGTGCCGACCTGCCTGGCGCTCAAATAAGATATACAGTACTCCATATACACATTACTTCCTGTGTACTGTTCACAGTACACAGTAATAAACGCGGCTGCAAGACTCATCCATTCTTCGCACCGCTCGGCATCCACATCTCCCCTTTGTGAATCCCTGCACTGGCTCCCTATCCGTCTCAGGATAAGTTTCAAGATTCTATGCCTGGCGTATAAATCTGTGCACAAAACCTGCCCTACCTACATCTCGAAGCTTGTTCACAGGTATACACCAGGTCGCCCCCTCCGATCCTCCGACGACCTTCGCCTCACCACCCCACGCATTTCACACTCCCATACCCGCCTGCAGGATTTCTCAAGAGCTGCCCCCAGGCTCACCCTGTGCCGACCTGCCCGGCGCTCAAATAAGATGTACAGTACTCGCTTTTTTGGCAGTTGGAAACAGCTGTTATTTCCCACAATGCAACAAGGCTCCCACAGTGTGATTTCAGTACCTCAGGGCTGTGAGGCGCTGACATCATTTGTGGGAGGGGTTTCTCCACAAAATCAGCCATACAGAGCCCCCTGATGATCTGTTTGAGAAAAGGAAAATATTTCTCATAGGAAAGGGGGTATCAGCTACTGATTGGGGTGAAGTTCAATTCTTGGTCACGGTTTCTCTTTAACGTTGCCAGGGAGTTTAGTGGCAGCAGGGAGAGCCGCCAAATAAGATGTACAGTACTCCATATACACATTACTTCCTGTGTACTGTTCACAGTACACAGTAAAAAACGCGGCTCCAAGACTCATCCATTCTTCGCACCGCTCCGCATCCACATCTCCCCTTTGTGAATCCCTGTACTGGCTCCCTATCCATTTCAGGATAACTTTCAAGATTCTAAAACCTGCCCTACCTACATCTCGGAGCTTGTTCACAGGTATACCTGTATTCACAGGTATAAACCAGGTCCCCCCCTCCGATCCTCCAATGACCTTCGCCTCACCACCCCACGCATTTCACACTCCCATACCCGCCTGCAGGATTTCTCAAGAGCTGCCCCTACCCTCTGGAACGCCCTTCCATCACCCATCAGACTTGCTCCCTCTTTCAACACATTCAAGCAAGCCCTCAAAATCCACCTCTTTATGATGGCCTACCCACCTCCTACCACACAGTAACTCTACTGAATATTTAACAGCCCCACCTAGTGTTTCCCACCCTTTAGATTGTAAACCTCTGGCAGGGTCCTCCATTCCCTAGTGTAATCTGCAGGATCATGTGCTCCTGTCCTATGACAGCCTGTACTTGTATTACTGGGCCTACCTAACCAGCCCATATCACATGATCATGTATTTTGTACACTTTGCATGTATAACTTTGTTCTATGTTTTATAACCTTGTTATGTCTGTCATCCTTGTATCATTGTATATATTTATTGTCCAGCGCTGCGTAATATGTTGGCGCTTTATAAATATAATAATAATAATAAAGTGGGTTGAGCTCTAGGGGCAAAATAGTAAAAATACCCCTATATACAGTGAATTAAATAAATAAATAAATAAATCCCTAATTAATTAACCCCTTGCACCCCCACTCTCCCATAGTTACCCCCCAAAAAGTGACATAAAAAAAGTACATGAATAGTTACCTTGGGGGCTCAACTTTTTTTAATATATACGTCATGAGGGTATATTACTGTTATTTTTGCAAATAAAGGCTTGTAATTTGCGATATAGTTTAAATGAACACAAAAATAAATACATACACCTTTATTTCCAATTAAAATATTGTCGCCATACACTGTACTAGGGACATAATTTAAACACAATAACCGGGACAAATGGGCAAATAAAATGTGTGGGGTTTACCCACAGTAGCATGTTTTATTTTAAAACTATACTGGCTGAAAACTAAGAAATAATTATTTTTTCCCATGTTTTCTTATTATCCCTGTTAAGATGCATTTAGAATAAAATAATTATTCACAAAAAGTACAACCCAAAAAAAAGTGGTGACAAAAACAAGAGATAGATCATTTTGGTGTGATAAGTAGTGATAAAGTTATTGACAAATAAGAAGAGTGCTGAAAAGTGAAAAGTGCTCTGGTCCATAATTGTTGGTACACACAATGCAATTTCCCGCCAGGTTGAGAATCAAATTATTTCCAACAGATCCAATCTGATTTTTATTTTTCTGATTGGTTTTATATAGAAGTGATCATAACATTGATCAGAAAAGCAATTGGAAATCATATTAGACCTGTTGGAAATAATGGATTCTTATGGATAATTGCATCGTGTACCAGGCATAAGGGGGACACAACCTGTAGTGGTCAAGAGGTATGGTAAAAACAAAAGTAATATTGAAATAAAGTTAATCAGGAGCAACTTACTTTGATTGGTTATTTTGCTTGTTAATGTGCTGAAATGTATTTTTTTAATTAGGTGAAAAACAAAGTCATTTATTATACGTTTTTGTGAATTGATTTCAATATTTTTTAGCAGAGAGGAGTGACGTAACTGCCCACAGTTGCCCTGATTATAGATGGCGTCTGGCTTCCGCATTCTCTTTTCATAGATTCCACTCTTGAGTCACTCAGTCTTAGCCAATCAGAGAGCGACAACTAGCTCACATCCGCGCGAGACGTGTCCAGAGCCTCAGCTAATGGCTGAGCGGGACGTGTTACGGGCAGCAGCGGCGGGCCAATCGGGATGTGCGGCGTGGAAACATTTGGCCAATAGGTAGTAAGCGGGGGCGGGTGAAGTTGCTAGGAGAAGCGGCGGTGCCGGTGTGGAGGTTCCATAGACAGCAAAGATGATGAGGAGCGTGTGTGCCCTGACCGTCACCGGCCTCCTGCTTCTCCTGCCCGAGCCGGGCCAGTCCCTGCGAGCCGGGGAGTGCGAGGGTGAGTCACTAAGGAGTACACTGAGGGAGATATGGGGGAAAGGGTATACTGAGGGACATGTGGGGGAAGGGGTACAGTGAGGGACATGTAGGGGAAGGGGTACAGTGAGGGACATGTGGGGGAAGGGGTACACTGAGGGACATGTGGGGGGAAGGGGTACACTGAGGGACATGTGGGGGGAAGGGGTACACTGAGGGACATGTGGGGGGAATGGGGTACACTGAGGGACATGTGAGGGGAAGGGGTACACTGAGGGACATGTGGGGGGAAGGGGTACACTGAGGGACATGTGAGGGGAAGGGGTACAGTGAGGGACATGTAGGGGAAGGGGTACAGTGAGGGACATGTGGGGGAAGGGGTACAGTGAGGGACATGTGGGGGAAGGGGTGCAGTGAGGGACATGTGGGGGGAAGGGGTACAGTGAGGGACATGTGGGGGGAAGGGGTACAGTGAGGGACATGTGAGGGGAAGGGGTACAGTGAGGGACATGTGGGGGGAAGGGGTACACTGAGGGACATGTGGGGGGAAGGGGTACACTGAGGGACATGTGAGGGGAAGGGGTACAGTGAGGGACATGTGAGGGGAAGGGGTACAGTGAGGGACATGTGAGGGGAAGGGGTACACTGAGGGACATGTGGGGGGAAGGGGTACACTGAGGGACATGTGAGGGGAAGGGGTACACTGAGGGACATGTGGGGGGAAGGGGTACAATGAGGGACATGTGGGGGGAAGGGGTACACTGAGGGAAGGGGTAGACTGAGGGGCATGTGGGGGGAAGGGGTAGACTGAGGGGCATGTGGGGGGAAGGGGTAGACTGAGGGACATGTGGGGGGAAGGGGTAGACTGAGGGACATGTGGGGGGAAGGGGTACACTGAGGGACATGTGGGGGGAAGGGGTACACTGAGGGACATGTGGGGGGAAGGGGTACACTGAGGGACATGTGGGGGGAAGGGGTACACTGAGGGACATGTGGGGGGAAGGGGTACACTGAGGGACATGTGGGGGGAAGGGGTACACTGAGGGACATGTGGGGGGAAGGGGTACACTGAGGGACATGTGAGGGGAAGGGGTACACTGAGGGACATGTGGGGGGAAGGGGTACACTGAGGGACATGTGGGGAGAAGGGGTACACTGAGGGACATGTGGGGGGAAGGGGTACACTGAGGGACATGTGGGGGAAGGGGTACACTGAGGGACATGTGGGGGGAAGGGGTACACTGAGGGACATGTGAGGGGAAGGGGTACACTGAGGGACATGTGGGGGAAGGGGTACACTGAGGGACATGTGGGGGGAAGGGGTACACTGAGGGAGCTATGAGGACAGAGGGAAGGGGGTCATAGAGAGGGCAAAAAAAGGACAGTAGTTATAGTAAAATATGGGGGTTTGGAGGGAGTGACATTGTGACTAAAGGGGTGGGATGGGGAAGAGGGTGGCTGAGGGGACAGGTGGGATGGGGAAGAGGGTGGCTGAGGGGACAGGTGGGATGGGGAAGAGGGTGGCTGAGGGGACAGGTGGGATGGGGAAGAGGGTGGCTGAGGGGACAGGTGGGATGGGGAAGAGGGTGGCTGAGGGGACAGGTGGGATGGGGAAGAGGGTGGCTGAGGGGACAGGTGGGATGGGGAAGAGGGTGGCTGAGGGGACAGGTGGGATGGGGAAGAGGGTGGCTGAGGGGACAGGTGCGATGGGGAAGAGGGTGGCTGAGGGGACAGGTGCGATGGGGAAGAGGGTGGCTGAGGGGACAGGTGCGATGGGGAAGAGGGTGGCTGAGGGGACAGGTGCGATGGGGAAGAGGGTGGCTGAGGGGACAGGTGGGTTGGGGAAGAGGGTGGCTGAGGGGACAGGTGGGATGGGGAAGAGGGTGGCTGAGGGGACAGGTGGGATGGGGAAGAGGGTGGCTGAGGGGACAGGTGGGATGGGGAAGAGGGTGGCTGAGGGGACAGGTGGGCTGGGGAAGAGGGTGGCTGAAGGGACAGGTGCGATGGGGAAGAAGGTGGCTGAGGGGACGGGTGGCTGAGGGGACAGGTGCGATGGGGAAGAGGGTGGGCTGGAGAAAAGGGTGATGCTGAGAAGATAGGTGACAGGTACAGTTAAATTAGGTGGATTAGGGGAGAGGATAGCACAGTAGGAATAGGTGAGCTGGTGGAGAAGGTGGCACAATAGGGATAGATGGGTTGAGGGAGATGATGTCACATTATTTTTTTATATAGTGCCATCATTTTCTCTGTCACTGAACAAGCTTAAAAAAACACACACAAAAAACAAATGTGGGTACATAAAATGCACATAAACAAAAGAGAGGGAGCACCGTTTCCAAAAAAGAGTATGCAGCGTGCCCAAGGTCTCTCCCCAGTGCCTCCTGGGAAGTGCAGTCCAGATAAAACAGAAAGGACCGGCACCGCTGTCTTGTATCAAAGCTCTTTTAATAGCACCAAAGTGGCAGCAGTGACAGACTGCTGTTTCGGTTTACACCTTTATCAAACTGCTCAAAGCCATAAAAATTGTGACAAGACAAACACCTTTAAATACCCCCTTCCTGTATGGGAGGGGCCCCAGAGCGGACCTGAGAGGGAACTTCAATGGTAATATGCAAATATGCTCATGTTTCATGCACACTGAAAAAAAGTGTAATACCTGAATTAGCTTGTACACCACACCCCCAAGCTGGGATGGATGGATGATCACTTCCAAAAAAGGGAAACACTTTCTCCTCCTGTCCCTCCTCCAGCCAGCCACTCACAGCTGTGCAGGCAGTGCTCTGACAACTTCCAGGTCAACCCGGAAGTAGTCAACACATTATGGTCATTGGAGTGATCAGGTTGCAGTATTACCAAAAGTGGCCACAAGATGGCTCACTAAAGGTCGGTGCGACATTAAAGTTGCACCCTGCAGTAAAAAATGAAAAGTTCAAGATTAAGCCACAAGATGTCAGTGTGTGCAAAAATTCTAATGCAGTCAATTCGCATAGACAATGAGTTTAAGTATATTTTAAGTGCGACAAAAACGTCGCATCAAGAATACAAAAAGCAGTGTTGTTCTCCTACCTGGTTCGCTGAGGGTGGACATTAAAAGCAAAATCTGGAAGAAGAGCATAAAATAAACATATGAAAACGTGATTTACTCAGGAGGTTCTGATGTCACTAGATACAAAAACTAAGATCATATTCGCGGTTTAAACCACCCACTCCAAAAGTATTCAGTTTCCTGATCCAAAAGGCCTCCTTTTTAAGTAAGGCCTTGTCCCTATCCGAGCCCCTCCAAGTATCCGGGACCCCATCGATTGCCATTATGCGCAATTGTGACACTGCGTGTTTATGCAAATGAAAATGTTGCGCTACCGCCAAAGTGCAATTCGGGTCGCGTATATTCGATTTATGCGACGAGAAACGCTCCTTAAGTCGCTGAGTGGTTTTGCCTACATAGCCAAAACCACATGGGCATTTAATCATATATACGACGTACCGAGAGTTACAATCGTATCGGCCACGTATTTTAAAGGGGACACCCGTTGAGGGATGGCAGAAAGTGTCCCCCCTGATAACATGTCCACACATGTGGCATGATAAACAAGGGTACATGCCCCTTCTGCCCGTGTCCCCAACAGGGCCCCCACTCCTAGTAATTTTGTCCCGAACTGTTGGTGCCCTTTTAAAGGACATCAACGGGGGATATCGTAGTTCTGGAATCGATGGGAATCCTTCACTCAAAATGTGCCAATGTTTGCGAATTGTACGTGCAATCATGTTACTGCAGGTATTATATGTGGATACGAAAGGTAACCTAAGGCTTCTCCTTCTACCTATTCTATCACGTTTCTCAGTTTGGAACGTATTTTCAGGGTAACCCCGGGCCCTAAACTTACTCCTCATTTCTTCCTGTCTCCTCTCCCTGACCTCAGTATCTGTGACAATGTCCGCCACTCTCTTAAGCTGCCCTAGTGGTATACTATCTCTGGTGCCGTCGGGGTGGAAACTCCTATAGTGCAACTTTACTAAAACGGTGGAAACAGATAAGAGGAATAAGTTTGCTCGCGACTCTTCTGATTACACCAACGGTTTCGTGTATTCTTGGCAGAGACTTTCGGGTCCTCGTAGACCGACCCCTAAGGGGAAACCACCACGTGGTAAGAAACCTCGCACACCAAGAGGAGATTCTGATTCTGAGCCGATCTCGGATGCCTCAGCGGGTGCTTCGAGAGATCGATCCCCAAACGGCCACGTAGGGGCCGCAGCAGGAGAGGCGGCCGGAGATACCAGCGGAGAAAATGGACATCAACGCAGGGCAAGCCCACAAGGCAGGGGCAGGCCAGGCCGCAATGTGAGCCCGAGAGTACTGAGACCGAGGGCACACCATCATTAGTGGTGAACATTAGTTCCCACAGTCTTTCACCTGACGAGATTCAAGTTTTGGAACTGGGACTGAACTTTTGTCCAACTAACTCACCGAATTTCTTCGAAGTGGATCAAGAACTTTATCGTTTTTTTCGTCTCATTAAGCTCAAATATTTTTTTGCCTCCATACCCCAGTTCCCAACTTCTGGAGATGGCCCTGAGGGTTGTTTCAGGTTGCGGGAAATAGGTTTGCGAAACCCTAGTGGTTTCATTCCACCAAGTCACCCCACTATTGACTCATTTATTTCTAGAGTCCAGAATGACCTTAGATGTGTCGAGGATGATTTCCAGAGGGGTAAAATTGGGGTCAATTGTAATTTGTCACCAATACAACGTAGAGCTATTTCTTCCCTACGGGATAATGTGTCCATCACCATCCGCCCCGCAGATAAGGGTGGGGCAGTGGTGGTGATGGATACCAGTATGTACAATGAGGAGGTTTTGAGACAATTATCTGACTCTGATGTTTATGAAAGCATAGATTGTGATCCTGTGTTGATTGTTCGGGCAAAAATTGATGATTTATTAAATGAAGCATTGAGAAAAGGCATTATCGATAATGGTCTTTTTAAATTCCTCAGGGAAGAACATCCCAAGACCCCTACGCTTTATATCCTTCCTAAAATCCACAGGAGGCTGGACAGGCCTCCAGGTAGACCCATTGTTTCGGGCATTGGGTCAATATTTGTACCAATAGCTAAATTCCTGGATGGCCTGCTCCAGCCTCTTGTACATGAAGTACCATCGTATCTTCGTGATACAAGGATGTTTTTGGATAAATTACGAGGTCTTGGTCAAGTCGATGAGGGAGTGCTACTTGTTACACTAGATGTTGAGAGCCTCTACACCTCCATCCCGCATGATGGGGGTGTGGAGGCGATTGACTGGTTCATCATGACCCGCACTGACTATTCACACGAGCAGAGGAAATTTCTGGTGCGACTGTTGGAGGTGGTACTCAAGTGCAACTATTTTACGTTTGGGGGCAGGTATTTTGTGCAGAGGCGGGGCACGGCAATGGGCTCGAACGTGGCCCCCTCCTACGCAAATCTATACATGGCCCTCCATGAGGAGGCATTTGTCTATGATAATCGTCTTTTCCGCCAGCACGCTTTGTGCTGGTGGAGATTTATAGACGACATATTTTGCGTGTGGAGGGGCCCGCGTTCGAGCCTGGATGAGTTCGTATCGCAACTGCACAGTGCCTGCCCCTATATTCGGTTTACGACGCATAGTGACCCCAGTAGTGTCTCCTTTTTGGACACTCGAGTCATTTTGCAAGATGGTCACTTCGAGACGGATTTATTTGTCAAAGAGACTGATAGGAACTCCCTGTTGCACTATAGGAGTTTCCACCCCGACGGCACCAGAGATAGTATACCACTAGGGCAGCTTAAGAGAGTGGCGGACATTGTCACAGATACTGAGGTCAGGGAGAGGAGACAGGAAGAAATGAGGAGTAAGTTTAGGGCCCGGGGTTACCCTGAAAATACGTTCCAAACTGAGAAACGTGATAGAATAGGTAGAAGGAGAAGCCTTAGGTTACCTTTCGTATCCACATATAATACCTGCAGTAACATGATTGCACGTACAATTCGCAAACATTGGCACATTTTGAGTGAAGGATTCCCATCGATTCCAGAACTACGATATCCCCCGTTGATGTCCTTTAAAAGGGCACCAACAGTTCGGGACAAAATTACTAGGAGTGGGGGCCCTGTTGGGGACACGGGCAGAAGGGGCATGTACCCTTGTTTATCATGCCACATGTGTGGACATGTTATCAGGGGGGACACTTTCTGCCATCCCTCAACGGGTGTCCCCTTTAAAATACGTGGCCGATACGATTGTAACTCTCGGTACGTCGTATATATGATTAAATGCCCATGTGGTTTTGGCTATGTAGGCAAAACCACTCAGCGACTTAAGGAGCGTTTCTCGTCGCATAAATCGAATATACGCGACCCGAATTGCACTTTGGCGGTAGCGCAACATTTTCATTTGCATAAACACGCAGTGTCACAATTGCGCATAATGGCAATCGATGGGGTCCCGGATACTTGGAGGGGCTCGGATAGGGACAAGGCCTTACTTAAAAAGGAGGCCTTTTGGATCAGGAAACTGAATACTTTTGGAGTGGGTGGTTTAAACCGCGAATATGATCTTAGTTTTTGTATCTAGTGACATCAGAACCTCCTGAGTAAATCACGTTTTCATATGTTTATTTTATGCTCTTCTTCCAGATTTTGCTTTTAATGTCCACCCTCAGCGAACCAGGTAGGAGAACAACACTGCTTTTTGTATTCTTGATGCGACGTTTTTGTCGCACTTAAAATATACTTAAACTCATTGTCTATGCGAATTGACTGCATTAGAATTTTTGCACACACTGACATCTTGTGGCTTAATCTTGAACTTTTCATTTTTTACTGCAGGGTGCAACTTTAATGTCGCACCGACCTTTAGTGAGCCATCTTGTGGCCACTTTTGGTAATACTGCAACCTGATCACTCCAATGACCATAATGTGTTGACTACTTCCGGGTTGACCTGGAAGTTGTCAGAGCACTGCCTGCACAGCTGTGAGTGGCTGGCTGGAGGAGGGACAGGAGGAGAAAGTGTTTCCCTTTTTTGGAAGTGATCATCCATCCATCCCAGCTTGGGGGTGTGGTGTACAAGCTAATTCAGGTATTACACTTTTTTTCAGTGTGCATGAAACATGAGCATATTTGCATATTACCATTGAAGTTCCCTCTCAGGTCCGCTCTGGGGCCCCTCCCATACAGGAAGGGGGTATTTAAAGGTGTTTGTCTTGTCACAATTTTTATGGCTTTGAGCAGTTTGATAAAGGTGTAAACCGAAACAGCAGTCTGTCACTGCTGCCACTTTGGTGCTATTAAAAGAGCTTTGATACAAGACAGCGGTGCCGGTCCTTTCTGTTTTATCGGTACATAAAATGCAGACATTGGTATACATAAAAATACAGGCATTCTGTATTTGATGTTGTACATCAGAAAGCAACAAGAGTCCTGAACCTTTTCAGGGTATGAGGCATGCACAGCAAATGGGACAGTCAAGGAGGCCAGAAAATCCAAACTAGATGTGCATGTCCGACTATAAGTAAATCCTTTCAGAAAATAAAGGTAATTTGGTTTATAAGAAGGAAGGAAAAGAAACGGCGTGAGAATATAGTACTGGTATATAGTGACTAAAGTTCTTACCTAATAATAAAATCGCAGGTGTCTTCCTGCCAATTTAGATTGACCCAATTACCTCTTCTTATCTTTCCTGACTAGCAAAGTAGCTCTCCTTGTCTGTTTTATGCTATATAACTATCTTATCTATAAATACCTTAAAGGTAGCCATACACTGGTCGATTTGCCATTAGCTAGACCAACTGACAGATCCCTATCTGATTGAATCTGATCAGAGAGGGATCGTATGGCTGCCTTTACTGCAAACAGATTGTGAATCGATTTCAGCCTGAAACCGATCACAATCTGTTGAGCTGCTCCTGCCACCTGTGTCCCCCCCGCCCCCCGTATACATTACCTGAAGCTGGCTCCGGGTTCTCTTCTCCGCGCTGCACCGCATCCCAGCATACCGCACCGCATCCCAGCGTTCACTGTGTCACTCCGTGACCAGGAAGTTCAGATAGAGCGCCCTCTATTTGAACTTCCTGGTCACTGGAGTGACACAGGAAGTTAATGTACGCTGGGATGGAGCAGGAACAGAGCGGTGCAGCGCGGAGAAGATGCCCGGGAGCCAGCGTCAGGTAATGTATACCTGTATCGGATCGGCTACTCCCTACCCGCGGGCGATCGACGGTTATTTCCCGCACGACGCGATCGACGGACCGGTCCAATTTCGGGAGGAAATCGGATCGGCGGGTGCGTTTAGTGCGAACGATTGGCAGCAGATTCGATCCCAGTGATCGAATCTGCTGTCGAACGGCGGCAAATCGGGCCAGTGTATGGCCAGCTTTAAAGTGAACCAGAGATGAAGCACCCTCATGTGTTTTACCATATATATCAGTGGGAACATTAGAGAAAACACCTACCCTGCTCTCTGTTACATTTTTCATTGTTCAGCCTGCTTCTAATCAGCCCTGATAAAATCCTGGACTGAGCCTTCAGCCTTGCTTTGTTCAGGAATTTTTATAGCAGGGTCTGTCTTTTGTGATGTCTTTTCAAGCCCAAGCCTGCCCCCTTGTGGCTCTGCCTCCTGGCCGCAATAGCAGCATAGGGGGCGATATACAGGCTGGGAACGCGAACAATCACTCGCGTTCCCATGCCTGTTGGCCGGTGACGGCCAAACCGAAAGTGTTCGCCGGCGGGTCCTGGCGAGGCTTGTGACCAATTTAGGCCCGAAATTGTTCAAATCATGGATCAGGCGGACATGGGGCACCGATTTTCAATCAATGAAATTATGGAGTCGGGTGGTCAATCGGGCTGCAAAATCGGTAGATGCTTGGCCAACGTAATACAATTTCAGCTCTTATGCCTCATACATATGCTTGATCGACATGCTCCAAAACAAACTAAAGTGTCTTCCGAGTATGGGTGGGTGGGGGTTTTTTAGACCACCATTCTTGTCCATGTGGGCCGATCCATCCATCCTGGTGGTTCTGATCAGAGAATAATCTGTGTTAGTTGGTAGACAAACAATCTTTCTATTCAAAACCCTTGTGTGTAGCCAGCTACATACTTCTGGATCCTCATATTTGAGCATCCACTAAAAATCTGATCAGTGGACCATCGTGCCGTCGTTAAATTCAAATATGCCATGTTGCTGTCAGACGAAATCTGTCGCATTGTCGTCTAGGATAGTTTGGTAACGATGGCTGTCTAGAGTGTGTAAATAGCTCACAGCTATTTCTATGTCTATAAACTTATTTTTAAAAGCATTCTTTTGTTGGCTGTATGCTGGGAAGGTGTTGAACAGATAAGGATAAGATAAGTGAATGGGGAAAAATTCACTGCGTCATTTTCGTTGACTGTTGGAGTGACGCTGACATTTAAAGCCTTGTACACACGGTAGATAAAATTTGGCCAAGGAAACGAAGGACAACCACCCCTGCCAAGAATCTAGCATGTGTACAGCTGACTCCAATTCCCGACACCTTGGTCAGTAATCAGCCTGGGGGATCAATCTGGCTAAGCACCAGTCGAGAGCATGGTTTCCCCACTCACTCTGCCCACCTTCACCCCGCTGCTTTATCCATAGTAACAGCGATATCACTAGCCTGCAAGTTAGAGACATGTCTGTACAGTGTAAGCCCTGCAATGTTGCCCGAGGGATTAAGATCCAATCCCTGCTTGGTGACATGCCTCCTGCAAGGCTTAAGAGGCACTCAACTACTGTCACCTGAACAGAGTGGGACTCAATCCCTTGGGCTACAGTTTGGGGCCAGGTTCTGTTGCACTGGGGTGGGTACTTGGTGGGACTGCAGTGCAGTTTGGAACAGGAGCAGTAAAGAAGTGACCAGTGGGCTGGAGAATATAGCGATACCATTTGCTAGGTTGATGGGGAGAGTATGTGTGGGTTGGGCGGATACCAACAAATGGTACCAATGTATTCCCCAACCCACAGCATACTCTCCCCATCAATTCAGATCAGAAATGCGGATGGCCATGCGTGCGGAACGCGTGCGGACCGCAACGCGTACGAACGCATGGCCATCCGCGTTTGTGTGCGTTGCGTGGCTGATCCCATCACTGAAAAGTGAATGGGACAGCCACGCGTTTTTGCAAAATCTGCGTGCAGCATGCGGTCCGGAACGCATGCAGTGTGAACATCAGACATTGCACTCTATGCAATGTCTGATGTCGTGCGTTTTGGCCACCTGCACGCGTTTCCAAAACGCGTCTGGAAACGCATGCAGTGTGAACGGGCCCTAAAATGGTAGCGCTATATTTCCAAAGCATTACAATTTGTACACTATCCCATCGCTAACCGAAATATTACTGCAGCGTTTACTGGTCAATAGTTATGTTACTGGTCAATAGTTATGAGCAAACATTTCCCAAATATGCAGTGTTTTAGTGACTGAGGAAGAGAAAGGAGCTGGCCATCAGTGCTGCTCTCACATATTCGCCAAAGTCATTTTCACATCGAAAATGGCATTTTCGATTTTGTATTTTCGCTATATGGTCACTGAAAAAAGAATATAAGAAAGTAGCGGTGAATATGCTGTCTGATTGCAGACAAACAGTTTGCACTTTACTTTTGCTTTGGCAGGCTGCCAATCATGATCCACGATTTGCATACGATGACGTGTATGCGTGATACAAGAGCGCGCTCTGTACTGTGCCGTTTGAATTAACAGCAAATTACGCTTTATTAAAGTGAAAGCTGCAAACATAATACAAACAGAATACCCCAGGGCTGTGGAGTCGGTACAAAAATCTTCCAACTCCGACTCCTCAGTTTTTAAAACTCCAACTCCGGGTACCCAAAATGGCTCGGACTTCGACTCCGACTCCTTAGTCTAATACTTAACAGGGCTGTGGATTTTGTACAAAAATCATCCGACTCCACAGTTTATGAAATCAACGACTCCGAGGTGCTCAAAATTGCCTCGACTCAGACTCCAACTCCACAGCCCTGGAATACCCAAGCAGCTTGGGGTGGCCTAAAAGTACTAGGAGAGTAAAGGGAACTGAAAAAGACTGAAAAGTCCTCCTGCTAAAAAGCTAATGGTGAGTGTAATTTGCCTTCTTGAAACAGAAAGTAAGACGTTAATTCAGCTTTGTTTGACTGTGGTCTCCCACAATGCATCACTACTGAATATGCAAATTATCTCTTTATGCCCCTGAAGCCAGGCTTACATCTATAACCGCTGGTGTATAGCCAACCTAAAGCTTATAAATTTTACGGAGCCACATCAACCCAACCTGTAGAAAGCCTGTTTCTGACTACTGGTCCTCCTCAGTGCGTGGCAGGGATTGATAGGGCTTGGACTAGAACAGAATAGACAAGCAGCTCAGGGTGCCCCAAAACTACCAGGAAATTATAGGGGACTAAAAGAGACCAAAAAGCCCTCCTACTATTAATCTCTCTGGCGTTATCATTTCCAGATTTAGGGTCTAAAAGTCGTGCAATTTTTTTCACAAGCTTATAGGCCTAGTGCACACCAGAGCGGTTCGGTCGCGTTTTCAGATCCGATTGCGGATGTGGAAACGCTAGGGTAATGTATTTCAATGGGGTGGTGCACACTAGAGCGGGAGGCGTTTTGCAGAAACGCATACTCCCGGGCTGCTGCAGATTTTGGATTGCGGAGGCGTTTCTGCCTCATTGTAAAGTATAGGAAAAACGCAAACCGCTCTGAAAAATGCTACATCAGAGCGGTTTGCCAGGCGTTTTTGTTACAGAAGCTGTTCAGTAACAGCTTTACTGTAACAATATCTGTAATCTGCTGTACCAAAAACCGCAGCACAAAACCGCAAAACGCTTCAAAATAAGAAGAAAAAACGCAGCTAAAAACGCTAGAGTTTTGCGGATCTGCTTGCGGTTTTTGGTGTGCACCAGGCCATAGACCTTAAAAACCAGAAGGAAAAAAAGAAAACCTAACATAGAGAGCTCATGCATATAACTCAGGCACGGGATTACTGTTCTGAGCTGCGGATTTCCATCCCGAGCCTGATTTGGGATTCCCGCTAAGGAGGTTAAGAAGGCAAACTACACTGAGCATTGCTTTTTAGTAAGAGGGCTTCTTGGCCTCCAGGAATGGATTTATTTACTTGTTCTCTGATAAATTGGTACCAGTGCGTAGATATACTTCAAGCTCTCACCCTGATGTCCACAAACGCACCACAAACATTTCATTGGCTTCTGACCCTGTGATCACTGCGAGATAATCTCATTGGCTCACATTGATCACAGGGTCAGGAGCCAATGAAATCAGCTCCCGACCGGCTCACAGAGCTCTGCTGTCATATCGGTGGGACGTTAGTAGGCCCTGTTTTTTTGTACCAGTGGTCTCTGGCCCTTAAGGGACCAGAAACTGCTGGTTTTGAAGTGGTTAATAAAGGCTGATTTAAAAAAAAAAAAGCACTGTAATGTTGGTCCTATACTCCATCCTGTAATATTAGATTGTGAGGTTCTTTTCTTCTCCTGTGTGCTGTTATTTATAGGATTTATATGTTATGGTTTATTGTAGAACACCTAATAGACTGTTGTTGCTTTAAATGTAAGATAATCATATTGTGTATAGGTAAAATCATACACATATTACGGATTTCTGCTTTGGAGACCCCAGCTGACCGTCTCTCCTTCCTTGCAGTCTGTCTCTCGTTCCTGACCCGCTTCTACGAGTCTTTGAAGGAGAACAATGTGGCATTCACGCCGGCGGAAGTGGAGAAGCAGCTCCTGAAAACCTGCGATGCAGCCAAGGGAAAGGAGAACAGATTTGTAAGTTATGGGCAGTGACAGACTTTGATTTCTTTACATACTATATTTAAGTTTGGCACTCGGGTTTATTTACTGAGATTGGTGATCCAGGAAGCCAGGACTGGCTTCTGCTAATAAGAGTCAGTTTCCATCCCCCCCTTGGGGTCGTATCAAAACATGGTGCTGGTTGCTGAATGCTTAGTAATTTATGTAACAGCAGTAGAGTATTGTACTGCGTCAGTTGCCAGTAAAAGCAAGAAGTTTTGAATCCGGATGATACCATTTATTGGCTAATTGAAAAAATAAGTAAACTTTCAGCTATTGTGCCTTCATTAGACTGAATCCTGTATGCTTACAATATTTTGGAACAGACAGCTATATACCTGCACCATCAAAAGGGGATACATGATTTTTGAAACAAAACATAAAAAAAAAATACAGGATTCAGTCTGATGAAGGCACAATAGCCGAAAGCTACACACACGCCAGATTTTTTAAACTATGGGTTGTCGGACCCGCCCGCGAGGCGGTCATTCTAACGATAGTTTGCATGTGAGTACAGGCTGCTGTCAGACTGATAAGGCTGGTTTTGACTGATCCGCTCGGCGCAGGTGGGTCTGACGACCCGTAGTTTCAAAAAATCTGGCGTGTGAACGTGCCTTTGCTCTCTCTTATATATTTTCCAGGACGTCTATCAGGACAGCACCCCTCCTTGAGACTTGTCTCCCCTCCCACTCTGGACAGGAAGCTTAAAAAGATACCAATTTGCATAACGAGCAGGCAGCCAGTATAAGTAGACAACATCCAGAGAAGTACCTCGGTACTTTCAGACGAAAGCTTAGGCCCCTTTTACACTTAATCAGTTGCTTTCAGTTATAACTGAAAGAAAACTGATTTGCAAAGTAATGCCCATGTTTTTCTATGGCACCTTTCACACTTAACGCGTTTTTTAACAGAAATCTTCTTCTCAATGCACTGCTATGGAAAAAAACATGTACGAACGCGCACTAACGCACACTAACTGGTTAAGTGTAAATGGGTTGAGTTCCCAGCTACGCTTCCGCGCTGAGGAGTGTCTGGCGTCCTGCCTTCCCGCTGATGGCCTCTCCGGAGTAAACAGCTAACCGGACTGTATCCGGGTGAGATGACCTAACTACCGAGAGGAGCAGGCGAACGGAACGGCCTTGTATCAATTCAGGCCGCCCCACAAGCAGTAAAAGAAACGGCGTCACACGCAGCAGAGAAGCTAGAGGGACGCCAGCATCTATCTGCGGTGAGATCCACCCTTTCTTTCCCTATACGGAAGCATGAACTGAAATCACTCCAGGGGTATTTATCACGTCAGCCCTAACCTTATGGACACTGAGTAAGGGGATAATTGACCTCCACCATTAGTGGTTGTTGCCTGGAGCTTGCCGGATTGTGGAAATATTAAGGGGTGCCCCCACCAAAACTGCTTAGGATCCGCATGGCACCAGTATGTAAGCGCGGGATGCTTGAAGTATGCATGTATGGGATTGTTTATGTGCACTTTTGAACTGGAACACTAATCATTACTTGCTGCTTTGATGGCTACATTAGCCTTTGCATACGCAATTTTAAATTTTTGAATCATGGTTGCTCTTTTCATATGTGTATTATTAGAGATTTTGTATGTCCTTAACTGAATAATTTTCATACTTGGCACATTAAGGCGGCTGGTAACCCATATGTGTGTAGATATATTTTGGGAGTAAGTATTGATGGGGTTGGCCCCACCCATTATCTTTTACGTGGGTAAGATGGACAAGTATTCAGGGACTACTTGTTTGCCCTTTGTCTCTATATAGCTAAGTGTAAATGGGCCCTATCTCTTATATATTTTTAAGTTGGCCAATAAATGGTATCATCCTGATTCAAAACAACTTGGTTATGTAATTGCAGTCACATAGACACACCTGCCGTGAACTCTGTCCTGGATCGAGGAAATGAGTTGTTGATGCAGGAGTGTGCTTTCAGCTGCATAATTGCACTCAAATTCACTAACCTTGCTATAAAGTATGCTAGTTTTCAATATGACCAAAGCAAAGGTTGCAGATTTTTGCCACCTAATGGACAGTTTTTAAAAGAGATTTGAAGCCAAAAATGAAAATCAGTTTATACCTATTTAGAGGGAAGGCTCCGGATACTATAGAGCCTTCCCGGACCCATTAACCCCGGGGGAATAGCTCTTGGGCACTGTTCATGTAGCCTTTGGAAGAGCTCGTGTCCCTGAGCACCTCCAAAGATGAGCGCGTGCATGAGCCTGGACATGTGCATGCGCAGTACTGAGGCACTCGTCTGAGCCTTCCTCCTTTAGGTATGTATAGAAACTGTTTTTTATTTTTGGCTTCAGATGCCCTTTAAAACCCCAGTCCTGGTTTGCTGAATAATGTAGGTACCGCAGTGTTGTGTACTATTATCTAACCATAATAAATCATCTCCTGTAAGTTAGCAGTGCGGACTGGTCAGAAATAATGCTGAAGAATTTCATTCTAATAACCAGTTAGGCAATCCTAATTGTAAAAGAAAACCCAGCTGTCAGCTAAACAGAAGATGTGCCTCTAACACCTTCAATACTAGAGAGGATAGCGAAACATCGATGATGTACGGGTGTTACTGTGACATGCAGCAGCAATACTTTCATTGTGCAGAAGTAGCTGACTGACCTCAAATGTTTTTCTGGAAAAAGGTAAATGTAAGTTTAACCGGTAGAGCTGAGAGTTACAACCCTCTTATCTGTTTTGTTTACTATATCCGAAATGGAGCTGGGGTATGCTGGCCTGTAGCCTGATTATGATTGCCTTTAAAGGGAAGGTTCAGGGAGGGTGGAGAAAAAATAAAAATCAATTTCCACTTAGCAGGGGGCTTCCTCCAGCCCGTGGCAGGCAGGAGGTGCCCTCGCCGCCGCTCCGCAGGCTCCTGGTGGTCTCCGGTGGCCGACCTGGCCAGGCCGGCTGCCAGGTCGGGCTCTTCTGCGCTCCAAGTCCTGGCACTTCTGCGTCCCACGCCGGCGCTCTGACGTCATCGGACGTCTGCCGGGCTGTACTGCGCATGCGCAGTAGTTCTGCGCATGCGCAGTACAGCCCGGCGGACGTCCGATAACGTCAGAGCGCCGGCGTGGGACGCAGAAGTGCCAGGACTTGGAGCACAGAGGAGCCCGACCTGGCAGCCGGCCTGGCCAGGTCGGGTCGGCCACCGGAGACCACCGGGAGCCTGCGGAGCGGCGGCGAGGGCACCTCCTGCCTGCCACGGGCTGGAGGAAGCCCCCTGCTAAGTGGAAATTGATTTTTATTTTTTCTCCACCCTCCCTGAACCTTCCCTTTAATGTAAAAGGGATAACGGCTAAAGTGTATTTCCCAAAAGCAATTCTTTACTCGGTACAGTAGTCAAATTCTTTCCGCTGCTCTACGTCTGGCCACTAGGTGCTTTCTGGATAAATAATTCCAGAGTTTAGTTCATTTATCTACTCTCTCTTTGTTCAGTGCTATTATATTGGGGCCACCAGTGATGCTGCCACAAAGATCACCAATGAGATCTCAAAACCACTGAGCAACCACATACCAGCAGAGAAGATCTGCGAGAGGCTGAAGAAGAAAGATGGGCAGATCTGTGAGCTGAAATATGGTAAGTGGTGTCTGTATTTAAGGCAAAATAATGCCTGAGATTTTAGCTAAAGGGCTAAATGCAAAGATGCATAGGTGAGGCGCACATAGAGGAACGGTCTCCTGCTTACAGTTCTGCAGACCTCTGTGCTACTGCCCACTCATGTACAGTCTCCTCAACGCCATCCGATTTCAACATGGCCACTACTAATGCAAGTTTGTTGGCAGCATGTTCACGTCACCACTCATTATAAGCCCAGATTTTATGATTTTTGAAATTGAATGATTTTTGACAGAATATATACTGTAAGTGAAGCTTAAAGAGGATACAAAAAACACATATCAGTAGCTAAATATTGGCTGTACTTACATTACATATGCATTTCACTGTCCACGTTTTGGATTTTACAAAATTTTTATATAGTATTTGCAGAGATTAATGCTCCTGACAGCTCATGGCAGGTTCCATGTTGGACTGTCTTGTATGAAGCCAATTGTGATGTAATATCCTCCCTTACTCTGCTTCCTGATGATTCGACTCACAAAAAAGATCCAAGATCCTAATGGTTCATAATCCGGACAACACTACTGTGCAGTGAATATTAATTAGCCATGTGGCTAGGAACAATAGCGGACTCATGCAGTGTACTCTGAGGGCTCGTTTCCACTATCGCGAATCTGCATGCGTCCAACGCATGCAGATCCGCACATGTAATACAAGTGGATGGGCCTGTTTCCACTGTAGCGTTGTTGAGGTGCGTTTTTTTCAGCGTGAAAAAAACGCACAAAAGAGCCAACGATTTCGCCTGCGTCGGGAATCCGTGCGAATCGCCGCTAATGTATTTAATAGTAAAAACGCATGCGTTTGTTACATGCGTTTTTACCCGCGATTTCGCGTGCGATTTCGCACCTTTTTCAATTTTATTTAGCCCTGGCAGTGTCATGGTTAATTTCGCATGGCACCCTGCCATGCGAAATCGCAGGCGAAATTGCGGGTAAAAACGCATGTAGAAACGCATCCGCATGCGTTTTTACAAGCGTCGGAATGCGGCCGAAATCGCGTCGCAACAGTGGAAACAAGCCCTGAAGGAACATGTGCCCTGTGAACAGCACATTGATTTTTCAGTACTGTGAGCTGGGCTGCAAGATACAAGCTGTTGTAACATGAGCCTGTAACTTCTCACTGTGAAAGCAGCCTTAGGGCGGGATAAGGAAATGAAGGGGAGGACCAAGGGAGTGCAGTGGGGAGAAGAAGCAGCCCCAGCATGCTCTACAGTATCTGTTATGCTTAGGAGCTTGGGAATAAAGAGGCTTGCTATTCAGCAAAAATCAAAGTAAGGCCCAGTGCACACCAAAACTGCTAGCAGATCGTCAAAACGCTAGCGGTTTTGGGAGCAGAGAGCAGATATTGGCCGGGTGCACACCAAGCGGATTTTGTATTCGATCCACCAGCCGCATCAGTCAGTGAAAACGCTTGGCTATTGTATTTCAATGTGTGGTGCACACCGGCGGTTTGAGGTTTTTTAGCAAACCGCAAACGCGCAGCAGGAGGCGCGTTTGCGGCTTGGCAAAAACCTCAAACCGCCGGTGTGCACCATCCCATTGCAATACATTAGCCAAGCATTTTTCCAGGCGGATGCGGCCGGCGGATCGCTCCAAAAACCGCTCGGTGTGCACTGGGCCTAAGAGAGATTTTTAACTTCAGTATTGCCTTTTTGGCTTCCTTCTAAACTGTTTAACACAGGAGAATAGAGGTTTAAATTAGCTTTTGCAGCCTGACAGTTACTCTTTTTTTTAAAGAATACCTGTAGCAAATACAATAAGAAAAAAAGTTACATGCCTACTTAGAACCTTCCCGGGCCTCTCTGCGTCCCCTTGCTCCACCGCTGGGCACCTGTGCACCAGCAGTGCCCAGCGGTGGAACAAGCTGGGTACAACACACACCCCCACACCCGAGTACTGTTGCCATGGTTACAAAGAAGTTCAATTTGACAGCCAGTTTTGGAAATTTTTAGCTGGTTTCAAATTGCAGTAGAAAAACTAGTTTTAATACCTTAGAGAGTCTGAAGCTTTTTTTTTTTTTTTTTTGTTTTGTTTTTTTTGTTTTTTTTACCTCTTTTTATTGTGCAGTCATCTTCAGCATCAAAATCTAAGTTGTTTCGCTGCAGAACGAGTCTTATGTCCCCCCCCGAAATGCCCTAAATGCATTTCAGGATCACATCATTCTGTTTCCTGGAGGCGACACAGCTGTGTGCAGTAGCTCTGCCTCTTCTCCAGTCAATCTCTGCCTCTCCCTGCACCTCTGTTTTCTTTTACTGTGAGGGGCGGGGAGAGGTGGGAATTGACTGGAAAAGAGGCAGAGCTACAGTGCACAGCTCTGCTTCTTCATGGCAGCAAAATCTACGACCTGGAAAGTCATACAATTTTCCTGAGTATTTCGGGGGCATAAATGGCTCATTCTGCCATGGTAAGGCGGTGAATCAGCTTGGAATTTAATGCTGACGATGACTGCACAATAGAAAGAGGTAAAAAAAATCCGCTTCAGAATCTCTTTAATGGGGGAAAAAAAGCTGCATCTATCTATATCTGTGAAAAGGCCTGTGCAGACGCTAGATTGAAGTGGGGCAATAATGACCGCCTCTGCCTATCATCCTGCAAGTGTACAGCAGCTGCTTGGCCAGCAATTTTCCCCAGGTGGATTAACTCAGCTGAGTGATGGCTAAATGGCTTTGTGCTGCTTGCCCCGCCCACCTTGTGATGTCTGTCTGTGCTGCTCCATTGCCCCCCCTGCAACAGTACACATTGTCAGCCTGTAGGCTGACTATGTGTCTGTCCAGCCTCGGCCCAGAGGTGTCGCCCAAGGAATCTGGTTCTGATCCTTGTTGCGTGACATAAATCTAGTGTGTTTACAGGCCTTAAAGAAGTAGCAGTCATGGCTGGAAAATGACACTGTGTTGTCTTTACAGATAAGCAGATAGACCTGAGCACGGTGGATCTGAAGAAGCTGCGAGTGAAGGAGCTGAAAAAGATCTTGGATGACTGGGCCGAGACCTGCAAGGGCTGCGCAGAAAAGTCTGATTACATCCGCAAGATCAACGAACTGATGCCCAAATATGCTCCCAATGCTGCCAAATCACGGACTGATCTCTGACCCTGAGGGGCCGACACAGACTTGACACGCTGACCCCGAGGAGCCAGCTGGCAGACTGACCCTAGTTTATTTTACTTTTATTGGATTAGTTTTGTTTTCCTCTGGTTTTTGTTTGTTTGGAGGATGGCTAGACTCCAAGAGATTCAGGATGTTACAGAAACGGTGGGACTCGCTTCTGTTTCATGAAAAGTCTTGTAAGTTATTGCTCCTTGCTGTACCGTGATTGCGGCAGCTGTGTTGTTTTTTTCTAAGAGGGTTTTTTTTAGTTTCACTTTTATTTCTTGAGTGGTTTTTATTTCTATGAAAATAAAATAATCCACTTTTTTTTTTTCCCCCCCCTTGCTGTGCTGACCATGTAGTTGGCTCCAGACTTACCTACACATATCTGTGCGCTGGTCTGCATGTATCACGTCTCTGTACCCAGCGGTGACACGCCCCCTTTGCAGACATGATTGGCGCCAGCAGGAGGCCTCACGGTAAGTGAGCTGTCCTGCTGGGCCGCAATGGATCTTCAGTATTTTGCCACCAGTGCCGAAGATGAGTGTGCCAGACATCCCAGTGACACGTATACTGTGTGTGCCCAATGGGGTGATCTGGGAAGGAGATGCAAACACGTTTCTATTGATTATACCGTTCATATTTCTATTAAATGTTTCTATCTCAGAATGAGCTGCGCTTCTGTATAATCACCTCTTGCTTAAATGATGTGCTTTCTGTTCAGTGATTACCTGAGTGGAACCTGACTGCGGGACCCTGTCATTCTGGGTATATGAAAAGATAAAAGTTTTTATTACAGGTGCCAACTTTTTAATGACGAATTAAAGTGTACCTGAACTCAGAACTTCCTCTCTGTTCTAAAAGATACACAACAGTACATAACCTTTTTAAAGAAAACATTCTTTTGTTACAGCTAATGCAAATCCTGCAAGAAAATCTGCAGGATGTCTGTTAACATCCTGTGTTTACAAATTGGCTGCTCTGCCAAGGCAGCCAGCTGTCACAGCTGAGAGACCGAATTACACTCATGATTAGTCACAGATGAGGGGGAATTAGACAGGCTAAACTCTTTAAATACACACAGGGTGCAATATGCTCAGTTTTCCTTCTGTCCTGTGCAAGAGTTCAGGTCCACTTTAACCTCTCATGAATCCTCGCTATGTTGTGATATCACCCAGACGGGGTGTAAACATTGCTACCTAATAGCAGATATTTTTTAATTGATTCAGACACTTTTTACATTGAAGGTACCTGGGAGGCATGGAAAGTGGTGAGCAGTTCCACAGACACTCATTCTGAAATCTTATCTAAAATCAGTGCAGCGAGTGGAAGGATTCGAGTCCTCTCACATCAGATTTGATCTGAGAGGGATTGATCTGATGGTTGAATCTGGTGGCCCTCAATTGGCCATACATCTAGCGACCATCCAATCTGATTATTTTATTAACGCTACAATGCCTGTCGTCTCAACTGAGTTTGGGTCAAAACCTGTGGGAAACATCAATAGAGCATACTGGGAAATCTTGGCCCAACATGGCCGATCAGTTGCGCTGTGGTAACACAACAGAGCCTCTGGCTGCTGTTGGTACACTCACACTCACTCACACACACACACACACACACACACACACACACACACACACACACACACACACACACACACACACACACACACACACACACACACACACACACACACACACACACACACACACACACACACACACACACACACACACACACACACACACACACACACACACACACACACACACACACACACTCACAAAAAAGTTAATGTGCCCTCCAAATCTCACCTTCAGCTGCTCACTGATCAAATCGGCTGGCTGCCCATCCTGACATCACCAGCAAGATGTCAGCTCCCATACAAGCAGCATCAATTGGCTATGGAAAAAATGCATGTCTATTATTTCAAGATGTAGGTAGTCAAATTTATTTGACGTCTGCCTTAAAAAAAGAACTATACTTATGCATATACACCTATTTGTGCCACAAAGCACATCAAAAAGCTAAATTGGACCTCTTTCTTATTTAGAATGTCTGTCTGGGTACAGAGCTGTGGCCACTGAGCCCGAGTTTCAAAGCAAACCAATATTCCCTGCTCTCCTATATGTCTTCTAGCATCCCTGGGTAAACAGGAAATGATGGCAGTATTATTTATGTGGGCAGCACGGTGGTATAGTGGTTAGCACTCTTGCCTTCAAGTGTTGTTTCCCCGGTTGTAATCTTAGCCAGGTCATTATCTGCATGGAGTTTGTTTGTCTGTGTGGGTTTCCTCCCATTCCCTAAAAACATACAGTTAAGTTAATTGGCCGTACACTACAATAGACATAGGACTCTGGTAGGGATTAGATTGTGAGCTAATCTGAGGGACAGTTAAGCTGGCCATACACTGGCCCGATTTGCATACATTACCTGCTCCCCCGGTCACCGCTGCTCCGTGTCCGCGCTGGTCTGGTCTCCAGCATGCTTCAGTTCCTCCTGCCTGGCAGGAAGTTTAAACAGTAGAGGGCGCTCTGCTGTTTAAACTTCCTGCCGGGCAGGAAGAAGTAAAGCATGCTGGACCTGGAGACCAGAGCGGAGACGGAGCAGCGGTGACCTGGGGACTGGAGTCGCGCCGGTGGAGCAGGTAATGTATGCGGGCGAAGCGACGGCAGCACCACCACCAACACAACAGATTGTGAACGGTTTCAGGCTGAAATCGGTTCACAATCTGTTTGCAGAAAAGGTAACCATACGATCCCTCTCTGATCAGATTCGATCAGAGAGGGATCTATCTGTTGGTCGAATCTGATGGCAAATCGACCAGTGTATGGCTACCTATAGTGACTAGACTATATACTCTGTAAGTGTGCTGTGGAAGATGTCAGCGGTATATAAATACATAATAATGTAGCACTGACATCTTCCACAGCTCTTTGCTCAGCATATAGTCCTGTCACTAAAGGTAGCCATACACTGGTCGATTTGCCATTAGATCGACCAGCTGACAGATCCCTCTCTGATCGAATCTGATCAGAGAGGGATCGTATGGCCACCTTTACTGCAAACAGATTGTGATCGGTTTCAGGCTGAAATCGATTCACAATCTGTTGAGCTGCTCCTGCTGCCTGTCGTTCCCCCCCCCCCCCCCCCCCCTGTATACATTACCTAAAGCTGGCTCCGGGTCCTCTTCTCCGCGCTGCACCCCGCACCGCATCCCAGCGTACACTGTGTCACTCTGTGACCAGGAAGTTCAAATAGAGCGCCCTCTATCTGAACTTCCTGGTCACTGCAGTGACACAGGAAGTTAATGTACGCTGGGATGGAAGCAGGAACAGAGCGGTGCAGCGTGGAGAGGATGCCCGGGAGCCAGCGTCAGATAATGTATACCTGTATCGGATCGGCCGCCGCTAGCGACGCGCTCCCTACCCGTGGGCGATCGACGGTATTTTTCTGCACGGCGCGATTAACGGATCGATCCGATTTCGGGAGGAAATCGGATCGGCGGGTGCGTTTAGCGCGGACGATTGGCAGCAGATTCGATCCCAGTGATCGAATCTGCTGTCTAAACGGCCGCAAATCGGGCCAGTGTATGGCCAGCTTTACTGTCCCTCACAATCTAATCTCTTTCATAGTTGGGACAAGAATGCTACCCACTACATTGCTCTGTCAACTGGAGGGTCACTAGGCTGCCACAACATGGTCTCTGTATCCAGACATAAAAGACATGGCTCCTGGTTTAACTTTTTGTTTTTTTTTGTTACCCGAGGGAGGGAAGAAATGGATAAAGTACAAAAGTTTGCTTTAAAGGTGCTCTATGATGAAACTAAAATAAAAAAAAAAAAAATACAAAATATACATTTTTTTTTTCTCCAGATTTTTGCACCATGTATTAAAATCTGTTCCTATGGGCATGAAAACCGGTATGAGCAAACTGCAGCTTCTAATGTGAAAGCAGACCTGAACTTAGACCTTCCTCTCTGCTCTATAGATAAGATCAACATCATAATCGATAAATAACAGCATAATAACCTTTAAAGAAAAACATTACTTTGTTACAGCTGATACAAATCTGATAATAAATCTGCAGTGTCTACTTCCTGCTTTCATGAAAGCAGACATATTGTTAACATCCTGTGCTTACCAATTAGCTGCTCTGCCGTGGCAGTCAGCTGACACAGTTGAGTCCTCAAATTACAATTTGTGATTAGTCACAGATGAGGGGGAATTAGACTGGGTCATCTATACAGGGTGCATTTCTCTCTGTTTTCCTTCTGTGCAAGAGCTCAGGTCCAATTTATTGAGCTGCAATTTGGTTGTGAATGAGGTCTATAGCAGTGCTGGACAAATCCCAGGAGTCAGGTAGTCTGGGCTCCATGAAAATGGTAGCAGGCTGCACTTTTGAGGCTTTTTGTTGTTTTTGCTGATGATAGAGCTGTCTCCTGGACTGAACAGTCTGGCTCTTGCATGCCACATGAATTTGACCATCCTGTTCTACTGAAGGCAAATTTTGAAAAAAAAAAACAGGTTATATACCAGGCATGGGCAAACTCGGCCCTCCAGCTGTTACGGAACTACAAGTCCCACAATGCATTTGCCTTTATGAGTCATGACTGTGGCTGTCAGACTCCTGCAATGCATTGTGGGACTTGTAATTCCTGAACAGCTGCAGGGCCAAGTTTGCCCATGCCTGTTATACACTGTACCTCAGTAGAGAGAAGCCTGTGGATAAGAGGCTTCCCCTACCCCTTCTTGAGCTTGGTATTCCAGCTCTGGGACCCTCTGTACCTATTTGACAAAAACTTGTTGATTAGGTTCGTGCCGGTGCAAGATGGCCTGTGCTGTTGAACATAGCAGCATGTGCACGTCTTTTTCCTCCCGGCTACCCTGCGGGCACACCGACAGCTTGTGCAGTAGCCGCTCATTCATGGACAAAGAAGAGGGTTCCAGGGACGAGTAGTGAGCTCAGGAAGGATTTACTGGTTGGCTGAATTAGCAATGATGAATGAATGAAATGACCTACTGTATATTCTCTCTGCCATATAACTAATGGTGTGTACACACTTGAAAGATAAATGAAAGATATCAGACCAATTTTACCCCCTTCCATGTAGTATGAGAGCCACACCTACACAGTGTATTCTACTGAGCTGAACTCCCCATCAGATAGAAATCTTGGCAAGATGCTGCACACAAAGATGCTGTAGACATTCAAAAGATCAGTATCTGCAAAAGATCTGTTCCTGCAAAAGATCCATTCCTGCAAAATGCATTCATACTCTATGATATCTGCAGATCTTCATACACACCTTGTTTAACAGACATTTATCTGCATATCTTACAATCATCTGCAGATCTGAAAATCCATCCTGGTGGATCTGATTTGCAGATGAATGTCTGTTAAACAAGGTGTGTATGAGGATCTGCAGATATCATAGACTATGAATGCATTTTGCAGGAACTGATCTTTTGCAGGAACAGATCTTTTGAATGTGTTCAGCATCTTTGTGTGCAGCATCCTGCAAAGATTTTTATCTTATGGAGAGTTCAGCACAATAGAATAGACTGTGTAGGTGTGGCTCTCATACTACATGGAAGCGGGTAAAATTGGTCTGATATCTTTCATTTATCTTTCAAGTGTTTTATGTATGTAGCATAGGCATCACACCCCAATCATTAAATAACAATTCAAAACAGCTAAATAACCCCATATAAGGAGGGAAAGGGCTGTCATTATGGGGATTACCAGTGACAATTACTGTAAACTAGAAAAGTACCCAATTATAAAATAGTCATCATATCCGTATAAAATGTAAAAGAAAACAAACCTTAATATACAATTAGAGTTTACACATACATACTGTTAATTATAAAGAGGAAAAAAAGGCTTCTATACAAATCGCGCTAGGAAGAAATGTGCATAAGATCGGCCATAATTCTGCAAGTAGTGCATCACAGAAACTGCCTGATGGTCGTTGCGCGGCAACTGTTCCACTTCCTCAGAGGCCCAAGGCAAAAATGGTGTATTCATCAAGATGAATACACAATTTGTAAAACCACACCGCAGACAAAACAGCCTATTACAGGATCTGTTATTCATTATGTTTGACTAACATAAGTATGTATAATACTAGGTGTAGATCTGTAGGTTAAGAAATGACGTAAGCCTCTCGAGTCAACGTGTTAGTTGCGTTGCAGAATAATGCTTCATGTTACCTCCCTGCTCATCAAGTTTACTCATACATTACACTTCATCATACAGACTATTTTCTTCATAAAACTTCGCTAATTTTTCATTGTTTATAGTGCATTGTTACCAATGCCTGATGTGCATTTTGCAGTCAAAAGGCTGCTTCCTCAGAGGCTCAGCGAAAAAGTACAACTTCATGTATTCTTCTTTACAACCAAGTGTACACAGCGCTCCCCATATGCAATTCACTTTTTCTCCTAAGTTTTCCCTAGGAGCTATCTTTTCATCTTCTGTTTAAAGAGAACCAGAGGCATATCCTGTGCATAATGACAGGCCTCTGGGTCTCTCTATGGCCACCTCTAGTCCTGTCGTCGTCCCCCCCTCCCCCCCCCCCCCGGATCTGCTGTGTCCCCCTGAAAAAAGCACTAGGCTAGCAACAATCTGCTTGTCGCTAGCACTGTATTTACCTGCAGGCTGTCAGTCTATCGGTGCTCCCCCCCCCCATCTCTCACCTGGGTCCCCCAATCTGCGCTCCCCTATTGTCAGGCAGCGGGTGGGGAGGACGCACCTCTTCCGCATTCCAGCATGCGTTCCACTCTCGTCACTTCCTGCAATGTCGCCCACTGTACTGTAAGTAGACAGCATTGCAGCAAGTGACGAGAGTGGAACACACGCTGGAACGCAGAAAAGGTGAGTCCTCCCCACCCGCTGCCTGACAATATACCTGCTGCACTTAATAGCCGAAGGGAGAGTGCAGATTGGGCGACTCAGGTGAGGGGGGGCTCCGACCCCTCTCCCTGCCACTGTGCCCAATACCCCCTTCTTGCTTACTACCCCCTCCAGGCTACCTATTCTGGGGGGAGCGGCGTTTTTTACAAATTTGCCTCAGGCGGTAAAAAGTCTAGAACCGGCCATGGTCATTATGAACAGGACATGCTTCTGTGTTCTCTTAAGATTTAAAATACCCACCTCGGGTTCTCTTTAAAATTACCTTTCAGCACTTTGCAATACAAAAAAAAAAATATAAGTTGTTGAAAAAGTACTATCAAAATTATTCTGATGGCGTAAAGGGCATTTTATTGACAAGGTGTGAAAATATCAAAGGGGAGAAATCTCAGGAGAAAAAGTTAATTGCATATGGGGCAGAGTCTAAATTGGGAATCACAGCTATCAGGATCTAATACTATCACATTATATAAAACCCGTGTCTATGCGGACTAATGCGCATGTGTGGCATGCGGGCGACCATTGGGACAGCAGGAGGACGGGGGGCGGGCGTGTGCATGTGATGCGCTGGTGCGTGGGTGTGGCGGTGACAGGGGCGGGAGGGGAGGGGGGTTGTGAGGCAGAGGCCTAGCGCCCATTATTTTAACGGGCCTTAGGTCTAGTACTGTATACAGCAAAGTCCCCGTTATTCAGAACTCGGGCATCTAGAGGAGTCTACTAACCAGCATGCATGCAGGGGATATTGGGGGTGGAACTTTATGGGATTTTAGAGCATGAACAACTTGCTGACAGGAGCGTAACAATAGACCCTGCAAGGGATGCCTCCGCAGGAGGGCCCAGAAGCCACAGGGGGCCCGTGGGGGGGAAATTTTGAGAGACTGACGACTAAGGGCATGAGGATAAAACGTATTCTGTTGTTGTACCATTATTATATTGACTGCATGTGTCCACCACATAGATAAGGAATCATACACACTTTGGAATTTGTACACTGTCCCTGCTCCCTAGGGTTCGTGAAAAACATCTCTCTCACACTGCAGCAAAGTTCTGATGACTTCATGTACAACATTACAAACAAAGGAGTCATAGTTTGAAAAAAAGTTGTAGACTGGCCCTTAACCACTTGAGGACCCACCCTTTACCCCCCCCTTAAGGACCAGCGCTGTTTTAGCTGATCTGTGCTGGGTGGGCTGTGCAGCCCCCAGCACAGATCAGGGTGCAGGCAGATCGACCAGATCGCCTCCCTTTTTTCCCCACTAGGGGGATGTTGTGCTGGGGGGGTCTGATCGCTCCTGCCTGCCTGGATGTTGCGGGGGGGGGGGGGGGACCTCAAAGCCCCCCTCCGCGGCGAAATTCCCCTCCATCTCCTCCCTCCCTTCCCCAGAGATCCGAGGCTGCACAGGAACGGATCTGTCCTGTGCAGCCTCTAACAGGCTCCTGCCTGTCATGTGACAGCGATCCCCGGCCGCTGATTGGCTGGGGATCGCTGATCTGGTACAACGCTGCTACTGTTAGCAGCGTTGTACGAATGTAAACAAAGCGGATTATTTCCGCTTGTGTTAACATTTAGCCTGCGAGCCGCGATCGGTGGCCCGCAGGCTATTCACGGAGCCCCCCGCCGTGAATTGATAGGAAGCAGCCGCTCGCGCGAGCGGCTGCTTCCTGATTAATTAGCCTGCAGCCGGCGACGCAGAACTGCGTCGCTGGTTCTGCAGCTGCCACTTTGCCGACGCGCGGTATGAGTGCGCGGTCGGCAAGTGGTTAATTCAGCAATCCCTCAGAAGAGATTCCTAGATTCTTATCACACACAGGCTAGTGACCTTATGGTGTCTGATTGGACACAGTGGAGTGGGTAAGATTGATGTCTGACTGTCCCTGCCTCATTGAGAGCTTGTTGTCTCATACTGAGTCCAAGATCTCGTAATAAGAGTATCAATCAGTATCATTCTGAATGTTTTGCCAAAGTTACAGTGAATACTATATGTTATGTTCAGCATGTCATTACTGTTCCTCCATATAGCATGTGCTCTCATGTAGTAAAATAATACAACTGTGTGTGTATGTACTGTATATACTGGAAGCAGAGCTGCGACGAGGGATTTGTCAGCTGCAAGGGGCTGGAGAAAGCCCTGTAGCATAGATACTGTAAGTCTAAGTGTTTTTATCTGCATCGGGAAAACAGTCCTCAGTTTTCCTGTGCAGAAAGTGAGGGGGGGGGGGGGGGGCATCCAAAGTTTTGCAGGGTGGCCTGATGTCTAGCTACGCCCCTGCTTGCTGATCATCCGGGTGCCATTAGCTACACATCCTGCAGCTCCCAGTGGCTTACTGGCGTCCATGCATGACTCCCAGCGTGTCATGTGACCTGATGCAGGGATGTTGACTATTCGACAAGCTTCTACACGGAGGATGCCGGAAAGTCGCTGGGAGCTGCAGGATGTGTAGCAGATGGCGCCCGGGCAATCAGTAAGTTGGTTCTGCTCTGGGGAGCAGGTTAGTGTTATTCTGCTGCCAGTTCAAGCAACCGGCAAGCACATGTATCCAGCATCAGGAAATCCCCGCCTGTGACGGATACTGGGGACTCTGTAGTAGGTTCCAGAACTCAATCAGGAGGAATCTGCACTGTTTTTATTAATCTGATTCTATCCGGAGATAATCCCTGTTTACTTTTAACCCATTCCTATACCCAAATGGAGAGTATACATTAGATAGAGCATGCCAGTCCCAATGTTCTGCCACAATGCCAAAGGGATTGTAATCCCCCACCCCTTTTCTCCCTTTTAGGCCTTGTTCCCATTGTGTTGCGTTTGTGTTTGGCTATTTTTGACGCAATTTTTATTTCTGATTCCCTGCACTTCGGTGGGCGTTGCGGTTTTGTGAAAAGCACTTTTCTAAGTGCTTTTCCTGAGCGTTTTTTTAATTCACTCCCTGACGCAAGTCAGGAAGTGAACTCTTAGACCCGAAAAAGAATAAATGCAATGTATTTATTCTTAAAAATGCGAACGCAATTGCTGCACAAAGCAATTTTGTGAGAACCTTGCGTTTTTCCGATACCTTCTATTGAGGCGGAATCGCCTCAAAAATGGTTCAGGCAGCACTTTGCTGAGCGGATCGGAAACAAACCACTCAGATGTGAACACACTCATAGGGAATCATTGCACAAGCGCTTTCAGGGTGATTTTGAAAATTAGTACATAGCAAGGAAATGAACAGCGCTACTTAAAAACAGGCAAGTGCCTACCTGCAAAAGAGTGCAAGCCCCACTTGTGGAGTCGAATACACACCGAGCATACACATGACCTGTCTACCACTAGAGGAGGATGTTGGTTTCCTGTAACAGCTTGCATGCAACCTATTAAGTACTGGTCCCTCCCACTGCGAAGAAGTCGATCCTCCATGGGAGGGGCCTAACACTAACTAAATCCTAACCTATGTATATGCATAGCCTGGGTGCGGCTAATCAAATAAAATTGAAAATTGCGCAAAAGGTGGATCAGCGCAACACCAGGGCGCCTCCGAATGGCCTCCAATCAGAGGTGCGCTGAGCCCCCCCAGAAACTACAAACGCACCTTGAAGCCAAACAGAAGCTCTGCATATACACCAAAAGCATGGCTGTTAAGTGGGAGCAGCTGACCAAAAACTAAATAAATTAGTACATAGCAAGGAAATGAACAGCGCTACTTAAAAACAGGCAAGTGCCTACCTGCAAAAGAGTGCAAGCCCCACTTGTGGAGTCGAATACACACCGAGCATACATATGACCTGTCTACCACTGGAGGGGGGGGGCTCAGCGCACCTCTGATTGGAGGCCATTCGGAGGCGGCCTGGTGTTGCGCTGATCCACCTTTTGCGCAATTTTCAATTTTCGATTTTATTTGATTAGCCGCACCCAGGTTATGCATATACATAGGTTAGGATTTAGTTAGTGTTAGGCCCCTCCCATGGAGGATCGACTTCTTCGCAGTGGGAGGGACCAGTACTTAATAGGTTGCATGCAAGCTGTTACAGGAAACTAACATCCTCCTCCAGTGGTAGACAGGTCATGTGTATGCTCGGTGTGTATTCGACTCCACAAGTGGGGCTTGCACTCTTTTGCAGGTAGGCACTTGCCTGTTTTTAAGTAGCGCTGTTCATTTCCTTGCTATGTACTAATTTATTTTGTTTTTGGTCAGCTGCTCCCACTTAACAGCCATGCTTTTGGTGTATATGCAGAGCTTCTGTTTGGGTTCAAGGTGCGTTTGTAGTTTCTGGGGGGGCTCAGCGCACCTCTGATTGGAGGCCATTCGGAGGCGGCCTGGTGTTGCGCTGATCCACCTTTTGCGCAATTTTCAATTTTTGATTTTGAAAATTGCTAGCGCTTAAAAAAAATCACAAAACGCCTCCAGTGGGAATGAGGCCTCTGCCTCACTGCTAGCCATCGCTTGCAGTTCTTTTACAGCATAATTGTGATTGACTTCCAGCTGCAGCATTTGATTGGTCCATTTCTAAACTGACTAAATTTGTATAAAATTAGCATAAACTTTGCATCAGCTTGGAATTGTTAGCATCTCACTCACCATGCCTATATAAGAGATTTGTCACTGAGTGGCTATTGTTACATAGTTACATAGTTATTTTGGTTGAAAAAAGACATACGTCCATCGAGTTCAACCAGTACAAAGTACAACACCAGCCTGCTTCCTCACATATCCCTGTTGATCCAGAGGAAGGCGAAAAAACCCTTACAAGGCATGGTCCAATTAGCCCCTAAAGGGAAAAATTCCTTCCCGACTCCAGATGGCAATCAGATAAAATCCCTGGATCAACATCATTAGGCATTACCTAGTAATTGTAGCCATGGATGTCTTTCAACGCAAGGAAAGCATCTAAGCCCCCTTTAAATGCAGGTATAGAGTTTGCCATAACGACTTCCTGTGGCAATGCATTCCACATCTTAATCACTCTTACTGTAAAGAACCCTTTCCTAAATAAATGGCTAAAACGTTTTTCCTCCATGCGCAGATCATGTCCTCTAGTCCTTTGAGAAGGCCTAGGGACAAAAAGCTCATCCGCCAAGGTATTATATTGCCCTCTGATGTATTTATACATGTTAATTAGATCCCCTCTAAGGCGTCTTTTCTCTAGACTAAATAAACCCAGTTTATCTAACCTTTCTTGATAAGTGAGACCTTCCATCCCACGCATCAATTTTGTTGCTCGTCTCTGCACCTGCTCTAAAACTGCAATATCTTTTTTGTAATGTGGTGCCCAGAACTGAATTCCATATTCCAGATGTGGCCTTACTAGAGAGTTAAACAGGGGCAATATTATGCTAGCATCTCGAGTTTTTATTTCCCTTTTAATGCATCCCAAAATTTTGTTAGCTTTAGCTGCAGCTGCTTGGCATTGAGTACGATTATTTAACTTGTTGTCAATGAGTACTCCTAAGTCCTTCTCCAAGTTTGATGTCCCCAACTGTATCCCATTTATTTTGTATGGTGCTAGACCATTCGTACGTCCAAAATGCATGACCTTACATTTGTCAACATTGAATTTCATCTGCCATGTATGTGCCCATATAGCCATCCTATCCAGATCCTGTTGCAATATGACACTATCTTCCTGAGAGTTAATGATTCTGCACAATTTTGTATCATCTGCAAAAATAGCAACATTGCTCACTACTGCATCTACTAGGTCATTAATAAATAAATTGAAGAGCACTGGACCCAGAACAGACCCCTGTGGGACCCCACTGCTAACAGTCTCCCATTTTGAGTATGATCCATTGACCACAACTCTTTGTTTTCTGTCCATTAGCCAGTTCCCTATCCATGAACACAGACTCTTCCCCAGTCCTTGCATTCTCAACTTTTGCACCAGACTTTTGTGGGGAACAGTGTCGAAGGCCTTTGCAAAGTCCAAGTATATCACATCTACAGCATTCCCAATATCCATATTAGCATTCACTACCTCATAAAAGCTGAGCATGTTAGTCAAACAGGACCTGTCTTTAGTAAACCCATGTTGATGCTGAGAAATAAGATTATTTTCTACTATGAAGTCATGTATAGTATCTCTTAGTAACCCCTCAAATAGTTTGCATACAACTGATGTTAAACTTACAGGTCTATAATTTCCTGGATCAGATTTTTTGCCCTTCTTAAATAATGGGAAAACGTGGGCTGTACGCCAATCCACTGGGACTCTGCCAGTTGCAAGAGAGTCACAAAAGATAAGATAAAGGGGTTTATCTATAACTGAACTTAATTCCCTTAGGACCCGAGGATGCATGCCATCCGGGCCAGGTGCCTTGTCTATTTTTAATTTATTTAGTCTTGCCTTCACTTCTTCCTGCGTTAAGTATTTAATATTACAGTTAGAAGATTGAGACTCTTCCGCCTCTGTAGTTTGCAACAGTGCTGTTTCTTTTGTGAAGACAGAAGCAAAGAAAGCATTTAATAACTCTGCCTTACCTTGGTCATCCACCATTGAGTTCCCATCCTCATCCTTTAGGAGTCCTATACAGTCAACCTTTCTTTTTTTAGAGTTAATGTACTTGTAAAACTTTTTTGGGTTAGATTTGATATCCTTAGCGATTTGTTTTTCAGCTTCAATCTTTGCCTGCCTAATTTCTTTTTTACAATTTTTATTGCACTCCTTATAATTGCTTAGTGCAGCCTCGGTCCCCTCCTGTTTTAACCCTCTGGGCGATACAATTATATCGCCCAAGAGGTGGCGCAGCACTATTTTTTAATTTTTTTTATTTTTTAAATCATGTAGCGAGCCCAGGGCTCGCTACATGATAGCCGCAGCGCAGCGGCATCCCCCCACCCACTCCGATCGCCTTCGGCGATCAGAGTAAGCAGGAAATCCCGTTCAGAACGGGATTTCCTGCTGGGCTTCCCTGGTCGCCATGGCGACGGGGCGGGATGACGTCACCGACGTCATGGACGTCGTGACGTCATAGGGAGTTCCGATCCACCCCTCAGCGCTGCCTGGCACTGATTGGCCAGGCTGCGCAAGGGGTTGGGGAGGGGGGGGCTGCGCGGAACGGCGGGTAGCGGCGGATCGGCGGCGAGCGGCGGCGATCGGAAGTTACACGCAGCTAGCAAAGTGCTAGCTGCGTGTAACAAAAAAAAAATTATGCAAATCGGCCCAGCGGGGCCTGAGAAATCCTCCTGCGCGACATACCCCGAGCTCAGCTCGGGATTATCGCTCAGGAGGTTAAGACCTTATAGGCATTCTTTTTCCTCTTCATTTTATCTTTAACCTTTCTATTCATCCATAGAGGCCTTTTTTTATTCCTAGACATTTTGTTTCCATATGGGATATACATACTACAGTATTGATTGAGTATAAGTTTAAAAGCTTGCCATTTCCCTTCAGTGTCTTCCCCTTGTAGTACATTATCCCAGTTCACCAAACTTAGTGCCTGCCTAATTTGAGTGAACTTTGCTTTTCTAAAGTTCATAGTTTTAGTGGTCCCGCTGCCCCTTGGCCTATCAGTCACCAGCTCAAACGTTATCATGTTGTGATCACTATTTCCCAAATGTTCTTGAACCTGCACATTTGATACATTATCTGGTCTATTAGAAATGAGCCATGCTGCTGTAATTCCCACCAAGGCCACTATGTGGCGCTAGTTCCCCTAGTTTTACAGTGTCCATATACAGTGTAGTTGAAGAGGAACTGTTGCGAACATATTACAATTTAAAACACATACAAATAAGAAGTACATTTCTTCCAGAGTAAAATGAGCCATAAATTACTTGTCTCCTATGTTGCTGTCACTTACAGTAAGTAGTAGAAATTTGATATTACTGACAGATTTTGGACTAGCCCATCTTCTCATAGAGGGGTTCTCAGGGTTTTCTTTATTTTTAAAAGCACTTAGTGAATGGCAGTTGCTCCGTCCAACTGCCGCAATAGTGTTCAGTGAGCAGGGAAGCTGGCCAGCATCTTTGTATAAATCTTTTTCAAGGAATGTCTTTATAAAGAATAAAGGCCATGCTGAGAATCCCCTGTGGAGAGATGGACTAGCCCAAAACCTGTCGGTAATGTCAGATTTCTACTACCTACTGTAAGTGACAGCAACGTAGGAGAAAAGTAATTTATAGCTCATTTTACTCTGGGAGAAATGTACTTCTTATTTGTATGTGTTTAAAATTTTAAGATTTTTGTGACACTTCCCCTTTAAGGAAAGTCCATAATAATGCATTTTCTTTAGAATCTTAACTATATGGTATATTGTGTACACAAAATAGAAAAATGAAGCCAGTGGATCCTGCACAGGCTTCCTACATCCTCTGCGAGACCGTCCATGAATGTGAATGGCCACACTACTGAGCAAGCAGCTGTGCTCGTTCGCGGACAGCAGGGGCGCCGCCAGCATACAGGCAAGCCACTCCCCAGCTTGGGGCCTCACACAGAGGGGGGCCTCCCTCTGCTGCTGCGACTGTCGCCAATGCGACAGATGCCGGGACAGGAAGAAGATAGAGGCTGTGTGCAGGATCGAGGCAGGTGAGTTGAAACTTCGCTCTTCCCGCTCTCCCAACCCCTATTGCTGGAGAAACCTACCTATCTAACCTATACTGGTGGGTACCTACCTATCTAACCTATACTGGGGGCACCTACCTATCTAGCCTATACTGAGGGGTACCTGCCTATCTAACCTATACTGAGGGGTACCTACCTATCTAACCTATATTGCGTGCACCTACCTATCTAACCTATACTGCGTGCACCTACCTATCTTATCTATACTGGGGGCATCTACCTTTCAAACCAATATTGAGGGGTACCTACCTATCAAACCTATACTGAGGTGTACCTACCTATCTATCCTATACTGAGGGGTACCTACCTATCTAACCTATACTGTGTGCACCTACCTATCTAATCTATACTGGGGGGCATCTACCTATCTAACCTATACTGAGGGGTACCTACCTATCTAACCTATACTGAGGGGTACCTACCTATCTAACCTATACTGCGTGCACCTACCTATCTAACCTATACTGCGTGTACCTACCTATCTAAGCTATACTGGGGGCATCTACCTATCTAACCGAAACTGAGGGGTACCTACCTATCAAACCTATACTGAGGTGTAACCATCTAACCTATACTGCGTGCACCTACCTATCTAACCTATACTGGGGGCATCTACCTATCTAACCTGTACTGAGGGGTACCTACCTATCTAATCTATACTGAGGGGTACCTACCTATCTAACCTATACTGAGCTGTACCTACCTATCTAACCTATACTGCGTGCACCTACCTATCTAATCTATACTGGGGGAATCTACCTATCTAACCTATACTGAGGGGTAACTACCTATCTAACCTATACTGAGGGGTACCTACCTATCTAACCTATTCTGCATGCACCTACCTATCTAACCTATACTGCGTGCACCTATCTATCTAATCTAGACTGGGGGCATCTACCTATCTAACCTATACTGAAGGCTACCTACCTATCTAACCTATACTGCGTGCACCTACCTATCTAACCAATACAGGGGGCATCTAACTATCTAACCTATACTGAGGGGTACCTACCTATCTAACCTATACTGCGTGCACCTACCTATCTAACCTATACTGGGGGCATCTACCTATCTAACCTATACTGAGGGGTACCTACCTATCTAATATATACTGGGGGCATCTACCTATCTAATCTACACTCACCTAAAGGATTATTAGGAACACCTGTTCAATTTCACAGTTATCTAATCAACCAATCACATGGCAGTTGCTTTAATGCATTTAGGGGTGTGGTCCTGGTCAAGACAATCTCCTGAATTTCAAACTGAATGTCAGAATGGGAAGGGAAGGTGATTTAAAGAGACTCTGTAACAAAAATTGCATCCTGTTTTCTACCATCCTACAAGTTCCTAAACCTATTCTAATGTGCTCTGGCTTACTGCAGCACTTTCTACTATCACCATCTCTGTAATAAATCAGCTTATCTTTCCCCTGTCAGACTTGTCGCCCTGTGTCTGGAAGGCTGCCAAGTTCTTCAGTGTTGTGGTTCTGTGTTGCACGCCCCCCTCCAGGCCCCTCTATGCACACTGCCTGTGTGGTTTTTAGATTAGGGCAGCTTCTCTCTGCTCTCTTATCTTTTACAGGCTGGATAAATCGCCCTCTGAGCTGGCTGGGCTGTCACATACTGAGGAATTACAGACACCGGCAGAGCTGTCTGCAGAAAGAAAAAATCAGCCTCACAGCCTGTCACTCTTCAGGGGATGAGAGCTGCAGGGGGGAAGAGACACACAAATGATCTCTTGAGATTCAAAAGGAAGGCTGTATACAGCCTGCTTGTGTATGGATGTATTTTCTATGTGTGGACATACTATACATCAACCTACTTCCTGTTTTGGTGGCCATTTTGTTTGTTTATAAACAAACTTTTTAAAACTGTTTTTGACCACTTTTAATGCTGCGAGGAGCGGCGAAATTGTGACAGAGGGGAATAGGAGATGTCCCCTAACGCACTGGTATGTTTACTTTTGTGCGATTTTAACAATACAGATTCTCTTTTAAGCAATTTTGAGCGTGGCATGGTTGTTGGTGCCAGATGGGCCGGTCTAAGTATTTCACAATCTGCCCAGTTACTGGGATTTTTCACGCATAACCATTTCTATGGTTTACAAAGAATGGTGTGAAAGGGGAAAAACCTCCAGTATACAGCAGTCCTGTGAGCGAAAATGCCTTGTTGATGCTAGAGGTCAGAGGAGAATGGGCTGACTGATTCAAGCTGATAGAAGAACAATGTTGACTGAAATAACCACTCGTTACAACCGAGGTATGCAGCAAAGCATTTGTGAAGCCACAACACGCACAACCTTGAGGCAGATGGGCTACAACAGCAGAAGACCCCACCGGGTACGACTCATTGCCACTACAAATAGGAAAAAGAGGCTACAATTTGCACGAGCTCACCAAAATTGGACAGTTGAAGACTGGAAAAATGTTGTCAGGTCTGATGAGTCTCGATAGAGTCAGAATTTGGCATAAACAGAATGAGAACATGGATCCATCACGCCTTGTTACCACTGTGCAGGCTGGTGGTGGTGGTGTAATGGTGTGGGGGATGTTTTCTTGGCACACTTTAGGCACCTTAGTGCCAATTGGGCATCGTTTAAATGCCACGGGCTACCTGAGCATTGTTTCTGACCATGTCCATCCCTTCATGACCATCATGTACCCATCCTCTGATGGCTACTTCCAGCAGGATAATGCACCATGTCATAAAGCTCGAATCATTTCACATTGGTTTCTTGAACATGACAATGAGTCCACTGTACTAAAATGGCCCGCACAGTCACCAGATCTCAACCCAATAGAGCATCTTTGGGATGTGATGGAACGGGAGCTTTGTGCCCTGGATGTGCATCCCACAAATCTCCATCAACTGCAAGATGCTATTCTATCAATATGGGCCAACATTTCTAAAGAATGCTTTCAGCACCATGTTGAATCAATGCCACATAGAATTAAGGCAGTTCTGAAGGCGAAAGGGGGGTCAAACACCGTAATATTATGGTGTTCCTAATAATCCTTTAGGTGAGTGTATACTGAGGGGTACCTACCTATCTAACCTATATTTCATGCACCTACCTATCTAACCTATACTGCGTGCACCTACCTATCTAACCTATACTGCGTGCACCTACCTATCTAACCTATACTGTGTGAACCTACCTATCTAACCTATACTGAGGGCACTTTCCTATCTAGCCTATACTGCGGGCACCTACCTATCTAACCTATACTGCATGCACCTACCTATCTAACCTATACTGCGTGCACCTACCTATCTAACCTATATACTGTTGGTACCTACCTATCTAATCTATACTGGGGGCATCTACCTATCTAACCTATACTGAGGGCACTTTCCTATCTAGCCTATACTGCGGGCACCTACCTATCTAACCTATACTGTGGGCACCTACCTATCTAACCTATACTGGGGGCAACTATACCTGTCTCCACGTGGGGGGCTTTTTACACCCTCGCCCTGGGTGCAATTTAGCCTAGAAACTGCTAGTATTTGGCTCCTCCCACATCATGTTTTGGCCACACCCATTTTGGGGTGCCTTGGTGTTCCTCCCGATCCTTTGTGCAGCATTGCCATCAGGTAATACAGCCACACATTGATATACAATGCGGCTGTTACCCACCAGTTAACCTCTAGTCCCGACAGCCCTGGTTGAAGTTGGACTGGAGAGAATGGAGAGACGGATCAGTGCGCCTTGGCATGGATAGGCAGGGAAATGTTATTCCAGCTAATGGGGGTCACTTACAAATTACAATCTGGAGAGGGGCACTGAAGTGATGCTGCATAATTAAAGGGGGTGTCACTAACTGCAGTACCCATGTGGGGAAATGTCTATGTGCTCTTCAAGATTTACTCTTTATCCTTGGTATGTTCATTCAGGGGGAGTGCTGTATTATGGGGGGGGGTCACTGATTATTCGACTATTTGGAGGAGGTAGAGCTGCCTAACATGGGGGTCACTATTTGGAGGGGGGTTGCCGGCAGGAAGGGGGCAGTCACTGACTACTTGGAGGGGGGATGCTGCCTAATAATTATCATTACTTGGGAGGGAGGGGGAGAGTAGCTGCCATTGAAGGTATTTCCTATAACAGCACTTGGGTAGTAGTTTTTGCTAAGGGGGTGCCTTGAAAAAATGTAAACAACATTAAGGGCTACCTCACCCCCAAAACATTGACAACCACTGTACTAGACTAACAGAGAAAACAAAATGCAGTGATGACTAGTAAAATCCTTGCAGCATATTACATATCCTGATGAGGCTTAGTAAACAAATCAGGTCTCAGATGTTGCAGCGCAGACAGACTGCATTAGGCAAATCAGTTAAGTGGCTCTAGTGACATCTCCAGACTGCTGGTGTCATGTGTCTATCGGCTCTGGTATTAGAATGCTTTGGTATTAAAATGAAACTACTATTGCTGAGAGCTTCAGTTCACCTCTATACATTGCAGGGGCTGATAACAAACCTTATTTCAAGTTGTGTACCATAAGTATGTTTAACAAGTGCATGAAAACCACAGTTATTACACAGAGTTCCCTCAAGATACAGTGATTATTGGAGTGGAGTGTCTTGAAAGACACATGAACTGAGAGGGATAGGGAGGCTGTCTTATTTATTTCCTTTTCAACAATGCAGATTGCATGGCTTTCCTGTTGTTTTTCTGTCTCCTATTCTTTCAGCCTAAAGGTGCCCATACATCTAGTGATGATGGGCAAATTCAACTAAGAGACCGATCTATCTGTGATCGAAATCTGATTATAGAAAGATCTGTTGGCTGCCCATACAACGCATGAAATCTTTCAGGAATCTGCTTGTGACGCTGCCTCACGCCCCTATCCCCCCAATTTTTTTATTGAAGCGCACTTGCCCAGAAAATGGTGCAGGGCCCACGTTTGCGATTGGCAAAAAAAGCTAATCGCTCATCTGAGAAGACTCACATAGGATTTTTTACAGCGCTTTTAGAAACAGTAGAGATTTAAAAAAAAAAAAAAAAAGCTCAAAATGCTCATAGTGTAAACCAGCCCTTAAAATGCACCTCTGGTGTACACGTAAAACTCTGAGATACACTAATGCTGAATAGTTATAATGCACAGGCACACTGTCAGTGTAATAAGAGTCACCAGAGCCCTGTATCAGCCGGTTCTGGCACTTTGGTTCTGCCTCTTTGCAGAGAAAGGGCTCACCTTTTTTTTATATCTGGTATAGAAAAGGCTAAACTGTTTTCTGCAAGGGGACAAAGCTACGTGCCAAAACCCAGCAGATACAGTGCTACAGCGACTCTTATTTCAAAAGCGACATGCCTGGGCACTCTAGCCATTCGGCATTGGCATTCCTCTAGGTTTTTTATGTACACCAGAGGTGCCCTTTAAGACGTTGTGATGTTTCCCATTCTAAGTCTTCTACACATGCTAGATGGTTGTCTGCTGAGGCGGGTCCCTCAGCCACGAACCTTCTCCTCTCCTCTGCCAGTTTCCACTAGAGCCGGATCTCCATTGGCCAGGGGGAGCAGACAGTGTAGTGTTCGCTCCGGTAGTCCAGCTGGAGTCTGGAGCAGATGCGTTTTTACCATAGGCTTCTACAAGAAACGCATCTGCAGATTCCAATTTTGCATTATGTTGCAGACTGACAAGTGTGAACGGATGCTATAAATAAACAGGAACTTGAACAGTGAAATGAAATGGAAATCTGAACTTACCTGGGCCTTCCTCCATCCTCCCCCCATAGCCCGCGAGGTAGCTCGGCATCCTCTGGGTCCCCTCATTGCTCCCGCTGGTGGCTCCGTTAGGTTTGCAACTTCAGCCGAAGTTGTACGCAACTGCGCATGCTAGCCCGTCTGCGCCCCTGGCTCGATCACACGCTAATCGACATGAGCGGTCTGTGCAAGTGCGGTTCTTGGAAAACATGCGCAGGATTCTCACAGCGTCGAGCGCATGACCGAGCCGGGAGACTTCGGCCAAAGTCGCAAACCTAACTGAGCCGCCAGCGAGAGCACGGAGGGGACACAGAGGGGCCTTGCAGGCTACAGGGGGCTGGAGGAAGCCCAAGGTAAGTTCAGATTTCCATTTCATTCCTCTGCTCACTTGCTCAGGTTCCCATTAAAGCACAACTGAAGCGAGAGAGGTATGGAAGCTACCATATTTATTTTCTTTTAAAGTGGATACGAGATAAACTTTTACTCATTGCGTAATTGTGTTCCTTTCATATAGTGTATAGGGCATTCCTCAAGCCAAATACTTTTTTTGTTTTGTTTTAATACTCTAATTCCCTATAAACTAACCAAGCCTCGCCCACAGCTTTTCACAGTGCCTTGGCTTTTTCAGACAGTAGCAAGAGCCTATAGAAGCTCAATCTAGGCAGGGGGAGGTGTTACTAGCCAGAGATTTCAGAGGCAGAGGGGAGGGGGGAGGAGGAGAGGGGACTGTATTTACACACCGGCAAGCTGATAGCATCTCCAGCTCTCAGCCTGTGACAATGTGACAAACAGAACATGGCTGCTCTCATTGTATCACAGGAATAAATATTCATAAACTGTTGAAGCTGTTTGCAGATAGATATGCTGTGTAAACTATCGAAACTTTAGATAACATATATAGACAAGTTACTTGTTATAGTAAGTTTTTCATCTCGGATCCGCTTTAAACAACACCAGTTGTCAGCCAGCCCCGTCAAGCTATTTGGCTTCAGAAGTGTCTGAATAGCACCTGAAACAAGCATGCTGCTAATTTTGTAATATCTGACAATACTGTAATGTCAGAAACACCTGTAAACACCTCTGAAAGTATAAGAACCAGAGGATCAGCAGGATGCTAGGTAACTAGTATTGCGTAAAAGGAAATAAATATTGCAGCCTTATACCTCTCGCCTCGGTTGTCCTTTAAACATGTTTTTTGCAATCAAACAATTTTTTGGGGGTCCCAGTGGGATAACAGAATTACAATGCAAGGGAGGAGAAAAGCTGCTTTTAATGGTACAAGTACGTACAGCATATAGAAGTATGCTTCACTGCAAATGTAAATGTGCAGGTCATGCTGCGTGCTTTTCCTATGGATTCCACCGCAGCTCATCACTGATGCATACTGGTATATGTGAACAGCCCATTACAAAAAAATTGCATCGCAATTCAATTATATTGTCTACTAGCTGATTGCCCGGCGTTGCCCGGGTATGTATTTGGCTGGTGTTGGCTCCGCATACTTTTTCTAACCCTAACACACAATTACTCAATGACCAAGTTTGTGAGCTTTGCGGTCTTTGGTATCAATAATTTGCATTGAAATGAAAAAAATCTGATTGGCTGTTTGTGGCTCCACCCCCTTTTCTGAATTTGAACCCCAGTCACCCAATAACCAACTGTACCAAGTTTGAGGCCTGTGCCATTAACAATGCAAGAATGGCAGCGATTAAATATTCCCTTTGAAAAGCAATAGGTGAAGTTTGATTCACTTTTGTAGGCTCCACCCACTTTTCAGAATATTAATCCCAGTCACCCAGTGCCCAACTGTGCAAAGTTTAACCACTTAACGACCACGGTCAGCCGATCGGCGGAACTAGGTGTTAAGTGGTTTTACATGGAAACGGCCGCTCGTTCGAGCGGCCTTTCCATGTCAGTTCACGGAGGGTGTCTCCGTGAACTGCCTGCGATCCTCCGATCGCGGCTCGCAGGCGAAATGTAAACACGCGGGGAAAAAATCCCCGCTGTTTACATCATACGGCGCTGCTGTGCAGCAGCGCCGTAAAGGAGATCGGCGATCCCCGGCCTCTGATTGGCAGGGGTCGCCGCATTCTGATAGGCTGAAGCCTATTAGAGGCGGCGCAGGATGGCTCTCCGCCCACTTCCCTGAATATTAATCTGGGCAAAGTTTGGGAACCCTGCCGTAAACAGTGTAAGAATGGCTGCAGTTTACATTTTCCCTGTGAATTTTTTTTAGCTCCGCCCACTGTTTGTAACCTTAACACACAGTCACTCAATGACCAAATTTGTGAGCTTTCGGGTCCTTGGCATCAATAATTTGTATTTTCCCATGAAACGAAACAAATCTGATTCACTGTTTGTGGCGCTGTCCCCTTTTCTGAATTTGAACCCCAGTTTCAAATTACCAACTGTACCAGGTTTGAGGCTTGTGCCATTAACAGTGCAAGAATGGCAGCAATTTGAATATTCTCCTTTAAAAGCAACATGTGTTTTTGATTGGCATTTTTAGGCTCTACCCACTTTTCTGAATATTAATCCCAGTCACCCAGTAACCAGCTGTGCAAAGTTTGAGAACCCTGCCATTAACAGTGAAGAAAGGCTGCAGTTTACAATTTCCCAGAAAAATCTGTTTTTAACTCCACCAACTTTTTGTAACCTTGACACACAGTCACTACTCAATGACCAAGTTTGTGAGCTTTTGAATTCCTGGCATCAAAATTGTGTGACTGGAAAGCTGGCCATACACTAGGCCGATTCCCCGCCGATCGACAGTAGATTCGATCACTGGGATTGAATCTGCTGTCAAATCGTTAACGTTAACGCTAAATTTCGATCTATTTCTGTAATGATCCGCTCAGCTAGATGCACTGGCAGACAGCTGTTTGACCATTCCTCTAGTCTGTGGGCTGCAGGTCTCTGCAAGAGAGACCTGTTTTTCCATTACAAGTTTCTGGTCTGTTCTGCTGCTGAGGAATTTGCATACACTCGTTATGCAAATCCCCTACCTGCCTCCTTTGATGACTGGCAGTATAAAGAGCTATGTTTCCCAGAGTCCTTGGCTGGTCATATGGATTTAGTCCTGTGTAACACGCCTGGAGTATCAGCCTTGCTCATTGTTTGAAGTTTAGCTTAGAGTAATTCCTGGGACTGCACTAGGCAGGTTTCCCTAGTGCAGTTAGGATTGCTTATCTGTTTTGTTTGTCTGCTGCGATTGTCCTGTCCCAGCGGTGGTCGACAGGAAATCGTTCTGTGTGTCTGGGTGCTAACCTGAACAGCGGTTGTTACTGGTAGCCCCTTCTGTTCTGTCTTCCTGGATCGCACTAGCCTCTTGCGCTAGTGCTGTGGATCCTTCTGTTCTATCTGCCTGGATCGCACTCGCCTTGCGCTAGTGCTGTGTGGATCCTTCTGTCTCCCTGGATCGCACTAGCCTCTTTCGCTGGTGCTGTGGATCCTATCTCTCGCCTGTTCCTGTTTTCGTGTGTCTGTCTTGTCTGCTACGAACGCTTGCTGGAGGCTCGGTGAGGTAACCGTTAAGCAAGCGCTCGCGTCCTCTGTTTCATATTTGTCTGTCGGTGGTTAGTTAGGCGTTCTTGTCTCTATTGTGCTTATCACGTGGAGACCGCGCATAAATGCGTGCACTGTTGCGAATGTGTGCAGTGTTCGTGTTTAGCCTGCGTTTGTTATTTTCCGTATCTCCTCATTGTATGATTTGCTGTGCCTTTGCTACTCTCGTGCTCTGCCTTGCTGTAGCCTTGTGTCACCTCTGGTAATCGCCTCTCTCGCGATTGCGTTCCTACTTCATATCTGCTGTTGTGTATGCACCGTCGCGGGTTGGTGACTAGTTTGGTGCACACACATACAATCTGTCCCTGTGCTCATTCTCTTCCGCAATCGCTTCTCTTGCGATTGCGTTCTCACTTGGTTTCTTCTGTTGTGTGCCCACCGTCGCAGGTTGGCGGCTAGATTGGTGGACATACATACATTCCTCATCTGTGCTTATTCGGTCTTGTGTCGCTGTTAGCAATCGCCATCTCTGGCGATTGCCTTCTCACTTTGTCTTCCTGGTTGTGTGTTCATCGTCGCAGGGTGGCGACTAGTTTGGTGGACGCACATACCCTCTGTCGCTTTGATCTCTCTCTTTCAGGGCTATCTTGCCCTGCGTTTCTTCCCTTTGTACAATTCCTGTCTGGCGTGTGTGGCAGGGCAGAGGAGCTGTTCCTCTGCACTCCACAGCTCCACCTGTCGACAGGAATTTCCCTCTACAGGTGCATTGCACCTTTTGCTGGGTTCCCTCAAATTACACGCTTGTGGAGGATTTCCGCAGTGTCAGCGCACGTCTTGTGCGCTGATCACGGAGAGAATTCCACAATCGTTACAATTTTGTCCCGAAATAGATCGGTCCCGTCAATCGCTCCATGCGGGAAATGACTGTTGATTGCCCGCGGGTAGGGAGCACGTCGCTAGCCGCGTTCGAGTGCCCGACGACCGACGCAATACAGCTGCAATACATTACCTGCTCCGCCGGCGCGACTCCCCAGGTCTCCGCTGTCTTCTTCTCAGCGCTGGTCTCCGGGTCCGGCAGGCTTCACGTCTTCCTGTCCCGGCAGGAAGTATAAACAGTAGAGGGCGCTCTACTGTTTAAACTTCCCCCAGACAGGAAGAAGTGAAGCCTGCCGGACCCGGAGACCAGACCAGAGCGGAGAAGAAGACAGCGGAGACCGGGGGGAGTCGCGCCGGCTGGAGCAGGTAATGTATGCGGGGGGGGGGGGGGGGGTGGCGGGCGAGTGGCGGCAGCACCTCCACCACCACAGATTGTGAATGGTTTCAGGCTGAAATCGATTCACAATCTGTTTGCAGTAAAGGCAGCCATACGATCCCTCTCTGATCAGATTCGATCAGAGAGGAATCTATTTGTTGGTTGAATCTGATGGCAAATCAACCAGTGTATGGCTACCTGAAGCAGTTTATCCAGCACAGAAATCTGGCTGTTTGTAGCTCAACCCCTTTACTGAATTTGAACCCCAGACACTTAACGACCCAACTGTAGCAGGTTTGAGGCCTCTGCCATTAAAAGTGTAAGAATGGCCTTGAAAATCAATAGGTGAATTTTGATTGGCTCTTGTAGGCTCCACCTACTTTTCCGAATATTAATCCTAGTCACCCAGTGACCAACTGTGCAACGTTTGAGAACCCTGCGAATAACAGTGTAAGGAAAGCTGCAGTTTACATTTTCCCATAAAAAAGTTAGTTGTTTTTGGCTCTGCCCACTATTTGTAATCTTGACATACAGTCACTCAATGACCAATTTTATGAGCTTTGGGGTCCTTGGCATCAATAAGTTGCATTTTATCATTGAAATTAAACACATTTTTTTGGCTGTTTTTGGCCCGCTTCCTTCAGAATTTAAACCCCAGTCTCTCAGTGACTGACTGTAGCAGATTTTAGGCCTCTGCCATTAAGAGTGTTAGAATGGCAGCAATGTAAATATTCCCGTTGAAAATCAAAAGGTGAATTTTGATTGGCTGTTGTAGGCTCCACCCACTTTCCTGAATATTAGTGCCAGTCATCCAGTGACCAACTGTGTCACCCACCCACCCAGTTTGAGAACCCTGCCAATAACAGAATGGCTGAAATCAATCTAACACATCTGATTGGCTGTGTGTGGCTCCAACCCTTTAGTGAATTTGGACCCCAGTCACCCAATGACTGACAGTATCAGGTTTGAGGCCTCTGCCATTAACAGTGTAAGAATGGTAGCAATGTGAATATTTCCCTTGAAAATCAATAGGTACATTTTGATTGGCTGTTGTAGGCTCCACCCACATTTCTGAATATTCATCCCAGTCACCCAGTGGCCAATTGTGTAAAGTTTGGGAACCATGCCATGTTAAAAATGTTGTTGTTGGCATCGCCCACTTTTTCTAACCTTGACATACAGTCACTCAGTTATCAAGTTTATCAGCTTTGGGGTCCTTGGTATAAATACTTTGTATATTCCCATTGAAAAATAAACAAATCTGGCTGCTTAGAGCTCCGCCCCCTTTCTGAATTTGAACCTCAGTCACCCAGTGACCAATTGTACCAGGTTTGAGGCATCTACTATTAACAGTATAAGAGAATGGTAGCAGCTTAAATATTCCCTTTGAAAATCAAAAGGTGAATTTTTATTGGCTGTTGTAGGCTCCACCCACCTTCCAAAATCTTAATCTCATTCACCCAGTGACCAACTGTGCAAAGTTTGAGAACCCTGCCATTAACGGTGTAAGAATGGCTGCAGTTTATTTTTTCACAGTAAAACCAAGTTTCTGAGCGTTCAGGTTCCTGGCATCAAAAATGTGTAAATGGAAGCAGTTTATCCACCAAGGAAATCTGATTGGCTGTTTGTGGCCCTGCCTCTTTAGTGAATTTGAACCCCAGTCACCCAATGACTGACTGTAGCAAGTTTGAAGCCTCTGCCATTAAAAGTGTAAGAATAGCAGCAGTTTAAATATTCCCCTTGAAAATCAATAGGTGAATTTTGATTGGCTGTTGTAGGCTCCACCCACTTTCTTGAATCTTAATCGCATTCACCCAGTGACCAAATGTGGCAAGTTTGAGAACCCTGCCATGAACAGTCTAAGAATGGCTGCAGTTTACATTTTCCCATTTAAAATGAATGGCTGAAATTTGATTGGCTATTTTATGCTTCACCCACTTTCCCTGGATTTGTAACCTCGGTCACCAAGTGACCAACTGTGCCAAGTGGGGCAACTCTAGCTTGATTACTGTGAGAATGGCAGCCTAAATATTCCCTTGAAAAATCAAAAGGTGAATTTTTATTGGCTGTTGTAGGCTCCACCTACCTTCCAAAATCTTAATCTCATTCACCCAGTGACCAACTGTGCAAAGTTTGAGAACCCTGCCATTAACGGTGTAAGAATGGCTGCAGTTTATTTTTTCCCAGTAAAAGTTGTTTTTGGCTCCGCCTACTTTTTGTAACCTTGACACACAGACACTCAATGACCAAGTTTGTGAGCGTTCAGATTCCTGGCATCAAAAATGTGTGAATGGAAGCAGTTTATCCAGCAAGGAAATCTGATTGGCTGTTTGTGGCCCCGCCCCTTTAGTGAATTTGAACCCCAGTCACCCAATGACCGACTGTAGCAAGTTTGAAGCCTCTGCCATTAAAAGTGTAAGAATAGCAGCAGTTTAAATATTCCCCTTGAAAATCAATAGGTGAATTTTGATTGGCTGTTGAAGGCTCCACCCACTTTCTTGAATCTTAATCGCATTCACCCAGTGACCAAATGTGGCAAGTTTGAGAAACCTGCCATTAACAGTCTGAAGAATGGCTGCAGTTTACATTTTCCCATTTAAAATGAATGGCTGAAATTTGATTGGCTGTTTTATGCTCCGCACACTTTTCCTGGATTTGTAACCTTGGTCATGAAGTGACCACCTGTGCCAAGTGTGGGGACTCTGGCTTGATTACTGTGAGAATGGAAGCCTTTTACATTTTTTCCATTGACTTGAATGGGTGAAATCTGATTGGCTGTTTGTAGCTCCGCCCACGTGTGCAGGGGGATGCGAGACCCCTAGAACATATCATCCCAGGTAGTAAGGGATCTGTGTACCAAGTTTCGTTCAAATCGGTCAAGCCGTTTTCGAGTGATCGCGGCACACACACACACACGCACGCACGCACGCACGCACGCACGCACGCACGCACACACACACACACACACACACACACACACACACACCCACATCCGATTTTATATATATAGATTTCACATCAATAGATACTGCGTGAAGAACCCTTGAATCAAAGAACCCTTTAGTCACATTATTTGTTCATGTTTATCTCATGCCGTTACCCAATCAACCTCATTGGTCTGAGATTTCACAGCATGTCCGACCAACGTTCGACCAATTTTGGCATGAAATTAGTCGAATCGTTGATCAGGCATGCTCTTGGCAGCACCGATTTTTATCCTATTCAAAAATAATTATTAAATCGGATGGTCGATCGGCTGCCAAATCGCTAAATGTGCAGCCATCTTAAGGCCTGGAACATCCTACAAATCGCTAGCGTTTTGTATGAACGTTTTGTAAGCAATTTCATGAGCGTTTTTGGTAGTAATTTTAAAAAGTGTACATTTTTTTTTTGCCAGCGATTAGCATTTTTAATTCTAATTGGTCCTTTCAATTCTTTTTTTTACAGTGTGCAGTAACCTCAAAACACTAGTAAAAATCGCTCTGTGTAGGTATTGATGAGCGACTACGCCAGCGTTTATATACTTTACATTGCAGAAACGCTAAAAATGCTGCATGTCCTGCGTTTGCGATTTTGGCAATCGCTCCAGTGGAATTTGGCCCATTCATCAACATTAGCTGAGCGTCTGAGTGTTTAGGGAAATTGCTAGCATTTTGAATCGCTCCCTAAACGCTCACAGAATCGCTCTAGTGGGTTCCTGCCCAGACAGTCCAAAAGAATGTGAATTGAAGCTTTTTTTTTTTTATTTTATTTGCAATCATTATCTGTATTTGTTAGTTATAGCTCATCTGCCGAAATATGAACTGACTGCACTTCCTTTAAACTGTCACATGCCATTCTGACAGCTGCGATTAAATGTGGTTCCTCGTGGCGAGTCAGATTTATTACATTTCAGATCACTGTAAAAAGTATGATATAAAACCGAGGGGAAATCGGATTCAGTGCATGGCAGCGCCATTTTGTCGTAGCCACCCACTCGCTTCAGCGAGCCATCGGCCTCAAGGAAGATGACTCCTCCCCGCGGTACTTCGCTCTCTGTCGTCAGGTTGCCATGGAGGCCCCCGGTGTGACGTCACTCGCAAATTCGGCCAACAGGCAGGCAGCGCGGTTTATCACGTGACGGCGCCCCCTGATGACGCTGGGCCCCTCCTTCCTGGCGGTCATTGTGGAAGATGGCGGCGGAGTGAGCGCGCCTCCCCCGCAACGCGCAGCAGCAGCGATATGAAGCGGCAAAGCGAGCGGGGGGAGTCCAGCCCCGGCCGGGCTAAAAGGGCGCGAGAGAGACGGGAGGAGGCCCACAAGAGCTCCGGGCGTCGGGAGAGGGCCAGCCAGGCCGCAGCCTCCTCCTCCCCCCGCCGGGCCAGGGACCCGCCACCTCCCCGGCCATTGCTGCTGGCTGATAGCCCCGAGTATAAGACCCTGCTGGTCAGTAACCTGGGCTCAGCCCTGCCAGAGCCTCTGCTAGAGGATTGGCTCTTTCGACACTTTCAGCGATTTGGTGACATTAGTGTCAAGTTGTCACACACACCTGACTTGGGCCGGGTGGCCTACATCAATTTCCGACGTCCAGCGGATGCCCGCCAGGCCAGACATGCCAAGCTTCGCCCGCTTCTGTACGACCGACCGCTGAGGGTGGAACCTGTCTTCACACAGCAAAGCGTCCGACGTCCAGAGCCCAGCCCACTGCCCCTTGCTGCCCTTACAACCTCACCACGACATCTGCTGCTGCCCCCAGGCTCTTCAGCCGAGTCCTACTACAAGCTGTACGAAGAACGGGCTCGGGGGACCAGTTACAGACTCCCTAGTACCAGCAGTACGGCTGACGATGAGCAGTTGGCTCCGGAGGATGACCACAGGGCTACTCGTAACCTTTTTATTGGGAATCTGGATCACACTGTTTCAGAAGCAGATCTACGCAGGGCATTTGATAAATATGGTCCCATCGAGGAGGTAGTGATTAAGAGACCTCTTAGGAGTCAAGGGGCAGCGTATGCTTTTCTGAAGTTCCAGAACTTAGACATGGCCCACCGGGCTAAACTGGCAATGAGTGGTCGACTGCTGGGGCGCAATGCCATGAAGATTGGATATGGCAAGGCCAATCCTAGTACAAGACTCTGGGTTGGGGGTCTTGGACCTAACACATCAATAGCTGCTCTTGCCCGAGAGTTTGACCGATTTGGTAGCATACGAACGGTGGATTATGTGAAAGGAGACAGTTTTGCCTACATTCAATATGAAAGCCTGGATGCAGCCCAAGCCGCTTGTACGCAGATGAGAGGCTTCCAGCTGGGAGACCGCAGGCTCCGTGTGGACTTTGCTAATGTGACGCCAGAGGAAGCTGCAGCAGCTGTGTCCCGTTATGCTCCTCTTCAGACGACCCCATACCCTCTGCCCCTACCCTATGAACTGCTTCCATCAGAGGTGGTGTACAGCCGCCATCGAGCAGCACTAGACCCAGACCTGAGGGTAAGAGATCGGACTCCGCCTCACCTGCTCTACTCTGATCGTGAGAGGCCATTTGTGGAGGCAGGTTGGCTTAACTCTGAAAGGCGCACAACTGGGCAAAGTGCCAGGAGCCGCAGTGGAGAACGTGGCGGTGGTGGCAGCAGCACTTCTAAGACCCGAGAGGAAAGACGCAGACGTCGCAGTCTGTCTGGAGAAAGAGGAAGAAGCAGAATTGAGAGGAGCCCAGATCGTCCTAGAAGGGAACCTTCAGAGAGAGAGCCCAGCAACACCCCTTCCCCTCAACATAACCACCGACCCCCACCACAGGAAAAGCCCCGTCCCCCTACCCCTGATCCGCCTCAGCCCAGGAGAAACCACCATCCCAGGCCACCTGAACCCCCTGCAGAAAGAGAGTCTCCAGAGGTAGAAAAGGGACGGACGCTGCCGCCCGTCTGGTGCGGTCACCTGGTACTGAAGAACAGCTGTTTCCCTACCTATATACACTTTTTGGAAGGTGACCGCGATGTGCCCAGTGCCCTGCTTAGAGACCGCACAGTGCCAGGTGGGGGTAGCTTGTCTCAGCTCAAAATTGCTCAACGGCTCCGACTCGATCAGCCAAAACTCGAAGAGGTCACCCGCCGTGTCCGGCAAGGCACAGCTGGCGGTTATGCTGTACTTGTTGCCATCCAGGCCCCACAGAGTGAAGGGGTACTTCCTGACGAACCTGGTTTACAGCGCCGCCTGCTCAGGAACCTGGTCTCCTACCTAAAACAGAAGCAGGCAGCTGGAGTCATCAGCCTGCCCGTAGGTGGCAGTGGAAAGGGTAGAGACCCCAGCGGAATGCTATATGCCTTCCCCCCTTGTGACTTCCATCAGCTGTACCAGCAGAGTGCTCAGCGTGCTGTGGGAAAGCTAGAAGAGAACATGATTATTGTGCTAGTGAAAGATAACGCCTGATCAAAGATTCTGCAGACTGTCTCTCTTACCCACTATCCTCTTTCTTACCATTTTCAGGGCTGATGGTTTATCTGAACAGTGTGGTTTGCATTTTATCCTTCAAGTGCTGATAGTGCCCTTCTGCATGCGTTTATTATGCATTGGGGACCTTTCAGCCCTTCAGGGTGTAGATGGCAAGTAATATACTGGCATAGGAAGGGTTGGATTCATAAGGGAGTCTTATCCTGTACTTCCTCTACACTTACTCTAGTGACAGATCAGGTCCTCTTTTATATGTCTGAATAGAGCTGAATCCTCCCAGTCGTTTTGCTGCTGGACAGATAAAGTGTATTTTTTTTTATTATTATTTTTAACCTATCTGGTGTTTTCTGCTCCTGGACTCTCCTAGAGCCCCTGACAAGTTTGCATTGTGTGTTTGGATGGGTGGCGGGGGATAGATGATGATTTTTTTTTCTCATTTTGTCACAGTAGATTAGGGGGCTTCTGCTGTTTTAGGTTTGTGTGCTCGAGCTGTTCTTGAATCCCTGGTAGCGGGAGGGTCCCGAGAGTGCCTTATGTCTAGGTGACGCTAGTGCAGGGGGTGCTGTCACTGTGTGTCTTCGGTGGGTGTGTGCGTGGGAATAGGGGAAGAGTAGCAAAGCCCCAGGGTCTTATTAGTTCCTTCCAGTCCTGCCTGTTTATAACCTGAAGAAGCCTCCAGGGATGAAATGGGAGCTTGTTATCCCTTTAATGAAGCTTTATGTGGAAACACGCCCAGAGAGTTTGCAGGTAGTTCTGTGTTATGAGGTTGAGCATCTGTGTACTGTGCGTCCCATTATCTGTAGGTGAGAGCACATTATTAACACGGTCATAAAACACAATGTGTTGCTGGGAGAGGAGGTGCAGGCCCTGCTTTCTTTTCTGCTTCTTATTTCATCTGTCCTTATGAATAACAGCTAATTGGTTTCCACTTCTTGGCATGTTAAATGTGGTGCACCCCCAGACATAATCCTCCACGCTGTGCAACTGCAAATTCCAGGGCAGCATGCTCTAAGTTGCAGTTCCACAGCGGACACCTACTGTCGTGCTCACTGCTACCTGTTTCATATAACAGTTTAACAGCCTGTGGGTCTCCAGCTAGGGCAGCATGGCAGGGCCCCGTGGACTGCTCTGCTCAGACTTGTTCCAATCTAGCTGGCGAGCCGCAGGTTGTCCCAGCCTGTTTTATGTAGATACTTGTGTGTAGTTTTAATTCTGTGGATATGTGATGAGAACACACTGGAGTACAGGAAAAGCAGGGGGATATTTTTTAAATTTTTAATGCAGATTCAGCACTTCAGTGAGAAACGATAACCTTATCTGAATAAAACGACCAAAACTTCTTCAGTGTGTTCATTAGATCTCTGTTGATTCAGTGCAATGCTGACTGGTTTATGGAAGGGATATTGCCATGGAAATTAGACTTATTTTCCTGAGAGGTATATGGAGGCTGCCATATTTATTTCCTTTTAAAGTGGACCTGATTTTTTGCACAAGACATAAAGAAATGCACCATGTATGTATATAGAGAGTTTAGCCTGTCTAATTCCCCCTCATGTGTGTGAAATCACAAGTTGTAATTTGATCCTCCCCTGTCACATGACTGCCACGACAGAGATGGCAGATTGCTCATTTGAAAACACAGGATGTTAATGTGTCTGCTTCCATGAATCAGGAAGTAGAAACAGTGCAGATTTATTTTAGGATTTGTACCAGTTTAAAGGTTATTATGCTGCTGTGCATCAGAGCAGAGAGTTCTGATTTCAGGTCTGCTTAACACTAATCCAGTTGCCCGGCTTTCCTGCTGATCTTTGGTTGCATTAGTGTCTGAATCACACACCTGAAACAAGCATGCAGCTAATATTGAAAGTTTTTTTTTTTTTTGTTTTCACAAACATCTGATCTGCATGCTTGTTCAGGGTCTGTGTCTAAAAGCATTAGAAGCAGAGGATCAGTAGGACAGCCAGGCAACTTGTATTGGCTAAAAGGAAATAAAATATGGCAGCCTCCATATATCTCGCCCTATAGGTTCCCTTTAAAAAAAAAAATAGATACTTGCTTCAGTAGGGGGTAGCCTCTGGATGATCTGGTCTCCCTGTACCCCTCCTACGCTGTGCTGGGGACCCTCTCAACAATCTTCAACATTAAACAACCTTCAACATTAAAGATTGCTTACATCCTTGCTTCACTATGTACCAGCATGGCTGTGCAGGTGCAAAGTATGGCCTGCGTAGTATCATGGAGCTGGTTTTCTCTGTACATTAACGGCTCTGTATTACTGTGCAGACGCAGACCCACCGGCACCTGCATAGTGCGATGCAGCTTATACACAGAGGGGAGTGCGGCCGCGACGGTGAAGAGGGTCTCAGCCAGCAGTGGAGGATCAGCTAAGCCTCTGGAGCATTCAGACACTTCCCTACACTGACGAATATGTATATAGACGTATAACTTTTTTTTTTTTTAAAGGACAACTGTAGGGAGGCTGCCATGTTTTTTTCTCCTTTTGTGCAATACCAGTTGCCTGGCTGTCCTGCTGATCCTCTGCCTCCTAATGCTTTTAGCCATAGCCCCTGAACGAGCATGCAGCAGATCAGGTGTTTCCGACATTAATGTCGGAACTAACAAGATTAGCTGCATGCTTGTTTCTGGTGTTATTCAGATACTACTGCATCCAAAGAGATCATCAGGGCTGCCAGGCAACTGGTATTGCTTAAAGTGATCCTTAAGTCAACTATAAAAAATGAGATTTACTCACCTGGCGCTTCCCTCAGCCCCCAGCAGCCGTTCGGTGCCCTCGCAGCCCCGCTCTGACGCTCCAGGACCCACCGGCGAACACTTCCAGTTTGGCCGTCACTGGCCGACAGGCATGGGAACGCGAGTGATTCTTCGCGTTCCCAGCCTGTATATCGCCCCCTATGCTGCTATTGCGGCCTGGAGCGTCAGAGCCGGGCTGCGAGGGCACCGATCGGCTGCTGGGGGCTGAGGGAAGCCCCAAGTGACTAAATCTCATTTTTTTATAGTTGACTTAAGGTTCACTTTAAGGGTGAATAAATATGACAGCCTCCATATACCTCTCCCTACAGTTTTCCTTTAAGTTACTGCTTTACTTTAATCTGATGACTGGACATAGAGATGGTCAGTGAGAGGCTGGTCATTTAAAATGTGTGTAGCTTGGAATTGAATCATTCAGATACAGTGGCTGTGGATTTTAATTGTCCAGTTACAAGCTGAATTCCTTTGCATAAGATGAATATAAAACTTCAATCAATTCGAAATGATTAGCTTCTTGGTGACCATCTCTAATTGGATGTTATGGGTAACACAAGTGTTGTTTTATTTACTGTGAAGTGTGACACATATCAAACCTGTTATTCGTGGTTGGCCCTTGATAGTGATGGTCATGTCTAGGAGAACTTAATGGAGACGCATGTGATGAGTTTGGTCAGGTGACAGATGTGTAAGTCTCTGATTCGCTAGTCATGATCATGTGCTAAGCAAGTCTGACCTTTCCAAATCTATCAGCTGATCAAATAAATCCCATGCTCCTCCATGAGTTCTCCTAGACCTGACCATCACTTGTCTTGGCGTTATGGCACATTGCAACCAATCAGATTCATTCCTGCATTGGAAACATGAATGGTTGTGGTCACCCATGATCTCCGCTCATCTACAGAATCTAGTTGCTTAGAAATTCAGCACCTTCTGTGCCAGTATGAATGAATCTGCCTTTATAGATAGGCATACACTGTCAGTCTGGCCGTGAAACATATGGATTGCCACCCCATGTGGAAAAACGATCTATGTCTTTGATAGGAATTGATTCCTACTACACACAGCACATGTAAATAGATTCAACTGCAGCATTGCACTGTGTATCATTGTACTATGGCCTATCAATCAACTACTGCTCCAGTGCTGCCCCTTTTCAAAGCTTTTGATACATTTTTGGTCAAAATTGATTGAATTTAAATTGATCAGACATTATTGGGGGATTGATTCCAAGCAGATGAAATGAATTTGCATGGAATCGAATGGGAAAATTGATGTGTATAGGTACATTAAAGAGGAACTGTAGTGAATATAATGTAATGAATACAATTGCGTAATTTTTTTTTTCATATATTGGTTTAAAATTTAGACAGTATTTGCCCATTGTAAATCTTTCCTCCCCGATTTACATTCTGAAATTTATGAAAGGTGGCGTCACCTTTAGTCCTGTCGGGTGATCCCTGCGGAATATTTGTTTCAGAGAATTCCAAAGCCAGTTAAAATGTGTACCTTTTTTAAATTCACTCTGGCTAAATTTCGGCGCAGGGTGAAGCCGAAAGACTGCTCACCCTGGGCCTGATGAAAGTCTGGGGTGGTGTTAATGATATTTCCTCTCCGAGTTGAAGCCATTGCCATCAGCTGAATGACCTAGTTTTTTTTTTTTTTTTTCGAATTTGAGCTCCGGCAATCGCATTACGGCCTATGGTGGCGCCCAAATCAGTGACGCAGCTCTGCGTGAAATTAGCTGTCTCTCAAAAATAATGCCTGATTTCCCAGAATGCTCCGGGAGGCGAATACAACATAGCTAAACAGCCCACGGCTGAGCATCACTGGGAATGTGGGGCTGTGTACCAATATACAGCCATATAGAGATATAGGAAGTTATTCTGATGAGAAAACCAGGAAAATTACAGTAAACGTGGGTATACTGAATAAGCTACTGTATGCTACTATATGTCCCAAAGAAGTTCTGCACAATGGGCTTTATTCACTAAGACCAGTTTGGTTAAGATTTCACACGTGGTAGCTGTGGCTTCAATTCACTAAGACCTGTTCGGTAATAAGTAGAGGCTGTGGAGCAGGTCTGGCAGCAAGCTGTGTTCTGCTAAGGGGATCTCCCACTGCTGTGACAGCATCACAATAGTAAGAGGCATCCCCGGCATACCTTCACGCCTGCATGTCCCCTTCTAGCCCCTCTGAATCTGTCCATTAGATTTTCTTAAAGGGACTCGGAGCTCGTTTAAATAAAAATATTTATACATACCTGGGGCTTCCTCCAGCTCCATACGCTCCGATCGCTCCCACGCCGCCGTCCTCAGTCTTCTGCAGTGCCGGTACCGGATCCCCACACTTTCGGCAATCGGCTTTAGTCTACGCAGGAGAAGTGCGCTCTTTGCATATCTCTCCAGCAGCTGGTGGAGAGATGCATAGAGGGCGCACTTCTCTTACGCCAGACTGACGGACCCTGTACCGGCGCTGCAGAAGACTGAGGATGGCGGCGTGGGAGCGATCGGAGCGTATGGAGCTGGAGGAAGCCCCAGGTATGTATAAATCTTTTAATTTAAATGAGCTCTGGTACACTTTAACATTTTTTTTATATATAGCCTGTTTGTTGACTTTCAGTAAACATAAGGCACACCATCGTAAGACGATTTCACCAGTTGCTCCTTGCATTTTGCAGCAGGAATCTAAAGGGTTAACTACATGGGCAGCCTCTTCCTCAGCCGGTTCTCTTCTCTGCTGCCTGACTGAGAGAAACTTGTCCCTCCCTGCATATCGGCACCAATGGAGGGAGTAGCAGGACGGGGTGCCTCCTCCTATTGGCTGGCTCCTTTGTAACATTTTATCGAATGCTGAGTGTTGGATAACGACAGCTGTAGCCTAGAGATAAATACCTCACGTCTCATTTGGTTTTACCGAATGTTCTTATCTTTGTGAATTTATTGAGGTATTTACCTCACTGAACAGAGCTCTGTTGGTGGGGTCAGATCGTCCCCGGATGTTTTATTTTTAAATGTTTGTTTTTTTTAATAAATTTTGCTTTTTTAAATTTTTATATATAGCCCCCTCCCTTCGCCAGCCAATTCATGTGATCAACTGTCATAAGCTTCAGCCTATGACAGCCGATCACTGCTGAGACACAGGAGGGGACAGCCATGTCACACGGCTGTCCCCAGTACAGCACTGCTGTACATGGTGTCTCCCGAGACTAAAGGCGGGGCGGAGCTCTGCCCCCCAAGCAGGAGATGTGCGCGATCTCCTGCAGTAGCCTGTTCCAGGACCTGATGCCCATTGGCGTGGATGGTCCTAGGGTAGTTAAGCTTACCATGCTGTAACAGCCTTGGTGAATACACATTTGATAAAATATTTGGTAAAATTTGCTGTTTTCTGCATTGCCAAATGCAGTGATGCTTAGTGAGCCCAATGCTCGTTGCAAAAATATACGCCTTTATTTAATGCAGGTACAAACCAAACCAAGTTTCTATTCTACTATACGTCACTACAGTGCCTCTTTAACAATTTAAATAAAGTAGACATTGGGTTTGATAAGAACCTTAAATAAATAATCTGTTAAACTAGGTTAGATCCATTCAACTTATCAATGTGATATTATCAGACATGTTAGTGCTTTGCTGGATTGAAGTTTGGGGGCGCTGTGGGTGGGAGCAGTAATCAATTGCCGTTCATTGTTTTGTACTGGATCTGGCAGTATAAAGCTACTGGCAGCGTGATTGATAGGAATTTTGCTGAAATCTTGTCTAATACCTATTTGAGCAAAGTGATCAATATCTGAAAGATATGAATAGTTATAACCCACATTGTACAGTGTATGTCTATCTTATGCAGAACATCTATGGCACTCACACAGGCCGTGGCGCTTGCATTTCTGTGTATGTGGATTTGAAGTCTTGGTTTCTTTATTTCTGGAGTAGATTTGTTGACACAGATGCATTTTTTTTACTGTTCTGGGAATGAATCACAATTTGAAATGCATATATTCTGTCTGTCACTAAACTTGGGACGTTGCCAGCTCTGAACCTGTACGAGTTCTATAAATGTGTAAAATGTGCACAGAAATGACCAATGGTGAATGATGTGTTTTCCTTTCTATGACATATCCAAACTAGCATGCAAAGTGTCACCTAATCCCGCAGGCTGGCACTGCAGCTGCCGAACCCTTCCCTGGAGACATTCACCATCTGGACTGTGCAGATTGTCCACCACTGTAGATGAAAACCACCTGTAGATGTATTGCCTGAACTGTAAACTGAGTGACATCCATGGGATTGCTGGGCTGGCCACTATAACTGGTAGCATGTTATCAGCGGATATTCTTCCTTTGTTCAGTACAGACACTGTGCCTTGGGAGCTTTGCTTGCATTTGACAGTGCTCAACTCACCTGGCACCCAGCCTACCCCAGATCTGCTATATAAATTAGCTTCATACTACCACTTTTGCAGTGTTTAAAGGAGTCATCAGACAGAAAATGCTGCCCTCTGATATACTTGCCCGAGGCTTCCTCCCGCCCCTTACAGCCGACATGTCCCACGCCGCATATCCACTCGCAGCCGCCAGGCCCGGTGTCATCCTTACTGCGTTTGCGCGAGCGCCGCTGTCAATCAAGCCCACGTTGTCTGCGGTGTGCAGAGCAGAACGGACAAGGTGGGCTTGATTGACAAAAGCGCAGACACAATAGAGGAGGTCGGCCTCTGCACTGGTGGGGACCCCGGGCTGGCGGCTGCGAGCGGAGATGCGGCGTGGGACATGGCTGCAAGGGGCTGGAGAAAGCCACAGGTAAGTGTATCAGAGGGGAGAATTTTCTGCCTGTTGACTCCTTTAAAGCCTCATACTCTGTTACCATAACTCTTAAAGAAACACCCCCTCAAAAAAAATTATACATACCGGAGGCTTCCTCCTGCCTCATTTAGGTTGATTGGTCCTTCGCCATCCTTCTGCACCGCCTGGATCTTCCGCTAGGTGGCCTGGTAATTCCGCTAGGCGTGACGTACTGAGCATGCACTGCTTAGATGCATGCGCACCTCGTCTTGCTACAGTTTCCTGGAGGGTTCTGCGCCTGTGCATACTACTGCGCCTGTGCATACTACTGCGCAGGCGCAAAATGCTCCCTGCCTTGGAAGTGTGCACGCCTGGACTGCGCTAACTGGAAGAATTACCCGTCACCTAGCGGAGGATCTAGGCTGCGTGGAAAGACTGCGAGACCGAACAGCCTAAAGGGGCCTGGAGGAAGCTATATATATATATATATATATATATATATATATACACACACACACACACACACACACACACACACACACACATACATATTTTTTTTTTTTTTTTTTTTTTTGCCATCCCAGGTACACTTCAAAGGACACCTAAAGTGAGAGGTATATGGAGGTTGTCCTATTTATTTTCTTTTAAACAATACCAGTTGCTTGGCTGTCCTGCATCAGTAGTGTCTGAATTGCACACCTGAAACAAGCATGTGGTTAATCTAGTTGGACTTCAATCAGATCACCTGATCCGCATGCTTGTTCAGGGTCGTCGACTAAAGGCCCATACACACCTGTGACTGATGTCGCCCTTTGGGGATGGGTCCCAATCAATCGTGCGTCATTATTGGGCCAACACTGTACAGACATGAAGTCAGCTGTATAGCTGACAGTGTGTTCTGTTGCTGTGCGGAGGGCCGACAGCGGCGGCACAAAGCAATCGCCCATCGCTCAGCCCAGTTGATCCGATTGGTGGATTGCTTGCAGGTTGGGGGCTGCTGTACACGCGCCGAATTATTGACAACAGTTATCGGCCTCCTCCTCCATGACTTTAATCAAGTGTGTACAGAGCTTAAAGCAGGGATCACACTTGACAATGTTTTCATGTGCGTTTTCTGCATAAACAACGCACATAAACTGAGAAGCAATGTTAAAGGACTTACGAGTCCAAATAACAAAAAAAAAAGTTAAGTGCCTGAGTTGAATTTGAATGCACGGAAGACGCCATCCGCGCCGTTCCGCCGGGTCCCCACAGTTCAATAGTCCCCCCAGGCCGCTTCTAATCCCACAGCCTGGGTCGGGCTCTCCTGCCTCCACTAAAATGGCCGCCGGAGCTGGCCGCGGCTGCACAGTCCCACGTAGACGCAAGTGCGGCTGCGCAGCTCTAGGGCTTCCCCCTCCCCGATCCACGCCCGTGGATCGGGGGGAGGCCCTAGAGCTGCGCAGCCGCACTTGCATCTACATGGACTGTGCAGCCGCGGCCAGCTCCGGCGGCCATTTTAGTGGAGGCAGGAGAGCCCGACCCAGGCTGTGGGGTCAGGAGCGGCCTGGGGGGACTATTGAACTGCGGGGACCCAGCGGAACGGCGCAGATGGCGTCTTCCGTGCATTCAAATTCAATTCGGGTACTTTTTTTGTTATTTGGACTCGTAAGTCCTATTTCCGTACCAACAGTGTCTGCCCCCTTAAGAGCTAATGGGAACCAGTTTTTTTTTTTTTTTTAAAGTCAGATACTCACCTAAGGAGAAGGGAGTCTCTGGGCCCCATAGAGCATTCTCTCTTCTCTCCCGGTGCCCACTGCTGTCCTGGCTTCCCCGTAGCGGTATTCGACCGTTTCGGTCAAATACCGCTGTCTACTGGCCGAAGGGAGGCTTCGGGAGCCCGAGTGCTCCCAAAGACGGGCCGCTCTACACTGTGCACCCGCCCTCTATGACGCACTCGTGTATGCGCCGCCTGTCTCAGCTCCCGAAGACTTCCGAAGTCCCCTTGGCGTGGGATGTGAATGGAGGAGCCAGCGCAGCACCGGGAGAGGAGAGGGATGGCTCTCATTAGGACCGAGCCTTCCCTCTCCTTAGGTGAGTATCTGCCCTTTTTTTTCAAAACGGGGTTACATTAGCTTTAAAGACCAGAGACCGCTGGTACGGTGAAACGCCGCCTCCCGACGAATTGCCGCAATCCGCTGGTCGGGCCATTCTGTCCCTGCCACAGGTCCCTCTCTCTGCCGTCTATGAAGGCAGAGCGCTGTGCGCCGGTCAGGAGCCGCTTTCATTGGCTCCTGACCCTGTAAATCAAGGGGATTGGCTTACAGTGATGACAGGGCCAGGAGCCAATGAAAATGGCTCCTGACCAGCTTACACAGCTATATAGACAGCAGGGCGAGTATATTGCGGCGGGGAGAAAATGGCGGGATGGTCTGCAAAAGGTTAAGAATGGGCTAGTTCACACTTAAAGTGTACCAGAGATCTAGTCAATTAAAGATTTGATATTTACCCGGGGCTTCCTCCAGCCCCATAAGCTCGTCCCACTCCCGTGGTCTGCCGTTCAGCCTTTATCAGCCCCGGTAACAGCTTGGTCGCATCCAGTCTGGGTCTTCTGTGCATGGGCATAACCTCCGCGCACGTGCAGGAGACCCAGACTGGAGGTGACTGAGCTTTTACCGGGGCTGATCGCGGCTGAACGGCAGACCGCTGGAGGACGGTGTGGGACCCGGACGAGCTTATGGGGCTGGAGGAAGCCCTGGGTTAAGTATCAAATATTTGATTTGATCTCTGGTTCAATTTAAATGTTATTCACATGCAGAAAATAAAACAGACCACAGTAAAGCACTGCATGTGTTTTCTCTATCAATTACATTAGCTGCTGTGAAAAAAACCTGAATGCGTTTTCCCACATACAGACACATGGTATGCAGAAAACGGCTTTAAAGTGTACCCCAGGGGGATTCGGGGACACGGGCCATTTCCCTGTGCCTCTGTGTCCCCTCCATGCTGCTCTCAGCTCCCTCATGCCACGCTGTGAACTCCTAAAATCTACCGACAAGCAGCTTGCCAGTAGGCTAACATGGAAAGGGTTCTCACTTGCAGGAGAGGCACTCCTGCAAAACGCCCCCCTCTGGCATTAGAAATGCCTCTTCCCCAGCTCTCACTGGCCATCCACTGCCTTAGCCCCACCTCCTCCCCACCCATCTACGCTCTGTGACGAGAAGCACAGAGCCAGAGCTTCAGTGTTGTGTGCCTGGGGTTGCAGCCATTTTTTTTCTGCTGAAACCGGAACTGTGGCATTGCCAGGAGTGGCAGTAATGGAGGCTTCCTGATCTGGCTAGCCACCTGGATGAGGAATGTTTTTTGCCAAAATGTTTTGGATTGGCTTCTCTTTAAAGAGAACCCGAGACGGGTCTACAAGTATATAAAAAAAAAGCATGCTGCTTGGTCCGTGGGGGTTGTTGGACCCAGCAGCACTCATTACCTCCTCTCCCTGCAGCTGCTGCCATCCATCATTTTTACTTTGACCTTAGGGGCCACAATGCTGTAGACTTGAGAGCACATCGCTGATTGACGTGGAAGGGGTGGGGGGGAGGAGGGGAGCAGAGAGCCTATTCGAAGGCTCTGATAGGCAGGGAAGGGGCATTTTGCAGGCCTTAGCCTGCAGTGGGACGCCCCTTTCCTGTTAGTTTGCTGATATCTGAATGTCGCCAGTTGGGGGGGGGAGGGGCTAGGCGTGGTGCAGCGAGCATGGCACACAGACGCATGTCCTGCAGATGGAAACATGCCTCTTTTTTTTTTTTAGATTTAATAACCTGCCTCGGGTTCTGGTTAACTATTTAGTTGAGTTAAACGAGCATTGTACAGAAACACTGGTAAGCTGTGGCTAAGCAGCTTGTGCTGCTCTGTGGAGAAGGGTAGGTGCTCTGTGGAGCTGGCACGTGAGCACGTTGTATAGATTCTTGGCTGCGACCTTGGAGAACTATTCTCTGTGAAGTGTGTGTGTGTGTGTGTCTGTGTGTGTGTCTGTGTGTGTGTCTGTGTGTGTGTCTGTGTGTGTGTCTGTGTGTGTGTCTGTGTGTGTGTCTGTGTGTGTGTCTGTGTGTGTCTGTGTCTGCCCTGTGATACTGAACACTTGCACAGGTAGGAGGCAATACAGTTAGAGATAGTTGAAAAGTGGCACTAGCAGTATTGGGTTGCAGCAGTTGCCCTCAAGCAAAGAACGTATGTATGGGACTTGAGGTGTTTTCCACTGTGGACCTGTAATGTGTGCAGTTGTGATAGCAACTGAACTTCTGGTTTAGCCATATTATTACCACTGGCAGCCAGCTTTCAAATATTTGGAAAGCTGCTATATGTGGTTTTTCAAACACTGCTAGTGTGAATCAGTGGGATTATATTTACAGCCTCTTTCATGCTGCTCCCCTCTGTATCTCTTCTTTTCAGTCCTGTAGGAAACCAGCAGATCATTCTGAGATCTGTTAGCATTGGCTGAGGCCTTGTACATGCCAATCAGGTCCACCCCTGCTGAGGCCTTGTACACGTCAGTCAGGTCCACCCCTGCTGAGGCCTTGTACACGTCAGTCAGGTCCACCCCTGCTGAGGCCTTGTACACGTCAGTCAGGTCCACCCCGGCTGAGGCCTTGTACACGTCAGTCAGGTCCACCCCTGCTGAGGCCTTGTACACGTCAGTCAGGTCCACCTCTGCTGAGGCCTTGTACACGTCAGTCAGGTCCACCTCTCCTGAGAATCTAGTGTGTGCATGACAGTCCTGATGCGTTGCTAAGCGATCCAGGGTACCATATCGTCTTAGCTGATTCCATTGTTTTCCTACTTACTCCACTTACCTGGTTGTGCATTACACCATCGTTTCTCCTGAGGAATAGAGTCTAAATTCCTGCAGAAGACAGTAATTGTGCCTGTGTACTTTTTCAGATCAGAACTATTAATTTTGATGCTCACTTTAGCAGTGGAGATCCATAATCATTCTTAGTTACAGAAAGAAAAGGGGGACGGGGGATTTATTGGAAACCTAGGTAGGCTGTCAGCCAGGCTGTACAGGACTTCACTCCCGCAGTGCGACAGGCACGCAAAGATCTCCAGGGAAAGTGTTGGGAGAAGGGAGCTGGATTGCTGATAACAGAAAACTTAGGCCACTGGTGATAATGGGTAGCTTGGTAAATACTTTTCTGTGATTTCAGTTGAACCGTAGAAGTTCACTTTACACTCTCTCATACACCTGTCCCAGCATCTCTGGGAAGAATGCTAATAGGAAACCTTTTTCATAAACAGATGTGACTCACAGCTGATATTCTTCAGTCCTCACAATAAGATGCTGCTGAAATGAGTCAGCCCTGTACTAAGCCTGTTCTAGAGATGGTTGAAGGGTACCTGAGATGGCAGGTGGGCCTATTTATACTTATCTGGGGCTTCCTCCATCCCCATGAGGTGCTTGGAGTCCTCCAGCTGCTCTGTTCTGTCTGAAATCCTTTTGGTAAACCGGCCAGTCGTCCACCTCTACGCATGCAGCCTCAGAACGCACCCAGCTGCAGGTGTATGACTGGGAATGCATGTGCGGCCAAGCATGCGCAGAAGAGCGCAACTGGCCTGATTACCAGGATGATTTCAGAGAGAATGGAGCAGTCAGAGAGGGATGCCAAGCACCTCATGGGGCTGGAGGAAGCCCTGGGAAGTATACATAGGCTCACAAGCTATCTTTGGTTCACTTTAACTGCTGCACTGGGAGAGCATGTTGTAAACAAGCTCTGGAAGCTGCAGGTCCTGAGCTGACACTTTTTTTCCCCAAAGATGTTGGGACAGGTGCAGCACCTGCATGTGAAGGGTGCTAAAGCAGAGTTCCCCAACCCTGTCCTCAAGGCCCACCAACAGTACGTTTTGTAGAAAACCACAAACATGCACAGGTGAGGGAATTTAGTGTCTCAGCAGAGCTGATTAACTTTTACCTCTATGGACTTCCACAAAACATGCATTGTTGAGACACTAATTACCTCACCTGTGCATGTTTGTGGTTTTCACCGGAGGGTCCATTCCTGAATGTTGGGTATCCACACTGATCAGCTGTCAAGTTACAACAGAGCCTTTTATTACCTGTGCTTTGTTAATGGAAAATGTGATCTTTGCTGAGAGCTCATTCTGCAGTTTGCAAACAGGTTTCAATAAAAAAAAAGTTAATTTGCATAAGAAGCTTGTGTGAACCGATCCATAAAGAGTACATGTCAGGATGGTGGCTGCCTAGCACACCTGAGACTCCCATGATTCTACACTCCTCTCCATCACATTAGTGACAGTGTCATCTGTGAACCAGCCAATGAGATCCCTGGGTGTGCCAGGTGACTCCTTTCTCATAGGCTGCTTTGTATGCATTGCTCTTGCAGCAAAATCCAACCAGTGTGCTTCAGTCTGGAGAGCTCGGTTTAGCTGGTATTACACTCTGAGCTGTGTTTCTCAAGAGCAGGAAATTAGGGTAAAAAAAACCACTCCGCAAATATGACAGCTGTCGGTTTTGAATTAATTTGAAATTGCGCCTCCACTAATGACGTGCATTTTAGTTTGCGTGAATTGTTTTTTGTTTCTTAATGCATATAAACATACTGCCATTCCATAGTGATCCTAATTATCAGACTGAGCCTTTCAGAGCGGTTGCCAGTCATTTGTGTTGAGCTGATTACTCCTGTTGGAGGAGAATTCAGGGTTCAGGTTTGAACAAAAAGACTTCAGTACCTGCTTCCACCTTGCTAGCACGGGCATTGGAGTCAATGATATGAAAACCTAAACTTCATCACTACTGCCTCTGGCCACTAGGTGGTGCGGTGTGGAAAGCAGGAAGCCTCCCCATTAATTTCAGTGGTGAGACAGTCTACTTCAGGGGTCCCCAAATGTTTTGGGTCGAGGGCCGGGTCAACATACTTCAGACTGCTGGGGGGCCGGAGTATACATAAGTTGATGTAGAAGTCTTTGCGGGCCAGACAGTAAAGCATACCCAGGTGACAATCTGCAGTCCAATTGGACAGCAGTGTCACCTGATGTTGAATTTGATTGGAAACCAGTGAATTACCGCTTTCTGGCTTCCATGTGGATGGGTGGTGCCAGCTCTGCTATTCTATATGCGGACCACCAATATTTAAAGATGTAGCTGACCACATCTATAAGTAATACATTTTGTACAATAAACAATGGTTTCCGTGCGCAACTCCTCAAACACAACCCAATCTCATCAAATGCTGCCGATCCAAATTGATGCTCAATGTCAATTCATAAATCTCAAATGTAGTCTATAGTGATCAGCGCAATATGGATTCCCAATCTGTTCAAATAGCTTGCTATCTTCTTAATCCACCACCACACCGCTTGTGAGATCACTCACCAGCTCCTTAGATCATAATAAATGATCATATGCGTGCAGTCAAAAAACACCAGCCCGTCTGGTCGCCAGTGGGCTCTTCGCAGCCTTCTCCTCAGATCCTCATAGGTAAAAACATATAAACACGCTCCACATAGCGTAATCCAGTTCACTTTAAAATTTATTGCTTTTTAAAAACACAATCTATTACACTCACGTGTCATATATGTATGTCCATAACAGGCATACAAGTAAGCGCAGGGTTGGTTTAGATAGCGGGCAGCGTCCGGCCGTTTACTCCACGCAACACCGCCGTCCGACTGGCATCCGCGCACTTCCGCAATCCCTCACGCGTCCTGTAGCTCCTCCCCAACCGGTTTCGTCCACGTGACTTTCTCACGTGACTTTCTCAAGGAAAGTCTTTCTTGAGAAAGTCACGTGGACGAAACCGGTTGGGGAGGAGCTACAGGACGCGTGAGGGATTGCGGAAGTGCGCGGATGCCAGTCGGACGGCGGTGTTGCGTGGAGTAAACGGCCGGACGCTGCCCGCTATCTAAACCAACCCTGCGCTTACTTGTATGCCTGTTATGGACATACATATATGACACGTGAGTGTAATAGATTGTGTTTTTAAAAAGCAATAAATTTTAAAGTGAACTGGATTACGCTATGTGGAGCGTGTTTATATGTTTTTACCTATGAGGATCTGAGGAGAAGGCTGCGAAGAGCCCACTGGCGACCAGACGGGCTGGTGTTTTTTGACTGCACGCATATGATCATTTATTATGATCTAAGGAGCTGGTGAGTGATCTCACAAGCGGTGTGGTGGTGGATTAAGAAGATAGCAAGCTATTTGAACAGATTGGGAATCCATATTGCGCTGATCACTATAGACTACATTTGAGTAATACATTTTGTGTGTGAGGGGCCGCAAAAAAACTCTCAGGGGGGCCACATTCGGCTCACGGGCCTTAGTATGAGGACCACTGGTCTACTTATTCCTCAAAATGTAGTACAGGGTGTGCCATGTATGGATGCACCTTAATCAAATGGGAATGGTTGGTGATATTAACTTCCTGTTTGTGCCACATTAGTATATGTGAGGGGGGAAACTTTTCTAGATGGTTGGTGACCATGGTGGCCATTTTGAAGTCAGCCATTTTGAATCCAACTTTTGTTTTTTTTCAATAGGAAGACGGTCATGTGACACATCAAAGCTATTAGGAATTTCACAAGAAAAACAATGGTGTGCTTGGTTTCAACGTAAATTTATTCTTTCATGAGTTATTTACAAGATTGACCACTTAAAAAATGTGTTCAATATGCTGCCCATTGTGTTGGATTGTCAATGCAACCCTCTTCTCACACTGATAGCAACACTGCAGGAGAAATGCTAGCATAGGCTTCCAGTATCCGTAGTTTCAGGTGCTGCACATCTCGTATCTTCACAGCATAGACAATTGCCTTCAGATGACACCAAAGATAAAAGTCTAAGGGGGTCAGATCGGGAGATCTTGGGGGCCTGCGAAATTGCTACATGATGATGTGTTTCCCTCTTTATGCACTGAAGCTGGCACGTTCCCTGAGTTTTTCCAGCAAGATGGTGCTGCACCACCACATTATGGGTGTCAGGTCCAAGCATTCCTAGATAAACAGTTTCCTGGAAAGTGGATTAGTTGTCGTGGGCCAGTTGAATGGCCCCCAAGGTCTACCGATCTGACCCCCTTAGACTTTTATCTTTGAGGTCATCTGAAGGCACTTGTCTATGCTGTGAAGATACGAGATGTGCAGCACTTGAAACTACGGATACTGGAAGCCTGTGCTAGCATTTCTCCTGCGGTGTTGCTATCAGTGTGTGAAGAGTGGGAGAAGAGGGTTGCATTGACAATCCAACACAATGGGCAGCACATTGAACACATTTTATAAGTGGTCAGAATCTTGTAAATAACTCATGAAAGAATAAAGTTACGTTAAAACCAAGCACACCATTGTTTTTCTTGTGAAATTCCCAATAAGTTTGATGTCACATGACCCTCTTCCTATTGAAAAAAACAAAAGTTGGCCAAAAATGGCCAACTTCAAAATGGCCGCCATGGTCACCACTGATCTTGAAGTTTCCCCCCTCACATATACTAATGTGCCACAAACAGGAAGTTAATATCACCAACCATTCCCATTTTATTAAGGTGTATCCATATAAATGGCCCACCTTGTAGATTTGATGGCCAGGACAGAGTGAGGGCTGGTTCAAACTGGAAGATTTTTTTTTTCTAAGTAATGCAAATGCTTAGCAAGTAAATGTAATGCTATGAGTTTGTTCTCACTTGAGAAATGTGATTTTATAAATATCACCCATAGCATTGCATTTGCAAGAGCTTTTCAAATCACTCATTCTTAACCACTTGAGGACTGCGGTGTTAAACCCCCCCTACCTAAAGACCAGGCCATTTTTCATTAACTGCTTGCTGACTGCGCAGCGCCGATGGGCGTGGCCGCCGCAGCAGCCCCAAGACCGCCTAACGCTGATCGGCGTAAAGTCCTGGGGCAGCAGTTTGCAGGACATCGCACACAGGATGCTCTCGCATCTCCTGCTTGGTGGGTGGAGCAGAGCTCCGTCTTCAGTCTCCGAGCGGCGGTTGCCTCTCAGGAGACTGTTGGATGGCGTAACCGCCGTCTATTTGCATGTACAGCGCTGCGATCCACTGGGGACAGCCGTGTGACACGGCTGTCCCCCTCTGCCGCACAAGAGTGATACGCTGGCCAGGGGAGGGTGTTAAAAAAAATAAAATACGTATATTTATTATTACAATTAAATCTTTATAAAAAAAAAACCAGACAAACCTGGGGGGGCGGGGGGGTTCAGACCCCACCAACAGAGAGCTCTGTTGGGGAGAAAAGGGGGGGGGGGTGGAATCACTTGCGTGCTGTGTTGTGCGGCCCTGCAGCTTGGCCTTAAAGCTGCAGTGGCCTATTTTACAAAAAAGCCCTGGTTTTTAGGGGGTTCAACACTTTGGTCTTCAAGAGGTTAAATTGGCCACTGCAGCTTTAAAGCCAAGCTGCAGGGCAACTCGACACAGCACATAAGTGATTCCCCCCCCCCCCCCCTTTTTTTTCTCCCCACCAACAGAGCTCTCTGTTGGTGGGGTCTGATCAACCCCCCCACCCCCCATGTGTGTTTTTTTTTAAATAAAAATACGTTTGGTTTTTTTTTTTACTACTGTAACCCTCCCTCCCCCCCGCCAGCCAATGCCCGTGATCAGCTGTCGTAGGCTTCAGCCTATCACCTCTGTGCCTCAGAAGGGGACAACTATGTCACACGGCTGTCCCCTAGTACAGCGCTGCTGTAGATCGCAGCGCTGTACATGTAATTAGACGGCGTGTAACAATCGCCGCTCGGAGACTGAAGGGAAAGCTCTGCTCCGCCCACCAAGCAGGAGATGCGCATGATCTTCTGCAAAACAGAGCCCCAGGACTTTACGCTTATCGGCGTTAGGTGGTCCTGGGGCTGCTGTGGCCACGCCCATCGGCGTGACAAGGTCGGCTAGTAGTTAAAGTGTACCAGAGCTGAAAAATAAGATTTATACATACCCGGGCCTTCCTCCAGCCCCATAAGCACAGATTGCTCCCACGCCGCAGTCCTCCGCTGCCCGCAGCTCAGGTCCTGGGTCCCATATCTTCCTCCAGTCGCGGCCAGCCTGCGCAAGAAGTGTGCACTCTATGTATCTCTCCATTGGCCGATGAGGGCTGGTTGACACACTATTACCGGCAGGCTTGTAAGTTCTTGAGACTGCGTCCCACATTAAGAATGGAAGGGTTTATTTCAATGCATTTACAGTTTGCCAGGACACTATGCCCATCAGTGGTTGCAGTTCTCGGGCTCAAAACGCTGCAACGGAAAAATGGGAACCAATGCCTAATGCTATTCTGCTAAGTGGCAAGAAAGCGTTTAGCATCGGTCTGTGTGAACTGGCCTTTAGGGCACTGGATGTAAGTAACTGAACTATTCTGATCATTTGGCTACCAGTAGTGTGCAGTTGTGGATTGGAGGGAATGAGCTGAGGAGGGCCATATTGATAACTGCACAATTATCCTTTGCATCAGGTAATACAAGCAGGGCTTGTGGAGAGAAACTGCACAGAGGTTACATACAGTGACCGATGCAGGATTACATTTCTAGCAGTTTCCAAGGCTGGGTAAGATTCATAGTTAAAGGTGCACGCACACACGCGCGCACACACACACACACACACACACACACACTAAGTCTTTGGAAAATAAAAGAGCACAGACCAATTTTACCCCCTTCCATGTAGTATGAGAGCATAGCTACAAAGTCTATTCTATTGAGCTGAACTCCCCATCAGATAAAATTCTTTGCAGATTGTTGTAAACATTGAAAAGATCATTATCTGCAAAAGATCAGTTCTAGTGTTGGGCAAACAGTGTTCGCCACTGTTCGGGTGATGTTCGAGTTCGGCCGAACATCTGATGGTGTACGGCCGAACTAAGAGCGCATGGCCGAACGTTCGGCTAGCGCTGTGATTGGCCGAACAAGTCACGTGTAGTGTTGGGCGAACATCTAGATGTTTGGGTTCGGGCCGAACATGGTCGCGATGTTCGGGTGTTTGAGCCGAACTCCGAACATAATGGAAGTCAATGTGGACCCGAACTTTCGTGCTTTGTAAAGCCTCCTTACATGCTACATACCCCAAATTTACAGGGTATGTGCACCTTGGGAGTGGGTACAAGAGGAAAAAAAATTTAGCAAAAAGAGCTTATAGTTTTTGAGAAAATCGATTTTAAATTTTCAAAGGGAAAACTGTCTTTTAAATGCAGGAAATGGTTTTCTTTGCACAGGTAACATGCTTTTTGTCGGCATGCAGTCATAAATGTAATACAGATAAGAGGTTCCAGGAAAAGGGACCGGTAACGCTAACCCAGCAGCAGCACACGTGATGGAACAGGAGGAGAAGGCCACGCTTTTAGACACAACAACCCAGGCCTTGCATGAGGACAAGAAGCGTGCGGATAGCAATTTGCATTTTGTCGCCATGCAGTCATAAATGTAATACAGATGAGAGGTTCAATAAACAATAAACAGTAATTGGTGTTGTCCAGAATGCGCACAATGCGTGGGTCGCGTTCAATGCAGTCCTAGGCTGAAGAGGTCATAGCCTAGGGTCACAAAAACTTGTTTATTTGGGCAATTTCAATGGTGGCGAGTCTGATGTACATAAATCGCAGCAATGGCCGTTAGCAACGTCTGAATCTCACAAAATGTCTCATGCAGGTAGAAGACATATTGTTAGACTTGGGCTCCAAAGATGGGTTCCCTACATCTCTGCAAACCAGAGTTACAGGGCTCCAAATTTGGTAAAATCCCCCATAGGCTTTCATTGGGCCTCCTATTTACAGTTCCAAAATCTCACATCTTTTCAAAGGGCAATTGCTCAGCAGTGGCAAATTTTCTAGCATTGTAGAGACCCTTAGAGGGAACATGACTGGTGAGTTACGGGCCCCTAGGCCAAAGAGGTCATAGCCTAGGGTCACAAAAACCTGTTTATTTGGGCAATTTCAATGGTAGTTATGCTGACGTACATAAATCTCAGCCATGGCCGTTAACAACGTCTGAATTTCACGAAATGTCTCATGCAGGTAGAAGACATATTGTTAGACTTGGATTCCAAAGATGGGGTCCCTACATCTCTGCAAACCAGAGTTACAGGGGTGCAAAATTGGTAAAATCCCCCATAGGCTTTCATTGCCTCCCTATTTCACTTTCCAAAATCTCACATCTTTTCAAAGGGCAATTGCTCAGCAGTGGCAAATTTTCTAGCATTGTAGGGACCCTTAGGTGGAACATGACTGGTGAGTTTCGGGCCCCTAGGCCAAAGAGGTCATAGCCTAGGGTCACAAAAACCTGTTTATTTGGGCAATTTCAATGGTAGTTATGCTGACGTACATAAATCTCAGCCATGGCCGTTAGCAACGTCTGAATTTCACGAAATGTCTCATGCAGGTAGAAGACATATTGTTAGACTTGGATTCCAAAGATGGGGTCCCTACATCTCTGCAAACCAGAGTTACAGGGGTGCAAAATTGGTAAAATCCCCCATAGGCTTTCATTGCCTCCCTATTTCACTTTCCAAAATCTCACATCTTTTCAAAGGGCAATTGCTCAGCAGTGGCAAATTTTCTAGCATTGTAGGGACCCTTAGGTGGAACATGACTGGTGAGTTTCGGGCCCCTAGGCCAAAGAGGTCATAGCCTAGGGTCACAAAAACCTGTTTATTTGGGCAATTTCAATGGTAGTTATGCTGACGTACATAAATCTCAGCCATGGCCGTTAGCAACGTCTGAATTTCACGAAATGTCTCATGCAGGTAGAAGACATATTGTTAGACTTGGATTCCAAAGATGGGGTCCCTACATCTCTGCAAACCAGAGTTACAGGGGTGCAAAATTGGTAAAATCCCCCATTGGCTTGCATTGCCTCCCTATTTCACTTTCCAAAATCTCACATCTTTTCAAAGGGCAATTGCTCAGCAGTACCAAATTTTCTAGCATTGTAGGGACTCTTAGGGGGATCATGACTGGTGAGTTTTGCCACTGCTGAGCCATTGCCCTTTGAAATGGTGTGAGATTTTGGAACGGTAAATAGTAGGCCCAATGAAAGCCTATGGGGGATTTTACCAATTTTGGAGCCCTGTAACTCTGGTTTGCAGAGATGTAGAGACCCCATCTTTGGAATCCAAGTCTAACAATATGTCTTCTACCTGCATGAGACATTTCGTGAGATTCAGACGTTGCGAACGGCCATTGCTGCGATTTATGTACGTCAGACTCGCCACCATTGAAATAGCCCAAATAAACAGGTTTTTGTGACCCTAGGCTATGACCTCTTTGGCCTAGGGGCCCGAAACTCACCAGTCATGTTCCCCCTAAGAGTCCCTACAATGCTAGAAAATTTGCCACTGCTGAGCAATTGCCCTTTGAAAAGATGTGAGATTTTGGAACTGTAAATAGGAGGCCCAATGAAAGCCTATGGGAGATTTTACCAAATTTGGAGCCCTGTAACTCTGGTTTGCAGAGATGTAGGGAACCCATCTTTGGAGCCCAAGTCTAACAATATGTCTTCTACCTGCATGAGACATTTCGTGAGATTCAGACGTTGCGAACGGCCATTGCTGCGATTTATGTACGTCAGACTCGCCACCATTGAAATTGCCCAAATAAACAGGTTTTTGTGACCCTAGGCTATGACCTCTTCGGTCTAGGACTGCATTGAACGCGACCCACACATTGTGCGCATTCTGGACAACACCAATTACTGTTTATTGTTTATTGAACCTCTCATCTGTATTACATTTATGACTGCATGGCGACAAAATGCAAATTGCTATCCGCACGCTTCTTGTCCTCATGCAAGGCCTGGGTTGTTGTGTCTCAAAGCGTGGCCTTCTCCTCCTGCGCCGCCCTCCTCCTGTTCCATCACGTGTGCTGCTGCTGGGTTAGCGTTACCGGTCCCTTTTCCTGGAACCTCTTATCTATATTACATTTATGACTGCATGCTGACAAAAAGCATGTTACCTGTGCAAAGAAAACAGACATTTCCCGCCTTTAACCACTTGCCGACCGCACGCTTATACCGTGCGTCGGCAAAGTGGCAGCTGCAGGACCAGCGACGCAGTACTGCGTCGCCAGCTGCAGCTTAATTAATCAAGAAGCAGCCGCTCGCGCGAGCGGCTGCTTCTTGTCAAATCACGGCGGGGGGCTCCGTGAATAGCCTGCGGGCCGCCGATGGCGGCTCGCAGGCTAGATGTAAACACAAGCGGAAATAATCCGCTTTGTTTACATTTGTACGGCGCTGCTGCGCAGCAGCGCCGTAAGGCAGATCGGCGATCCCCGGCCAATCAGCGGCCGGGGATCGCCGCCATGTGACAGAAGACAGCCTGTCACTGGCTGCACAGGACGGATAGCGTCCTGTGCAGCCCAGATCTCCGGGGGGAGCAGGTAGGAGAGGGAGGGGGGAGAATGTCGCCGCGGGGGGGGCTTTGAGGTGCCCCCCCCGCAACATGCCTGCAGGTAGGAGCGATCAGACCCCCCCTGCACATCATCCCCCTAGTGGGGAAAAAAGGGGGGCGATCTGATCGCTCTGTGTGGCCGCGGATCTGTGCTGGGGGCTGCAGAGCCCACCCAGCACAGATCCAAACAAACAGCGCTGGTCCTTAAGGGGGGGTAAAGGGTGGGTCCTCAAGTGGTTAAAAGACAGTTTTCCCTTTGAAACTTTAAAATCGATTTTCTCAAAAACTATAAGCTCTTTTTGCTGAATTTTTTTCCCCTCTTGTACCCTCTCCCAATGTGCACATACCCTGTAAATTTGGGGTATGTAGCATGTAAGGAGGCTTTACAAAGCACGAAAGTTCGGGTCCCCATTGACTTCCATTATGTTCGGAGTTCGGCTCGAACACCCGAACATCGTGGCCATGTTCAGCCCAAACCCGAACATCTAGATGTTCGCCCAACACTAATCAGTTCCTGCAAAATGCATTCATAGTATGTGATATCTGCAGATCTCATACACACCTTGTTTAATGGGCATTCATCTGCAGATCAGATCCACCAGGATGGATCTTCAGATGAATGTCTGTTAAACAAGGTGTGTATGAGATCTGCAGCTATAGACTATAGCCCGATGCACACCAAAACCCGCTTTAGCAGATCCGCAAAATGATAGATTTTTTAAACGCTTTTTCTTATTTTTCTGTAGCGTTTCAGCTAGTATTTTGCGGTTTTGGGAAGCGTTTTTGGTGTAGTAAATTTCATATATTGTTACAGTAAAGCTGTTACTGAACAGCTTCTGTAACAAAACCGCTCTGAACTGCTGTTTTTCAGAGCGGTTTGCATTTTTCCTATACTTTACAGTGGAGGCGGAAACGCCTCCACAATCCAAAATCTGCAGCAGCCCGGGAGAATGCGTTTCTGCGAAACACCTCCCACGCTGGTGTGCACCAGCCCATTAAAATACATTACCCAAGCATTTCCACATCCGCAAGCGGATCGAAAAACGCTGCCAAACCGCTCTGGTGTGCACTAGGCCTATGAATGCATTTTGCAGGAACTGATTTTGTGCAAATACGGATCTTCAGCATGTGTACAGCATCCTGCAAAGATTTTTATCCTGGCTAACCTTCCATGTGTATGTTCTTTTAACCTCCGTGGCGGTAAGCCCGAGCTGAGCTCGGGCTATGCCGCGCAGGGGGAGATCTCAGCCCCTGGTGGGGCGATTTGTGTGCTGTAAATTGCTGTGCGCACAGCCAGCACTTTGCTAGCCGCGCGCACAGCTTGATCGCCGCCGCTCTGCGGCAATCGGCCGCACGCAGCGGCTGAAGAGGGCCCCCCCGCCAGAGCCCTGCGCTGCCCGGATCAATGAGTTCCGGGCAGCGCTATGGGCTGGATCGGGTGTGCCTGACGTCAGGACGTCGGCTGACGTCCATGACGTCATCCCAATTGTCGCCATGGCGACAGGAGAAGCCAAACAGGGGAACGCATTATATACGCGTTCCCCTGTTTGCTATAGTTGCCGGCGACGATCGGACTAGAGGGCCACATGCGCCCTCTAGTGGTGTTTCATGTAGCTACCACTCTGGTAGCTTTACATGAAACAAAAAAAAAAAAATTAAAAAAAAAAGGATTTTTTCAATTAGGAAAAAAAAATAATTAACCGCCAGGGAGGTTAATTCATTTTCAATTGATATCCCATCAGAAAAATGTTGGGAAAGCTGATTGAAAGGTTAAATTGCACGTGTGAATGCTAGCTTTCTTCTATAGTCACTTGATATCAGATCTACAATTCTGTTCAAAATTATTCAACCCCTACTGGAATTGAGTGTTTTGGCCAGTTTGACATTGATTTTGATCATTTCAGTCATCTTGTTTACAATTAAAACAAAAGTTTGCTTTCTTAAAACAGAAAGAATTTGCGATAATTCAGGTTGGAGTGAGCTGGAGATGTCTCCCAGAGCATCACTGCTGAATATATGCAAATTAACCATTGTACCCTTAGAAGCTAAACACACCTCCAGAACCGCTGGAATGCAATGATGTGTCAGCTTGTCAGCTGTAGTCAACACAGAACCGCGTGGTCTTGTCCTTCTTGGGAACAAGGACGACCGGGGCAGCCCATGGACTGGAGGATTTCTGTATGACTCCTAAATCAGAGGCACTGGTAAGTCAGACAAATATAACATTTATAATGAAATAACCACAAATGTCTTTTCTGTGCACACATTATTATCAGTTTTATTCAACCCTCAAGTGACATTCATTCTTAGTACAACATCCTTTTCCAGTTATAACAGCTTTTAAACGTGAAGTATAGCTTGACACAAGTGTCTTGCAGCAATCTACGGGTACCTTAGCCCATTCTTCATGGGCAAAAGCCTCCAGTTCAGTCACATTCTTAGGCTTGCGCGCTGCAACTGCTTTCTTTAAGTCCCACCAGAGGTTCTCAATCGGATTTAAGTCTGGTGACTGCGATGCCACTCCAAAATGTTCCAGCCTTTAATCTGCAACCATGCTCTAGTGGACTTGGAGGTATGCTTTGGATCATGGTCCTGTTGAAAAGTCCAACGCCTCCCAAGCCTTAGGTTTGTGATGGACTGCAACACATTTTCATCCAATATCTCCTGGTACTGAAGATAATTCATGGTACCTTGTACACTCTGAAGCTTCCCTGTACCTGCAGAAGCAAAACAGCCCCAAAGCATGATTGACTATCATGAATGACTATCAAAAACAAAAGTTTTGGGATAGTGTTCTGTGAACTGATGAAACAAAATTAGAACTGTTTGGGACCATGGATCATCGCTATATTTGGAGGAGAAGGAACAAGGCCTATGAAGAAAAGAACACCTTGCCTACTGTGAAGCATGGCGGGGGGTCAATCATGCTTTGGGGGTGTTTTGCTTCTGCAGGTACAGGGAATCTTCAGAGTGTACAGGGTACCATGAAGTCTCTTCAGTACCAGGAGATATTGGAAGAAAATGTGATGCGGTCCATCACAAACCTGAGGCTTGGGAGACGTTGGACCTTCCAACAGGACAATGATCCCAAGCATACCTCCAAGTCCACTAGAGCATGGTTGCAAATTAAAGGCTGGAACATTTGTGAGTGGCCTTTGCAGTCACCAGGGTTAAATCCGATTGAGAACATCTGGTGGGACTTAAAGAAAGCAGTTGCAGCACACAAGCCTAAGGCCCAGTGCACACCAAAACCGCTAGCAGATCCGCAATACGCTAGCGGTTTTGGGAGCCGATTTCAGAGCGATCGATTCTAGGTATGTTTAGAGAGGTTTTCTAAACATACCTAGCGGTTTTGCGTGTGTTTTTGTGTAGCAGATTACACATATTGTTACAGTAAAAGCTGTTACTGAACAGCTACTGTAACAAAAATGCCTGGCAAACTGCTCTGAACTAGCATTTTTCAGAGCGGTTTGCGTTTTTCCTATACTTTGCAGTTTTCGGAAGCATTTCGTCCTCAATGTAAACGCGCAGCAGGAGGCGCGTTTGCGGCTTGGCAAAAACCGCAAACCGCCGGTGTGCACCATCCCATTGCAATACATTAGACAAGCGTTTTTATAGGCGGATGCGGCCGGCGGATCGCTCCAAAAACCGCTCGGTGTGCACTGGGCCTAAGAATGTGTCTGAACTGGAGGCTTTTGCCTATGAAGAATGGGCTAAGATACCCGTAGATCGCTGCAAGCCACTTATGTCAAGCTATGCTTCATGTTTAAAAGGCGTTATAACTGGAAAAGTATGTTGTACTAAGTACTAAGAATTAATGTCACTTGGGGAATGAATAGAACGGATAATGTTGTGAGCATAAAAAAGACATTTGTGGTTATTTCATTATAAATGTTATATTTGTCTGACTTACAAGTGCCTCTATGATTTAATTGTAAACAAGATGACTGAAATGATCAAAATCAATGTCAAACTGGCCAAACCACTCAATTCCAGTGGGGGTTGAATAATTTTGAACAACTGTGAATATCAATCTGAGCACTTGCTTGAATAGGACAAGGAATGAAAGTTGCATGGTGTATAATGCTGGATCCACACTATACAATTTTTTGGCAGATTAACCTGCCAGATGTCCGATCTGAGGATCAATTGATTTTTCTGATCGATTTCCAAAGAAACAAACAAAAATCGATCAGAAAATCCAGCATAGAGGTGCCCATCAGTTACACAATTTTGATGGTATCCTAACAAATCTATGTAGTAGGTGGTTAAACTGAGTGACACGGACATTGAATGGATACTTTAGGTAGCTTCTCATATTACATAAATATGGTATGATTGTACAATCAGGATTATATCATTAGAGAACACCTAAAGTGAGAAGTATATGAAGGTGGTCATATTTATTTTCTGCCAAATGCCAGTTGCCTGGCAGTCCTGCTGATTTCGTTGGCTGCAGTAGTGTCTGAATCACACACCTGAAACATGCATGTAGCTAATTTTGTCAAAGACATCTGATCTGCTGCATGCTTGTTCAGTGTCTTTTGACAAAAGTATTAGAGGCAGAGGATCAGCAGGACAGCCTGGCAATAAGCATTGTTTAAAAGGAAACAAATCTGGCAGTCTCCATACCAATTCTCACTTTAAAGGGACACTTAAGTAAAAAAAAATAATGAGTTTTACTCACCTGGGGCTTCCAATAGCCCCCTGCAGCTGTCCAGTGCCCTCGTCGTCTCCCTCCGATCCTCCTGACCCCACCGGCAGCCACTTCCTGTTTCGGTGACAGGAGCTGACAGGCTGGGGACGCAAGTGATTCTTCGCGTTCCTGGCCACAATAGCGCCATCTATGCGGCTATAGCATATAACATATACCATATAGCAGCATAGAGGGTGCTGTGTCTGGGAACGCGAAGAATTACTCGCGTCCCCAGCCTGTCAGCTCCTGTCACCGAAACAGGAAGTGGCTGCCGACGAGGCCAGGAGGATCGGAGGGAGATGGCGAGGGCACCGGACAGCTGCAGGGGGCTATTGGAAGCCCTAGGTGAGTAACACTCATTTTTTTGTTTGACTTAAGTGTCCCTTTAACCACTTAAGGCTGGCGAGCCATTTAAACTGTTAAACAAAGGAGCCATTTTTTTGTACTCACAGTTCTATTCAAATCCTGTGACATAATACAAGCGTAAAAACATTATACATGTGATATCCATGTCTGGTTTCAATGAAGTGTTTATTTGTAATGACCTGTTATCTCTATATGCATATAGTTAGACCTCAGCCTGAATTACAGATTATTCCCATCCCTTCCTCCTTCACTAATCTGCTACCATCTCTAGTGGAGACAGTACTACTAAGCACAGTAAAAAAAAAATTGAATGCGCTTTAGAAACTCTAAACACTTCCGTATTTCTCCACCTCAGTTCATACATGCATTTGTGGCTTGATAGAAGTGTCCATCCCTCTGTGCCTTCATTGGGCGGATTCAGTGTTTTATTACTGGTCAATGTAGCATCCCAGCATCTACAGTAGGTAGAAGTCATCGCCCAGGCTCCATGATGTCCTCTGTTACCCAATACAGCTCTAAAGCTACCCACAGCACCAGTTCATCCACAGCACCAATCATCACATGATTAACAATGGCCTCAATTCTGGTCGTTTTCAAATAAATGAACGGTAATTTACCTCATGAGATAATCACATTTAGCAAATATTGGTAGGTTTAAGTCATGTTTTACCTCATGCTGTAAATTATGAGCCAATTTGTGAGGTAATTTGCAATAATTTTACCAAAAATAGCTATTCTCATGGAAATTAGGGGGCAAGTTAGCACATAATTTACCGATCAGTTTAAGACCTGCCTGTACCTGGAGGTAAAGTTAATTTGTATCCATTTTGCAGTTTTTAGTGGAGTTCCTGTTCAGGCTGTGCAATAGAAAAGAATAGTAGAAAAAAAACTCCAAATATTTACTGGATTTTTTTTTTATAGGGGATGCCAATAAATATACTTTTCATAGGTACATAATCAAATGCACCTACCCCCCCCCCCCCCCCCCGCCCAAAAAAAAAAAACTTACAAAGACTATCCTAACTTATGGAAAACAAGCCTACTATTATTTATTTACTGCATGCTTACCACTGAAATACTGCACATTTTACCACATGTTTGGAAAGGAAGAAAAATCAAAGGAAAATACCACATGAGGTATTTTACCTACAAAAATATTTACCTCACATAGCTACCAGAATTGAGGCCAATATGACTTATCTCAAAAAAGACATGCAACCTGATAATGTAATGTCACCCACGGGTCAATCATAGGATAACTGCTGTGCTTAACCACAATTTTTGTCCAATTAAAGACTTTTATTGACCCTAAGGTCTAATTGGGCAAAAATATTGTATCTTGTATGGCCAGCCCAGAGAAAAATCTGCTACCCCATGGAACGTGTGTAAAATTATTTGTGCTTGGTGCCCACGGCTGCCAGCTTTACATGTTTCATTTTAATGTCATCACTGTAAAAATAACAGCTGGAAGCATGGCAAATATTTCAGGATTAATTAGCCACTCATTCTTAGGTAGTCCAACGTTCACACAAACAGACCTCAAAAAAGAAAGCCTCATTACATCTGCTCTAATTTAAAAACATTTTTAACACAGGACTGCAAGTGTGACGTTGACAGCTCCAGTATTTTTCTCCTGACAGGTTCACTTTGAGCCTTCACCATCAAATGGCAGTTTTGAAGTATGTATATTGTTGGTTAAAAGTAAGCACAGAGCCATCAGCTGTTTGGAGAAGAGAAGCTGGAACCACTCCAGGAAGTGGGTGTGAACAAAGTAAGATAAGTTGGGTTAATGTCTGGACTAGTTCACAGAGATGATCTACTATAGACTAGCAGCGAGTAACTACCCATGATCCAGAGAGGAGTACTGGTTCTACAATGGAAAGTGAATGGGTCTCTTCAGTATAGGACATCTTCCCTTCCTCTCTGTGCTGTCATCTCTAGTGGAGCGTACAGCTGTCATTAATGACACGAAACAGGAATATCATATGGGCTTCTTCCATAGGTCAGTGGATGGAGCTCATTTTTAATACACCAAAGTGAGACTTGAGCTCTTGTAACCCAGAGCTGTATGGCAGATACTTCCTTTCCTCTCGCTTGTGATTGGCTACTCTCACACAATATTCCTTCTTGGTATTACATAAATCAGGAGAATGGCGAGACTCAGAGGTGGTCAGGGAGATGCAAGTAATCTCAGTGTGTATGCAGATTTCAAGCAAAAATGCATGTAGCTTGAAACTGGTACACCAGTGTGAACAGGAAGCAAATCTGCTCTCATTTCAATCTCCATACAATGTTCCAGTAATTTGCATCTCATTGACCATGTCAATCACAGATCATGTCAGGTGACATTCCTCGCTAAAACTTCAATTCCAGCTTTTTTTTTTTTTACTTTTAGGCTACGTTTCCACTATAGCGTTACATTTTCGCCTGCAAAAAATCGTCTAAGATTTTTCTGATTGGTGAAAATTCGCATGTAAATTTGTATGCGTTTTTATGCGAATTTTCTTACGCAAGAATTCGCATTAGTTAAATATACATAATCTGCCTAGTAACAGCTTAGTCATGACTGCTGGCAACTTCCTGTAACCATGGATCTAATGTGAATTTTCGCGTAATAACGTGAAAATTCACATTGCCTGTACAAAGCATTGTACGCGAATCGTACGCAATGTCCGAAAATCTGATGCAGGACCTCAGATTTTTTTCACGCGTACGAACGCTAACAAAAATTCGCATAGATTGGAAACGGCTACATTGACTAACATTAGTTACAAAATCTATGCGAACTTTCTGACCAAAAAAACTGACACAAAAACGCACAAGTGGAAACATAGCCTCAAGAGGCTGAATAGACAGAATTAAAACCTGACAAGTTTCTAGTGCCAGGTCTCCTGCTTCCTCCATCGCTCTTGTTGCTATGGCAATGTGAAGGGGACACCACAGTCTTCTAGGTTACTGGTAGGTATACTTTAGTGTGACTTAATTGGTACATGTTCAACCTGCATACATTTGCATACAAATGGAAATATTCAGGAGTTCATGCAGGATTATGTACATCTCATCCACCATCCCTAGTTACCACCAGCTCAGGTTGTGGAAGATTCCCTATAAGGGCCAGTGTATACCTAAAAAGCGCTAGCGTAATCGCAAAATGCTCAGCGCTTTTCAAAGTGATTTGTCAAGGTGACTCTAGGCATGTGCCTAGCGATTTTCTATTTTAAATACAGTAGAGCTGCAAGTGTATTTGTTTTGTATAAAAACGCTTGGAAAATCACTCTATTGTAGCGCTTTTCAGAGTGACTTTCCACTTTCCTATATTTAACATTGAGGCTGAATTGCCTCAGTAATCAGCAGAAATGAAGGGAAAAAAAATAAAAATCACATCACTCTGGTGTGATCCATCCCATTCATAACATTAGCCAAGCGTTATTTTTAAAAGCGCTCAGAAGCGCTCTTGGTGTGCACCAGCCCTATAATGCTGCTGTAGCTCTGGGATGGGAACTGCTGGGAAATTCCTTTAGGAATATAGACAACCTACACCTGATAGGTGTCAACCATTTAAGAGTTGAAAATAATATGGTAGAATTTTGTTATACTGTAGTAACCTCTGTCTATACTAAAATCAGTCCCCGAGTCCCAACCACGCACCTGTACAACTAGGGCTGAGCAATTTATTTAAATTTTTATGCAAACATATGCAGTTTGAAAATGGACCAATCAAGTCCCACCCAGGTTTAACCAACTCTACGACCGATTAACACCGATTGGCGGCCGCAGAGTGGCTTCCCAGAACGACATAACGGCGGCAAGTCTCCTGGGGGAGGAGATTAGCAGGGTTCGCATGTGCAGATGTGCACGCATCCTTGCTTGAGTGACGGTCGCTGCTGGCAGACTATAAAAAAAACGTCGATCTACTACAGCGCAGTACTGGGGACTCACTGCCTCACTACGTGATCCCCTCTCATAGGCTGATACCTATCAGTGAGGATAGCCCAGATTGGTTTGGGGGGGGGGGGGGGAGGGGGAAGAGGGACATATTACTTTAAAATTAAATAACAAATTAATTAAAAAAAAAAAAAAAGTGTGCAGCAGCAATCAAATGCCACCAACAGAAAGCTTGTTGGTGGCAACAAAAGGAAAAAGGGGGGGGGGGGGGGGGGGGGGGTAAGCCTGTGGTCCTTAGGTGGGCAAATTGATTGGTCCATTTTCAAGCTGCATCTATTTGCAAACAAATTTACATACATTTGCATAAACTAAAAATATGGATTCTGCTGGGATCAGCCATAATGACCACCTCTGATACAGTAAAATAATTGGCCAGGTACCTTGAAGTTTACTATGAAGGTGTTATACTGTAATTTAAAAACATGGTTAAATTCCATTTCAAAACACAACTAATTGCATGTAAAATGTTTTATCCAGCTTGTGCCTGGGAAGGTAGGTTACAGTGTTTCCCCGAAAATAAGACACTGTCGTATTAATTTTTGCTACAAAAGATGTGCTAGGGCTTATTTTCAGAGGAGGTCCTATTTTTGGGGGGTAACACTGGTAGTTTTCCTATATATAAAATTTATATACTGCATGCCATGCTGAAACACAAGCAGCATGCACAGAGCTCGTGGTTTGCAGATATTGGCTCTCACTTACAAGAAATTGATTCTGCTGATCATGTGGGTAAGAGTATTTCTTGCAGGCAGAGAACTGTCAGGCTCCCCAGAGCTATGATAGGATAAGCTGCGTGTCCTGGGAAGAAGTGCTGCTGATGCTTATCACAACAGATCAGGAGGGCTGGCTCCAACAAAAACACAAATTGCCTGACACATATACAGGACTGTAGAACTCACATTATACTACTGCTCTCCTGTATCCAGGCTTTGTATTTAGCGTGACTTGCTGGTGTCATGTGGGCTGCTCCTAAGGCTTACATTCATACAACCAGCATGCTAGGAATTCCAGCTAGGGATTATTCTCAGGGGATGTCTTACTTTAGGGGAAACACAGTATAACCTATCAAGAGTTTTTAGTTTGTATTGCTGTGTGAATCTCCACTGAGGAAATCTGCACTCAATTCCTGTTACTTCTAAAACAAATGAGGGTAAATCTCAATAGGAACACAAAGGGCAATAAAGAGACATGATGAGGAATGCACAGAACCCATCAGCAGACAGCCACTGCCTCCTACAGTAATGACTACACTGGCCTGCTACAGACCCCTTTACCCATTCACCTGCAGCGAAAGGAAAACGCAATGTCCCCGGTTCATCATTGTCTTTGCAATAACTTTTTCCAGTTCGTTAAATTACCGAATTTGAGCCAATGAGAAAAGCTCCTGACCGATAGGCGGAAGCTCAGCAGTCACATGACAGTCGAGTTTACTGCCTCCAGGAGGAGCGATCGGCTTAGGGGACATTGCACATTAGGGAGGACAGCATCAGGGGGTCCCGATACCGCTCACCATTACTGCCGTGCACCTGATCAAGCTGGCCCTCCATCATGCAGCACGTCCGACCAATTAATGCGATCAATATCACCCCAAAATTGTTGCATCATTGATCGGGCATGCACTTGGCAGCACCGATTTTCATTCGATAGTTGACAGAGGACACACATAGGCACCGGCCTGAATATTGTATTATTCCGACTATAAGACACATTGATTCCTCCCCCCCCCCCCACCCGACGTTTGGGGGAGAAAAAGTGCATCTTATAGTCCGGAAAATATGGTACATATGTTAGTGCCAGTTACTCTTGTGTAAAAGAGAATGTCCCGGATGCCTCCACAACAAGGGGCTATTTCCATCATCCGTCATGACTACACAGAGAGGGACTCTGACCTTATCAGTTTATTTCTTAAATAAATACACTTTACAGGACAGAAACTTGTTTCGATTTGCAATTCACCAGGAACAAAAAAGTAAAAAAAAAATTAACATATTCTTATGTCTGAAGAACTCTTTGTATTGGAGGGGTGGAGATTCTGAAGAGATCTGGTCATGAACTTAAAAATGGTAGATGAGGAAGATTCAACATCTGACCCCCTACACCTCCACAATACCATATTTTCCTCCGCCTGCATCTCCACACTACCGCGGTATCTTCCTCCTCCCTCTGCACCACCACAATATCATGGTATCTTTCTCCTCCCCTGCACCACCACGGTATCTTCCTTCTGCATCTCCACACTACCGCGGTATCTTCCTCCTCCCTCTGCACCACCACAATATCATGGTATCTTTCTCCTCCCCTGCACCACCACGGTATCTTCCTCCTGCACCTCCACACTACCGCAGTATCATGATATCTTCCTCCCCCTTGCACCACCACAATATCATGGAATCTTCCTCCTCAACCACAATAGCATGGTATTTTCCACCTGCTCCCACAATATCATGGTATTAGCCTCCTCCTCCTGGCCTACAATATCATGGCATCCTCCTCCTGCACCACCACTATATCTTGGTATCTTCCTCATGTGTTCTCACAATACAGTAGAAACTCCTACCTGATGCGTCACCAAAACTTATCCCCCACAACACTATGGTACTTTCCGCCTCCTATGTCCCCAATACTGCAGAATTAACTGCTCATTATACTGACTGGAAATAAAAATCAAGACAGGAATTCCATGTTTTTTATCGTCCAGGAAAGAGGACTTGATTAAAACAATAATCATCAGACAGACAGATCTAGCCAATGTTACCACACACAGGCCAGCAGCCTCACTAGTGCTTCAAAAAAAATACACACACTTAGGAACAAAAATACACTTTTTTTCCTATGGAATATATTACAATTTCGTCATAAAAATACTTTGCTGCCCAAAGTTGAGAAAACCAAAATCCTCCTCCCGTCTTAAGTAGACTGTGCAAAAAACAGACATTTAAAAAACAAAAAAAAACACTAACACACTTTTTTTTGCTTTGTGGGAGGAGATACTGTCTGGCTTCAGATATTTTTGGTTATGTTTTTTTTTTTTAGTATAAAACTAATTTATATTTTAAGAGATCTTTTGCTTTACAAAAAGAAAAAAAAAGAAAGAAAGAGTCCATCTTGGAGTTTGCAGGATGAGATCTGGCGTTTGAGTGACCAATCACAGAAAGGCATTTACTTAGGGGTGGCGTCACCAGTTTATTAAGATACAGCTCCACCCTTGTACCTGGCTGCTCTACACTCCTCACAGTGACTCCAGGAGGGTAAAACCCTGTTCTTCACGCAGCATAAGCCAAATCCTCATTCATTCAATGCCAAGATGATGTCGTCTTCCAGATCGGAGTTGTCGGAGCTATCTGCTGCAAGGCAAAACACACACACAAAAGATTACTACTTTTTACTTTTATTTTCTTAATCATACAACGTCCACACCATGGGATGCAGCCAATCTGTACACTCCAGACCAGTGACATCACTGACAATGCAGCCTATCCATTCTCCACAAACCATTGATATCACTGAGAATGCAGCCTATCCATTTACTATAGACCAATAACATCACTGGGAATACAGCCTATACATTCTCCACAAACCATTGATATGACTGGGAATACAGCCTATCTATTCACTGCAGACCAGTGACATCACTGACAATGCAGCCTATCCATTCATTGCAGACCAGTGACATCACTGACAATGCAGCCTATCCATTCATTGCAGACCAGTGACATCACTGACAATGCAGCCTATCCATTCAAGGCAGACCAGTGACATCACTGGGAATACACCCCATCCATTCAAAGAAGACCAGTGACATCACTAAGAATGCAGCCTATCCATTTGCTACAGACCAGTGTCATAACTAACGGCCTGTACACAGTAGGGATATAGGGGGGCTGAGAGATGATGGAGTGGCATAGGTGTGACATCACGCGGGAGCTGGGTGAGGAGGGCAAGCGCATTGGCTCTCAGTTGAGGCAATGCGCTAGCCTGGATCACTGATGTACACACGCTAGATTTTCGTCAGAAGCAGTCGTTATCAGATGTCTGCCGTGTGTATGGAGCTTAAAGGAGAACTGTAGTGAGAGGTATATGGAGGCTGCCATATTGATTTCTTTTTAAGCAATACCAGTTACCTGGCAGCCCTGTTGAGCTTTTTGGCTGCAGTAGTCTGAATCACACCAGAAACAAGCATGCAGCTAAACCTGTCAGATTTGATAAAAATATCAGAAACACCTGACCTGCTGCATGCTTGTTCAGGGTCTATGGCTAAAAGTTTTAGAGGCAGAGGATCAGCAGGGCTGCCAGGCAATTGTTATTTCTTAAAAGGAAATAAATGTCAGCCTCCATATACCTCTCACTACAGTTCTCCTTTAAGAGTGCAGCCTATCCATTCACTACAGCCAGTGACATCACTGAGAATGCATCTTACGCAATCACGAGAGAAGTCGTATACAGCAACCTTAACACCGTGAAGAAGACGGTATAAAAATCAACTTACAGTCGCCGAGAATTAGCTCCACCTCAGGGTCAACATCAGAGTCGTCATCATCCTCATCATGTCCTTCCTCATCTCCATCATCATCATCATCCAAAAGATTTGCCAGCTCTTCATCATCTGAGGGAGAAAAGTCATTCTCTCCGTCCTCTCCTGCTTGCTCCCCTGCTTCTTCCTCCTCTTCGATCTCAGGGTCCAGCAGAGGCTCCAGATCATCAGAGTCATCATCATCGTCGTCGTCTTCCTCATCCTCCTGATCCTCTTCATCCTGAAAGAGGATCCCCAACAATAAGAAAGGCAAAAAATACCCTTCATCTTTCACCACAGCCATTATAACACGTCCTCTCACCTGATCCTCCTCTTCATCTTCATCCTCAGCAAGACGCTGGCGGCCCACCTCATACAGCCGACACACCGTGTCCATGTTCAGGGCATCCATTGTACCTTGGTTCTGACAGAGAAGACAAAGAACACGAGGCTGAATTGTAGAACGCCTATCAAGTACATTCTGCGCATCTATCCATTCAAAAATGTGATTGCTGCTAAAAGTAGCATGGAGGACTGAGGTACTCCAACTGACCTCAAACACCTCAACTACTTCAGCAGTTAGCTCTCCCTGACAAACAAGGGGGAAAAGGAGGTGCCCAGATGTAGAAAAGATGATTAAAAACAAGACAATCTTAATGATTGGCAAAAACGTATTTTGAACAGGCTGGTGTCACGTGTTTCATGCAAAAAAAGAGCCGATTGTTGAGCGTGAGCAACTCAACACTATTTGTTTTTAATAAACTTATCTACACCTAGGTACCTTTTACCCCCTCTATTGTATACCCTTCTGCTGGGAGGCATAGGGCCTCAGCCCGTTTCCTGGGCCGTCCCCCCCCCCCATTTTAGGAGCACGCAACCGTACTCCAGATCCAAGTTGAGATTTCCAAGGGGCGATGGAAATTTCTCCAAACGCCTACATTACCAGTATAATTACTTTATTTCAGTACACTCCAAATCAGTGCTGTCCCATTTGGCGGCTCGCGGGCCGAGAGCTCTTGCTGCGGCCCATCCGTTTGCTTTATCACTCCCCCTTCTCTCACTACTTCACCTCCGCCCTTCGGAGCCAGGATGTTACTGCTCCACCCCCTCCAGACCAAGGATCCCGGGAGCTTGGCCCTCCATGTCCACAAAGTTGAAGAGCACTGCTCAAGTTAGTTCTCCCTTCTGTGGGTTGGCCTACTGTTATCGTATATTTAAATAAAAAAAACAAGTAATCCAGCAGGGTAGATAATGGGTAAGGCAGTTGTACAGACCCAGGAACTAAAGAGAACAAAGAGTTCTCAAACACAGACTGAAGAAACTGCAGTTCCTTAGAGTACTTTGTTTACAATAATAAATACAGAAAATGTGTCTCAAATCTTCCTGATGTATCACATTGGAAACCAATTCATGATGGGAGCTGCCTGGATCTTAGTAGCTGGACTGTGCACTAGTTAATAGCACCCCCTTTGATTTGAGGCAGTATTTCTTATTATTATTGCACACTACCCTTTATTAATGATTAGCGCTACAGTTTGGCTAAGTGTATTGTGCACAAGGTCTCCTGTGGGGGGTTCTCACCTCAATCACAGCCAGGTAACAATCTTTCGTGTCTGTGCACAGATCAAAGATGTTTCTCTTCACATCGATGGTGGCTGGAAAGGGTCAAAAACAGTAGTCATAAGACATCACATCTCAAGATCACCCCACTGTACAAACAGTATATAATGCTGAGTCTAGCTTTACATTTTGTTGAAAGCCCGTCACCACAATACTGTGACTAATGCCATGGCTTACAGATGAGACATCTACAGATTTACACAATACCACATATTGTTAAAATATTGCTCATAAAAACTATAATACTGATCTTATTAAAGCCTTAAAAAAACAAGACCCTGGTCCCCAAATACTAATAGGCTTAGAAAGAAGGTTATTTCAGTCGCTGACTTACCAATTGGTTTATAATCTGTGGCATTAAATGTTCGAAAAGAGGAGCCAAATGGACTCTTCATCCTCTCTTCTAGGAGATCATCTTCATCATCTGCTTGAAGCATGGCTGCCAGAGAGAGACACTTATTAAGAGACAGGAAATACAGAAAATTTCACAGTAGCTTGTGTCTCCTCCCCTCCTATAATGGTAAGGTTTCCCTGCAGCAGTTTGTGTCTCCTCCCCTCCTATAATGGGAAGGTTTCCCTGCAGTAGTTTGTGTCTCCTCCCCTCCTATAATGGTAAGGTTTCCCTGCAGTAGTTTGTGTCTCCTCCCCTCCTATAATTGTAAGGTTTCACTGCAGTAGTTTGTGTCTCCTCCCCTCCTATAATGGTAAGGTTTCCCTCCACCAGTTTGTGTCTCCACCCCTCCTATAATGGTAAAGTTTCCCTGCAGCAGTTTGTGTCTCCTCTAATCCTATAATGGTAAGGTTCCCTGCAGTAGTTTGTGTCTCCTCCCCTCCTATAATGGTAAGTTTTCCCTCCACCAGTTTGTGTCTCCTATAATGGTAAGGTTTCCCTGCAGCAGTTTGTGTCTCCTCCCCTCCTATAATGGTAAGGTTTCCCTGCAGCAGTTTGTGTCTCCACCCCTCCTATAATGATAAGGTTTCCCTGCAGCAGTTTGTGTCTCCTCTAATCCTATAATGGTAAGGTTCCCTGCAGTAGTTTGTGTCTCCTCACCTCCTATAATGGTAAGGTTTCCCTGCAGCAGTTTGTGTCTCCTCACCTCCTATAATGGTAAGGTTTCCCTGCAGCAGTTTGTGTCTCCTCCCCTCCTATAATGGTAAGGTTTCCCTGCAGTAGTTTGTGTCTCCTCACCTCCTATAATGGTAAGGTTTCCCTGCAGCAGTTTGTGTCTCCTCCCCTCCTATAATGGTAAGGTTTCCCTGCAGCAGTTTGTGTCTCCTCCCCTCCTATAATGGTAAGGTTTCCCTGCAGCAGTTTGTGTCTCCTCCCCTCCTATAATGGTAAGGTTTCCCTGCAGCAGTTTGTGTCTCCTCCAATCCTATAATGGTAAGGTTTCCCTGCAGCAGTTTGTGTCTCCTCCCCTCCTATAATGGTAAGGTCTCCCTGCAGCAGTTTGTGTCTCCTCCCCTCCTAGAATGGTAAGGTTTCCCTGCAGCAGTTTGTGTCTCCTCCCCTCCTATAATGGTAAGGTTTCCCTGCAGCAGTTTGTGTCTCCTCCAATCCTATAATGGTAAGGTTCCCTGCAGTAGTTTGTCCCCCCCCCCCCATAAAGGTGAGCTTTCCCTGCACTAGTTTGCATTTCCTCCCCTCTCACAATGGTGAAAATTCCCTGAAATATTTATTGTCTCCTCCCCTCTTACAATGCTGAAATTACCCTGCAGTAGTTTGCGACTCTTCCCACAATGGTGAGATTTCCTGTAGTAATTTGTGTCTCTTCCCCTCCCATGATTGTGAGATTTCCTGCAGTAGGGATTCTCAAGAAATCCAAGAACCCAGCATGAAACTGCTCTTGCAACCTCAGATAAATGAAAAGTTAAGTCCTGTGTGCAGCTGGGGAACTTAAAATTCACTTCAATTTTAAAAAACACAAGGCTGAAGAAACGCGATAGGCCTTTTGTATCTTGGCTTCTCCCTATGGAACACCAGCCATGGTGTCTGTGCCCACAGTCTGCCTGATAATACCAGAGTCTCAGAATGGTTCGATGGGGTAGAGAAGGTGTAGCTATAGTCACTGTGGGTCAGGTATTTGCATACTGTAGGTGCAAGCTCAGGTGCTGCAGAACTTATCAGGGCTCTTTTAGTGATAAGGTTGCACCCCTTATTTGGCACAATGTCAAAACATAAAATTTGTCTTAATTTCCTAAACGGAACCCGAGGTGAGAGGGCTATGAAGGCTGACATATCCATTTCCTTTTAAACAATGCATTTTGCCTGGCTGTCCTGCTGATCCTCTGCTTCTAATACGTTTAGCCATAGACTCTGAACAAGCATGCAGATCAGGGGTTTTGATTAAAGTCTGACTGGATTAACTGCATGCTTGTTTCTGGTGGGCGATTGATACACTGCTGGTGCCAGAAACATCAGCAGGGCTACCAGGCAACTGCTACTTTTTAAAAGGAAATAAATAGGACAGCCTCCATATCCCGCTCACATCAGGTCCTCTTTAAAGGAGTCAGTTTGTATTTCCAGTTAACCATTTCTTTATACAAAGTCACTGTCAAAAGAAAGCATAAGGAAAGAAAATATGAACTGGGGTTTGTATTATACCTCCATACATGACGGTTCCTGTGTTATTGAAAACGACACGGCACTGGTCCAGGGCAGGCACTGTGTGCAGGAGGTGGAAGGTGCGCAGGTCCCACTGACAGAGGAGTTAAGGACAATGACAGACTGTGGTGCTACCAATCAGCAAGTGTGTACAGACAGAACAGGACAACCTTTCCTATGACAGATTGCCCATAGGAACAAATTCAGTCTACTCTTTAATCCTGCGATACTGAGGCTACTTGGCTAAATAAAACAATGTTGCCCATTTTTAAAGGGAGTTTACCTGTATAAAAAAAAACAAAAAAACAGATACTTACCTAAGGAGAGGGAAGGTTCTGGGTCCTATAGAGCCTTCCTGGTCCTCGCCTGGTCCCCACGTTCCAGCGCTGGCTCCCTCATTAGCAGTCTACGACTCATGGGTCACAGACTGCTCTCTTCTGCTTCGGAACACACCAGCACTCCCAAAGAAGGACCGCTCCATACTGCGAACGCACCAGCACCCTCTAAAGCGCACCTGCTTGTGAGCAGTACAGAGCCGCCCGTCTTCGGGAGCACTTGGGCTCCTGAAGACTTCCGAAGTCTCGGAGAAGCCCACGGGGGAACAAGCAGATAAGGAGAGGGGCCGGGATGGCTCTACATGATCCAAAGCCTTCCCTCTCCTTAGGCATCAGTTTTTGTATTTTTTTTTTAAATATTGCTTCAGATTCACTTTAAGAATTGAAAAAAATAAATTTTGCAGGTTAGCACCCGATTTTACTTTTTAAAAAAATACATAACAGAAACCTCACACTGAGGTGAAGAACAATGTTCTTTTTTAGATTAACAGCTGCTGTCCTCGTTTACGTAATCTATGATTTTTTTCTCTCCATCTTACTGGATAAAATGGCATGTCATACTCACTTGTGGCACTGACTGCAGGATGGTTTATTTTCTCAGTTTATTTCTGTAGTGCTGGATACAGCCTGGAAACTATTCGTGAACATCACTGATTAACATTGTGCCTCGTACTTCCCATCAACGTCCCATTTGCGTTCTTTTGTTCTGTTCTCACGGACTATGTATTTTGTATGGCTTATCAGCTGTTTATGAGGGGATGATCTCCTTCAAAACACGCTATAACCTGTCTCTCCTTGGTGTAGTTCTAAATTCTTTTATCTGACATGAGAGAGCTTATTACTTCCACACTTGGATCCATCAATGTATGTGTGGAGTTATCTGTTCCATGCTGATCTGAACCTGGATGTGTAATGCGTGGGGAACAGGACAGCAGTGACCACAGATAAGATGGAGCAGTGACCACAGATAAGACTGAGCAGCCGATATTGAACATAGTGCTCGCTATACGGAGAGAAACCCACCTATCAAATCGGGCTAGAGTCTATACTTTTAGGGCCAGTTTCCACTAGCACGGAAACAGGGCCGAATCTGCAGAGTTTCCCCACAGGCAAATTGCGCAGGGAAACTCTGCCAAAGGAAATGATGGCCCTAGCGATTCGGCCGACATTCCCATCCGTTTCCGTGCGGGAGGCAGCAAATCACATAGCCGTGCATGGCACGGCTTCTGGGATTCTGCAGCGTTACCGCTGACCAGGAAGTGCCATTGCGCATCTTGTAGCTGCGCACGGTGGCTAGTGGAAACCGTCCCTTGGTACTTTAGTGTCAGTGCTAGAGCATACACTTAAAGTGAACCCGAGCTGGAACACAAAAAATACAAACAAAAAAAATACTTACCTAAGAAGAGATAAGCCTCCAGAGGCTTCCGTGACCTCCACGGCCCAGGGAAGAAGCTTCTTTTAGTCCACAGTGGCGCTCCCCTTCTTGCACGAGTGCAGCTATACTGAACCTGTGCGGATATAGCCACACTCTTACACGGCAGGGAGAACAGCCACAAGAACATATCCAACATGCTCTTGTCAGGTACGCGTAGAACGTCTGTGCGTGGCAACAGTGGCGGTGAGGACGACACGGGAAGCCTCTGGTCTATCCAGAGGTTTTCCTTTACCCAGCTAAGCATCTGTTTTATATTTCGCCTCAGGTTCACTTTAAAGGACACCTGAGGTGAAAATAAACTAATAAAACAATTTGTATCTATCATCCTCCTCCTCCTAAAATTAACCAAGATATTCCACAGTATTTTATATTTAAACCTACTTTTTAAGTTTTTACCATTTTATTGTTTTTGCTCAATTCATAGATTTTTAGCTCTGGCATACTTCAATGAACTATTGACCCTTTTCATCTCTTTCCTGCTCTCAGAAGCCATTTTCTGCTAGGAAAGCGTTTGATAGTTGTAATTTCTTATCAGCGAGGGTCACACTGTAGTCTGACCCAGTCCTGACTCAGACAGGAACTGTCACTTACATACCTGATGGTAAACTCTTTCAGGCAAAGAAAGAACACAGCATAGTCATTTGTGTGCTAGGGACTGTACATACACTGCTATCCAGGGCCGGATTTGTACTCTTTACCGCCCTAGGCCACTGTCAACCAGCCGCCCCCCTTCAGTATAGGTAGCGAGATGATCCCTCCCCCCTAGTATAGGTAGCTTTATGACTCCCCCCCCCCGTATAGATAGCCAGATGACTCCTCCCCACTTTCCCTCCAGTATAGGTAGCCAGATGACGGCTCCCCCTTCCCTCTAGTTTATGTAGCTAGATGACTCCTCCTCCCTTTCCTTCCATTATAGGTAGCCAGATGACCGCTCCCCCTTCCCTCTAGTTTATGTAGCTAGATGACTCCTCCCCCTTTTCCTCCAGTATAGGTAGTCAGATTACTCCCTCAATCCCTCTTTTTCCCACCCCCGCACCCTTCAGTATAGATAGCCAGCTCACCTTCACATCGCAATAGCCATCAGTGTCACTCATTTCTCGTCTCCAGTGCATAAGCTTCCTCTTCCTTTCCATCTCCAATGCTGCCCAAGTCCATAGCCACCGGCTACAATGCTAATATGCACAGAGAGCAAGGTGCCTGCTGCACAGGCAGCAAGCAGCAGAGTACCTGAATATGCTGCACCAGTTTAGCCTGCTGCTTTGGTGCACCTGCTCCTGTGGTGCCCTAGGCCATGGCCTAGGTGGCCTTGGCCTAAATCCGGCCCTGCGTCTATCATACACTATCTCATGTCACCTTGGGTATCCTTTAAGCTCTGTACACATGCCCGAATGCAGTCGCATAAAACAAACAGTCAAAAGGGTAGCAAGAATGGTAAAAGACAGCAACTATAGTCCTTGTAGACCGATCCGTTCTGGCAGATTGATTTGGACGTTAGAAGTGCAATACAAATGATTAGCACTGATTGAGTCCACAGTTTAGCGCCTCTGCCTGCAATCTAATCAGTAGATTGTTGTTGATTTAAACCTGCACCATCGTTTGTCACAAACCGTCGGGGATCACTTGTTTTAATACATCAATAATTGAGTGTGTGTACAGAGCTTTAGAAGTGCGCTTTGCAGGGAGCGGTGAGTGGTATCTTAACAACGCTGGCTCGGCTGGACACAAAGGATTATATAAAGCAGCAGTGGTCATGCGACTATTATGGTTTACCTCAAAATAAAGGCATTTCCAATAAAGTTTATACACGAACATATTTGCTACTATAATGGGACGGAGCCAATACAGTAATAAAATTGCTGCCTGGTTAAGGGTTTTTCGGCTGTCAAGATCGAGAATAGGGCAAGCAGTTTTGCCTGCTACAATAGTCGCTGCTGACCACCTGTGACAATAGCTCCACATAGGTAAGGATACAATTTCTGTGTTGATGATGACCTCCAAACCATTGGGATGAAACACTCCACTGATGTTCATGTTGAACTTGTCAAACTTGTGGATGGCTTGTGCAGATCGCACATCCCACAGGACCCCATCGTTCAGCACCAGGTCATCCGTAGGGTTAAACGTGGCACAATTTCTCTTGTAATTATTGGCCAGGTCTGAATTATATAAAGTCAGCAGCTTCTGCCCTGTCTGAATGTCATAGATCTACAACAGAGAGAAAAGGACAAACATAAGTATAGATGTATATGCCTTACAGCAATGTACAGCAGACATTATCTGGTGTCTATGGTGTCTCCTGATAGGCCAGTTCCTGCATGGAACAGTTCCTATATGGAACTTAGGCCAGTTCCTATATGGAACTCTAACCTACCATTTTCACTGCAGAAATAGGATGTACTTATTCTGGCAGGCTCTTGCTTGAACTTTATAAAAAATATTTGTTCCTGTATAACGCAACGACTTGAAGTGTACCTGAGATGGTACATAGTGTTGTATTGATGCATACCTGGTGCTTCCTCCAGCCCCATGTGGTCTGTAGGCTCCCTTGCTGTCCTCTCCAGCCACTCTGTTCTATTATCACCTCCGGTAATCCAGCCAGCCGCGCTCTTCTGAGCAGGTGCGGCCCAACCGCATACTACTGCGCAGAACGATCTTGGCTGCAGGAGCGCGACAAGCCAGATTAGAGGAGTTGATAACGGAAGAATGGAGTTACCCAGGAGGACAGCGAGGGATCGCACACACCACGTGGGGCTAGAGGAAGCCCCAGGTAAGTATAAATGTAGCACTATTGCCACCTCTGGTTTCCTCCATAGAGTACCTTCAGTATAAACGAAAGAGTCTGTCTTCTGATGCAGGATTGGGGAGAGGGGGGGGGGGGGGTGTGTTCAGGGTCACTTACCTGATCAGCTGTATTTCGTTACACAGGTGACGCTCCGCCCCTCAGCAGTGCAGTAACACCCAGGTTTCCAAAGTTCTTCAGAAACCTCCGCCTGTGTTGCCACTTACACCATGGCTGCCGAGCTGGGGGTGGGACTCAGCAAAATAGATAGGGGAGGCCAAAGCCTAGTCAAAACTTTAAATTCCCCCCCCCCCCCCCCAAGTCACTGCAACATTTCCAAGGGGAACAGTGTGCTCACCTGTATGAATTACGGCCGATCAAGTAAGAAATGCAACTCTCTCTCCTCCCCCCCCCCCCCCCACAATCCTGCATCATTAGGACAAAGTCTGATATGACAGGCTCTGTCTTTTAAACTAGCGGTGCTCCATAATTTTGGTTTAAAAAAAAAAAGAAAAAAAAAAAAAAGAAGAAAGCTGAAAATGACCAAAAACAGAGGTGCTATAGCGGCCAGACCGTGTATATCCTAACAGCTGAGTCCGTGAGTACTACATGTGGTGCTGCCATAACGGAGGATTGGAGCGTGGTTTGAAGGACTGGGAGTGAGCAAACGGTTACTGTATCTATCCCAGTGTATACATTGTCTTCGCCATAGCCACCCTCTAACAGTATATCTAAGGACAATTCTGGGGATGTACGTTTAGTGGCCATTTTTTTACAGCCACGTTTAGTATCTATATGCATAATAAGATAATTATACACAACCCGGAGGAGTGGATAACCCTCTGATCTACTTATACATGAACCTCTTCATAGCTTGGGAAACATATTATTTTGAGAACCACTTACTATTTTTACAAGGAATTCCATCAATATAAATACACATATAAAATTTTTTTGCAACTTTTGTAATTTTTTATAATATTCATCAGCACACTGCTTAAGTATGAGTGAAGGTTGTGTGAGTGCTGCATAGTGGCATATTTTATTATTGTTGTGGCAAGACATATTCTTTTATGATTATTGACATAAGTAAAAATAAAAGGGAGAATTTTTCTAATGCAATTTCTGGCGCTCCTCATAATTTTTTATACAACCTAGTTATTTTATATTGGAGATAGGGGTAATCCTATGCAGTGAGGTACCAGCAAGACAAAGTGTGTTGTGTATAGGGTGTGTATTCCCCTTTACCTATATATACACCCTTTGGGTGTGTGTCTTTTATTCAATCCGCAAAGCGCCCCTAATCTTTTTTTCATTTTTTTCAGAGGTGCTATAGCAGTTACCAAATAGCGTTCAGAGGTTGGTTGCCAAACAAAGGGCTATTTGAAAACTGTTCATAAAATTGTGCTATAGACAGTTGGATGTCTCCTTACTTATACACTATAGGGCTAACCTTTCAAGGGCCACATAGGTACTTGAGAGCCACATGTGGCACCAGGGATCTAGGATGTCCATTACACAGTGGTCGCAGGAGACTGTACACCCAGGGCTGTGGAGTCGGTACAAAAATCATCAGACTCCTCAGTTTATGAAACCATCGACTCAGACTCCAGGTACTCAAAATGGCTCTGACTCCTTAATCTAATACTTACCAGGGCTGTGGATTTGGTACAAAAATCCTCCGACTCCTCAGTTTAGGAAACCATGGACTCAGACTTCAGGTAATCAAAAAAATCACCCCGACTCCTTGACTGACTCCACAGCCCTGTGTACACCTACACATTTATTGCCCTTCTCCATACATATTGCCATAGCATGTGGCAGGTGGCTTGACCACTGGTTGCTGTACAAGTACCGCTTGCTTTCTGCTGATCCATATACTCACGTGAGCAATGTCTTCCTTTGTGCCAATCACACGATCTTGCGAGTGTTTACTGAACTCCACATAATGATCGTCTGGGAAGGAGTACCTGCAGATAAATGGAGGGAAATGACTTTAGAAAGGAATAAAGAAATCTCTGCTCTCCTGAAAACCTTTGCCTCCACTAAAGCCCTCACTTCATGTCAAAGACGGACTTCATGCCCCATAAGGCGGACAGCGGCTGGCTCCATGTTGCAGCGGTCAGCAGAAGAGAGCCGTCCTGTGGGAGAGACAGAAGAGGCTTGGATGAGAGTCTGTACACGGGAACTACGGATACATCAACAGGCAATCTACATGCTTTAATACTCTATAACCTCCTGTGACACAGACTACAGAACACAAACATCTACACTGCTCTCCTGCCTGCACTCTATTGCTAGCCCAGAATCAATACGCAGGATATCCATTCTGCAGCACCTTCTGGCCTCACCTGTTCACCTGAGATAGTTAGAGAGGTTAATTTTTCCAGCTAGCATGCAAATTGTATGAAGCTTGGAACTCTGCCAATCCTAAACTGGCAGGAACTGCACTCTACTGTACTGGCCCAAACCCAAGCTGCATCCAAGCTGGGTAAACCCAAAAACGTAACTTCCATCCATCTATGTATACGCGCGTCACATAATCCTTAAGCTGGCCACTAATGGCCCAATTTCTAGCGAAAATTCGTTCGAGCGATCAGAAATTCTGATCGGATTGGTTGTAAATAATCTCCATTGGTGGACACAATCGATAATGAACGAGTGAAAAAAAATGTCGCCCGAATGAATTTGTCGAACGAAAATTTGTATTTTCTTGGTGGTCGTGATAAATGGGAAGCAAAGATTGGTTAGTCTGATCGCTCAAACGATTTTTCGCTAGAAATTGGACAGTTAGTGGCCACCTTCAGTCAATGGTTCTCACTTTACCGATGCAGGATTGTACTTAACCCTTTAGCAGCCAATTATTTAGAGGCTTGCAAGTGCTCCTGGCCAATTTTAGCACTTTTTAAATTTCTTATTTGTTACATTTCCCTGCTTCTAATTAGTACTGCTGTAATGTGTATTTATGTCCACTCATCACTAGGGGCAGCACGAGACAATAGAGGACTTTCTGCTTTCAATTTCTATACTTTCTGCTAGTAGAGAGAGATCAAAGCATTCCAGAATTTGCAGCACAATGAGCTCTGCCAACTTAGGTCAAAAGCAGCGCACTTACTTCAAATGAGATAACTCTATTCAAGCTACTGATGGGTTAATCAGAGTATAGTGACTGGTTACCACCAAATACTCAAAAGTAGGCAAAAGCAAAAACAAAACAAAAGGGAAAACAATCCCCTCAAAAAACACTCTAGATTAAAGTCGATTGAGGTAGGAGATAATGATCGCCTCTGCTGACAGTCTACTGTGTGAACAGCAGCCCCAAAAGGCCGCCAGGCCAGCGATCTGCCAGGTGGATCAATTCGGACGAGCGAGTGTTTTCCCTGCTCACAATGTCACACCTGCAATGCTCCATCGCCCCTCACATTGCAACAGAATAAGTCATTAGCCTACAATACTATATGCATTGTTACTTTATACAGTACTTATATTAAATGTTTTCTATAAAGGTTTTTGGATTGTAGAACCGATCATCTGAGTGTCCATTGATTCTTATGGGGACATTCGCTTTCATAGAAAAGCGCACTGAATTCCAAGCATGTTTTTAGAATGAAATTATACATGCAAACCAAGGTTCTATTGTATCTATACACTTGGTCTGAAGCGAACAAAATTACCTCCTTTTACTATCTAGTCCTTTTCAGCAGTATGACCAAAGATTAATCGCTACATCCGCGTGGCTGAATGATGTATTTAATCCCCCGGAAATCCCCAGGGCAAAATCCTCCGGTACTGCCTGGAGGAGGCAGAGCTTTGGGCAGTAGCTCTGCTCCTGGTAATCTCCGCCTCTCCCTGCCCCTTTCAGTCTTCTTTAACAGAGGGGCGGAGAGAGGCAGAGATCCGGAGATTGACTGCACTGGAGGCAGAGCTACAGCGCAAAGCTCTGCCTCCCCTGGGTAGCAAAATCCACGACCTGGAAACGAATGGAATTTTGCCCCGGGATTTTGGGGGGGGGGGGGGGGGGGGGGTGTTGAATACATTGTTCTGCCGTGCGGAAGCAGCGATTCATCTTTGCTCATACTGCTGAAAAGGACTAGATAGTAAAAGGAGGTAATTTTATTTGCTTCAGACTCTCTTTAAAGCTTTTAACATGAAAAGGTTTTTAATTAGTAGATATTCTTTCTTCTGCATTTTCACTGGGTATATCTGGCATAGTTCATTCCTTCCTATGTAAAAGGACTCGGCAGAGAAGTAACGCATACCCGGGATGGCTCCAGGTGGGTTATGGCGGAGATGTGGCAGTTGTAGCTGGCTTCCTCTTGTCCGCTGAATACATTGTACAGTTTAAGCTGTCCCATGCAGGTACCTAACATAAGGAACCGCTCCCGCGCTGAAAACGCACAACATGTGAAGCCGCTCTCGTCTAAGTTGGCCTCTCGAAACACAGAGATTGGACGGAACCTGCCAATAAGAAAAAACATGGTGAAATTATTGCATCCGCCTCCTCCTCTACTCACCTCCCATGAAAAATGTACAGGTCTTCCTTGTTGGTAACCTCTTCAGAATTATCATCCTCCGCTCCTCTCAGATTATAAATAAGTAAAAGAGAAACCGAGAGAACCCAATATAGTGTAGTAGGTATTGGTAATGGGTATATAGAAAGAGTACAAAATTATACTCACAAACCAGGGTTACCTCCAGGCAACCACTGTACAGACAGTTGAGGAGATTGTTCTGTCCTCACTCAGGATTAATAAGTCGCTCTCTGTAGACAGGAGAAAAAGGGGTATCCCTCTCCACCAGGGGTGGATATAGATAATGACAAAGAGGAACAGAGGGGCCAAAAGTATAAAATCAGTAATTAAAAAGTTTAAAAGTGCTTAGGAGGTAGTGGTGGACTTACCTCCTGCAAGCCGACTCAAGAGACTGTCTATTAAAAAATATAATGTTTGTTGGTATACTCCAGGGGGTTTCACAGGCTTATACCTGCTTCCTCAGGCAATAGATTCGTGGAGCACACAACTAGAGACGAAGGCACAGATTGAAGTGTATTAGAACCAAATGCATAGGAGTATGTACGGCGTTAGTGTAAGCGGCAATATTAATGTGCAGTGGTAGTGATAATAAATATTATGTATTTATTCTGCAGAGGAGAGATGGGGGTAGGTAATGGCATCTATTGTGGTGGGTAAACATGCAATTGGGATATATGCAGTACGGGGGGGAGGAGTTATGGTGGGAAAGGTTTGTATAGGGGTAGAGGAGAAAAGTAAATTAGTTCCAGGAAATAGAACATACTTCTATGCATTGGTTCTAATACACATCAATCTGTGCCTTCGTCTCTAGTTGTGTGCTCCACTATGCCTGAGGAAGCAGGTATAAGCCTGTGAAACGCGTTGCAAACCCCCTGGAGTATACCAATAAACATATTTTTGAATAGACAGTCTCTTGAGTCCACCACTGCCTCCTAAGCACTTTTAAACTTTTTAATTACTGATTTTATACTGTTCCTCTTTACCTCATTCTCAGAGTATAAAGAGAAGTTATCAGAGAAGAACTGATAGCCAGCATTTTCCACAGTTAAAGTTCCTGTTCTCTGTTAGGTGCATCTGTTACAGGCAGTAATTCTACCCAACAAACTTTATAAAGTTCCCTGTGCCTCTAAAACATGTACAAAGTTCCCACAAGTCTCGGATTTAAAAAAAATGGACCTGAACTCAGTACTTCCTCTCTGCTCTAAAAGATAAGATAAATAGTGCTCTTTCAGATATGTTGCCGTTTAGTTACTTCCTGGTTTGCTGGGAGCACAGAAAGGGTTAAACGCCTGCATTTACATATTAGCTCTAAACTCAGAAGACTCGGCAGACAACTGGAAGTATACATTAAACTAGCTCCTTACTTGCTGAGAAGGGAGAATTAGACAGGCTCTTGTCTATAAGCACATGCAAGGTGGACACAGGGTGGATTTCTGTTTTCTCGTGCTCTACTGTGCAAGAGTTCAGGTCTGCTTTAAAGTGGGATTATACTCCCAAAACTACAATTCTATTAACTACTCTTAGCCACATAAAAACATTTTAAACCATTCCCAAGTACTCCGTGTGCGTAAAATCATTTATTTTGACTGCAGAGAACAGTAGAAGGCCTGGGATCCACTAGGAGTGCTTTTGCAGCTCTCGCCGATTACTGGCAGATCCTGATCAGTAATGTGGACAGTGAATAAATGGAAATACACATTTCATAGGTCCGTAACATGACAAAAGAATAGTTTATAAACCTTATTCTAGCTAATAATTTTGTAAGAAAATTATTGCTGGGAGATCGTAATATCATGGACTCACCTGCCGAATATGAGATGCCGGTCAAAGCATCCCCCATCCACGCCTCCATATTTGGGGAAAGCAGCTCGGCGGGTGAGACGGGCAGTGCAGTTGGTCGGTGCCTGTCTGCGTTGTTTGGGTTCGGGGCACTGGTGTGGGGTGAAGAGGGAAAAGGGGGGGCAGATGGCAACAGGGTTCTTGCAGCGGGCATGCTGCTCCCGCAGGTACTCTGTCATGATACTGTCCAGAGTAGGTGGGGAAGGCACGTGCCGCTCCAGTTGTTTCCGGATTGCTGGACTTTGGCTATAAGCACCATGGTCCGACTTTTGCCGCAGAACACGGCTTCTCTTTCCATTGCAGGGGGACTGGCGCTCTCGTCCGAAGCTAATGCGTCCGATATGGGGGGAGCCTGTGGACACCTGGGCAGGTGAATGGCAAGGCAGCTGTGGTCGGGCTGGAGGGTGTGGACACAGAGAGCTGCTGGAGAGGCGTGCAGGGATGCGTGGAGTCCGCGGTAGGCTGACCGGTGATGAGGTAGCAGGTGGTGGTGCTGCCACTGCTGGTAAGAAAGAGGAGTGCGATGCAGCGGTCATGGGGAGATCAGCCTCTCTAGTTAGAGTCGCTGCTGTATCCTGCAGCCCCTTGGAGACAAGATGGTTCCGGATCAACAACAAAAGTTCCTTCTCCGGAAAGGAGATTCGTGACTGAGCCACCACATCAGCCTTCTGTAGTCGTGCCAACGAGACATCGCTACCAATGAGCAGAGGCTTCCCAGACACCCGCTCAATCAGCTCTGCGGCGTACTTGCAGAACCTGACATGTTCGCTGCGCTTATCTTGCAAGATGGGCTCTTTCATTAGCTGCTGGATCTGACCGCTGCTGAACAGAGGCAGTTTGCTAATAATCTGACGCACGGAGGTACTGCGACTCAGGCCCACCAATGCCTTGCAGGCCAAAGCCCGGATCTGGTCTGCATCTGTAATGGGCATCTTCACCGACAGAAGAGACAGGAGAACCTTGATGCCATTGTTGGACTGGACAACGTTCCACATCTTCACCAGAGTTGGCTCTCCGCTGGGATGGTAAGAGTGGGCAGCCCGGCGGCGAGGTGTCCCTGAGACATACTTGCCAATGCTGGAGATGCGGGTCTCTGGTGCGCAGACACAGTTGATGATGATCTGGAGGGCTGACTTCTGGACCTCAGCATCATGGGTGAAAACTTCTCCCTCCGCCACTCCCAACACGATGCTTATACCTGAAGAAAGAGAAAAAGAGGGATGAGGTCTATGGGAAGGAAGCTACAGTACAACAGAGTGACGCACCTGAAATGTACTTATCAATGGGATTGCTGTACTGGATCCTCTGTTGGCTAGCAGTGCTAAGTGACAGGGGGTTTTAGAACACTTGTAAGTAATTAGGCAGCAAGGTGTTGTAGTGGATAGCATTCTCAGCTTGCAGTATGTTAGTTACCAATTAAAGGATACCCAGGGGGACATGTGACATAATGAGGAGAGACGTGTATGTACATGCCTAGCACACAAACCTATGCTGTGTACTTTTTTTTTTTCTTTCTCTGCCTGAAAGAGTTAAACATCAGGTATGTAAGCGGCAGTTTCAGATTCAGGATTGGGCAAGACTATAGTGGTGATCATCACTGATAAGAATTTACAACTATAAAAACACTTTCCTAGCAGAAAATGGCTTCTGAGAGCAGGAAAGAAGATAAAAAGGGTCAACAGTTCATAGATTTTAGCTCTGGCCATACTTCAATGAATGTGTCATTGAGCAAAAGTAATAAAACAGAAAACTTAAAAAGTTTATTTAAATATAAAATAAAACTGTGGAAATATCTTAAAAAAAAAGAGGAGGAGGAGGATAGATACAATTGTTTAATTTATTTTCACCTCAGATGTCCTTTAACTGGGCCAGAAGCTATCATGGTCGTCTGCATTACGTGCACTGCATAATAAAAGGAATTCATCCGTAATTGTGGTTGAGCTCAGGTCATACCTGCTTTCATGGTTCTTGACCGTGGTGATCACCCTAAGGGACCTTGTTCTCTACACTACACACCATCATTGCTATCCAGAAAGCCAAGTGCATGGAGTTTGTATGTTTTCCTATACTTTCAACGGCTTGAATTTCCTTCCACATTCCAAAACCATGCAGGCAAGTTAACCAGTTAACCCAAACTGACCTTAAAGTACGCGAGATGGTACACTGTGCCGTTATTTATACCTACCTGGGGCTTACTCCAACCCCATGAGGAACGTGGGCTCCCAGCTGCTCCGTTGACCCAGGATGGCCTCAGGCATCATCTTCAGTCGGGGGTCAGTCGTTCTGCACGTGCCCAGCCGGGAACATGTGGGCACGTGGCCAGGCCACGCATGTGCAAAACACTTCAAATGAAGAAAATACAGGAGGCGATCCTAGGACAACAGAGCGGCGGCGGAGGAGGGCGAGGGGGCACACTGCCCTAATGGGGCTGGAGGAAGCCCCAGGTCAGTATAAATTAGTCACAATGACTAGTCTCAAGTTCACTTTAAAGTGGCCATACACAGTTCAAAGAAATTGAAAAGTTACAAATTTAAATTTTTAACATTTATTTTCTCAACTAATTGTGCCGTTTGATTTTCTGAAAAACAAAAAAAAATCCACCATAGCCAATCAGATATTTATTGCTGTGCAATCTTTAAATTTTTTACGATTTTTCAATAAAATCTGTAATGTTTTGTAATGTTTTGGTTGTATTGTGTATGGTCCCCTTTCCCTTCAGACTATGGTAGGGACATGAGACGTTTGGGTAGAGACTGAGATCCTCTGAAGACATTTAGTGAAATAACTATATATTCTGTAAAGCGCTGTGAAAGAGGTCAGCAATACATAAACACATGATAACAGTTTCCCTATGTTGCCCATATCTTGATACATCGGATACACAGCTGCTATGCTTTCATTATGCATAGCTGCTAAACAAGTACTGTATATTCTTGCATACAAGCCGAATTTTTGACCCCCAAAAAAGGGGTCAAAAGTTGGGGGGGGGGGGGGGGGGGGGGGTTTGGGTCGGCTTGTATGCGAGTCTTTCCTGGTGATCTAGTGGTCAGCCCCCTCTGCTATTACCTGCTTAGGCAGCGGCCGCTTCCTAATCCGCGTTCCCTTCTCATGTTGCAGAGTGTATCAAAGCAGCGCGCCCGGCGCTGCTGCTGTGGCAATGCAGGGGGCAGGAAAGAGCGGTTCCCCAGGTAACGGCGATACAGATCGCAGCTACAGGGAGCCGTGCTCTTTCCTGCCCCCTGCATCGTCACAGCAGCAGCGCCGGGCGCGCTGCGTGTGATACACTCTGCAACACGAGAAGGGGAACTCAGATTAGAGGAAGCCGCTGCCTATGCAGGTAATAGCAGCGGCGGCCGTGGGGGAGCGGGGAGCGCTATACTGGGGCACTACTTACCTATACTGGGCACTATACTGGCTGTACTGGGCACTATACTAGCTAAACTGGGCACTTTACTAGCTAAACTGGGCACTTTACTAGCTAAACTGGGCACTTTACTAGCTAAACTGGGCACTTTACTAGCTAAACTGGGCACTTTACTAGCTAAACTGGGCACTTTACTAGCTAAACTGGGCACTTTACTAGCTAAACTGGGCACTTTACTAGCTAAACTGGGCACTATACTGGCTATACTGGGCACTATACTAGCTATACTGGGCACTACAATAGCTATACTGGGCACTACATTAGCTATACTGAGCACTATACTAGCTATACTGAGCACTATACTAGCTAAACTGGGCACTATACTAGCTATACTGAGGCACTACCTACCCATACTGGGCACTATACTAGCTATACTGGGACACACTGGAGGGCTGCACCAATCCTGCATTTCCTACCCCCGGCTAATATGGGGGTCAATCATTTTTCCCTGGGGGGGGGGGGGGGGGGGGTCGGCTTATATGCGAGTATATACGGTAAGTAACTATCGGTGACCTCTGCTCTCAATACTCAGCAAAGGACAGAGAGACAGACACACACACACACACACACACACACACACACACTGGGACCTAGAGTGTAGCTTTTTTACACGTATGCATTTTGAAAACATGTGATTTCTGACACTCCCTTACCCACAGTGGACACGGTAGAACCAGCCTCATCCAGCACATCCACCTGCTCCGCCAACTGCAGCTGAATTTTTGGCACCACAGTGAGAATAGCAAGAACGTCCAGAGCATAGCGAACTGTATCATTCCTGCATGGAGATAAATGCTGGTTTATTACATACACAGTGGAAGCTATAGCAAATTTTCATGGACTGCTCCATTATACCCTTTGCTAATAGGGGCACATATTTTGTACACACTTCCTCTTATTATATTTTGTAAATTCTTATTCTGTACCACGATGGTCGGAGCCATGCTTATGCGCTTTGAGTCCCATGGGAGAAAAGCGCTTTACAAATGTTATTTGTTGTTGTTGTTCCTCTTATGGCATGGATCAGACTGTCAGCATCCCTGGGACCAAGGGCTGAAAGAAAGGGGCCCATGAGGTCATGTGACATTTTCCCCAATCAATGGGAAGCTGACAGGGAAGGTACAGGGTAACCTTTAAAAAAATAAAAAAATCCCTATCCACTTACCTGGGGCTTCCTCCAGCCCGTGGCAGGCAGGAGGTGCCCTCGCCGCCGCTCCAGAGTACAGCCCGGAGGACGTCCGATGGCGTCAGCGCGCCCGCGTGGGACGCAGAAGAGCCCGTCCTTGGAGCGCAGAAGAGCCCGACCTGGCAGCCGGCCTGGCCAGGTCGGGTCGGCCACCGGAGACGACCGGAAGCCTCTGGAGCGGCGGCGAGGGCACCTCCTGCCTGCCACGGGCTGGAGGAAGCCCCAGGTAAGTGGATATGGATTTTTATTTTTTTAAAGGTTTCCCTGAACCTTCCCTTGAAAGCCACAGGAAACATTGCTGGAAATCAGCGTTCCCATCGCATAAAGATAAAGGCCAATGCCTTTCAGAAATTAGCTAATATACATTAGGTGATGATCATGTATAAACTCTTCACATGTTCTATTGGTGCTCTCCAGTTGCTACTGTTTAAACTGCCTGATGAAGTGGGTGAACACCCACAAAGCGCGTTGCATTTTTGGAGTACACAATAAAAGGCTTATTTTGACATTATCTCACTGATTCTTCTATAGGGAGGTAAGATCACCACTATCTCCCTTTTAAAAAGTGTTTTCTAATCCATTCTATTCTGATTGAAGCTCGTTTTTGTCAATTTATACACTTTACAGAAATAGGTCTGTTGTGATCTATTGCAATGTTCAGCAAGGTGTGAAGCAGCGATCTATCACCACTATCTAAGCACTCTCCACATCTCAGCAGCCTTTAGACTGTAAGGTTTACAGCCACTCACGGAAAACTGGTAAACTAGTACTGATAAGGGAGAAAAGTAAAGCATATTTACTGTGGTGCAATACTGAGCAGGGAGAACAGTTTGCTTGTATGATGAGAAGCTCCCTGCTTCAGACATAAGAGGTCAGCTCTGGTATTGGGATAACTAAAACAGAATTGTAAAAGCCATAGGGGGGAAGCAAGCCTCTATTTCTGTAATGCTGCCAGTTTATGAAGAAAGTTTGTACTCTCACCTGGCGTAGTAAGTCTTCCAGCTGCAGGCGATAGAGATGAGCTGTAGCAGGAGCTGCACACAGGACAGTTTCAGGAAAACCTCGGCGGGTTCCCAGTACAGCTGAGATGGTCCAAATTCTATCAGATACTCCATCATCTCGATGATCTGCTCGCGGGTGTAGGTGCAGGCCTGAGGATGACAGAGCACAGTTAGCCTTACATCACAGAACGTCCTCCGATTGCCATATCCTTTACCCAGGAAAGTATGTTCATCCCATCCGTCTACTTTTCACTTTTAGGTCATCACATTTACACGCCAAAAACAAACATTTTTTCACAGGTTTGTAAGCCGATCACAGAGATTAAAGCACTCCAGGATTGGGACCCCTTCCCCTGGATTTCAGCTTACCTGGGGCTTCTTCCAATCCCATCGAAGTGAACCTTTGGTTTCTTATATGTCCCCTTGGCTGTGATGCAGTCAACCCATTAAAGCAGGGGTGTCAAACGAATACAAAGTGGGCCAAAATTGTACACTGGGACCAAGTCGCGGGCCAACAATGTCTAGTGGCCACTTCCCTCCCTTATAAAGTTCCCAGGTTTAATGGCCCCCCCTCCAACCCCTATACAGTTCCCTGGTGTCTTGTGGTCCTCCCTCCCCTATACAGTTCCCTGGTGTCTAGTGGTCCTCCCTCCCCTATACAGTTCCCTGGTGTCTAGATACCCCCGCATCCCCTATACAGTTCCCTAGCATCTATAGTGCCCCTACCTCCCCCATATTACTTCCCTGGTGTTCTAGAACTTCACCTCCAATATAGAGTCCCTGGTGGTCTAGAGTGGGCCAAGCATAATGCAAAGTGGGGAAACCACTCGAGGGCCAAATTTACTGACTGAGGGCCAGATTTGGCCCGTGGGCCGGAGTTTGACATGTATGCGTTAAAAGCTCTGTCTCTGCTGTGTCACAGCTACAGCACATGATCTGTCCACGTCTTCGCACCTCCTCAATCGCACTCCCAAGCCGCTGTGCATTGCAGCTGTGACCGGGAGCGTTCTGTGCAAGCGTGCTTCACAAGGAGTTGTAACAGATTATTGTGGGGCTGGGAAAAGCCCCAGAAAAGGTAAAAATCATGTGGTATATTCTTCTGGTTTAGGTTTGTGTTAAAGAAAATCTCTGAGGCTTGCTACAGCAGGTAGTGGATACTTACCTTGGGGAAGTCATAAAGAGGCTACCCCGTCCTCAGTCAGGCAGATCCAGAGATGAGACCCCCGAGGCATTGCCGTACTGCACCTGCGCAGTAGCAAAGACCCAATTAGGCCTGGCTTTTCCCCTCGAGCAAGTCAGTGTGCTAATGCGCATGCACCAGCTGTCGAAAAATGTCATGGGTCTCAGCACTGGATTGGGCTGGTGGAGGATGGGGGAAGTCTCTTGAGGATCCAGAGACTCTTCCCCCTCCTGAGTCGAGTACCCCAGGAAGGTGTACCGAGAGTTTCATATTAACAAACAAAGACTAACGTATGATGATAGCAAAAGCCTTTATAGGTACACAAAAAAGCAGATTGAGGAATTCCCAGGTGAAGGCTGGTGTTGGGCACAGGAGCGGAGCTAACACAATTCTGTAACTCACCTTGTAAGGAGGGGGAGGATGTATTAGCAGCCCCCCTTCTGTGCGCTGCAGCGATTGCTTCACATGCTCCACCTTAATTGCCAGATGCGCTTCAAAGTACCGCCGCAGGGCCATACAGGTGTGCTTTCCAGTCTGGCGACTTGCAAAGATCTCATCGTCACTCAGCAGGGCTCCCTGGTCTTCCAAATTTAAGATTTCCAAAGTGCTGATCTGTTCAGGGAAAATATGTGTTAACACAATGGATTCTACTAACACAGAAAGGTTTCCACCTTCCAGAACCTCCACTCAAAATCCTATGCGTATGAAATGCAGCACATTCCATCCTGCCATACCCTACTACAAACCCACATCATGGCATGCAGCGATATCACACACCCATCCACTACCTCTTTCCTGACAACATACAGCCCGACCTGCTTGTTCCTGCATCTCACCTCTACAGAGGAAGGAAAATGCCCACCCTACCACCACATCCTTACTGAGTGTCACATGACCTAACTGGCCCATCCCCCAACTAGCTATAACAAACATATCCAACTTACTAAGGTCACAATGAGCCATAAACCTAGGACATTTGCTGCTATGCTGCAAAGATAGGTTTACAAATAAAAGTGCCCGTGAGTGACCATGATAGATATGAGCAGGGCTGTGGAGTCGGAGTCAGAGCAATTTTGGGTACCCAGAGTCTGTGATTTTATAAACTGAGGAGTCGGGAGTATTTTTGTACAAAATCCACAGCCCTGGTAAGTATTAGACTAAGGAGTCGAGGAGTCGGAGTCATTTTGGGTACCCGGAGTCCTAGTTTGAGTCGGAATCGGTGGTTTCATAATCTGAGGAGTCGGAAGATTTTTGTACAGACTCCGTAGCCCTGAATATGAGCCAGGCTAACGCTGCAGAGATCACCAGAAAACATCAGGCGATGCTGCTTCATAACCCTGTATTTCATATAGAAGGCCTTCCACTACACAGAGCGAAGCCCCTACCAATTCAGATACACCTATGTGAAGAAAAAGGTTAAGCTTTAGAGTGCTGAGGGGGCAACTGTAGTGAAAAGGTAATTTAGTCAGTGTTTGCCCACTGTAAAATCTTTCCTTTTATCTTTCACCCTCTCCGGTGATCTCTGCAGAATGTTTGGCTACTGAGAGTGGCAAAGCCAATAAAATATATTCCTAAGGCCCCAGAATGTTTTAGTTTGGCCCCATAACAGCAGTCAGACGAGTGCCAGTCCCACTCTTACCAGGTTCACCAGCCTCCGGAGGCCATCTTGGCAGTCGAATAGCTCCAGCACAGCTCGGAAGGAGAAGCAGATGGAGAAGAACATGGTGGCGTGGCAGCAGCCGGAGGCATGTGAGCATTCCATCAGCCACAGAGTATAGCTCACAACATCGCTCAGCACCTTGTGCGGGTGCATGCACACCTACAGAGAACACAATGCTCATCAGTGTAACCCACTACCAACACACAGCATGATATAACCACACATTCTAGCTGCTTAGTTCTGGATAACAAGATTTGTGCATGCAGGCAATCCTTGGGATATTACAATGTACCCTCTGCTCATCCTGGATACTTGCTTTTGTTGGAAAGTAAGCAAAATATTTATAGGCAAAACAAAATAAAAATATAAAAAAAACAAACAAAAAAAAATATCACACTTTCCTAATAAGTGATTTTTCTCACATCCTGGGTCCCTCTTTGCAAGAGTATTGATGCTGCTGAGGGCAGCTGTGCTGACCCTGTCCTTTCACCAATGACTGGGCTCTAAAGAGTTTATCTGTACACTTCTTTAATGCATAGCATAGTAAATCTGCATCAATTAGCAATGCACATCTACTTTTCACAGTAAATATATTGAAAATACTGTGCCAGCTGTGTAAGTGTAATGGTTTGCTGCAAGGAGTGGAAGATGCTACCCCAGCACAAAGCAAATTACTGGACTCCGCCCACCTCCTCCCACTGCTGGTAGGGTTCATGGACTTAATTTTGAGCCAGGATTATTGGGTCCCAATCCCTGCTGTGCCTACTTTTTTGTGGCTAGGGATCATCAATGAGATGCAATTCCAAGCTGGACCATCCTTTCCCATTCCTGTCTTAGGATTTCAGTTCCTGAATCCCTGCTCCTTCCTCATCCTAAATTTGTGACAAGATTGCTACATTTCTGTACATAATCGAAGCACTCACCCGCTCCATGGCATCCTGGTTGTATGAAAGGTAGTAAAGACACATGGACACCCCGGTAGCAGCCATGGATGGGCGTGGGATCTCTAACAATTTTTGCACTCCACCATGAGCAACAAATTCTGCAGCAAATTTGTTGTGGAGAAGCAGTGAGGCCAGATGCTGGGAAAAAAAAAAAAAAAAAAAGCACAACGGAGTCATGAGACACCAGCAAAGAGAAGGAGTTCTGAACAACATGTCAGGTCTCACCAGCCATTTACCTTAAGTGCTTCAAAGGTGAGGAGAACATCATTTGTCTTCTTCAAGTCAATATAATGCATCATTAGCTCACGGGAGCCCAACTGCATGAAGATAGGGAGCAGCTGGATATACAGAAGATAGTAAGGAAAGGGATTATTAGACAGCTATTTATTTTCTTGCAAAGTACACTGGTCTCAAGGCAAGATGGCTGTTCTTACCTCTTGATACTCCCCCAGTGGAGTGAGGTACTGAAGGATCAATCTTTGTTCGATACCCGGGGTCAAAGGAGACAAGCTATAGTTGGTCCCAATCACAAAGGGGGACATCTCTGACCAGCTGCTGTTAGATAATTCACTGGGTGCTCGATCCACTTCAGAGTAACACAACTTCTGCTTCACTTTACGATGACTATCCGAGTCTGCTTTTGTTCTCCGTGGGGGTCCAGTGCCATCGGAATTGATGAGGACCCCTAGGCCCGGAGAGGTCGATGCCTGGAAGGAAAGCTCAGCCTTTTCTTTAGTTCTTGAATCCACCATATCATTACCGTAATCTAGGTCATAATCCATGTCTACGGCCTCTTCGTCCAATGGCAGGAGGGGCTCGCCCAGGGGTTTGCGTGGACTCTGCCTACGCATTTCCTGTTTGGGGGAGGTGTCACGAGACTGAAGCTCCTGCAGCCTACGCAGAACAAGCGCAACCTGTAAATGAAGAACAAAGAACCAAATGGTAAAAAATATTGTGCAGTCACCTTGCAATGAATACTACGCTTACTCATTTATCTGGGGGAGGTGGGGGAGGTGTTCCAGAGTTGAAAGCTGCAACTAAAAAATATATATACACACACACACACATACATACATACATACATACATACATACATACATACATACATACATACATACATACATACATACATACATACATACATACATACATACATACATACATACATACATACATACATACATACATACATACATACATACATACATACATACATACATATATATATATATATATATATATATATATATATATATCTGGTGGTAACTGGGAGTGTGTGGCCTTTGCTGCCTTCATTTTAAAGCCCTTCTACCTTTTTAAAAATAATAAAACCCACAGCCTTCCTGGACTCCCAAAGTTTAGCAATAATGGTGGGGAATCGATGGCCCATAGCAGTACAATGCTTGATGAACAATCAATGTTCAATAGTGTTCTGCTGAAAGATTTTGAAATTAAGTCTTTGTGTGTTTGGTAGGAATCAATTGCCCTTAACGTAAACCCGAGCTGAAAGCTGCAACAAAAGCCAGATACTTACCTAGGTCGAGGGAAGCTTCTGCATTCTCCCAGCTTCCTCTACCTAGGTAAATGTATGTATGTATGTATGTATGTATGTATGTATGTATGTATGTATGTATGTATGTATGTATGTATGTATGTATAGATACATACATACATACATACATACATACATACATACATACATACACACACACACTTACCTAGGTAGAGGAAGCTGGGAGAATGCAGAAGCTTCCCTCGACCTAGGTAAGTATCTGGCTTTTGTTGCAGCTTTCAGCTCGGGTTTACGTTAAGGGCAATTGATTCCTACCAAACACACAAAGACTTAATTTCAAAATCTTTCAGCAGAACACTATTGAACATTGATTGTTCATCAAGCATTGTACTGCTATGGGCCATCGATTCCCCACCATTATTGCTAAACTTTGGGAGTCCAGGAAGGCTGTGGGTTTTATTATTTTTAAAAAGGTAGAAGGGCTTTAAAATGAAGGCAGCAAAGGCCACACACTCCCAGTTACCATTAGACCTTTAGCAGAGCAGGAATTGGGCTTACGTATATATGTACACCGCTGGCTGGCGAGTTGGGCGCAGGGTAAGCCGAATGATGGCTCATCCTGCTGCTGCTAAAATTCCCGGGGGGCGTTAAACACTATTCCCCCTCCGAATTATAGTAACTCGGAGGGAGAAGTAATATGGGGTCTGGCGATCGCCGTAACCCTGAATTACCCACGTGCGGGACGCGGACTATAGCATTACTGCAATAGCGGCGCTCAACTCATACTACAGAAATCTGTCACTTTTGTGATCACTTCAGGTGACCGTCTGTCAGTGAAACATACTTTCAAGTGGATGATCAGAAGGCTTTCCGATGTGAACTGCCAGAGGAGAGTTATTAAAAAAACAATAACTCCAACAGAGTCAACTACTAAAGAGGCAGCAGCAGGAAATAACCATTAGTGCAATTGAATATAACCTGCATTCAAGTGGTTTTCCTCATTACTAGAGTTTTAGCTGGTTTTGAGTATTTGAGTGCAAAGGGTTAATGTTTGTATGTAAATTGACCACACCCCTCAGCACCTCCTCGCCATTTAAATCCTGAGCCCTCAAAAAGATAAACATTGCTTCCCTTGCTTTTGTGTATGCATTCAGGTACACAACATGGCACTATACCAAGATCACATTCCCTTCATTCTATAGTATCGAGAAACAATACCAGCTGGGAGTTCTCGTCCCGGTAATTGGCAGCTATATCTTGGTTCTCCATGGCGCCTCCAAGCAGGCCGATTGAGTAGGTGCGCAGAGGCTGCTCAGCTTCCCGAGCCCACTTGAAGAGATTTTCCATGATTCCTTCCTAATGCAGCAAACAGAGAGACAAAGATCAGTATGGGCCTCACCAATATATCCTGGTAAAAAAGGTCTTCATTATCTATAGCTCTGCCATATTCGTAGACACAAGTAACACATAATGACTGGTACACACCATGCAATTTATCGTGTGATTACCATATTTTTTTCAGCATACAAGAAGCCCCAGACTAGAAGATGCACCCAGGTTTAGAAGGCAGAAACCAGGGAAAATATATATACTAAACCTGATGCTTCCATGGTCCAGGAGCATGTGTGTCATCCTTTGCTCCCTCATGTGTCCCCTTCTGTCCCGCTTTGCTCTCCAAAAATGTCCCCTTCTGTCCCCGTGTCCTGCTTTGCTCTCCCATATGTCCCCTTCTGTCCCCGTGTCCTGCTTTGCTCTCCCATATGTCCCCTTCTATCCCCGTGTCCCGCTTTGCTCTCCCATATGTCCCTGTGTTCCGCTTTGCTCTTCCATATGTCCCCTTCTGTCCCAGTGTCCTGCTTTGCTCTCCCATATGTCCCCTTCTGTCCCAGTGTCCTGATTTGCTCTCCCATATGTCCCCTTCTGTCCCAGTGTCCTGCTTTGCTCTCCCATATGTCCCCTTCTGTCCCAGTGTCCTGATTTGCTCTCCCATATGTCCCCTTCTGTCCCAGTGTCCTGCTTTGCTCTCCCATATGTCCCCTTATGTCCCAGTGTCCTGCTTTGCTCTCCCATATGTCCCCTTCTGTCCCAGTGTCCTGCTTTGCTCTCCCATATGTCCCCTTCTGTTCCAGTGTCCTGCTTTGCGCTCCCATATGTCCCCTTCTGTTCCAGTGTCCTGCTTTGCGCTCCCATATGTCCCCTTCTGTCCCCGTGTCCTGCTTTGCGCTCCCATATGTCCCCTTCTGTCCCAGTGTCCTGCTTTGCTCTCCCATTTGTCCCAGTGTCCTGCTTTGCTCTCCCGTGTGTCCCCTTCTGTCCCTGTGCTCTGCTTTGCTTCCCATGTGTCCCATTCTGTCCCAGTGTCCTGCTTTGCACTCCCATATGTCCCCTTCTGTTCCAGTGTCCTGCTTTGCGCTCCCATATGTCCCCTTCTGTCCCCATGTCCTGCTTTGCTCTCCCATTTGTCCCCTTCTGTCCCCGTGTCCTGCTTTGCTCTCCCATTTGTCCCAGTGTCCTGCTTTGCTCTCCCGTGTGTCCCCTTCTGTCCCTGTGCTCTGCTTTGCTTCCCATGTGTCCCCTTCTGTCCCAGTGTCCCGCTTTGCTCTCCCATACGTCCCCTTCTGACCTGCTTTGCTCCCCATGTGTCCCCTTCTGCCGTGTCATCTGCTCCCCATGAGTAAATGCATGCAGCGGCAGCACGGTTCACCTCATCCTTTAGCTCCAGTGATATTTAGAGACCTCTCCTCCCTCACAGCTCCCCCCTAGTGCCGGCTTCTGCCGATGATGCGATCACCAGTAGCCATCACTAGGGGAACAGTGTGGGAGAGGAGCGGTCTCTGATCACTGCTGGAGCTGATGGATGAGGTGAGCTGTGCTGCCGCTGCATGCATTTACTCAGGGGGAGCGGAGGACACAGGGAGGCAAGTACAGGGAGTTGCAGACAAATGGCAGTTCATATTTGCAGACGCTCATAAGTCAGGAACTGCCCATACTTGGCACATAAGACACAGGGACTTTTTCTCACCATTTCCGTCATGTTTGTGATTAACGCACGCTGTTACTGCCGTGCACCCGAATGAGCAGGTCGGCCCAAGATTTTCAAGCATGTCCGATTGACAAATGCGATCAATTTCGGGCCAAAATTGGTCGCATTGTCGATCAGGCATGCTATTGGCAGCCAGGGCTGTGGAGTCGGAGTCGGAGTCGGGCAATTTTGGGTGCCTGGAGTCGGAGTCGGGAAAAAATGCACCGACTCCGACTCCTAATGAATTTGTAACTGTAATTAAACTAGAAAATATGATAAAATGTTCTATTTCTCAGATAATAGTCATAAAAAATAATGTATATATACAGTATATATACAGTAATAGCTGTGCTTAGTCCACAAAAATGAAATAAACCAATCAAAATTAGTTACTTGTGCTGCTTCAATAAAGCAGTCCCCGTATTTTTAAGGTCAGATATACATATCTGATTGTGACTGTATATATGATGTGTACACAGGAATCTCTTATATATACTAAATAACATCTATGCTGTAAGAATAAAGCCTGATGTGTAGCTGTGTCACTAATAGAGATGGTCAACGAGATGGAAATAATTCTGCATTGATGCTGATTTATGCAAATGTATGCACTCCCTTTGCTGATGAAATCAAATAATTTGATATGTTGTTAAAATTTGGTTTGGTGACTACAAATTAAAGGGTACCTGAGACGGATGAAAAGTAAAGTTTTATACATACCTGGGGCTTCCTCCAGCCCCCTTCAGGCTAATCAGTCCCTCGCTGTCCTTCACCACCCGGATCTTCTGCTATGAGTCCTGGTAATTCAGCCAGTCAGCGCTGTCCGGCCGCATGCCGCTCCCACAGCCAGGAACATTCTGCACCTGCGCAATAGTGCTGCACAGGTGTAGTATGCTCCTGGCGGCGGAGTGTGTGCATGCGCACTACGCCTGACTGGCTCAAGTACCTGGACTCATAGCAGAAGATCCAGGTGGCGGAGGAGGACAACGAGGGACTGATTATCCTGAAGGCGGCTGGAGGAAGCCCCAGGTATGTATAAAAAACTTTAATTTCATCTGTCTCAGGTTTACTTTGTTACACAGTAGTACTATACTCTACATATGCACTCCCCACAGAGCTGCAGGGAATCCACTGAGAATGCTGTGCACATTGAACACAGAGGTGTTGTCTGTTTACAATCTCCTCATTCCCCTGCAGAGTACCTGCACATCATTCTTACATGTACCCACACTTACATTGCCTAGGGCCTGATAGATGTTCTTTGTTCCGGTTTGTACCTTTTACAAGTACTCTTACCAAGGACTAGTTTTAGTCTAAAGGGAATAAATATAGTAGTCTACATATCCTTCTCACTTCAGTTGTCTTGTAAAATTCCTAAGCGTTGGCAGTTAAGAGACGAATTTCATGTTACATACTTTTAATCAACAAAATTGTAATATGCAAATTAGAGGAGTCGGAGTCGTGGAGTCGGAGTCGGTGGAATCCTAAACTGAGGAGTCGGTGGATTTTTGGACCGACTCCACAGCCCTGGCAGCACATATTTGAATTCGAATTGATAATTATCAAATTGGGTGGTCAATCGGCTAAGTCAAGTAAGCTTTACCTTAGCACCTTTACTGCTTAAATGCTGTTCTGCTCCAATTTGTTTTTCTCCTATTAGGTTCTATGCTGTAATCTTTAAGAGCAGAGAAGAGATGCTGTGTTTCATACTACTTTATCTTAAGGCAACTGTTTATGGAATGAGCACTGTAGGGACTGTACAAAGGGAGGGCGATGGACCAGCGAACAAGCGAATGGTGACCCATGGCAGGAAGGACAATGCAAAACAAAAGCCTTATTTGCTGTTCAGCAGTCCAGCATGATGGATCACTAAAGGTGGCCACTAACGGTCCAATTTCTAGCGAAAAATCGTTCGAGCGATCAGAAATTCTGATCGGATTGGTTGTAAATCTCCATTGGTGGAAACAATTGATTATGAATGAGTGAAAAATGTGTCGCCCGAATGAATTTTCGTCGAACGAAAATTTGGATTTTCTTGGTGGTCGTGATAGATAGGAAGCAATAATTGGTTAGTTGATGGTGTAGTGAACAATTTTTCGTCCGATCAGAATTTCTGATCGCTCGAGCGATTTTTCGCTACAAATTGGACCGTTCGTGGCCACCTTAACCAACAACATGCGACAGCAGTAAAGATGCTACAGTTCTGCAAGATATGATCACAAATAATAGTCTCTAGCTTATAAACAACCAATCGTGGGAATGCTATGTCAGTCTGTAGAGAGGGCAATTTAGGCTTAAAGGAAACTAGAGCGGATATAAAGTAAAAGTTTTATACACCCCTGGGGCTTCCTCCAGCCTCATGCGCACACATCGCTCCCACGCCATCCTCAGTCTTCTCCCACTTCGGTACCGGGTCCCGTCACTTCAGCCAGTCGCGGCCAGTCTGACGCAAGTGCTCTATTTACTTATCTCTCCAGCAGCCACTGGAGAGATACGTAGAGGGCGCACTACTACTGCGTAGATTGGCCCCGACTGGCTGAAGTGACAGGATCCGGTGTAGAAGACAGAAGGCTGAGGACAGCGGCGTGGGAATGATGTGTGTGCATGGGGCTGGCACGTTAATGTTCTAAAATGCTGAACAGTCTTAAAAATTTACATAAAAACTATCTCGGTACTACCAAGGGGCCTACAACTCCACTCTGAAGCTATGGACATGAGTTAGATTTCCCTTGGCTAAAGCGATTGTTCCAGATCATCCCTTGCAAACATCTACAGAGGATTCCCCAAAATGTAATTAAGGTAATTATTGATCAGCATCAAGAGACAGCACAGCAAAGTGCTCAATAGCAAATCTGTACAGTGATCATTCCTGAAGTATCACCGGACATTACCAAGAATTATTTCAGGTGACAAGCTTGTGAAGTGTGTATATGCAGCTTTAGTGGCCTGCGCTGACATCAGCAGATGCATCTTATCCTTCTGCTGAAGCACTTGACTGCAGGATGGCTGCATACGAGGCAGGAGGCTTGGCCTAATTTCAGCGTTCACTTTGCTGTAACGTGCTATAGCGTAGGAACGTTCAGAGAGGAAATTCTGCGTGACCACAGGCATGACTTAGGAGAGAGGAGACCTACCTTCTCCTGAAAAACCACAGCAGTTTCCAGGCCTGGCATAATGTCCAGCAGGAGGCGACAGGCGGCTGTATTGAGCGGGGGCTCACGGCTTGTCATGACGTAGGCATTCACCAGCTAAACGCAAAATAAAGTGTAAGATGTGCAGAACAATATTGCAGCAACAAGTACACAAAAGATAAGAAGTCTTTTTGGACACACAACTTTCTTTTTCACAAAGTACATAGGAGCATGACAGCCTGGGACCTCCCACAACGTCAGGCACCTCAATCTCCCCATGGCACTTATATAGTCCAGAAGTGCCATTATGGAGGAAAGAGGGCAAGGCCAAACAGCACTGCCGGATTGTGTCTTTTTGCAGAAATGGCAAGGCGATTGCAATGAGGTGGTGCCAATAAGAAAAGAACATTTACTGCAGTTAATTAGGTATTATTTAAATATAACCATTATTCCCATTATTCCCCTGACGCACATTAGTCACTGTCATTCTGAGCGTATCTTGTTTGCCACTGGTTGGCAAGACATGTATGGGATTAGTACTATAGCAACTAGAGATAAGGGAAATCTACTAAAACAATCAAGGCCATTCCTTACTAGCATGTGCAGAACATAGTGCCACCCACTACTGGCATAACACCAGGAAATACTGCCTACACACCCCAAGGTGGGGGTGCAGAATGGTACAATGAACTGTATGCTTTAATTCACATTTTTATGTTTTTGCACTGTTTGTGGGATACCTTCAACATAAAAAAGTAATAAATGTAAAAAACACCTATAGACTAGGTGGGCATGTGAGACAATAAGCCCCTCTGAAGGACAGTACTGATATGCACTCAAATTTTTTATTAGGCAGATATATTGTTTTTGTTTTTTGCTTAGCACTAATCTTGCTAGACCCTGGTCTTGGTCTTAGACCTGTTTTTCTGATCCTTTTAGTGCAAGTAAAAATCCACAATATCGGCATCCCTCTAGTAATTAAACCATCAGACACACTCCGCATATAACCTTCCGGAACTTGCACAATAGTGTGTCAACCAAGTGTACCTGTGTTGATCCCTGCAGGAAACCATTAACAGCAGGTCAGCTAACAGCTGATTGAAACACCAGTCCCCAGCTTAACACTTAGGCCCCGTTCACACTGCACGCGTTTCCAGCTGCGTTTTGGAAACGCGTGCAGGTGGCCGACAAGCACGACATCAGACATTGCATAGAGTGCAATGTCTGATGTTCACACTGCATGCGTTCCGGACCTGTGCGGTCCGGGAACGCATGCTGCACGCATTTTTTGTAAAAACGCGTTGCTGTCCCATTCACTTTTCAGTGATGGGATCAGCCACGCAACGCACACAAACGCGGATGGCGTGCGTTCGTACGCATTGCGTTCCGCACGCACGGCCATCCGCGTTTGTGATGTCAACAGGGCCTAAACTTCTTCTGCCTACCTGTCACCAATTTCCCCTCATCAGCCTGCTGCCAACTTCCCCTCGCCTCTGCCTGCCTGCTGCCAACTTCCCCTCGCCTCTGCCTGCCTGCTGCCAACTTCCCCTCGCCTCTGCCTGCCTGCTGCCAACTTCCCCTCGCCTCTGCCTGCCTGCTGCCAACTTCCCCCTCGCCTCTGCCTGCCAACTTCCCCCTCGCCTCTGCCTGCCAACTTCCCCCTCCCCTCTGCCTGCCAACTTCCCCCTCCCCTCTGCCTGCCAACTTCCCCCTCCCCTCTGCCTGCCAACTTCCCCCTCCCCTCTGCCTGCCAACTTCCCCCTCCCCTCTGCCTGCCAACTTCCCCCTCCCCTCTGCCTGCCAACTTCCCCCTCCCCTCTGCCTGCCAACTTCCCCCTCCCCTCTGCCTGCCAACTTCCCCTCCCCTCTGCCTGCCAACTTCCCCCTCCCCTCTGCCTGCCAACTTCCCCCTCCCCTCTGCCTGCCAACTTCCCCCTCCCCTCTGCCTGCCAACTTCCCCCTCCCCTCTGCCTGCCAACTTCCCCCTCCCCTCTGCCTGCCAACTTCCCCCTCCCCTCTGCCTGCCAACTTCCCCCTCCCCTCTGCCTGCCAACTTCCCCCTCCCCTCTGCCTGCCAACTTCCCCCTCCCCTCTGCCTGCCAACTTCCCCCTCCCCTCTGCCTGCCAACTTCCCCCTCGCCTCTGCCTGCCAACTTCCCCCTCTGCCTGCCGCCAACTTCCCCTCTCCTCTGCCTGCCCGTCACAAACTTCCCCTCTCCTCTGCCTGCCCGTCACAAACTTCCCCTCTCCTCTGCCTGCCCGTCACAAACTTCCCCTCTCCTCTGCCTGCCCGTCACAAACTTCCCCTCTCCTCTGCCTGCCCGTCACAAACTTCCCCTCTCCTCTGCCTGCCCGTCACAAACTTCCCCTCTCCTCTGCCTGCCCGTCACAAACTTCCCCTCTCCTCTGCCTGCCCGTCACAAACTTCCCCTCTCCTCTGCCTGCCCGTCACAAACTTCCCCTCTCCTCTGCCTGCCCGTCACAAACTTCCCCTCTCCTCTGCCTGCCCGTCACAAACTTCCCCTCTCCTCTGCCTGCCCGTCACAAACTTCCCCTCTCCTCTGCCTGCCCGTCACAAACTTCCCCTCTCCTCTGCCTGCCCGTCACAAACTTCCCCTCTCCTCTGCCTGCCCGTCACAAACTTCCCCTCTCCTCTGCCTGCCCGTCACAAACTTCCCCTCTCCTCTGCCTGCCCGTCACAAACTTCCCCTCTCCTCTGCCTGCCCGTCACAAACTTCCCCTCTCCTCTGCCTGCCCGTCACAAACTTCCCCTCTCCAAATTCCAACAAAACCTCCCCCTTACTGATGCCTAATACTAGCTCTTTACGCCATAATAACAGTCACTGACCAATGAGCAGTTTTTTTTCTGCAAGAATTAACACATTTACTCTTGTTCAATGGGGTAATACACAAGTACCAACTTTCCTGATGACTCGGATGCACAAATAAGCCTCCTGTGGATGAGAAGGATGCAAAGACTTGACAGACTGCCTATCAGACAGGATGCTAGGCTTACTGCAACCCACCACAGGGAGGGAAAATGATTTCCCACCTGTACTGTATCAATTCCTGTATGGCGGTTATTCTGTGGGGTACTGTCAATATGATTTTTATTAATTACAGCCATAAAATGAAGCAGCAGCACAGAACTCACAGCATTCATGAAGTCATCGTTCTTGAAGAGAATGCGCAGGAGATGGCCAAGCATGCAGTCTGGGTTTGCACGTCCTGGAAAAGCAGAAAAGCTACTCAAATTAAGAAGTATGACACAATCTCCAAAAACACTTTCCATATTTCCAGGCCAGAAAACGACAAAAATTCTGAATTTTGCAACAGCTAAATAAGACATTCCATTGATCAGCACTGTTGGGTTCATCTGATCAGAGCAGGCTGAAATTTACAGACAAATGCAGAGCCAATCTATACGTTCACTCACCTGGATGTCTGTCATCAAATGGGTCAGGATCACCCTTGCGGTATTCCTCCGTCTCCTTCTCTATCAGCTCAGACATTCTGGGTGAGAGATTATTGGGTAAATGGTCGGTTCTCACATGCTTCAGTCCCTTCCCCCTCAACACACACAGCAATACTTGTATTATACCCTCCTCTCACCTGGTTAGCATAGGTACCATATCCTGTCCTCCTCCATGCCCACTCTCCCACTGCTCCAGCAGGGCTGACAGCTCAGACTTGGAATCCACATATGTCCCTGTGGCCGCCATGGCTAAACATACAACATGAGTGTAAAACAAAGCTAGCAAGCAGATTCACCATTATTACTACTCAGAAGTTATGTACAGATTTTTATCAACCAACCCCTACGCCCCCAGCTCAGAGTACAGCAGTGATAGGAGCTAGTGTAGAAAAGGATGCCCTCGGTTCACTGGATGGAGGAGTAAAAGTCCAAACTTCATTGCAACATCTGTTAAGAGCAGTACAAAAAGCTCACGCGTATCGGAGCAGGCATGGCGCCTTAGTCATAGTAGGTCAGGGATAAACATGAATGTTGGGGCTGCTAGCGGCCCTCCTCCCTCAAGTGCTAGGAGCTGCCATATTTTATTTCTGGCTTCAGTAGTGCCTGAACCACACACCTGAAACAAGCATGCATCTAGTCTTGTCATACTTTTGTCAGAAACATCTGATCTGCATGCTTGTTCTGAGTCTATGGCTAAAAGAATTAGATGCACAGGGATCAGCAGAACAGCCAGGCCATGTGCATCGTTTAGAAGGAAATAAATATGTCAGCCTCTCTTACATCTCGCAGTTCAGGTGTCCTTTAAAAGGACCACTATTGCAACAATTTTAACATTTAAAAATACATTTCTCCCAGAGTAAAATGCTCTAAAAATTACATATAAAACCTGTCAGATTTTTACTAATGTAAATGACAGGTACATAAGTAATTCATAGAGCATTTTACAATAATAAAAATATGCATTTTATATGTATGTAGTTCAAACGTTACAATTTTTTGTGACAGTTTAGTTCATAGGTGACGTGTCCACACTTTATCGGCTTGTGAGCTACTTTAAAAAATTAGTCAAAAAAGTCAAAATGATCTACCCATTTACAATTTTAGGAGCACACTTGTATACAGAATGGAAACTGTAGTGGGGTCGGGATCTACCAAGCAGTCTTTCGCGATCTACCTAATGGGCTCCCCTGGTTTAGTTTATACTTTAAAAGTAACAAGGTTACTGACAGAGACATCAGAAAATGGAAAGTTTACAGTTGAGGTCAAGTTTGATGCTTCTGAGCACAGGGCATGGTGGGGAGAAAATGTACTGTAGAAAGTACTGTGTCAGCTGCAAATGTCTTAATATTGTAGATTGGGGAAGTGCTAGAGCCCCCTGTATTTTTTATATTGTTCTTCCTCATTTTCTGTCCTGATGACATTGTGGATTCATGCTGATGCCATGTGATTTCTTAACAATTAAGCAGACAAATGTCTTTTTAAAGTGAAAGACACCGCCCTCTTCAATGCTTTTACTCTTTCCTTTACTCTTTCCTCACTGTCTGCTGAAAGATCTTCTGGAATCCACTAAGACCACATTCTTCCTCAGCTCATCCCTTCAGTGCAATGCAGAACAAGCTGCCAGGCTCTGGGCACTACTGACCAGCAATCCAAAAGGTGGGTGCAAAGTCGTGTGTGGGCACTAGCCAGGAGTGCAGTGGGAATGGGGAGCCACTTCCATCATGGTTCTGGCAATAATTCGGATTTTCAGCTGCAGACACTATTTCATAGAGAAAAAAAAGGGGGATATCGAATAACTGCCTGGCTAAAAGAACCAGGACAAAACAAACTAAAGGGATTGAATTGCAGGCTTTGTGAGTGGGTGGGTGGGTCTGCTGCACAGCTTACATCATTTGGCTGTTCAGGATTTTAAGAAGAAGGCACAGACCGAGGGCTGGTGCACACCAAGAGCGGTTCTGAGCGTTTTTTAAAAACACTTGCACTTTGAAAAGCACTTGGCTAATTTTTCAATGGGATGGTGCACACCAGAGCAATTTGTTTTTTCCCCAGACTCAAACTCTGGTCCAGCAGCATTTTTGCTGATTTCTGAGGCGACTCAGCCTCAATGTTAAGCATAGGAAAGTGGAAAATTGCACTGAAAAGCGCTAGTTCAGAGCAATGTTCAAAGCATTTTTGTTACAGAAGCTGTTCATTTACAGCTCTACTGTAACAAAATATAAAAACGCTACACCAAAACGCTCCAAAAATCGCTAGGCACATGCCTAGAATCGCCTTAAAAAAATCACTTCAAAAAGAGCTAAGCTTTTGCTTTTACGCTAGTGCTTTTTGGTGTGCACTGGGCCTGAATCTGTCAATACTGCAGGCTTCAGTCTTTTTTGACAATTAGTGGTACAGGTGATAGCTAATGTCTGTGCTACTGGCCAGGTATTTTAAAGATGATTTACAAGAAAACAATAGCAGGCTCGCTGAGCACCAGTATGCTAACTCATTCATTAATACGGGACACATTTAATAAATACATTATTTTTGGAACTAATAATACTGCCGCCGTGTGAGAAGCAGAGTTCTTCAGAGATCTTTAGGACCCCCAAAGTATAGCAGTAATATTCAGCAATGTTTAATAGAGCATAGTGGCATGCTAAAATAATCACTTGCACTCTGCAGGAAGCGTTAGGATGTTGGGTCTGTTCTGCTAAAGCTACAAATCTGTCAGAATACCTGATGTATATGTACTCATTCTGGGTCAGAGTTAGCCAAGCAAGCAGCAGTTTTTACTGGGAACCTCCTTCCTCCTCACTTATGGTATTATTTCCTTAAAGAGACTCCGTAACAAAAATTGCATCCTGTTTATCATCCTACAAGTTCCAAAAGCTATTTTAATGTGTTCTGGCTTACTGCAGCACTTTCTACTATCACAGTCTCTGTAATAAATCAATGTATCTTTCCCCTGTCAGACTTGTCGGCCTGTGTCTGGAAGGCTGCCAAGTTCTTCAGTGTTGTGGTTCTGCTATGAACTCCCCCTTCCAGGCCCCTCTATGCACACTGCCTTTGTATTATTTAGATTAGGGCAGCTTCTCTCTTATCTTTTACAAGCTGGATAAATCGTCCCCTGAGCTGGCTGGGCTTTCACATACTGAGGAATTACAGACAAAGGCAAAGCTGTTTGCAGGAAGAAAGGAGCAGCCTGAAACTTCAGTGCATGAGAGCTGAAGGGGGAAAGAAACACACAAATGATCTCTTGAGATTCAAAAGGAAGGATGTATACAGCCTGCTTGTGTATGGATGTATTTTCTATGTGTGGACATACTGTACATCAACCTACTTCCTGTTTTGGTGGCCATTTTGTTTGGTTAAAAACCGTTTTAAAAAGTTTGTTTATAAACACTTAATGCGGCGAGGAGCGGCGAAATTGTGACAGAGGGTAATAGGAGATGTCCCCTATCGCACTGGTATGTTTACTTTTGTGCGATTTTAACAATACAGATTCTCTTTAAAGAGACACTGAAGCGAAAAAAAATATATCATATAATGAATTGGTTGTGTACTATGAATAATTACTAGAAGATTAGCAGCAAAGAAAATATTCTCATATTTTTATTTTCAGGTATATGGTGTTTTTTCTAACATTGTATCATTCTCTAATATATGTGCAGATTACACAATACTCAGCATTCAAAATGATTCTTTCAGAGCAGTCTGTGAACTAATGACCTCTCCTCTGGCAGAGGAAAAGTAAACAGTTGAGATAATAAAAGTCAGAAGACAGCCCTCTCCACCCGACTTTTGAAAGTCGTAGAGCTTAATGGCTTTATTGCATAGAGATAACAACTGGAGTTTCTTAACTCTTCCTGTACTGGAAACAATTGACTGATGTATCGGATCTTAATGTTTTATTTCTTAGCTGTACTACACATACTAATTATAATTTTTTTTTCGCTTCAGTGTCTCTTTAAAAGTAATAGGTGCACACACGCACATTTCAGGGCTGAGGGCTGCACAAGTGCATCATGAGGCTGTAGCAGTGGAAGGGGGAAGACATTGTGGCGCACAACAGGGCTGCTCCTGGTGAGCAGGCTAAGGAGAACGATGCAGTGAGCTGAGAACAGTGACACATGGGAGCAGCCATTCTCACTCTAGATTCTTGGCAGACATCCCTGGCCAGGGACACTCTGGCATGTGTAATGGCCTGTAGTGTGAGGCAAGGGGTGGGGGGCAGGTATAGCTAGACAGGATGAAGTGATGAGGGAGGGGGAACAGGACAGTAATGCGTGTAATGAACTACAATATATTGCATTAGCAGTTAGCATTTAGTGATTCTTGAGTGTTGGTGTTTTATTTGTATTGTCCAATAGGCAGTTAATGTTAAAAATAATACTTTCACAATGCTTGGATGTAGTGGTACTAATGTCCATCCATTATAAAATAGGCAAAAAAAAAAGGAAGCGGAAAGAGACAATGCTTACTCCTTGTTTCTAACCTAAATTGGACAGAAATATGGGTACCCCGCATTAAAGTGGACCTGAACTCTTGCACAGGACAGAAGGAAACGGAGAAATGCACCCTGTATGCATTTAGTGAGTTTAGCCTGTCTAATTCCCCCTCATCTTTGTCCAATCACAAGTTGTAACTTGAACCCTCAGCTGTGTCAGGATGTTAATGTGTTTGCTTCCATGAAAGCAGGAAGTAGACAACTGCAGATGTACTGCATGATTTGTAACAGCTGTAACAAAGAAATGTTTTTCTATAAAAAGGAATTAGGCCTGGAACCCACTACAAATCGCTAGCACAACCACTAGCGGTTTTTAATTAGCGTTTTCTAATTAGCGTTTTCTAAGGGATTTCGTGAGCCTTTGCCAGCGATTGTGATAGCGATTTGAGATTAGCGATTGTAATTCTGATTGGTCCTTTCAAACTATACATTTTTTTTTACAGTTTGCAATAATTTAAAATCACACACAAATCGTTATGTGCAGCAATTCATGAGCGATTTACCAGCGCTTCAAAACTTTACATTGAAGCACAAATGCTCCCAAAATGCTGCATGTCCTGCGATTGCGATTTTGCTAATCGCTACTGTGGAATTTGTTACAATTATTGACATTGGCGGAGAGTTGAGGGAAATCGCTACCGATTTAACTACTTTAGGACAAAGCCAATTAAAATCTATGCCCTGTTTTGGTGGTTACCTGGCTGGCAGGGCGTAGATTTCAATCACCGCCGCTGCGCGCATCCACCGATCTCGCCGCTGAAGCTGACGTCTCTCGCCGCAGCTCACTTGCTCTGCCGCCTGTCTCTATGACGGCAGAGCCCTGTGAGTGGGTTAGGAGCCGATTTCATTGGCTCCTGGCCCTGTCTTTCAGGGTAAGCAACTCCCATTGGCTTACACTGAAAGACAGGGTCAGGAGCCAATGAAAGCAGCTCCTGACCGGCTCACAGGAACTCTGCCGAGGTGCGGCGGTGACGCCAATTGCGGCGGGTATGTGCGGCGATTCGTCGTTATCCGTTGGTGTTCCGCCGTTTCTGGTACCAGCGGTCTCTGGTCCTTAAGTGGTTAAAGCGCTTCCTGAAAGCTCAAAAAAGGGCTCTATTGGGTTCCAACCCACACGCTGTTTCTTATACGTTAGAGCACAGAGGAAGTTCTGAGCTCAGGTCTGCTTTAAGTAATGCTGCATACACACTTGAGATAAAAGTCTTTAGAAAAGGCAAGATCACAGACCAATTATACCCCATTCCATGTAGTATGAGAGCCATACTCTACACAGTCTATTCTATTGAGCTGCACTCCCCATCAGATAAAATCTTTGCAAGATGCTGCACACAAAGATGCTGTACACATTCAAAAGATCATTATCTGCAAAAGATCTCTTCCTGCAATAGATCCATTACTGCAAAATGCATTCATAGTCTATGAGATCTGCAGATCATCATACACACCTTGTTTAACAGGCAATCATCTGCAGATCATCTGCAGATCAGATCCACCAGGATGGATTTTCAGATCTGCAGATGATTGCCAGATATGCAGATGAAGTCTGTTAAACAAGGTGTGTATGAGGATCTGCAGATCTCATAGACTATGAATGCATTTTGCAGGAATGGATCTATTGCAGGAAGAGATCTTTTGCAGATAATGATCTTTTGAATGTGTACGGGTATCTTTGTGTGCAGCATCTTGCAAAGATTTTATCTGATGGGGAGTGCAGCTCCATAGAATAGACTGTGTAGAGTATGGCTCTCATACTACATGGAATGGGGTAAAATTGGTCTGTGATCTTGCCTTTTCCAAAGACTTTTATCTCAAGTGTGTATGCAGCATTACAGTCTGTTATAAGCCACCATCAGGGAATCCAGGGGAAATTTGTTTCACAAAACACTGCAGCTGTTTTTTAATGAGGCTTGAAAATTTAGCTGCACTAAAGGTGGCCATGCACTTATAGATTTGCAGCAGATTCGACCATTAGATAGATTTCTGTCAGATACCTGTCAGGTCAAATCTGACAGGAATCTATCTGATGTGTGGCACACTCTAGGAACAGATTTCCAAAAGATTTCAGAATGAAATCTATTGAAAATCGTTCTAAATGCATTATTGCACCATTAGATCCAATGCAACTCCATGGACCATCGATCTGCTGATCGACCTATATTTTCCATCCTGTCAGAGAGATCAATCAAAACCGACTGCAAATAGATCAATTGGCTGATCTGAAAGAATCGGATTCTATAAAATTGACCAGTGAATGGCCCTTTAGGCCTCTTTCACAGTGGGACGTTAAAGTCGCACGTTATAAAAAAATGTATAAAGCAGACTAACGCACAGCAATACAAAGTCTGTGCGACATGCACAGTGCACACGTTGCGTTGTGTGTAACATGTAGCAATATTTAGAAAGTGCTGCATTCTGTGCGTTTAGCAATACATTTGCTGTGTTGTGTGTTGCGCATGCTCAGTAAGGTTTTTTATTTTTAATGTAACGCATGTGCCGTTTTCGTTCCATCAGTATGCAACGAAAATGGCGCACCAAGAGACAAAGCAGTGCAAAGTAACGTCCAATTTCATAACCTACATGCGCTGCGTTAGGGGCACGTTGTGCAACTTTAACATCGCATCAAACGCAACGTCCCAATGTGAAAGAGGCCTTAAAGTCTCTGCTGATGTCTCTACCAGGATTGCAGCAAAGCATGACTGGGTGATTCTTATCTACAGCAGGTAGGAACACTGTAAATGCAGCCTGCTATATACATGTCTTACTAGAGCTGTGCGTAACCGTTCTGTCCTTCCTGCAGAACTCATAAGTACCTCATACAATGGGAAGTAGAGCTGCAGCTGCTCTTGTCACTCCTGCATGTTCTTAGAAACTGTCTTTTACTCAGAGGTCCCAAATTACACATGTACAGTAATCAGAGGGTTAGAATTTCAGCCAAGAATGGAGCAGTTGTCAGTGTTTCCTGCAGAAACATAAATCATGCCACAGAGAAAGCAGGTGTTCAGAGAGGATACAGGAACGCTGCCAGGAATCTCCAGGAAGCAGCTACATGTGTAATGAATTCTCAAACTTCAGTCTTCAGACACAGGATTGAACTGTGAGAACAAGCCGTTACCAGGAAGGTCCTGCAGGGGGAGCTGCACAGCACAGGTTTTATGAATGTGAAAGCTCAGATGTCAGAGTTTAAGGAAGTTGTGTAATGTTACAGGACATGGGCAAAGCGAACCTGAGGTGACACAAACGCGTGTTCACCTGTTGAGCTTTGGAGAATAATATTTTAAGTGTCTGGTTGTACTGGGACTGACACAGGGGACCACGGTTCAAATCTCGGCTCTTCCTGTTCAGTAACACAGGAGTTATTCAATAAGGAGGCCTTGGGCAAAACCCCCAAACAGTGCTACTGCCTACTGAGCACACCCTTGTGGCCCAGAGAAAAGCGCAATATAAATGTTCTGTGCCTTGTCTTATACCACATAACATTCAGCCTCTGTTACATTAGTCAGTGTAACAGAGGCCAGTCACACACACTGATTCAAATACGATCAGTTATCACATCTAGTTCTCTAGGACAATCACACAATTACTATATGGTCAACTGTCTAGATTTATATAACAGCAAACCTGAATGGAAAATACATGAATGAGAAACAATTCTCTATCCTTCTACTCCTAAATATGAACTTTTTTTTTTTTTTTTTTTTTTTTTTTTTAGAACCCCCCCCTCCCTCCCCCCATTTTGTTTGTGTTTTAGACCCCATTTCCACTAGGGCCATATTCGTTCTGAATCTACAGCGTACCCCACAGGCAAGTAGCACAGGGAAACGCTGCCCATCTTTCTGGTGGCTTCCCATCCAGATCACACCTTAGTGTGAATCTGGACAGAAAGCTGCAGCTTTCCGCAGCACACAGCCGAATCACTAGAGCAGTGCATGGCGCAGCTGAGCAATGTGGGCTGCGGCTACGCAACAGAAACAGCTGCAGCTCCCGCCCGGCGGATCGTTCAGAAACAGCCTTATCAGTCCACCGACAGACTGTACACACACTGTACTGTCTGCTGAAAACCCGCCCAGCGGGAGGTGCTGATGGACCCATCGTTGGCTGTAGTCAGGCGTGTGTACGAAGAGCCACAATCTATAAACTATTAACTTTATCTATTTCCTGAACTCAAAGATTGTTATCTGCTGGGTAAGAGCTTTATGGCTTGTAATTTGTTAGCAGTGAGAGTTCTAGTCCCTGTGTTCTCCCCAGGATCAAACAAGTGGGCGGGCCGCCCGGGTAAATTCAATTACCGCCCGGCTGGCTGCATTCCAGTTGTCATCACCGGTGCCCGGCTATCGCGCTGGGCACTCTCGCAAAAATAAAAAACAAAAAAAACACACTGATGCTGCTCCTGAAGCTACACAGTTCTGTGCACGAGATCTCGCGCTTCCCGGCGAGCTCGTGCATTAATTGGCCGAGCAGTAGAGGCGGGACCAGCACGTGAGGCTGAAGACTGTCTCTTCATAGACCTCCGTGCAGAACAACAGTGGTAGGAGGCAGCCGACACAGTTCAGAGGCGCGCATTGAGGCTGTCTGCGTGCACGGACACTGTCAAGCCTGTAAGTATGCGTATGTAACAGGCTGACAGGCCTTGCGATCTAAAGCCATATGAATGAAGTTGCGGGCAGGCGGGTTGTCGGGGGCTATTTGGGAGCTAGCTATTGCAACGATTAAAAAAAAAAAATAAAAACACGAAACGATTTAAAAATAACAAAACCTCAGTGTTCTCCCCAGGCCGCGAGCAGTGTGGAGTAGGGGAATGCCCACATGTGCAGTAGCTGGGGTCCGACCTCTATCCCCCCTCCCTCTCCCCTCGCTCAACCAGCTCCTCAGGCGGTGGCAAATTCAGCGTCACTGGCTCTCAGCTGTCTCAAACGCTAGAGCACACGCCTGCCGCCTGATCCCCGTTGTCTCCTGTCCTCTCCCTGATGCTGTGCATACTTTTTAGTGTGCACAGCATCGGAGAGAGGACAGGAGACAACGTGGATCAGGCGGCAGGCTTGTGCTCTAGCGTTTGAGACAGCCGAGAGCCAGTGATGCTGAATTTGCCACCGCCTGAGGAGCTGGTTGAGCGGGGGGAGAGGGAGGGGAGATAGAGGTCGGACCCCAGCTACTGCAATTGTGGGCATTCCCCTACCTCACACTGCGCGCAAAGCACGCTGCCACCCCCACCGAATCGTCGATGACACTTAAAGAGAATCTGTATTGTTAAAATCGCTCAAAAGTAAACATACCAGTGCGTTAGGGGACATCTATTACCCTCTGTCACAATTTCGCCGCTCATCGCCGCATTAAAAGTGGTTAAAAACAGTTTTGAAAAGTTTGTTTGTAAACAAACAAAATGGCCACCAAAACAGGAAGTAGGTTGATGTACAGTATGTCCACACATAGAAAAATACATCCATACACAAGCAGGCTGTATACAGCATTCCTTTTGAATCTCAAGAGATCATTTGTGTGTTTCTTTCCCCCATGCACTGAAGTTTCAGGCTGCTCTTTTCTTCCTGCAAACAGCTTTGCACTTGTTTGTAATTCCTCAGTATGTGAAAGCCCAGCCAGCTCAGAGGACGATTTATCCAGCTTGTAAAAGATAAGAGAGAAGAGAGAAGCTGCTCTAATCTAAATAACACACAGGCAGTGTGCAGAGAGGGGCCTGGAAGGGTGAGTTCATAGCAGAACCACAACACTGAAGAACTTGGCAGCCTTCCAGACACAGGCCGACAAGTCTGACAGGGGAAAGATACATTGATTTATTACAGAGACAGTGATAGTATAAAGTGCTGCAGTTAGCCAGAACACATTAGAATAGCTTTTGGAACTTGTAGGATGATAAAAAACAGGATGCAACTTTTGTTACGGAGTCTCTTTAAGGTTTGCGAGAGCCCGGGGAGCTAGCTGCATCTGCGGGGGGGGGGGGGGGGGGGGGGGTTTGGGCAAGATGAGTTGCACACCCTCCCCACCAGCCTGACCACCTCCCCACTAGCCCACCAGCCTGATCACTATCCCAATAGCCTAATCACCACCCCACTAGCTCACCAGCCTGACAACCCACCCCACTAGCCTGACCGCTAGCCCACCAACCTGACCACCTTCCCACTAGCCCACCCGCCTAATCACCACCCCACCAGCCTAATTACTAGCCCACTAGCCTGACCACCTCCCCACTAGCCCACCAATCACCACCCCACTAGCCTGACCACCACCCCACTAGCCCACCAGCCTGACAACCCACCCCACTAGCCTGACCACCTCCCCACCAGCCTGACCACCACCCCACCAGCCTGACCACCACCCCACCAGCCTGACCACCACCCCACCAGCCTAATTACTAGCCCACTAGCCTGACCACCTCCCCACTAGCCCACCAATCACCACCCCACTAGCCTGACCACCTCCCCACTAGCCCACCAGCCTAATCACCACCCCACTAGCCCACCAGCCTGACAACCCACCCCACTAGCCTGACCACCTCCCCACCAGCCTGACCACCACCCCACCAGCCTGACCACCACCCCACCAGCCTAATTACTAGCCCACTAGCCTGACCACCTCCCCACTAGCCCACCAGCCTAATCACCACCCCACTAGCCTGACCACCTCCCCACTAGCCCACCAGCCTAATCACCACCCCACTAGCCCACCAGCCTGACAACCCACCCCACTAGCCTGACCACTAGCCCACCAGCCTGACCACCTCCCCACCAGCCTGACCACCACCCCACCAGCCTGACCACCACCCCACCAGCTTCACCACTTACCAACCCACCCCACTAGCCTACTCTAGACCTACCTACCCACAGTGTAAATTGTAGGTTGCGTCATCGCAGCGCATTTGCGATCGCACTACCTAGTGGAAAAGGGCCCTTACTTCCCCACCCGGCTACTTTTTCATGCCACCCGGCTGAAAAACATTTCTGGGGAGAACCCTGATGCGTTTCTGCAAAACGCCTACCGCTTTGGTGTGCACCAGCCCATTGAAATACATTACCGAAGCGTTTCCACATCCGCAAGCGGTTCTAAAAACGCTACCAAAACCGCTCGGTGTGCACTAGGCCTAAGAGGCCAGGGAATACCCTAATGGCTAGGGGCAGGCCATGCAGTACAGAGTGCATATAAGGTCGCTTGTGCAGAAAAAAGCAGTGCACAAATTGCTTTGTTCCACTGGGCCTGCGCAAACCATACTAGCGCATGCACACGCGCAGAGAGCTTCTGGTCATGCAATCAAGAATGCGTGCAGCCAGTGCCTGCACACTAATGCCTGACATGGCCGACCAGGAAATAGCTGTGGCAGACATTTGCGCACAAAAGGAGAGGGGCGGAGGAGAACGGGGAGTGGTGAGCATGAGGAATACTTCATATACATATCTGCTCCCACCGTTTTCACTGTATGTTTCAGCTCTGGTATCCTTAAAGCAACATACATCTGAGGCTAGTTCACTGACCTGTAAAACTCCACAGAGACAACTTTCTATTTGACATGGTCAATGACGCAAATAATTCTGGCTTGTATACAAACTGTATACAACTTGACTCCTTTCCAAGATGCACACAATTCACACGCAACCTGGCAATATTTTGCATCTCATTGACCAGCTCGTATGTCTACATATGGCATCATTTCTGCAGTGAAGTCGTTCATACGGAGTGGACAAAATACAATAGAAGTAAATGCTAACTAGACACTGAATAGCTACCTTATATCACAAGGTCCAGAAGGGAAGAGTAATTATAGCTTCTAGGAGAATGTTACTTCACATAAATGTGACTGTCATCATAATTACAACACATAGGCTGACAATTAATAAGGTGGTTAAACTTTGTTCTAAAGAAATATGGATTTACCCCAGGCAGGCGGCATAAAATTGGACTAGTTTATTTAGTGTAAAGCTAGCAACTGGCACATAAAAAGGTGTCCAGTCCTGTCAGTTTTTGACAGTTCTTGTAGAAGTTGAAGGTCCGCACCTCTTCCGAATAAAAAAAAAAAAAAAAAAAACAGCTTTATTGAAGATCCATAAAATGCTGTGGAGCAGCTACAGCCCGCTGTTTCGGGTTAAGTGCCCTTTTACAAGCTTCTTCGGAAGTGATGCAGACTTTCAACGTCTACAAGGACTACTTTCACCCTGTTAGTACCAGGGGTGGGTTCTCGCACACCTGTTGAGGATTGTTGAGGTGCTGTTCCCTCTCTTCAGAGTTGACAGTTGGCATCTGTTTTGCATGCGTTTCGATAGCTGTGTTCACACAAATCTGTACATTTCCGGTCCTATCAGTTTTGTATGTTTCTATCGAACATAAAAGGTGTACATTTGGTCCAGTCAGGTAAAACTGATGCATTACTGACAGGCTAGGCCACTACTGGACCGTAAATGTGTAGATTTGTGTGTGAACAAGGCAGGGCTGTGGAGTGGGTACAAAAATCATCCGACTCCATAGTTTATGGAATCACCGACTCCAGGTACCCAAAATTGCTCCGACTCCTCGACTCTTGCAAGGCTATGGAGTGGGGACAAAAATCATCCGACTTCTCAGTTTATTTAACCACCGCCTCCGGGTACCCAAAAATTGCCCAGACTCATTGACTCCACAGCCCTGGAACCAGTCCTGAACAAACAACTCTGATATTACAGAAACCAAATCCTGTGATCCATTAACTCCACTGACAGAGTGGCAGTGACACCGAGCAAATATCTTATGTTTACGAAGCCTCACAGGCGTGTAGCTCTTTTCCCTGTGACAACATGTATCCTACCGCTAACTATTCATCTGAGACATGCTATGTTTGAGTCCTTTACAAGTAAAGACCTTACAATGTTATTTACAGCTGGATTTCTCTATGCCAGCTTTACAAAATTGGTCACATTACCTTTAGGAGCTCAATGGTGCTCGGTGACCTTGTTCAGGTCATAAATCTAAAAACCGTCTCTCTACATTCCCAATCGTTTTTGTAACTGTGGTGGACTGCTGTTCTCACCCTCTCCACTTGCCAATGACTTAAAGGACAACTGAACTGAAAGGGATATGGAGGCTGCCATATTTATTTTCTTTTAAGGAATGCCAGTTGCCTGGCTGCCCTGCTGATCTTCTGTCTAATACTTTTAGCCATAGCCCCTGAACAAGCATGCAGCAGATCAGGTGTTTCTGACATTGTCAGATCTGACAAGATTAGCTGCATGCTTGTTTCTGGTGTTATTCAGACATTGCTGCAGCCAAACAGATCAGCAGGGCTGCCAGGCAACTAGTTTTGTTTAAAAGGAAATAAATATGGCAGCCTCCAGATTCTTGTCACTTCAGTTGTCCTTTAAGGTGCGTATATAAGCACTAATTCTGTTACCCTTAGGCCACATACACACATCAGACCATAGTCTTTTGAAAATGAAAGATCACAGACCAATTTTACCCCCTTCCATGTAGTATGAGAGCCATACCTTCACAGTCTATTCTATGGAGCTGAACTCCCCATCAGAAAGAAATCTTTGCAAGATGCTGCACACACAGATGCTGTACAGACACAAAAGATCAGTATCTGCAAAAGATCTGTTCCTGCCAAAGATCTGTTCCTGCAAATTGCATTCATAGTCTATGAGATCTGCACATCATCATACACACCTTGTTTAACTGACATTCATCTGCAGATCAGACAATCATCTGAAGATCTGAAAATCCATCCTGGTGGATCTGATCTGCAGATGAATGTCTGTTAAACAAGGTTGCAGGAACAGATCTTTTGCAGGAACAGATCTTTTGCAGGAACAGATCTTTTGCAGGAACAGATCTTTTGCAGGAACAGATCTTTTGCAGGAACAGATCTTTTGCAGGAACAGATCTTTTGAATGTGTGCAGCATCTTGCAAAGATTTCTGTCTGATGGGGAGTTCAGCTCCATAGAATAGACTGTGTAGGTATGGCTCTCATACTACATGGAAGGGGGTAAAATTGGTCTGTGATCTTTCATTTTCAAAAGTAACACATCACCATAGGGTCTGATGTGTGTATGAGCCTTTAGGGATTGGGATTGATCACTCAGGTTTCAGTTCGATGCCTAATTCTGTACAGACAGCAAGGTGCACAATGGAGCAAGTATCAGGCCCACCATACACAAACTAGAAGATCGCCAGCCATCTAGTCTATATAGGATTTACTCTCTCTCTCACATTGATTCTTAGAAATAATCAATGAGTTACTAAATTGTCCAACTTACATGCAAATTTAATGCAGCAGCTTAGAATTGGGCAAATCCAAGTTGGCAGGAAATGCATATGCTTGGGCCCAACTACAAGCTGCATAGTTTTTGCATGCTATAAACCATGAGTTTAGCTATCACATGCCTCCATCCATGCAACTATATCCTGCAGTTTTTGCATCTGTGCCTACTAGCACAGTGTCCCTTTATATCAGCTGTCACATTTTCCACTAGTTCTATCTCATCCCTTCCTCTATGTATGACTGTGGCAGTCTCTTCCCAAATTATGTAGCACTGCACCCACTGCAGGGCTGTGGAGTCGGAGTTGGAGTCGAGGAGTCAGAGCAATTTTGGATACCAGGAGTCGGAGGTTTCATAAACAGAGGAGTCAGAGTATTTTATACCAACTCCACAGCCCTGGTAAGTATTAGACTAAGGAGTCGGAGTCGAGAAGTCAGAGCAATTTTGGGTACCAGGAGTTGGAATTGAAATCGGTGGATTTATAAACTAAGGGGTCGGAGTCAGAGGATTTTTGTAACGACTCCACAGCCCTGATTGCACCTGCAGTCCTTTCTTAATACAACAAGCTGGCTTTCTTTTTCAATGTCTTTTCCATGGCATCCATCTAATCTCATTGTACCCATCTCTGTACAACAGTGACAGTGTAACCTCCTTGTATTGTCTGTCACTCCTATCTCCCCTATGCACAACCTCTTATAATTTTCCCTAATGATTCTCCATACGCTATTGGTTACCATCTAGCAATCACTGCTATGTATCTCCTAACAATCACTGAATCCATCCAGAGCACTATGTCCCTCGGCAGCTGTCATTGTGCTATAGTCACCAAATTGTCTTCACCTGCTTACACTACAGTGTTCTCCCCAGGCTCTTTTAGCTGGGTGCTCCACCCAGCTAATTTTGTTGAGCACCCGGCTGTCATCGGCTCACCTCCTCATCCTCCACCCTGCATTCTCCCAATGTACCAACCTGGCTACTTGTTCATGCCAACCGGCTGAAAAAAAATTCTGGGGAGAACAATGCACTAGCTGTGTCTCCACCCCTATGTACAGTCTCCTTGAGTCTCTCAATATTATACATACTGTGTCCCATGGTGTGTTACACTCCAAGGGCCCTACTGCCAATCCGCTCCTTGTTTACATACATATTTATATGTACATAAATACATACTTATAAGAGGTACATTTCTCCCAAAGTAAAATGTACCATCAATTACCATTCTATGTTCCTGTCACTTACAGTAGGTAGTAAAACGAATGTTGGACTAGTTTATCTCCTCACAGGAGATTCTCAGTTGTTTTTTTTTTTTTTTTTTACACACAAAAGCATTTCCAAGACAGGAGCTATACAAAGTTGCTGGCCAACCTCACTACTCTCTTGCACTCTAATTCGGCAGTTGGACTGAGCAAGTGCCATTCAGTAATCCCACATGAGGAGATGGGCTAGTCTAACACCTGTCAGATTTTTACAGCCTACTTTAAGTGACATAAACATATGGGGAGGGTAATTTAGAGTATTTTATTCTGGAACAAATGTACATTTTACACATGTGCATACATATTAATTTAAAATTTTACATGTCAGTCGTCATCTTCCTACTCTGTCCCATAAGAATTCCTAATTCAGAAAAAGGAGAGAGAGAGAAGATAGTGCTTCTATGGTGCAATACCTTTAATTTCAGTTTGCAAATTGCAAAAGAGGTGCACATACAAGAGTGGCTGGATAGTGTAATGGTTAATGGTACCGTCGTTGACATGGGAGACCAAGGTTTGGATCCTGGCTAGGGTCAGTACTTTCAGTAGGGAGTTAAAGGCTACACTCCCTAACACTGCAGGATGGCCTCTTGAGCGCTTTGAGTCCGACAGGAGAATAGCGCTATATAAATGTTCAGATTATTTTGGATAGTAAAAATGTGCAAGCATCTCAAATGCCCAATGTTCCATTCCTCGGACGTCAACTGTGGCCAGCGGGGGAATCAACAAGGGCACAGGAAAGTGTGGAGTCCAGGCAAGTTCCATGTGCCGGGTGATGACGACAACACATTTCGAGACACAAGTCCGAGGAGTGGAACTCTGGGAATGTGAGATAGACTTGCAAATTTTTGCTATATCATACATGCATTTATTTTGCAATTGGAAACTGAATTAATGATGCTGCACCATAGCAGCACTCTTTTCTCTCTCTTTTTTCTGATACAAACATGGAAAATCCCACCACCGAGAGAGCTGCTCTGGGCGATACTTTTCCTCCCTTTATTGTGTGACACTGGCATTGGTGAGTTGGTTTACTTTGCACATTATATCCTTTAGGTTCTGTCCCCGCTTGAGCTGAGAACAGACATTTCATCCATTTTCCACTCATCGACTCCTATTTTATAAACAGGAGCCATTTACACTGTCACTCTGCAGTTGATCCGTTGTGGTTGGGGCCCGCACTTCTGTGCAGTTCACGACAATCCAGGGCAGGCAGATGCATTCACCATATAGCCTATGGCGGTAACTTATCTACCCCAGGGCTACAGCAGACCCTACACTGTCTGCTCCCGTTGGCCACACGTAGTCCAGCATAAGTGGAAACTGAGCCTTAGTCCTGGTTTTTAACAGAGTCTGTGCATATATTTGTCTATTGTGAAATTCTCAATTCAGGCCCCACTAATTCTAGTCCCTGCAAATTAAAGAATGGGCGTCTAGTTGAACTAGACCTACACAGATCATCTTCATCACTCTTTTTCTAATGCCACCTGTCTCCAAGACAATGGCTGTTTCTATCAAGGTGATTTGTTCCATGGGGTAGATAAGACCTCCTCAATGGACTGTCACTGGCACCCTCAGTCGTCAACTGATTGTCTCTCCTCTATATACTGTCTTATTGCATACAGCACCAGCAGACTGTCTGCATCTGTCACAGTACTGAGCTCCCTGGCGCCACCTCCTTTTCTTCTTCCTCAGTACCAGTCGTCTGTCCCTCCATTGTAAGCCCCCCTTCACCTAGGCAATGTCACCCCTACCGTACAGACATTCATCTCACCCGCTGCGGCGCTCTGTCTCTCGTTCTTTCAGTCTCTCACGCTCTCCGGCTCAACGTCGCTCACCAAACGCGTCATACTACCGCGCTTCTTTCCTTTCCCTCCACAGCATGGCTCCGCCCCCGAGCACAGCAGCATGCCGGGAGATGTAGTCAGAGGCTCAGCTCCTGCCGCTGTGACTAGCCGCTGCAGCCATATTCTGCGTCCCTCATACGCTCTGCCGCCAGCAGCCATGTTGAGAGCGGCAGAGACTAGTGTACCTTCCAAGCCTCCATACTGCTGGAGGTGGAATCGTGTGTTGTTCGGCCTAGCGGCCATATTATCCATAGAGAAATCAGGTATGGGCAAACTTGGCCCTCCAGCTGGTAAGGAACTACAAATCCCACAATGCATTTGCCTTTATGAGTCATGACTGTGGCTGTCAGACTCTTGCAATGCATTGTGGGACTTGTATTTCCTCAACAGCTGGAGGGCTAAGTTTTCCCATGCCTGCAGGCTCAGCACAAGGCGGCCATGTTTTGAGTGGCAGATTAATTAAACCATGATGTCTATGGATGATTAATAATACGCAGCTTATTTAAATTTTACCTTTGTGGACAGCATGGTGGCATAGTGGTTAGCACTCTCACCTTGTATCGCTGGGTCCCCGGTTCCAAACCCAGCCAGGGCACAATCTATCTGCACAGAGTTTGTATGTTCTCTCCATGTCTGTGTGGGCTTCTTCCGGGCACTCTTGTTTCCTTTGGCATCCCAAAAACATACAGGGCTTTCCCCTTAGTTGGCCCAAGACTACAATAGACATATGACTATGGCAGGGATTAGATTGTGAGCTGCTCTGAGGGACAGTACCTGACTTGGCTATGTAAAGTGCTGAGGAAGATGTCAGCTCTATATGATTACTAAATATTTAAATTGGTCTGGAGCTAACCTAATTGAACTGACCAGGCAGAAATCTCATAGACCCATCTGCCGCTACCTGCAAACTCACTCAGGCAGGCGCATTCGCGTCTCCTCATGCGGGTTAAGGCAGAAATAACTGGATCGGATCCGCTTCACTGCGCAGAAACGAGTCCTTTGCGCCTGTGCACTAGAGCGGATGGGATCGGGTTCGGCTATTTCCGCCTTTACCCAAATGAAGAGCTGCTACTGTGCCTGCACAGGATCGCAATAGGTAAATATTGCCTGCACACCCTTGTCAAGCCTTGTTGAGTGACTTTCGGGGGAGGCAGCGCTGTATTCCCCCAAGCTACAGAGGACGGGGAAGCCTCATCGGTACCCTGAGGCTTCCCCCTCCCGAGGTAAGTATCCCGCAGAGCATTTTTTTTTTGTTTTGTTACAGTGTCTCTAAATAAATTCTAAAATTGCACAACGGGAGCAACAACAACACAGCTTCAGCTACCTCCGACGCTCACGCAACTTAAAGGGTAACTTACATCTATTAAAAAAAATAAGTTTTACTCACCTGGGGCTTCCACCAGCCCCCTGCAGCTGTCCGGTGCCCACGCAGTCTCAGTCCAATGCTCCTGGCCCCGCCAGCAGCCACTTCTGTTTCCGGCGACAGGCGCCGACAGGCCTGGGAACGTAAATGATTCTTTGCGTACCTGGCCGCAATAGCAGTATAGAGGGCGCTATTGCGGCCAGGAACACGAATCACTCGCGTTCCCAGGCCTGTCGGCGCCTGTCACTGAAAACGGAAGTGGCTGCCGGCGGGGCCAGGAGCATCGGAGCGAGACTGCGTGGGCATCGGACAGCTGCAGGGGGGGGCTGGTGGAAGCCCAGGTGAGTAAAACTTTTTTTTTTTTTTATAGATTTAAGTGTCCCTTTAACTAAACCTATTCGGATGGTGGCATAGTATTTCCCGTTGGTCCCCGGTTTCTTACAAATAAGTGGTTGCAACCACATTGCCGCAAGCAGGAAGCAGTTGTTGGTCTATAAAGTTTCCCGCAGGGTGCCTCAACTAGCCATTGGTCCTTTTTTATGCTGAAAAAAAATGGTATAATTGTTCTTTAAATTGGAGTTATTTGCATCTCGTTGACTATTCCTAGCAATGATGTGAGTGTAAGTTGGGTAGGCAGCACAAGCCAAATGCCAGAATAGTGACACAGGAGCAGGCATTGGTATCCTTTCTAGGAAGTGCTTCTGATCAAAATAAAGTAAGTTCTGAGAATCCCAGTATTACAACAAAAAACTATCTATTCCAGGCTCCCTGATTAATGCTACCTATTGTACAGGATTGTTACATAGAAAAAGTAATCTGCTATTCATTTTACTGTGGCACAAATGTATGTACTATATGTATGTTACACATGTAGTTTAAATATAGTAGAATCTCATTATAGTAAACGAATTAAATATAGTAGAATCTAATTATAGTAATCTCCAAGGACCAGGAAAAGTAGTTTACTAGATCAGACGTTTACTATCGCAGAATTGGTCTTACGTTATATATTTATACAGACCCATTTGCTGAGGACTGAGTTTACTATATTCAGAGGTTTACTATATCAGTTTTTACTATAACGAGATTCTACTGTATTACCAATTTTGTGATAGCGCTTCTTTAAATCAGCTGTAACTTCCAGAGAGGGATGGAATTTTTTGCCTTTTTCTATATTTTGGACTTAATCTAATAAATCATTAGATATTAAGTGATAAGTGTTATCTCTATGCAAATGAAGTCTTACAGTGGCTTGCAAAAGTATTCAGCCCCCTTGAAGTTTTCCACATTTTGTGACATTACTGCCACAAACATGAATCAATTTTATTGGAATTCCATGTGAAAGACCAATACAATGTGGTGTACATGTGAGAAGTGGAACGAAAATCAGACATGATTCCAAACATTTTTTACAAAAAAATAACTGCAAAGCGGGGTGTGCGTAATTATTCAGCCCCCTTTGGTCTGAGTGCAGTTAGTTGCCAGTAGACATTGTCTGATGGGTGCTAATGACTAAATAGAGTGCACCTGTGTGTAATCTAATGTCAGTACAAATACAGCTGCTCTGTGACGGCCTCGGAGGTTGTCTAAGAGAATATTGTGAGCAACAACACCATGAAGTCCAAGGAACACAACAGACAGGTCAGGGATAAAGTTATTGAGAAATTTAAAGCAGACTTAGGCTACAAAAAGATTTCCAAAGCCTTGAACATCCCACGGAGCACTGTTCAAGCGATCATTCAGAAATGGAAGGAGTATGGCACAACTGTAAACCTACCAAGACAAGGCCGTCCACCTAAACTCACAGGCCGAACAAGGAGAGAGCTGATCAGAAATGCAGTCAAGAGGCCCATGGCGACTCTGGACGAGCTGCAGCGATCTACAGTTCAGGTGGGGGAATTTGTCCATAGGACAACTATTAGTCATGCACTGTACAAAGTTGGTCTTTATGGAAGAGTGGCAAAAAGAAAACCATTGTTAACAGAAAAGCATAAGAAGTCCCGTTTGCAGTTTGCCACGAGCCATGTGGGGGACACAGCAAACACGTGGAAGAAGGTGCTCTGGTCAGATGAGACCACAATGGAACTTTTTGGCCAAAATGCAAAACGCTATGTGTGGCGGAAAACTAACACTGCACATCACTCTGAACACACCATCCCACTCTGTCAAATGTGGTGGCAGCATCATGCTCGGGCGTGCTTCTCTTCAGCAGGGACAGGGAAGCTGGTCAGAGTTGATGGGAAGATACAATACAATAATACAATACAAGATGGATGGAGCCAAATAGAGGGCAATCTTGGAAGAAAACCTCTTGGAGTCTGCAAAAGATTTGACACTGGGGCGGAGATTCACCTTCCAGCAGGACAACGACCCTAAACATAAAGCCAGGGCAACAATGCAATGGTTTAAAACAAAACATATCCATGTGTTAGAATGGCCCAGTCAAAGCCCAGATCTAAATCCAATCGAGAATCCGTGGCAAGATCTGAAAACTGCTGTTCACAAACGCTGTCCATCTAATCTGACTGAGCTGGGGCTGTTTTGCAAAGAAGAATGGGCAAGGATTTCAGTCTCAAGATGTGCAAAGCTGGTAGAGGCATACCCTAAAAGACTGGCAGCTGTAATTGCAGCAAAAAAAGGGGTTCTACAAAGTATTGACTCAGGGGGCTGAATAATTACGCACACCCCACTTTGCAGTTATTTGTAAAAAATGTTTGGAATCATGTCTGATTTTTGTTCCACTTCTCACGTGTACACCACTTTGTATTGGTCTTTCACATGGAATTCCAAAAAAATTGATTCATGTTTGTGGCAGTAATGTGACAAAATGTGGAAAACTTCAAGGGGGCCAAATACTTTTGCAAGCCACTTTATACACACATACTAGAACTCTCGCCTTAGTGCTTGAGAATAGGTATATGCCTTACACTTTATCTTCTTAGGGACCGCGTCACCTCAATGGGCGTGCACGCGGCGCCAGCCCCAGGACCATCTAACGACAATTGGCGTAGAATCCTGGGGCGGGGATTTGCAGGAGATGGGATGACAGAACTCCGCTCAGAAACTGTTAGATGGCAAAATCGCTGTCTTTTATCACTGTACAGCGCTGCAATCCATGACACGGCTGTCCCCTCTAGAGGCTCAGAAGTGATCAGCTGTCATAGGCTGTTGCTTATGACAGTCGATCACGTGATTGGCTGGCGGGGTTTAAAAAAGTTAAAAATTAACAGCAAAATGTATTAACAAAAAGGAAATAAATATTTATAAAAAAAAACATACATCCCGGGAGCATCAAAGCCCATCAACAGAAAGTTCTGTTGGTGGGCAGAAAAGGGAGGGGGGGCATTACTTGTCTGCTGACTTATACGGCCCTGCAGCGAGGCCTTAAAACTGCAGTGGCCCATTTTGTGTAAAATAGCCTGGTCTTTAAAGAGAACCCGAGGTGGGTTTGAAGAATATTATCTGCATACAGAGGCTGGATCTGCCTATACAGCCCAGCCTCTGTTGCTATCCCAAACCACCCTAAGGTCCCCCTGCACTCTGCAATCCCTCATAAATCACAGCCACGCTGCTGACAAACAGCTTGTCAGAGCTGGCTGTGTTTATCTCTATAGTGTCAGTCTGCTGCTCTCCCCGCCTCCTGCAGAACTCCGGTCCCCGCCTGCATCCCTTCCCTCCCTGCTGATTGGAGGGAAGGGACGGGGACAGGGACCGGAGCTATGCAGGAGGCGGGGGAGCAGCTGAGACTGACACTACAGATGTAAACACAGCCTCACAGCATGGCTGTGATTTATGAGGGATTGCAGAGTGCAGGGGGACCTTAGTGGGGTTTGGCATAGCAACAGAGGCTGGGCTGTATAGGCAGATCCAGCCTCTGTATGCAGATAACATTCTTTAAACACACCTCGGGTTCTCTTTAAAGACAAAATGAATTTCCATAATCTGACAAATTCACCCAATGGTAATCTTCTGGAGTCTTCAGTCATTTTTCATGGAAGATGATCCATTCTGCACTGCTGGACTCCAATGTTACACTGACCAATCATAATCCTAGTCAGAAAAGATTCTCATTGGCCCAGGTAAATTGACCTATACAGAGGGATTGCCTATACGGAGGGATTGAGTCAAACATGGTTTATTTGGTATACAGTTAGCAGCAGGTCATCTGGGGGTCTTCCAGATTTCGCAATAAGATACTGCCCAGAATCGCCACATCCTCCTGGGCGCTGGAGATGGTGATGAGCCTATACATCAGATAAGGTGCTTTGCAGTGAGAGAAAAGAACAAATATCTGCCCCATCATTTTAAAGCGCAGTTCCCCTCCCCTTGAGAACCATATGGGCTGGAATTGTTCATGCAGCAAATCTCCACTTTTCTGGTAATACCAGAATATTGTTAGGGGTTCCGCTGAGTTCACACTTGCTGGAGTTCCCAACGAGAACAGTCACAAAGGATCTGATGTATGATCTGAGGACAGTCAACATCCATTGGTATTCGTTGGAATGCTAGATACACACGATGAGATTTTCTGGCATATTTCATGCCAGATCAATTATTTCTAACCTGTCCGATCTGATTTTCCATAGAAGTGAATGGAAAAATCGATCGGAAATCAGATCGGACAGGTTGGAAATAATCGCTCTGGCAGGAAACCTGCCAGATAATCTCATTGTGTGTACCTAGCAGTACAGACAAGTTATAGATAGCATTGCCATTAGAGGTGGGCCGAACGGTTCGCCAGCGAACGGTTCCAGGCGAACATCGGGTGGTTCGCCTTCGCCGGCGAACTTTCCCGGAAGTTCGATTCGCCCCATAATGCTCTATGAGGGTCAACTTTGACCCTCTGCATCACAGTCAGCAGGCGCATTGTAGCCAATCAGGCTACGCTAAGCCCTGGAGCCCCAACCCCCCTTATATAAGGCAGGCTCCGGCGGCCATTAGCCTCACTCGTGTGCCTGCTAGAGACAGAATAGGGACAGCTGCTGCAGACTTGTTCTCCTAGGGACAGATTAGTCAGGCTCTTGCCTTCTTAGCTTGCTTAGCTGAATCTTATTGCTATAATAGCGCCCCAGAAAAGCTCTTTTTAGAGCTTATCCTGGTGTGATCAATTTTTTTCTGTGTTTGAAACTGACACTTGTGGTGTTTAGACAGCATTGCTAATTCATACAGTGTGTCCCACTGCCAGCAGCAGCACATTCAGTGACTACTACCTGTGTGTGTGATACACTTGTGTTGCTTAGACAGCATTGCTAATTCATACTGTGTGTCCCACTGCCAGCAGCAGCAGCACATTCAGTGACTACTACCTGTGTGTGTGATACACTTGTGTTGTTTAGACAGCATTGCTAATTCATACTGTGTGTCCCACTGGCACTGCCAGCAGCAGCAGCACATTCAGTGACTACTACCTGTGTGTGTGATACACTTGTGTTGCTTAGACAGCATTGCTAATTCATAATGTGTGTGTATCACTGCCAGCAGCCCACCAGCATTCAGCAGCACATTCAGTGACACCTGTGTGTGTGACAGGGAGCTGCACATTGTACTACCTACCCAGTACTGCATTTATCTACTACTAGTACCTGTTGTGTTTAGTTAACCCACCTCATCACTGCATACACCTACGTTTGTGTTGAGTGAACCCACCTCGCTGCACATAACTACCTTTTGTGTTGAGTGAACTTGCGTCACTGCATATAACTACCTTTTAAGTTGAGTGAACTCACCTCACTGCATATCTACCTTTTCTGTAGAGTGAACTCACCTCACTGCTTATATAACTACCTTTGGGTTGAGTGAACTCACCTCACTGCACATAGCTACCTTCTGTGTTCAGTGAACTTACCTCACTGCATATATATAACTACCTTTGGGTTGAGTGAACTCACCTCTCTTGCCCTGCCGCAAGCGTCCTGTCAGAAAGGACTTTCAGTGCAGCTGGAGGCATTGTCACTGAGAAGAGAAGTCACCTAAGTCATGACAGTGTTCAGTACCTGACCTTTATAAAAATGAACGAGGCATGGATCCCTGAGGGCTATTGCACGACCGAAGACTAAATCAGTCCCCACAGACAGCATCTCTGCCTGCAGGCCGTTTGACTGCCTTCTCCGCCGCCACCACCACCAGGGTCCAGGACTCTAGGCAGATTCCAGAATTTTTAAGGCTGCTGCTAGCAGCGGCCGCTATACTAGTTTTTCTTGGGCATGCACATGCCTGCCTAATTTTTATGGCTGAACTGCAGGCGGCTGCAACAAAAAACAAAAGGCATGTACATGTGCCCATCCCCCTTCGTGATCATTGCCTTGCCGCGGTGAAGGGGCTTGCGTATCACAATGAAGCAATGACCGCTGGCTATATGAGTGTCTCGGGTGGGGGTGGCACACCAAAGATAATAAGGTCGTTGTTTCATTGTGGTCAGACCAAATTTGATCAGCTGGACAGTGACAGTCATTCAGCTACATCAGCCGGGCGAGCATATGGGCTGAAAAGCCACCATCACCTGCACTCTCGTCATGGTGTGCACCAGTCCAGCATGGCCGTCACTACACAAACTGCTGTTTGCAGTCACTGCATACTTTTCACTGCATCTGTGACTGCACATTATACCTGGCAGTCAGTGCATAACTTGCACTTCAATGGATACAGTTTCAAACAATTTAAAAATACAACCATCTAAAGTTTCAAACAATTTAAAAATACAACCATCTACATTTTCAAACAATTTACAAAAATGCCAACAAAAATTGCCCTCCGTAAAACATTCTTGGCAAATGCTTTCGACTTGGTTTGTCTTCCGCTGGCTCAAGGGTCCATCTGACCACAGATGCCCGGTCTGCAAAGCACGGTCAGGGCAGCTACAGCATGGGTCTCAGCAGGCTCCCACTTCGGGCCGGAATCCAACCTTCATTCCCCGCGGTGACAATGGCAGACTTGCCCTCCATAACGGATTCCCGTTAAAGGATTTAAAGTTGATTCATTACAATTAGGGCCTCAAAGTCCTGTATTGCATGCCTGCCTGCTGCCCTCCTTGGATGTGCAGTGGTAGCCGTTGCTCAGGCTCCACACCGGATTCCATACCTCATTCCCCGGCCATTACCCGGGGTCACAAATGGCAGACTCCCCCGCCTCCATATGATTCTCGTGAAAGGAATGTGGTGTCATCTTTGCCCGCCATAACTGGTTCTCGTTAAAGGATTTAAAGTACATTCATTTCAAATACACAGCAGGGCCTCGAAAGTCTTCCTCCTGTATTGTTATTTTTGGTCACTACCTCGGGGCGGGCGTGCATGCCTGCCTGCTGCCCTCCTTGGATGTGTAGCGTTGCTCAGGCTCCACACCGGATTCCATCCCTCATTCCCCGGCCTTTACCCGGGGTCACAATGTCAGACTTGCCCGCCTTCATAGGATTTTCATTGTAGCGGTACTGAACAAGTACACAGTAAGTAGAATATGTAATTTAAAAACAAAACGTAAGCTTTTTAACAGTGCCATGGAAAGTTGAGAAGGAAGTCACACATTACCTATGAAAAATGCAAATCGGGAATGTAGACAGTGCCCTGTTGGTGCGATCTGGCAATCCTCCTTAGGCAGCTCTCAGTATCCACTAGAGAAAGTAAAAACATGCAAAAGAGAGAGCGCTCTGAGTGACAAATAAATAAGAGCATCCACCCTGCCAAGGACAGGTCTCACCTGTTCAGAAATGGCTGCTCGTAGGATACAGCCTCTGATAGCGTTTGTCCCTTTAGGGGCCAGGGACCAGAATCACGATCCAGCTCCAGGCGGGGAATCCGGAGGGCCACCAGGGAGTCACGGTCTCAGTTTGGACACTTCCAGGGAGGCTGTAGGCAGGCCAAACGTTAGATCCTGGCGCACGCTCACCTTGCGAGACCAAACGGGAGTGAGCGGCGTCTATGCGATGTCAGTAGCGTACTGAGTAGTATTGTGCGGCTAGCAGATATAACTGCTGACTTGCCGCAAATAAAATAGAGAGTGGTGAGGTAGTAAGGTATAAAAGGGGGGCTTATTAAATAAGTTTTAAATAAGAATTATATAACAAAGCTCTTTATGTGTGTGGAGGGAAAAAAAAAAGTTTCAAATTACTTTAAAAAAAAACAAAACCCTACGCATCACCAGACTTCCAATATATGCACACTGCCCGCAAAAAGTCATTTAGCAGTACACTACAATGCATACATGTGAACGCTCCCATTAAAGTGGGCCTGAACTCTTGCACAGGACAGAAGGAAAACAGAGAAATGCACACTGTGTGTATTTAGAGAGTTACGCCGCTCTAATTCCCCATCTGTGCCTTGCAAGTTGTAATTTAATCTCTTGGCTGATTCAGATGGCTGCCACAGCAATACAACTAACTGGTAAACACAGGATGTTAACAATATGTCTGCTTCCATTAAAGCAGGAAGTAGACACACCGTAGGTTTATTGCAGGATTTATATCAGCTGTAACAAAATGTTTTTCTGTAAATGTTATTATGCTGTTGCTTATCTTTTAGAGCAGAAAAGTATGGCATGTGGGGGCTTTCCGCGTAATAATGAGATTATAGCTGTAGTAAGGCAGATCACAAGACACCTTGTGGTTTATTTAGTCTGTAATAGGAAACAAGCTCATAAGCCTATTAAGAAAAACTTGTCCAGAACAAATAGTTTTAGTAGAAAATGACTGGAAATAGTTTTAATAGAAAAAAAAAATCATATCTATTGTGCATTAAATTCAGATGGAAATGATGGCATAAGTGAGTAGATTGAGCCACTATATGGTTATAAAACTATTTGCAGATTTGAATGTGGTAATTTAGTTTTTATTACAGTAACTGGTTGTACCTTGATAAGAACCTTTGGTCAATAAAGCTCTCTGGTAAACTAAAACCGTGGCAATGTTCTTCATGTGCACTGCAAATGCTGTAAAAGCCTGCAGCACAGCACACATTGGCCCATGCGCAATTCCATTTTTCACCTGAGTTTTCGCCTCGGTAAATGTTCATCTTCTCTTTAACTTTTCAGCATTTTACAAATGGAAAAAGTACCAAAAATTTGTTAAAAAAAAAAGTGCTATCACATTTATTTGGAGTGTTTTCTTGCTAGCTGGTGGCTTAAATGCCTTTTATGACAAGGGCCTCAATTCACAGAGCTTTGTCAAACACTTTATTGAACGTTTGATAATTTACCTCATGGGTAAAATCTAATTTTGAATTCAAGGTGTTATAGACTTATTGAATGTTTTATCGATAAAACATTTGATAAATATATAACACCTTCGTGAATTCAAAATTACATTTTACCCATGAGGTAAATTATCAAACGTTTGATAAAGCTTAGTGAATTGAGGCCAAGGTTTGAAAAGATCACCTAGGAGAAAACGAAAGGAGAAAAAGTTAATTACATATGGGCCATAGACCCTTATTCAATTTACCTGTTCTCCTAAATTTTCTCCTGGTCTTTCTCCTACTGTTTAAAGTGATCCTTAAGTCCAACAAAAAAAATGAGTTTTACTCACCTGGGGCTTCCAGCTGTCCGGTGCCCTCGCTGTGTCCCTCTGATCCTTCTGTCCCTGCCGGCAGCCACTTCCGGTTTTGCTGTCAGGAGCCGACAGGCTGGGAACGTGAGTGATTCTTCGCGTTCCCAGCCACAATATCGCCCTCTATGCTGCTATATGCTTGCTATAGCAGCATAGAGGGCGATATTGTGGCTGGGAACACGAAGAATCACTCACGTTCCCAGCCTGTCGGCTCCTGACAGCAAAACCGGAAGTGGCTGCCGGCAGGGACAAAAGGATCAGAGGGACACGGCGAGGGCACCGGACAGCTGCAGGGGGCTATTGGAAGCTCCAGGTGAGCAAAACTCATTTTTTTGGTTTGACCTTAGGATCACTTTAAAATAACGTTCTAGCACTCTGCCATTGAAAAAGTACAACAAGAAGTAGAAAAAGTACTGTCTTGCTTGCTGTGGCTTAAAAGGCATTTTAAATTTTAAAGGTGTAAATTATCACCTAGGAGTAGCAGTAGGTTATTGTACCGTGTTAGCCATCAGTAAAAGCAAGAAGTTTTAAATCAGGATGATACCATTTATTGGCTAACTACAAATGAATAAGAATGAACAAGCTTTCGGCCTTACAGCCTTCGTCAGGTTTACATCCTGTTAGTTTGCAAGCTGGTGGTACAGACAGCTTATATACATGCAACATCAAAAGGGAAAACAGATATTTTTTTAAGCATAAATACATCATGAAGATGCCTTAATACAAACAGACCATCTAAATGGCTAAAGATAAGGATCCTTGTTTACCTTATTGCTCACAGACCTGGTATTAGGATTGACCCAGAGGTATCGTAAATTCTTAGTTCACAAGTTCAGCTAGGGTTGCTGAGACAGTTCATATATCATCAATCTCATACCAATATAGAAAGTTGTTGTCCTTATTCAAACCCTTCTGCACAGCTTTAAAACCATTTATAAATTTTGTTTCTGCTATTAAATCGGTCATTTGACGTTTTGAAGCCGCCCTTCAGGGCAGTGACACGAAGATCATCCATGCTGTGTCCGTTGGACCGAAAGTGTGTAGCAACTGGGAGTCCAGATTTGGTATCATTAATAGTGTGCCTGTGTCCATTCATACGTTTGCGCAGAGTTTGTCCAGTTTCTCCCACGTACATAACATTGGGGCATTTAGCACACATGATCAGATATACCAGATTGGTGGACCCACAAGAAAATTTACCTTGTACTCTGTACTCCTGTTGTGAACCTGGTATCGTTACCCTGTCAGTGGAGTAAATGTGTCTGCAGGTCCCACATATTTTTTGTCGGCAGGGTGATGTTCCGTTTTGTTGAGGCCTATTCAAAGAGCTCCTGACAATCATCTGTTTTAGATTGTGTGGTTGCCGATATGACAAGAGTGGAGGTTTAGGGAATATCGTTCTCAGTCTGTGATCCTTGTGTAAAATGGGATGAAGTTCCTTATCAATCCTACTTAAGATTTCCAGGTGTGGGTTGTAGGCGACAACCAAAGGGACACGTTCCTCTTTCTGGTTTTGCTTATATTTCAGGAGTTCAGTCCTGGGGATGTTGCTGGCTTTCCTGATTTGGGCCTCAGCCATGGGAGGACTGTAACCTTGTTTAATGAAAGTGTTCTTAAGGTGATCCAGGTGCTTGTCTCTGTCCATCCTGTCAGAACAAATCCGGTTGTACCTTATAGCTTGGCTGTAAATTATAGAGTTCTTAATGTGCTTGGGATGAAAACTGTCATATCTTAGGTATGTGGGACGGTCTGTAGGTTTGCGATACACAGAGGTTTGTATGTTGTTACCCCTGATGTATATGGTGGTGTCCAGAAAGTTAATCTCTGTGTGAGAGTAGGTAAGTTTCAATTTGATTGTAGGATGGAAGGCATTGAAGTTCCTGTGGAACTGGAGAAGATCATCCTCACTTGCGGACCAGATGATTAAAATATCATCAATGAACACCTGGAAATCTTAAGGAGGATTGCTAAGGAACTTCATCCCATTTTACACAAGGATCACAGACTGAGAACGATATTCCCTAAACCTCCACTCTTGTCATATTGGCAACCACACAATCTAAAACAGATGATTGTCAGGAGCTCTTTGAATAGGCCTCAACAAAACGGAACATCACCCTGCCGACAAAAAATATGTGGGACCTGCAGACACATTTACTCCACTGACAGGGTAACGATACCAGGTTCACAACAGGAGTACAGAGTACAAGGTAAATTTTCTTGTGGGTCCACCAATCTGGTATATCTGATCATGTGTGCTAAATGCCCCAATGTTATGTACGTGGGAGAAACTGGACAAACTCTGCGCAAACGTATGAATGGACACAGGCACACTATTAATGATACCAAATCTGGACTCCCAGTTGCTACACACTTTCGGTCCAACGGACACAGCATGGATGATCTTCGTGTCACTGCCCTGAAGGGCGGCTTCAAAACGTCAAATGACCGATTAATAGCAGAAACAAAATTTATAAATGGTTTTAAAGCTGTGCAGAAGGGTTTGAATAAGGACAACTTTCTATATTGGTATGAGATTGATGATATATGAACTGTCTCAGCCACCCTAGCTGAACTTGTGAACTAAGAATTTACGATACCTCTGGGTCAATCCTAATACCAGGTCTGTGAGCAATAAAGTAAACAAGGATCCTTATCTTTAGCCATTTAGATGGTCTGTTTGTATTAAGGAATCTTCATGATGTATTTATGCTTAAAAAAATATCTGTTTTCCCTTTTGATGTTGCATGTATATAAGCTGTCTGTACCACCAGCTTGCAAATTAACAGGATGTAAACCTGACGAAGGCTGTAAGGCCGAAAGCTTGTTCATTCTTATTCATTTGTAGTTAGCCAATAAATGGAATCATCCTGATTTAAAACTTCTTGTTATCACCTAGGAGAAGAGAAAAGTGAATAAGGCTCAGAGAGGCCCATATGCAATTCGTTTTTTTCTCCTAGGTGCTAATTTTTGATCTAAACGTTATTTTAGCTAACAATACAATGTAAGCTTTCTGTTGATTTTGTTTAAGTATATGACCTAGTTTGCTTCTCTGATATGTTTTTCTGGCTATTTTCAGTTGGTTATTATGAATCTTTAATAAAAATGATTTATATATATATATATATATATATATATATATATATATATATATATATATATATATATATATATATATACACACACACACACACGGAGAGGGGCCTGCGGCAACAGGAGAGCGGCAGCTATGTGCGGCGATTTGTCGGGAAGCGCTGTTTCCAGGTACCAGTGGTCTCTGGTCCATAAAGGGCCAGAGACTGCTGTTACGCAAAGGGTTGATGAGCTGTCACCTCTTTCTCTCTTCTGTTTCTTCCCTTCTATACTTTTACCTAATGGCTTTTGCTGGTCACCGACAGCTCCAAGCTGGAAATAGAATACAGAACATCTTACTTGGTATTACAATTGACATGATTGAAAGTTATGTATTTTACCTCACAATTTGGTAACCTCAGTAATCAGTTTCCCATGTGGTAACATGTTGGGTAAAAATCAGCTGCTTTCTGCATTAACGAATGCGGTAATGCTTAGCAGGGATGTGGAGTCAGTACAAAAATCGTCATCAGAATTCAACTCCTTAGTTTATGGAACCACCGACTGACTCCAGGTACCCAAAATTACTCCAACTCTTCGACTCCAACTCCACAGCCCTTGCAGGGCTTTGGAGTGGGTACAAAAATCATCTAACTCTGACTCCTCAGTTTATGAAACCACCACCTCCAGGTACCAAATCTTGCTTAAACTCCTCAACCCTGACGCTCTGTGTATTGAAGCCAATTTACACTGAAGACTACCGTAAAGGAAGTTCACCCCTTTTTCTGCTAGCAAGAATAAAGTTTTGTTTTTTTTGTTTTTTTGTGTGTGGAACTTTCTCTCCAAAGTGCAATCATCTTCCGCCTGCTGTAAGAAGAGACAAAGACACTTTTTTTTCTTTTTTTAGATTTAACATTTATTTTACAAAAAGAAAAAAAAAAAAGGCAGGTAGTTCAGCCTTACCGACATGACAGCCTCGAGTAACTGCTCTATTGTTTTCCATATATATACGTTTTTAAAAAAAGACATGGGACACAAGAAAGTAGAAATAAATAGATAACTATAAACAAGTGACCGGCTTTTATAATGGATAACCGTCCCGAGATCACCCCCCCCCCCCCCCAAAAAAAAAATCAAGATTGGGTAATACTCTACACCTTTGATCGTTTGAAGAGAGAAGACGCTGTGTGTAGGCCGATCTCCAGGGACTTGTGACACCAGGGGGCCTCAGCCATGGTGCCAGTTCCTGGTGATCAGATCATGTCTCCTGAACATGCAAACGATACATCTTTATCTCCAATGTGCGCAAGATGTCACCTCATAGAGACGCCAGGGGCTGTGATGAGCTGATCACTTAAACCCAATAATCAATACCTCGCTGTAGTGTGATCCTGAGTATCTGCCATACACCAGCCTCTTACAGGACTCCTCAAATGACAACTGCAGCAAAACAACCTTTTCGTTTTCAGCGAAGTGGAGGCGGGGCTAGAACACATGGCAAGCTTCTTCCGCTGTCTGTGTCCCTGCTAAACACATTTCCTTCACGTATGTCCATGGAGGCAAAACAGGTTCTACAAAAAAATTATCCGCCAGCAATTCTAACCCTGCTTTCACTGCTTTTTGTCTGTGTTGTGGTTGGAAAGCTTCTCATACACAGCTGCTGGTGACACCACATTAAATGAAGGAAAATATGTCTGGTGGGGACACAGACAGGAATAAGACCCAGAGAGAGCTTCCAAACCTTCCCCATTTTATACCAAACCAAAAAAAGAACGATTTGGCTTGAGTTGGAGTTTACAATGAGCCTGGTGGAGATAGTGTTTGTTGTTGAAGTGCAGATGCCACAAGCTGCCGTTCCTAGGAAGTCCTCTGTGATCCTGGGAACACAAAAGAAGCCATGCTTTATCCATCCTACAGCTCTGCCACATCCCTTCCACGCATCAATAAGAACACCTCGGCTACCAATCGCACCGCACCCACTGGCCTGACAGCAAAGAGGCGGAGCAGAGCTTAAAGTCCCAGAGGCCTCTGTTCAGTTTGTACCTAACACAGGTTCTAAGAGGGTCAAGTAAGTTTAATGCAAATTGAATAGAAGCCTTTAATTGGGCCAATCCAAACTGGCAGGAGGATCATTTGATTGGCCCAATTTTAAGCAGGATACAATTCGCATTGTGGTTACTAGCATCTCACTGACCATCTTTAGCGACTGTAAGCATAGCAGATTTACATGCTGACATCTTGTGGCAGCTGCATGTAAGTAACACAATCAGTTAGCAAACACTGTGACCCCTTCCAGGCACATTTCATGATCAGGTATAGCAGTGAAGGGGTTAACCAGACCTCAGCTCTCTTGACCAATCATGAGATTAAAACAAAAAGAAGAAGAAGAAGGAGGAGAAGAAGATCAAACATTCATGCTACCGATGCAATCTATCCTTTGCTCAGAGGGGGACTTCATAAGGAGAGGCCCTGGACAGGTGCTGCAGGCAGGAACTAAAGACTGAAAGACTCCTTAGGCTGTACTGTCGCTTACCCCCACAATCCCAGTGGTCAAAATTTACACTGCACCAGATGAAAACATGGAGCAATACTGAGGAGCAAAAATTCTACCCGCACCCACATTAACTTCACTGAGGAGGAGGAAGCTGAAGCTATGGCTGGATATAGCTGCTGGCTAACTGAACAAGCTTCAATTTACTAATCCCAAATTGGGGATAAGTAACATATTAGTCCAGTCTTTAATCCATCATTAATGATCTACGTACTGGTTCTACAGTATGTACAGAAGTGATGTGACCACATTGCTGCTAAGACGACTTTGGAGGCATTTCTAATGCCTAGTACACACCGTGCAATTTTCCATCAGATTGACAATCAAATCGATTATTTCCAACAGGTTCAATCTGATTTCCAATCGTTTTCTGACCGATTTTCCAATCACTTCTGTACAAAATCGTCAGAAAAACGATAGGAATTCAGAGCGGACCTCTTGTAAATAATCGATTGGACCGTCAATTTGATGGAAAATTGCATCGTGTGTACCAGACATAATGCTTTGAAATTGCTGTCAGATATTCTCATTTGACAATGTCTATTAGACTTGACAAAGATAATACTGGAAATCTGCTATTTATGAAGCTGTTCAGAGGGTCTTGGAAAGGAACTTTGGCTCCTTGTACTGTTGTGTACAGATAGACACTCTCCATGGCGGACACCACCACTTGGTCTCATACAAGTACATATTCTAATTGGGGATGATCATTGATATGTAATTTTTCCAGTTTATGCAAATGTATGCACATTTTTATGCAAATATCCGCAGCTTGAAAATGGACCAATCAAGCGCCACCTAGGTTTAAATGGATTGGTCCATATTCAAGCTGCATAAAAATTTACATAGATTTGCATAACATTGATCATACCTAATACTAATCCCTCTATCTATGTACAGCTATGGGGATTCCCATTCGTAATGCAGCAAAAAAAAACAAAACAAAAAAAAAACCTTGGAAACGGACTTGGAAGTGGCCTATTGGATTTCAATAGCCTGAAATTCCCCATCAGAATTAGCATGCAATGCAGGCTATCGCCCCTAGTGAAAACAAGCCCTTAGATACTAATAATTCTGGCTTGCATGTACATTTAATGCAAATTGTATACAGCTTGAAACTGGGTCAATCAAAATGTCAAAAAGTGCATTTGATTGGCCTGGATGAATGCTGCTTACAACTACATTGAACTAACATGCAAGCTGGAAACATTAGCTTCTCTAATCATGTACTATAAGGATCCAGATCATGCTCTCAACGGGCCATGATAATAGTGCCTCATCCAATAGCCAGACATATCGATCACAGGCTCCTCCCCATCTTCACTGTACTTTATAATGGTAGGGTGAGAGTTCCTCCATCTTCTCACTGGCTGCTCTGCATCACATGATGTCAACAGTTACTGAATGTGCAGAGTGATTCAAACAAAAAACATTTGGTCAAATTTATTTTCCTCATTTTTTACTGTACTTATACTTAAAAATGTTTACTTTGCACCTTCCATGGAAAAAAAGAAAAAATCACTGGGCATCAGCCCCGCCCCCACAATGTAACCATATAAGGTGAAATAAATCATCTGCCCCATGCCCTCAAGTGATGTATAGTGCCCAGCCTAATTGAGGCCGAGCGCCACTTCCCTTCTGGAGGACTGTAGGAGGAGAGAATATTAGTATACTCCTCCCCAAGGGCGTATGTCCATACATTCATCATCTCAGGGACATGGCGCAGTGGTGCCATGCTGCATTTTCCTGTATGGGACAGTGCACCCAGAGGAGCAACACATGCAAAACAGGTGCCTACATTGTGGCACAATGAGCACTGTACATCACATGCTACCAAACTGATAATGTATATGATCTTTTAGGGATACATTATGGGAGGGACTGGTGTCTAGGGGCATTTCTGAGGACCCTAGAATATTACCTTTGAATAGGGTCGCTGGTTACTATTACAATATACTTGCATTTCTGATTTCATACCTGTTTTAATATCCAGGCATGTCACTCCCAGTATATACAGTATAAGCTTTTACTCTACTTATTCTGTTGGGAAACACGCACCAATGTATAAGGATCCCAGTTTGAATGAACGTCTAAAGCTGCTTCTACAGGTTTCCTTCACTTCACTCCTAATAAGCACATCAAGCTGTATTTAATGTTAATAGCAGAAGTGAAAACCATTATCTTAAAGCAAACCTGTGGTGAAAAAAAGTGAGTTAGTTACCTCATTAAAGGGAAGCCTCTGAATCTCAGAGATTCTCCGATCCTCATCCACCCCACCACTCCTCGCTAAAACCCTCCTCGTCTGTGGAGTGGCTCCACGTTGCAGCAGAGAACGCACATTTGTCGAATATGTTAAGAGGGTCCCAATCATGGATCGGTGTGGTTGACAAGGAGAGGAGAAGCCCAGAGGCATTCCTCTACAGAGGTAAGCATCTATATTTTACTGTTTATTTTTTTTTTTTTTTGGCTCACAGGTACCCTTTAAGAGATAAAATCAGTAATGCAAGCATATTCAGTTATTGATCAGAGGCTCTTTTTAAGAGAAATTTAACCACATTTAAGTATAAGTAAACTAACAATTACTGGAGCCACCCACCCAGACCTGTCATCACAATTCTGTGGTAAATGCCAACAAGGTAAATCTAAAACACTCTAAAAGCAACATCTCAGTCCTGGCACTGACCCCATAAGCCTGGGCGTCTCACTCCTATCACATTCTCCATACCAAAAGATACATGTCAAATCAGAGGTGTGCATGGGGGTGGGGACAGTACTGCAATGCATATTACTGCAGTATTACCTCAGTAATGGCCACATACTCTCCATGCACACCTGTGACAAATTCAGCAGGGAGAGAGGAAGCATTTCACAAGGAGTGTCACAGGAACTCAGGGAGGCAGAGATCTCAACCACCTTTATGAGAAACATGGAGTGCCAGTTCAGCATGAATAGACTATTTCACAAAAACACTGCAGTTAGATCTGCAGTTTGTAGATAACCTGATTTATTTGACTGCAATCTGTGTAAATGCCTTCACTTTGCTCAATTACAGGACAACTGAACTGAGAGGGATAGAGGTTTCTTTATTTATTCCCCTTTGCTTGGCTATCCTGCTGATCCTCTGCCTCTAATACTTTTAGCCATAGACCCTGAGCATGCATATGCAGATCAGGAGTTTCTGACATTATTGTCAGATCTGACAAGATTAGCTGCATGCTCGTTTCTGGTGTGATTCAGCCACTACAGCAGCCAAAGGGATCAGCAGAGCTGTCAGGCAGCTGGTATTGCTTAAAAGGAAATAAATATGGCAGCATCCATATCCCCCTCTCATTTCAGGTTCCCTTTAAGTGTAAATGGTATTTTAAAAGCATGAACCATTGCTTTACTCTACACTAGTACTGAACCCACTCTATGTTCCTGGACAAAGCAGATACAGCCAGAGGTCTACAAGGAATCAAACTTAAAGGACACCTGAAGTGAGTTAGGAAAAAAAAAAAGTTAGATATGGGAAGGTCAATGAGATGAATATATCTCAGAGTTGATGCAGGATTATGCAAATTTTGTATGTAACTTTACTGAAAATGGAGAAATAGAGTCTACTGAGGTGGGATTTCATTAATAAATTTTCAAACTGCAAACATTCGCATACAAGATTTGCATAATCCTGCATCAAAAGTAAGGACTATTTGCTTCTCTTTGTTCAGCACAAGATACCCATTTACCTCCTCTCCAAAATTTTACAAATAGGTTTCCCTCTAGCCATAGGAAATTGCATCCGGACTGGGTATGCTCAAGTAAAGTCGTATTGCCCAGTAGAATGAATCACTTGTGCATGAAAGAAAAAAGCCATGCAGAAGTGGCTTCCTTCTACTGAGCATGCTCGGAACTTACTTGTGCATGCTCAGTCTGGATGCTCATGTCAATAGCTGGGAGTGCAGCCAAAGACGAGGGGACCCAGTGCTGGAACAGTGGACTCTAGGAGGATTCGGGAAGCCTCAGGATCATCCAACTACTGAGGTAAGTGTCCAATTTTTCCTCCCTCCCAACTTAACGCTTGCTTTATACATCAGCAGGAGCAAAAGCCTCAGCTATTAAAGAGAGTCTGAAGCGTAATGTTTCCTCTTTTTTTTTTTTTATTAAGCAGGCATCTTCATTAAGATACAAGCTGATTGGCCACATCCCCACGGCAGAACAAGGTATTTATCCCCCTGAAATACCGGGGCAAAATTCCACAACGTTTGAAGTAGCAGATTTTGCTGCCCGGGAGAGGCAGAGCTGCGCGCAGTAGCTCTGCCTCTTATCCGCCTCTACCCGCCCCTCAGTGAAAGAAGACAGAGGGGCGGGGAGAGGCGGAGATTGACTGAAGAAGAGGCAGAGCTACTGCGCACCGCTCTGCCTCTTCCACGCCTCGGTATTTCAGGGGATAAATACCTCGTTCTGCCGCAGGGATGCAACAAATCAGCTTTTATCTTAATGCTGAAGATGACTGCTTAATAAAAAGAGAGGAAAAATAACACTTCAGACTCTTTTTAAGGCAAATGATTGAAAACTGGAGTGAAAAGTAATGCAGCTACCCAGTGACCAATCATTTTTCACGTGCTAAATAAAGCAACAAATCATTGCAAAAATAAAGGAAAATGGCCATCTGGCACTGCTAATAATATTGCTTTAATTGATCGCACTTGAAAGGGACATGTGGCAGGTAAACATGGTAAACTTCAACATTGCAAGTTTAATCCTACCGTGCAAGAAAGGGAAAGGTGGCACAGTGGGTGCTGGTCACTGAACACGAGCCTGACGGCCATTTCACATATACTGTGCTTCTTAGGAGGCCAATCCACCATCCTAGTGGATTGGCCTTGAAAGAAGCACTGTCAAGTGCAATCAATTAAAGCAGTATTATCAGCACTGCCGGATGCCCGTTTTTCCCCTATTTTTGCAATGGACTCTAGTAATTCCCAATATACTGAGCATGTTGATTAAAGGGGAACCAGCTCGCAACCCTGCTCACATCTCACTACCCTTAGAGCCTTGTGGACAGAAAGTACCTCTTTGTTTTCAAAGCAAGTGACTGTTTATTAGGGGAGACCATTTCTATCTACTGGCAGCCACAGCAGTCGTCTATGTTTCTGATGGCTCACATCCCACAGCAGTTGAAACTCAAATCTGAATGTAGGGCTGGCACCCATTGTAATAAAAAAAGCCCCCCCCCCCCCGCCCCCCCCCCCCCCCCCCCAAAAAAAAAAATTAAAAAAAAAAAAAGTCAACTAGCCATATTCTACAGTGGCAAAACATCAACCCTATGCCTTAATGATACATTACCAATTTCATAACTTACAACAGCTATGTGAATCTTGGTAACTTTGTAACATTTGGCAAAACATTGATTGGGCATAATCCATTCTATTTAAGCCAAGGTCAAGTCCTTTCATCCCATCCTCCACTCACAGATGTCACAAACATTACTGACCTGATTAGATTTGGTTCTTGTACATTTATATTCCCTTTCAGCTTTATCTGATAGCATAAAGCATAGCACAGTGCTGTACAGAAACCCCAAACATCCCATCAGATATCAGAACCGTAACAGAATCGCCAGCTGGCCCTCTATGGCTTGCGCACATTATGTGTGAATTTTTCCTTTTCAACATTTTTGACACAGTGATCTGGCTACAACAAGATCTTCTATTAAGGTAAAACCTGAAGTGAAAGTAAATGGATGAAAAACAATTGTATCTATAGACCTAATCCTAAATAGAGATTACCTGAAATCCTGTATTCTGGTTTTGACTTTAAGAATTAAAACTCTAAGTTTGGAGACTCAGTTGTCTCCTGCTTTGTGTTTATTCAACACCCCTACAGAGTTATGGTGAACTATTTGTCACAGTGCCACACACAAGGAGTATGACCTCTAATTAGTTATCCACACTGTCTAAGTGCTGCAAATGACACTTTCTCTGCAGTCCAAGTTGAGAGGACTGTTTAACACTAGAAACTAATTACTAGCCAAAAAACCTTTGCATGGCAAATCAACATACACTCCCAAAACACACTTCCAATTATCATTGCCTGCAGGGATCAGGACTAAAATCCCCCAGTCAACAGTTTGAGGCCGAATGCTGTACAGACACAAGAAAAAAAAAAAAAAAAGAGAGGAAACAATGGGCTCAGTCGTCGGTTAGGCTTCGCTGTCGCCACCGATCTGGCATGCAGGATACTTATGCGGTGTACACACGCTAGGTTCTCGGCAAAAGTGGTTCTGAACGGCCACCTAGACCAAGCGTCATCTGGTGTGTGTGTACCTAGTATGAGTGCAGAAAACAGGTAAACAAGATCGGTTCAAGATTAGGGCTATAAAATATAAAATAAAAAAAACTTATCACTTAGTGGAGACAATAAAAGATTTAAAATTACTTTAAGCTTTTAAGCACAAAATAAGACTGGCAGTCCATGAAATTCCTATTTTCAGATTAAGAATATAGATACAATTAGGGTTTACACTTCAGGTTTGTTTTAAGTCAAGAAATGCATCAATGCAATCATTAGGAACATAACAGAGATAAATCACTTGCTGAGCGACAATAAAATCTAGTTGAATCTGCAGAAATTCCAACAATAAGTTTCCTAAAACATCAGAAGCACCTGACACAGTTATCTTGAGAAGATCATCTTGTCCTACTGATTTCTCTGATAGAAATCCTGTGATGTAAAACAGGAAGTGGCACATGATTACAACCAATCACATATTTCCTTTATAACCAACGTCTGTAAGAATTAAGATCCTAACTGGCTGGAAGTAATCATGTGACCTCTTACACAAGTTGAAAAATGTATTAAATCTAATGTTAACCCCTTCACTGCAGGACTGGGGGGAGGGGAAGGCTGGGGGGATGACAGTGTCTCCATTACAGAATAACTTTCACCATCTCCATCTATTGATCCAGCAACACATTGTATAAAAGCAACGCCTACCGAATGACTGTAAGCTGCTTTTGAGCTGCACACAGATAACTTTCTGCTTCAGACGGAAGCCCACTTTCAAGTGAGCTATGTGAATCTGTATTAAGAACAAGACTGATAGGATAGGGCTCCAGATTGTGAGGACCTTTTCCCGCACTCCTGGGATAAAATGACCCCAGAGAGTTCCTAAAATCCAGATGTGAGCTGAGCGCTCATAGGCAATAATGCTACGCTTGTGACACTGGTACCGCTACTGCAGCGCTGTTTGCTGCGCAACGCGCATGAAGGAACCACAAATCTGACGGTCCAAACGGAGGATGAGGTCACCAAGATGGAGGCCTTCCACACCAGCAAGTTCATACAGATCAACGTCTAAGACAACCCAATGTTAACATTCAACTTTAACAGCAAAAGGTGTTTGGAAAGTGTGTTTGGAAGTTCATAAAGAAACGCCTGTTTTGTTAGGGAGGAGCTTTATAGTTCCAGGAGAAGCTTTTTCTGAATTCCTCCCATATGCGGTCCTCTCCTTGTGGAATGACACAATGGTGAAAAGAAAGGGCTGGTTTCCTGTGCTTGTTGGTCCAGCACCTTCTTGAAACACATTACGGCTGCAGCTTTTACCCCACAACCCAAGATTTGGCCAAAAGCGCCAATGGGGGAATTACAGTTCTCTGTGGACCTCTCCTACTGTATATCCAACGATGTCAGTTCATTTCCCTGTTACTTCCACTACATCATCATCTTCTTTCCCATCCTCTTCACTCGATCCCATATCCGCTTCTCTCGATCGTGAGGCAGATCCTGAGGCAGGAGACTGGTAGCAGGACTGGGACGAGAGGTAGCTTGGGAAGGTTGAGGCGGCGCTGTTACTTGACAGTCCTCGGTTCAGCCCGGAAGAGGGAAACGGAGCAAACATTCGGGTTTGTGGAAGCAATGGTTGTGTATATGAGAGAGGATAGTTAGGGGGCAGCAAGTAAGAGGGAACACTGGACGATGGGGAAGAGGAAGAGCCTGAAGATGGTGTCATAAGGGAATCTGGAAGAGGGAGGCCTATTGAGGGGTCTGACAGTAATGATGGCAGTTGAAAGTGGGAGGAGCCGCTGCCTGTCCCCATGTACAGAGAGTTTGCAGCTCTTGATAAACTGTGGTTAATTGAAGTTGGTGGGACACCATAGCTTCCTGCCCCAGGGTAAGCAAATTGCGAGTAGGGATGCCTCTTTGTGAGTGGCCAATGTCCTAGAAGGTCAGGGGGCTCTTTGCGCTTTCTGGGCAGCATTTTGGGCTCTTGGTTCAGGCTGTGGGACTGCATTATGGGATTCGAATGTTGAGGTACGCTGTTGGAGCCCCGAGATCCAGCGGAATCCCCATACTGCGGCATGTCCCCGAGAATCTCTGGGCTGTCAGAAGAGGCTGGCCGCCGCTGCTCCTCCATCTCCTGTGCAGGAGGGCTTGAAGTATGGCGTCCATTGCTCAGATACGGACTTGGCTGAGGTTGTGATCCTAGGAGCAAGAGAAAGAGCTGTTACCAGAAACCAAGAGAGACTACACTGTGCTCTATCTGGGAGGAATTAACAGACAATTGTTGTGGCACCTTTAAAATATGGTTTGTATCAAGCTGTAAAGTGACCATTAAAGCAAGTCTGAAGGGAATATATAAAAAAAACAGATACTTACCTAAGGTTAGGGAAGGCTCCTGTTCTGCTGACAGTGTCCACGTTCCCCTGCCGGCTCCTCGGCTTGACTATCCCACTGCGGGAGGCTTCAGAAGCACTCAAGCTCCTGAAGACGGGCGGCTCTGGACACGCCTATGTACACGCCTGAGTGTGCGAGAGAGGGCGCTCACGCATGCGCAGTACGGAGCGGCCCATCTTCAGAAGCCAGAGTGCTCCCGAAGACTGCCGAAGCCAGCTCGACCCAGGAGAGAGCAGTCTACGACCCATCAGTCGTAGACTGCCAACAGGGGAACAAGGACACCGTGAGAAAAACGGGAAGGCTCTACAGGACCCAGAGCCTTCCCTCTCCTTGAGTATCCCCCCCCCCCCCCGACTCTCTTTAAAGGAGAATTCTTGTACTGAATAAAAGGTTCTATCAGTTATTGCAATTACTCTTTGGAGTATCATTTCTACAGGTGAAACTCATAAATGTTGAATATTGTACAAAAGCTTATTTCAGTAATTCAACTTAAAAGGTGAAACTAATATATGAAATAGACTCATTATATGCAAAGCAAGATATTTCAAGCTTTTATTTGTTATAATTTTGATGATTATGGCTTACAGCTTACCAAAACCCCAGACCATTAGAATATTGTGAAAATGTTCACTATTCTACTCTCAAAACGTCAGACTCTATTCAGCTAATTCATCCAAAACGCCTGCAAAGAGTTCCTATGTCATATACTAGTTTCACCTTTTAAGTTGAATTATGACTGACAAAGTCATATCTTCTGGCCAGGCAATGTAGACGGATTAAGGACTACATCTCCCGGCATGAACTAGGGGCACAAGATGGACACCTTTGTGGAGACGGTGAGCTATGAAGCAGCCTCCATAGGTAAGTTAGTTAATTTACCACTGCCCCCCCCCCCCCTTCTTACACACACAAAGTTACCATCAGTTACGATACTCCTTTCTCCTTTGAGGCGGTGCATTTAAATATTTTTAGTATACATTCAATTTTAGGAGTGAATAGCTAGTGCACTCTTCCTGGTAGATGAAGGAAATTTTACCAAAGATAGCTGCAGAAGAAACTAACATGATTTGATGCGGGTGAATGGAAACGGAATGGGGATTGGGTGGGAACAGAGCGGCAAATGGTACAGGAGCGGGTACAAGATTATGCCTCCATGCACACAGTAGACAGAACAAATGACAGGTTGACAGACATATAAATAGGGCCACAAGGCATTCATACTTCTAGCTCCTTACCTGCTGATGGCATACGCCGTGATTCGGAACTCTTCTTACTGCTAGACCGAATGGCAAATATCCTCCCATCACTGGTGCGAATATACGTTCCTGTAAAAAAAGCATCAGCAACGAGACCAGGATAAGTATGTAGCGGAACTTACCCTGAACTCCACTTCACACAGTAAGAATGTTGAATGCAAGAGGAATCAAAGCATCTAAAACAGGCATTGAGGGTCACAAACCTTTTGTTCCACGTATGACATGTATGCTTTCGCCCGCACTGATCCGGGCTTGGACGTCTGTTGATGTCGTCATTCCAGGTATAACAATATCTGAGGGAGAGGAAAAAGTACTCAGGTCACTCGACTCAAGGCTCATGTATACATATTACATTTTCAGCTAAAATCTGCTGCAGTAGTTAGATGTAATAAGGGGGGGGGGGGGGGGGAGAGAGAGAAAAACAAACAAAACAAAAATATAAAACCAGAAAAAAAACTGTGTCTACCTTTACAGACACTAAGTCACAGTCTGCCTGAGAGAAGAAAGGCTGGTGAGCTGGGATTAGTAAGATACCTGCTTACATTAGAAAAATAAGACTGAGGAGACCGGACTGGAGAGCCATCTGCTGCATAAGAGGAATAAACTGGCCTGGGAGGGTCTATAATCCACATGAGACTGAGGAAATGGTAAAACTGGTATGAGAGGAGCAAGGCTCTGCTGATGGGTCTCCTATAGACAGGACTTATACCACTGCAATGATTTCTGGATATCCCATAATAAAGGTCTAGAAGTTAGACCATTCAGCTTACCTGTAGTGGTCACCACTTTCTGAACCAAGACACCAGCTCTCTGCAGATAGTTGACCGGGAAGTTAAATGGATGAACAGATCCAGACGTAGAGCCAGGGTGGTTCATTGGCATGTGCCTGGGCATCATGGGGATTGGTGTAGACTGCAAAGGCCGGACGCTGGCCACAGGTCTGTCATCACCTTTTATCAGTGGACGCCTGAACAGAGAAGACATTTAAGTTAGTGTTACAGCTGCAATAAAACTCCTCCATTGGTAGGGCCACACACACCCTTCATTCCCCTCACCAATTCCTATGGCTGAATGCAGGGATGTTGGCCAAGCTGTGATCTGGGGCAGGGTAGTATTGGGTGTAGGAAGGTCGTGAGTATGGCACAGAGGCCCTCTTCTCCTCCTCATAGCCACGCTTAGCTGCCTTCTTTTCTGCCATAGTCAGTTTTTGTTCTTTTCGGTCCAGGAGAAGAGACTCATGCTGGAAGGGATCCTGCAAAACAAAGTGTCATATTGTCACCGCAATAAGCACTAAAAGCATTATGGTCTCATGAAGGCGGAGTAGATGGCGCTCTGAAAGATCTCCATTGATTTATTAAGGGTTTTTGAGTATGAAGGAAACATATGGCAGGGAGATACCTTAGTGATTAGATGAGGAAACAGAACGCAGGCCTTCTGCAGAACGGATTCTCCGTCCTGGTTAGGTTCCAGGTGTTGTTTGGAAAGATCCGGCTCCTCTTCCACAAAATGCAGGAGATTCTCCACCTCACGGCGGGTGAAGTTCATTTCTGGGTTCAAGTCATCAACCACACGGTCTGAAGAGAGAAACAAAAACACAATCAGTGAATTTTCCAGAAGCTCTATCTGCCTGAAAATAAAATCGGTAGAGTTATCAAGTTCTACATAACAGAGAAAAAAAAAAAGAAAAATTAATAGTGGACTGTATTGGACTCGGAAGAAGTAGGAAACTCAATGGTGGATGACCGAAGTAGGGTTCTGCTTCTGTCTTCTCAAGGAAAACATTTTTGTTGCAAATTACAGATGCGGAATCTTCCAATTTCAATATTAAATATTAAATGCAGGAAGGGGTCGAGGCAAGTCTAAAACTCAAAATTTATAAGGCACCTGGGCCTGATGGCATAGATCCTCGGGTGCTACTTTTGCACCACAAAAGTCTGGTGCAAAAGTTGAGGATGCAAGAACAGTGGAAGAATCTGTGTGCATGGATAGGGAATTGGCTAATGAACAGAAAGCAAAGAGTTATGGTCAATGGATCTTTTTCAAAATTAACTGTTAGCAGTGGGGTCCCGCATGGGTCGGTACTGGGTCCAGTACTCTTCAATTTACTTAACCTCCTTGCCGGTCTAAAAAATCCGGCAAGGAGGCAGCGCCGCACTTTTTTTTTTATTTTTATTTTTTTTAAATCATGTAGGATAGCCGCTGAGCGGCGGCATCCCCCCACCCACTCCGATCGCCTTCGGCGATCAGAGTATGCAGGAAATCCCGTTAAGAACGGGATTTCCTGCAGGGCTTCACCGGTCGCCATGGCGACGGGGCGGGATGACATCACCGACGTCATAGGGAATCCTGGGCCACCCCTCAGCGCTGCCTGGCCCTGATTGGCCAGGCTGCGCAAGGGGTCTGGAAGGGGGGGCGGCGCGACGTTGCGGATAGCGGCGGATCGGCGGCGATCGGGTGTTACAAGCAGCTAGCAAAATGCTAGCTGCTTGTAAGAAAAAAAAAAAATTATGCAAATCGGCCCAGCGGGGTCTGAGAAATCCTCCTGCGCAGGTTACCCCGAGCTGAGCTCGGGATAACCGGCAAGGTTAATGACCTAGTAGATGAAGTAGAAAAGTAGTGCTGCCATTTTTGCAGATGATACAAAGTAGTGCAGAATTATCAACTCTCAGGACAGTGGCAGATGAAATTCAATGTAAAAAAAAAAGGAAGTCATGCAGTTTGGTTGTACCAATGGTCTAGCACCACACATAATATACGGGATACAGATGGGGACATCAAACTTGGAGAAGACAACAATTTAAATAATCGTATTCAATGCCAAGCAGCTGCACCTAAAGGAATTAACATTTTTGGATGTATTAAAAGGGAAATAAAAACTCGGAATGCTGACATAATACTGGCCCTGTTCAACCCCCTAGTAAGACTGCATCTGGAATATGGAATTCAGTTCTGGGCACCACATTACAGGAAAGCTATTGCAGTTTTAGAGCAGGTGCAGAGACAAGAAACAAAATTGATTAGAGGAATGGAAAGTCTCACTTACTAGGAAATGTTAGATAAACTGGGCTTATTTATTCTGGAGAAAAGACGCCTTGGAAGAGATATAATTAATGTGTATAAATACATCAGAGGGCAATATAAAAATGTCATACACAAGGTCCGTACACTCCAGGATTGTAAAAGAGTGCAATATAAAAGCTTGAGCAAAGGACTAGGGACATGATCTATGCATGGAGAAAAAGGGTTCTTTACAGTAGGGGTGATTAAAATGTGGCATTACCACCGGAAGTACTTATGGCAAATGTTATATCTATGCTCAGATGCTTTCTTTGCGATGTAAGACATCCATAGTTATAACTACTAGATAATACCTGGTGGTGTTGATCCAGAGATTTTATCTGATTGCCATTTGTAGTTTTTCCCTTTTGGGGCTAATTGGGCCATGCCTTGCAAGGGTTTTTCATCTTCCTCTGGATTAACAGGGATACGCGTGAGTGCAGGCTAGTCTCTTCCCTTATTTTCTGGTTGAACTCTATGGACTTATGTCTTTTTTCAACCCAAATAATAGAACTAGTGTATGGCGCACTCACCTGACATTCCTTGCTTGGTGATCTGGCGATCATAGATTTTCCGTTCCAGGGTATAGTCAGACACCAGGCGATATATGTGGCAGGGTTTCCTTTGCCCGTATCGATACACCCGGCAGACCGCTTGAGCATCATGACATGGATTCCAGGAGGCATCAAATACCACCACTCTGTTGGCTCCAATCAGGTTGACACCAAGGCAGCCAGCACTGGAAGAAAATGGTGATGTCAATACAACTGCAGACCAAAATGGCAACTGTATTCAATCTATCAAAATGAGATTTGCAGAGGAAGCTAAACTTAGGTACACATGCTAAATGATTGCAGCCAGTAAAGACCATCTTAGCAAATCTAGCATGTATACAGGAGCCCAATCAATGTCGCTTAAAGATCTGGCACGCTGGAGCGACAACGATGCCCAATGACTCCCAAGTGCACTGGTCTCCTCACCCTGTCCACTAGAAGCAGTTTGGTTGTGCGGTGGAAGGGCTTCTGATGGCAGGATGATGAGTCCCTTCCTCCCTGCTCCATAGCAACATGTGTTGCTAGCCAATCGGCTAATTCCGCATCTGTACAGCACTCGGTCCCAAAATGTCATCCTGATCCCTGCAGCTGATAGAACTTGTGCATATGTACAAAGCCTAACAGTTTGTGGACTTTGTGTAAATATCAGTGTGAGGACATTACTATGAATGAATGAATGTAGTGCTGATGTCTTCCGCAGCGCTTTACAGAGTGTGTAGTCATGTCAATAACTTTCCTTCAGAGTAGCTCACAATCTAGTCCTTATTCTAATCTAATGTCCCCAACCATATTCTAATGCTGGGTACACACTATGAGATTTTCTAGCGTATTTACTGTCAGATCGATTATTTACAACATGTCCGATTTGCTTTCTGATCGATTTCCGAGCATTTTCTGATCGATTTCCTATTAGTGATCGGAAATCGATCAGAAAATGCTCGGAAATCGATCGGAAAGCAAATGCGGCGATACCAGGATTGTCGGCTTCCCATCGCAATCGGTGGTTTTAGTCCCAGCAAGGGGACATGAAGACGCAGCGGTGAATTGACCCTAGAAGCCACCTTAAATGACGTGGTAAATTGGGATCGGAACGCCGCGTTTGCGCAATCAACGGTAATCAGCGGTAACCACGCAATGCTAAACGCTCTCATTAACTTGAATGGGAACGTTTAGCCGACGAGTCCCAGATGCTAGCAGTAATTACCGCCAAGCGTCCGTCTGAACTAGCCCTTAAGATGTTGCGGAACTGTAATAATAAAGTTACATTACTCACCGTGTGGATAGCAGGAACAGCCACACATTCTCATTACTAGGGTCATTAAACTGATTTATTAACCTCTCCCGCTCTGAGGCTGACGTGCTTCCATCCAGCCCTAAAGAAAAACAAAGAAGAACTAAGTCACTTACATAACAGAGCAATTCATCCACTGCTGCTATAAGGTCAGCTCTAGAGCCAATGCGTGGCTGTTCAGTCTCCATGTACTGTTATTATTAAGACTTATCACTGGGGGCACATGATGAGATTTAGGATGTAGACACACTATGGGCTTGATTCACAAAGCGGTGCAAACTGTTGGCACGCTGGTGAAAAGCCCTTTATCACGCCTAAACTCAGTTTAGGTGTGATAAAAACAAACTCATGCGAAATTCCCACGCTCAAAGTTTTGTGCGCCCATTAAACCATATGTAACTTTCTGCACGCACCGGACTTTGCGTGCGAGTTTTATTCCTGAAAACGGTGCTAACCTACTAGTGCAAAGGTTATCACGCCTAAACTACTTTAGGCGTGCTAAGTAGGTTAGCACCGCTTTGTGAATCAAGCCCTACGAGCGCTATTAAGAGGGTTTATCTGACCATCAGAGCTTTCTGAGTTTTTAAAAAAATGGTCCCATCGACTTGCATTAAAATCGCAGTAAAAATTGCCATTTCAAAAAATCATGATTGCGGCAGTTTTACCACAATTTTAATGCAAGTCAATGGGAACATTTAAAAAAAAAAACACTTAGAAAGCTCTGATGGTCAGAAAAGCACTCAGAGAAAGCGCTCATAGTGTGTCTACAGCCTTATAATTTAACATCTGCCAAGCCGTCAGGATTTCTAAAACCAGCAGATTAACACGGATAGTGCTGCTATCTGAATAGGAGCATTGCGCATTGGCCGCTCTTTATCGTTCCCTCTCTCTATCAGACTATTACGTCTTTAAAGTGTAACCGAGATGAGTAAAGTAAAAAAAAAATGTATACATACCTGGGGCTTTCTCTGGTCCCCTTCAGGCTGATCGGTCCCTCGTCGTCTTCCCAGGCCACCTGGATCCTCCCTGCAAGGCAGCCCGGTAAATGCACCAGTCTGCCCCAATTGGCGCAGCTCCCCCATTGCGCTCAGATGGCACAGAAACCTCCCAGGGGCAGACGCAAAATTGGGCCTGCGCACGCGACCCAAGGTATGCATACATTTTTCCCCATTAGTCTCAGGTTTCCTTTAATATAATCTCTATGGGACCAAAGCCTTGTATGCATGCTAGACTAAAGGCTCATTACACACATCAGACCATAGTCTTTGAAAAATGAAAGATCACAGACCAATTTTACCCCCTTCCATGTAGTATGAGAGCCATACTCTACACAGTCTATTCTATGGAGCTGAACTCCCCATCAGACAAAAATCTTTGCAAGATGCTGCACACAAAGATGCTGTAGACATTCAAACGATCAGTATCTGCAAAAAATCTGTTCCTGCAAAAGATCCGTTCCTGCAAAAGATCCGTTCATAGTTTATGATATCTGCAGATCATCATGCACACCTTGTTTAACAGACATTCATCTGCAGATCAGATCCACCAGGATGGATTTTCAGATCTGCAGATGATTGTCTGATCTGCAGATGAATGTCAGTTAAACAAGGTGTGTATGATGATCTGCAGATCTCATAGACTATGAATGCATTTTGCAGGAACGGATCTTTGGCAGGAACAGATCTTTTGCAGATACTGATCTTTTGTGTCTGTACAGCATCTGTGTGTGCAGCATCTTGCAAAGATTTTTATCTGATGGGGAGTTCAGCTCCATAGAATAGACTGTGTAGAGTATGGCTCTCATACTACATGGAAGGGGGTAAAATTGGTCTGTGATCTTTCATTTTCAAAAGACTATGGTCTGATGTGTGTATGTGGCCTAAGGGTCCTTTTACACTTAATGCAGTGGTATGCGGTTTTTCCATAGCAGTGCATTGTGAAAAAGCTTTCACTCACCTGTAGCTAAAGATGCATCTGTACAGTGCTAGGGCCTTGCACAGTCACCCTATAGATCAAGTGTCAATCCAAACAGGTGACAGTCATTGCACATGCTTAACAATACAAATACAGATTTCAGATTCCCCTTTATGCAGGGTTACTTACGATAATAGTTGAGATTTCGGACCCACGTGCGATACTCCTGGTCTTCACTTCCAGGCCTGCGCGGCATTGGCCTCTTGGCTAGAAATTCCTCAATGATAGAAAGTGTAGAGAGGCTCTGACTGTGGGGAGACGGGTCGATTAGTCCCAGCTATACAGATTATTGTTATAGAGGTTAATCAGCAGAGGCAGATGACTGCTTACCTGAAGACCAGGATCTTGTCCCCCAGCTTCATGCTTTCCTCAATCAAGTGGAACAGCAGAACCATTTTAGGGGAATTCTGCAGCACGCCTGGCTGGTAGTCGGCCAGAATATCGTTTGCCTAAAGTAATCAGAGAGTGAGCGATCAGACTTGCTGGATATTTGTTTTTCACTGTTTCTGTCCCTGGTGCTGAGATTTACTACCTCAACAACTAATTTGCAATCTCTGACATATGAAACAGAACACAAGGGAAAAACCACCCTAGTGGAGTGAGTTGGTTATGAAGCCCAAATACAGTTTTCAGACTTCAGATCACGCGGGACGCCAGCGCGTGACTACCTCTAGTTCAACCGGAAGTGAACTCTCTCCAATGCACGCACCTGCGTGCATAAAGTTGCTGCCTCCAATGGAGAAGCCTCCTCCACGCTGCAGAGCTCCGACTGTTCACTGAACAGCGCTGCTTGGAGCCCTGGAAAACGCTGCCCCTGCCGCCTGACATGGATGGCACTCTTGGAGACCTCTCCCATGCATCCCGTCCGGGACAGGAAACTAAACTGAGGTACTGTGGCAGGTGTAGTATCTTATATGTGGCTGCCTATTGCTTATGCAAATTCTTCTTTTAACAGTTTCCTGTCCACAGTGGGGAGGGAGACAAGTCTCATCCAGGGGTGCTGTCCGAAATGACGTTCTGGGAAATTAAGTTGGACCACCTACTTATGACCTCTGGATACAGACATCTGTTCACAAAGTCCATAATGACAGTTGAAAACAATACTGATGTAATTTCTTGTCTACCTAAAAAGAGTTAAAGAGAGTCTGAAGCCAGATTAAAAATGGCTTTTTACCTTATATTCAGCAGGGGCATCCTTGCCCCTGCTAAAACGCCGCTATCCCGCGGCATAGCGAGGGGTCTTTACTCCCCCAAACCCCCCCTGCAAAATCCACGACCAACTTGGTCGTGGATTTTGCTATCCTGTGCGCTTCCGTGTGAGGCAGGGCTATGAGCTGCAGCCCTGCCTCACACGCGTCTGTCAGCGGCGGATCTCCGCCTTTCGCCCGCTTCTCTCAGCGAAGGCAGACTGAGAGGGGCGGGGGAAAGGCAGAGATCTGCCGCTGATAGACGCGTGTGAGGCAGGGCTGCAGCTCATAGCCCTGCCTCACACGGAAGTGCTCCCCGGAGGTAGCAGGGGGGATTTGGGGGGTAAACACCCCTCGTTATGCCACGGGACAGCGGCGTTTTAGCAGGGGCAAACATGCCCCTGCTGAATATAAGCTAAAAAGCCATTTTTAATCTGGCTTCAGACTCTCTTTAAAAGGCAGGGCCCCTGATGGCAGTGTGCATGAAAGGGCGTTGAAAGCTCCTGCCAAACTAAAACTCCACCCACACCAAACAACCCACCTCTTGTCTACGCCCTAGCTTCTTTGAATAGACAGAGAAGGAACAAAACACCATGTTGCCCCAGCTGGAGCAGAGGACAACACGGGGACAGAAGGGGTTCTCAGGAGGACACTGGAGGAACAGAAGTGGGGGGCCAAGGAGAGAGACAGAAGGGAAGCCAAGGAGGAGGACATGGGGGCTGTGAGGAGCTAGGGAGAACATAAGGGGAGCCAAGGAGGACACAAGTAAAAAACAAAACAAAAACATACAAACAATGAGAGCCCAATATAGTGTACTCGCTGATTGCCCGGCGTAGCCCGGGTATGTATTTGGCTGGTGTTGGCTCCGCCCACTTTTTCTAACCCTAACACACAATTACTCAATGACCAAGTTTGTGAGCTTTGCGGTCTTTGACATCAATAATTTGCATTGAAATGAAAAAAATCTGATTGGCTGTTTGTGGCTCCACCCCCTTTTCTGAATTTGAACCCCAGTCACCCAATGACCAACTGTACCAGGTTTGAGGCCTGTGCCAATAACAGTGCAAGAATTGCAGCAATTAAATATTCCTCTTGAAAAGCAATAGGTGAAGTTCGATTCATTTTTGTAGGCTCCACCCACTTTTCTGAATATTAATCCCAGTCACCTGTGACCAACTGTGCAAAGTTAGTGTTAAGGAGGTAGTGGTGGACTTACCTCTTCTAAATAGACACCAAAAATAGTTGGTTTAAACAACAATTTATTCACAATACTCCAAGCATGTAACGCATTGTGCAGGTGTGATCCTGCTTAACAGAGCAGTAACAATAGGGTCAGTGTAAGAGCCAAGCGCCTTCTAGTAGTCCACTACTACCTCTTCTTAAATGGATTTTAATCATTTTTATACTACTGTGGTGCCTCTGTTAAACATTTCCATTTAAGGAGGACACAAAGGTACAGAAGGGGGGGGGGGGGGGCACAGAAAGGGAGCAAGAGAGGACACAAGGACGGAACACATGGGGGAGCAACGGAGGACATGGGGACAGAAGGGACACAGTGGACATAAGAGGGCACAGGAGGACACAACAATTGGGGAAGAACATCTACATGACGCTCCTGGACCATGGGCGCACCAGGTTTAGTATATATTTTTTACCCTGGTTTTTGCCCTCTAAACCTAGGTGCTTCTTATAGTCTGGAGCGTCTTCTATGCTGAAAAATATGGTATATTGGTGCACATCATCTTTAATGCTATCAGCATGTCCTGTCAGAGCATCTATTGGCACTGAACACTTACCCACTCATAGGTGACAACTTGATTGGCTTTCTCCTGGCTGGGGTTCTGGGGCATACCCTGTAGCAGCTTACTATTGGCTGCTTCTCCCATAAAGCCCCCCAGTCCTCCAGGCTCCAGCTTCACTTTGTTGCTTTGTGACTGGCATCTGGTGTTGGTAGCTATATCATCTACATCCAGATCTTGCTCATTGGCGAGATTCTCTTTCTGGAGAGCTTCATAAAGCACGTCCGGATGGTTCCATATCTAAAATGATAAACATATTAAGAAAAAAAAAAAAAAAGGCCTGAGCTGCTGCCTCTCACACCAGTCAGGCTACTGGTTATACACATGCCATGTCATAGCAACACTTCCCTACCCAGACTAAATTTGGAGGGCTGTAGAGTGGCAGCTTGGCATCACTCTATGCCACAACCTCCAAGCTTCAGATCAGATGACCCCCCAACCTGGTTGCATCCTCCTCATTCTTTGCCATGGCTATACCCTTCCATATTAAAGCATGGGAGAGGGAGGGAGGTTAGTGGCTGTTACAGTCATGCTCTGCACCTCAAAATCACTCTGAGTGGAGAGGGTGAGTGGTATGCATGCCTTGCCCCTCTCCCAAAAAGCAGCATGGAGGAGGCCATTCCAAGGCTATGCTGTGCCACTGCTCCACTACACCCCTGGGAGCACACTGGAGGGCAATTGAGACTTAGTCTCCCATCAGGTCTGTCTTCTTTATACAGGATTGTCATTAGACAGATTTTGATAATAGTGTTTTGATTGGACAAGACAGATACTTGGCTGGATTCCTTTAAATTAAAAAGGAAGCAAGATTTGAATGAAATAAAAAACAGACTGGAAGGGGTAGCAGTTAATAAAGATAATAAAGTAGATCAGGTTACATACAAATTGTACATATAACGTCTATTTAAAGAGACCCAGAGACGAAGATGATACTAAATGTATACATACCTGGGGCTTCCTCCAGCCCCTCAGCCTGGATCGCTCCCACGCCGCCGTCCTCTGCTGCCTCTGTCCACTAGTACCGGGTCCTGTAATTTCGGCCAGTCGACGCAAGCGCAGTGCGCTCCCTCTGTACTGCGCAGGCGCATGCGTACAGAGCGGGAGGGAGCCCCTGCGCATGCGTACAACTGGTCGCATCTGGCAGAAGTGACGGGACCCGGTACCGGCGATAGAGGCAGTGGAAGATGGCGGCATGGGAGCGATCCAGGCTTATGGGGCTGGAGGAAGCCCCAGGTATGTATAACATCTTTAATTTTTCAGCTATACTTCGTCTCTGGTTCCCTTTAACATCAATGACAAAGTCCCAGCATACAACATAACTATTGTTAAGGATCTCAGTGTTCGCTCACCTTACAGCAAACGCAGAAGGCCTTCAGAGGATTGAGACCGAGCCACCCGCTATTCCCTGCGTCCCGGAATCTGTTCATGAATTCAGTGTAGAGCGCCCGCTGGATGCGGGACAGACGGACAAGGATCACATGTTCTTCTTTGGATGGAAGCTGGACTTTCAAAACAGTGTGTCCCCGCCTATACAGAGGAGAAAGAAGGTGAGAGAGCCACACCAATCACAGGAGAACATCAACAGGAAGCCAGGCAAGGAGAATCCCAGAAGCCACAATTCAATCCATCTGGAAGAGGACACTACTGAACCTTTGTGCTATCAGGTCCCTCTCAAGGAGATGTGGCAGGAGAAGAATGTGGAGGCTGTAACCACTGATCACCTTTGCAAGAGCTGGTTCACAAGGGAGGTAAATGGGGGGGGGGGGGGGTTTCAGTGGCCAACAAAAGCATCACTTGAAAGGAATCCAACACTGTTCCATTTAAATGAATAAAAGCGTTTTTTTAAATGACAGATTTTGGTGTTCCCGTAAACCCTGCGGTAGATCCCACTACCTCGTCTATGTAGCGTCCAATGTCAGAGGTGTTTCCGTGTCCCCTATAAGGCTCCAAAACGCGACAATGGAACGTCTGGAAACCAATACCGAATGCTTATCTGCTTGGTAGCAGAAAAAAGCTTAGCATCATCAAAACGAGTCACTGCCTGCCATTCCGCAGAAGCCCGAGTGAACCATCTCCAAAACGTGAGCTTCCTCACTATAATGCTGACCAACTTTATTATTCAATCAATTACATGGAAGATGCATTCAGACAGAACACATCACAGTGAGGTCACCACACCAGACCTGCATGGCCCAGTCACTACCATACACTAAACATCAGAGGATCAGCACTATAGCATAGGACACTACATGTAAAGAAAGTCAGCGAGATCTAATTCTGCATTGTCTCATCATCATAGAGTTTGGCTACCCTAAAATGGCAACGGCTGTATGGAGTCCAAAATATAACCTGTTTTTCTGCAGACTACAGCAGTGAGATTTTTTGTCATAGTTTGTAATTTGTAACAGCCCTTAGACACCGCCTGCCCATATATTCTCCATATTATAAAATACATGTAGAAGATAGCTAGGGAAGTCCCTTGTGATGGGCACGGCAGATGTGCAGACCTGGGAACTCAGATCTCACCACTAGAGTCCCTGAAAGGTAAAGTTGGTTTAACTCAAGAATCCACCAATCACTATTAGTTTTGGCTCCAAAACTGGATTGGCTGGAGTACAATATTTGAAATCTTTTCTTGATACATCATGGTACCTTTTTCCCACAAATGTCTACACACAGGTCAGTGTAATTACCTTTGTACAAAGCCCTCTAGCAGGCTATGAAGGACGTGGCTTCGGTATCTCATCAGCCGCTTGTCTTGGGGAGTACTGTCTATACATTGTCCGTTTAGGATGGGCCTCTCGAACATATTGCTGAACTCCTGCCGTGTCCCAAGAAAATCAGGACGCACAAAGTCCACCATGCACCAGTACTCAATGAGGTTGTTCTGCAGCGGGTAACCAGTTAACACCACCCGCCTTCGCGATCGAATGCTCTTTAGGGCTTGAGAGGTGCTGGCATGACAGTTCTTAATTCGGTGACCTTCATCACATATGACAACGTCCGGGCCAGGCCGGGCCAATGCTTTCTCTATTCCTGTGGACGGAGAGATGATGGATAAATCAAGACCTTTTAACGAATTTCCCATTAACAGCAGTCTTATAATGTAAAGGCTTCAAAGCTGTAGTCACTGGCCAAACCCCAGAAACCTTGTAACTACAGCTCCATTTGGTGCCACTTACCTTTCAACATCTCTTGTTGGCGGTCTTCCTCATCCAGGTCAATGATTACTGGGCCTGCCGCCTTCTTGCTTTTCTTCTTTCTTCCCACAGTGAAAGATTTCTTGAGAGACAGCAGGCGGTACATTTCGTAGCCCATTAACAAGACACCGCCATTTGCCGTCCAGGCGTTTATCACTTTAGCCCGTGCAGCTGTAGTTCTAGAAAGACACAGACCCCCATCACATATCTGCACTGGCTATAACTGGAGTTTAGTCAACATTTCCCAGAAGCAAGATTACATACTTGTGTTCATCGTTCAGGGTATGGACCTTGAAGGAGCGTGGACAGAGGAGCTCAGGGTCATTGTCAGGAGGCAGAGACTCTGGTGATGGAAGCCAAATGTTAAATTCAGCAAGCCAGTTCTGTAGAGTGTTTACCTGCAATGGAGAAACACCGTGTGAGGGATAATGGCAGCTGCGCAGTCACATCGATATCAGATTTTATAGTAACACTTTGCCCAAAATTAAAAGTCTGCATTCTCTCACGGGGGAAAAGTAATTTTTCAGTTTTAGTGCAAGTTTTAACACTGTTAAATAAGCATGCTATCGCCATTTGAAGGGCAGAGACACCATAACTCAACCTATTTTAAAATAAAACGTATTATTAAGACTATAGCATATATTAGTGCTGTCCAACTTCATGGACATGGAGGGCCAAGGACTATAGCATAGATTAGTGCTGTCCAACTTCATGGACATGGAGGGCCAAGCTGCCAGGAGCCTTGGTCAAGAGGGGGCGGAGCAGCAACATTCTGGCTTTGGAGACTGGAGCAGAGTGGAGAAAGAGGTGGGCGTGGCAGAACTAGAGATAGAATGGGGAAAGACAGCAGACAGAGTGGCAAGAGCTCTCGAGGGTCAGATGCAGCCCACGAGCCGCTATTTGGACAGCCCTGACATAGAGGGTGCTGGCCCATAACATCACTTATACATTAAGAAATACCCTCTACCCCACAGCTCCCAGTGACAAAAAAAAAAAAAAATTACTGGGAGTCAAGGACACCAAGAAGAAAATGCTGCACAGAGTGAATAATGGCATATACAGATAAAGTAAGTAGGGCGTGCGTGTGATCTGACTGACTCCCTTGCCTGACTGAGCTAGAGAGCACAGCTCTCATTTATTGTTTTCTATATGTTATGATTGTTAATTTATAAGATATGCACCTTGCACCCTAGCACTTAGCACTTTATTCCCTGACGACGGCTCCAAATGGGGAGCTGAAACATGTCGGATTGGTGGTGGGGGGTTTCTTTATAGCACTTTAGCAATCTTAGTGAGGAATAGGTTGATTAGATGTATGTTTACAAATGATTAAAGGAGTTCTGTTACGGGTTATTAAGGAGGAAAACAGACACTTACCTTGGGCGTCTATCAGCCCCCCTGCAGCGGTAATGTCCCACGGCGCCGTCCTCTCATCTGCCGTTCTCCGCCGCCGGCCCCGGTCTAGCGCGGCATGGAATCCAACTGCGGCTGCGCTACAGTGGCCGCGCACCCGCTCGCTTCCGCCTGCGTCATCGGAAGCTTACTGCGCAAGCGCAGTACAAGGCTCCGTTGTGCTGCGCCTGCGCAGTAAGCCTCAGATGACGCGAGCGGAGGCGCGGCAACGCGCATTATTCGTCTGTGTGACAGCCGAATAATAGCCCGGTGCCGGCTGCGGGGAACGGCGGATGGGAGGAGGTCGGCGTGGGACATTACCACTGCAGGTGGCTGATAGAAGCCCAAGGTAAGTGGCAGTTTTTCTCCTCAGGAACCCCCACAGAACCTCTTTAATATCTGATCATTGATTTTGTAACCTACCTCAGTTAGGTCAATTAGGCATATGAATTTATTTTAATTATATTAATAAAAGTTATATTTTATAATATACACACTGCAGATAGTAATTATTCTTGTGTTTTCTAAATATTAAACACTTTACACCCACGCGTACGGATTTCTCCGCCCCTTTTTTCCCTCCTAAAAAACCAGGGACGGAGAAATCCGTACCTTCCGCGCTACCGGCGCTGTCCGCGCTCCTGCCGCTCGTGCGCGCGCACCCGCCGCTCGTGCACGCCGCCGCCCGCTCGCCCGGAGATCAATGAACGGGAAAATCCATTCCAGTTCGTTGATCTAAGCCCCCGCAATGATCTGCTGCCTCTTTCAGAAACAGCGAGATCATTGTGAGTCTCCCAGCCTTCTACTGCTTCCTGTAAGCGTCCTTCCGGACGCTTACAGGTCGCATGTAAACAGACTCACTGTGGCCATCTTGTGGCCAAATAGTAAACTACACCCTAAAAGCATTTTACATATACAAACATTACATTTACACAATAAATTAACTCATTACCTCCCACACTCCCCAATTTTTATTTTTTTTTTGTAATTAAAAAAAAAAAAAAAATACAATAAAAAAAAACATAAATAGTTACCTTAGGGACTGAACTTTTTAAATATTTATGTCAAGAGGGTATAACACTGTTACTTTATAAACTGCGGGCTTGTAATTAGGGATGGATGCAAAACTGAAAAAAATGCACCTTTATTTCCAAATAAAATATTGTCGCCAAACATTGTGATAGGGACATAATTTAAATGGTTTTATAACCGGGACAAATGGGTTAATACATTTCATGGGTTTTAATTACAGTAGCATGCTTTATTTAAAAACTATAATGGCCGAAAACTGAAAAATAACATTTTTTTCCCACATTTTTTCCTATTTCCCCATTAAAACACATTTAGAATAAAATTCTTGGCATAATGTCCCACCTAAAGAAAGCCTAATTGGTGGCGAAAAAAACAAGATATAGTTCATTTCATTGCGATAAGTAATAATAAAGTTATAGACGAATGAATGGAAAGAGCGCTGAAAGGTGAAAATTGCTCTGGTGGTCAGGGGGTAAAACCCCTCAGTGGTGAAGTGGTTAATCAGGTTATGTGAATTGTGACTCCCGACTCCTCAGTTTATGAAATCACTGACTCCAGGCACCCAAAACTACTCCAACTCCAAAGCCCTGTGCGTGTTGCAGACAGTAACACAACGTGGGTGCAACTGTTAGTAAATACAGAGGCTGCCAGCTTCGTTCTCTAATAATGCCAGTTGCCTGATTCTGTGCTGCTGTGCCTCTAATACTATAAAAGTCACTGGCCCAGAATGAGAAGGCTGATCAGATGCTTAGACTCTGGCCTGACTCCACTGGCTGCATGCTTGTTGCAGGTGTGTGACTCAAACACAAAGCCAGCACAGCTCAGCATGACAGCCAGGCAACTGGCCTTGTTTAGGGCAGCCTACATATTCCTTTTACGTCAGGATCCCTTGAAGGCTCCTATGCTTTAACAGCATGTTACTGCCACACCAGGAAGTTTTCTCAGTCCAGATGTACCAATGTACCTGCAGATGTCCTTGTTCTACCACAAAAATAAAAAACAGATCAGAGTTGCTTCAATGGAAAGAAAAGAAGCAGCAGCATGAATGGAGAATTCACAAAGAAATTCACCTAAATGTGCTCCTTTTATAGAACCTCACAGACATAGCACTTCACAAGCTGAACCAAACTACCAATGATGAGACCCAGTAAGGTGGACCATTTGGTGGTGGTCTGGTTCATAACTACAAGATTAGTCAGAATTGACCTGAACCTAAATCCATGGCCTTGCCTGCAAGCATGAAGAGACAGCTGGGTTGTACCAGCATGGTAAACACATCTGAATACTAGAATTAATATATCTCCAGAATCTGTCCTTTCCTTACACAAGAGGCTACAAAATAGCTTGTACATGTTCCAATCATTTCCCATCTTGATTACTGTAACACCTTACTCTGGAATCTACCAAAAACAGGCTGGCACCTCTCCAGTCCCTACTGAACTCTGTTCGCCTCATGCACCTCTCCTCACTCGCCTCTGATGCAGCCCCTCTTTTCCAATCCCCAAAACGATCCAGTCCAAGCACGTTATCATTCAAAGCTTTACATAGGCTATCCTCTCCATACATTTCCTTATTACTCTCCAGGTGTCATCCCTCCCAGAAACTTTGCACCTCCCAAGAGACCCTCTTGTTGTCCAGCTTGGTCACCACCTCTCACTCTTGCATTCATGACTTCTCACGAGTGTCACCTTTCCTTTGGAACTCTCTCCCACAGCCTGTCCATCTTGCTACAAGCCTGGAGATTTTAAAAACGTACCCTCAGACACAGTCTATAAATTTGTGCAAAAGTAGGGATATCCGCGCCTTAGGAAGTGTCAGCAGCTGTGTGGACTTGGTAATCCTCCAAACCTTCGTATAAAATATAAGTAAAATTGTCCACAGCGCTTATAAAGAATTATGATCTTTATTAATATAAAAATGATGCCTTGACCTTAAAGAGTAACTGTCAGGCTGCAGAAGCTAATTTAAACCTCTATTCTCCTGTGTTAAACAGTTTAGAAGAAAGTTCAAAAGCCATTAGTGAAGATAAAAATCTCAGTTACCTTTGATGTGTGCTTATCAGCAAGTCTGTTATAGACCCATAAAGACGCAAGCCGCATACTAAACTGCAAAGCATTCTGGGGCCCTCCCCTCGGCTGCTAATGAGACGTTACAGAAGCTTGTAATCAGTCCAGCGTGTAGCACTGATAAATCTCGGGGCAGAGTACTCTGCAGGAGTCAGCTATTGTTCCTAGCCACATGGCTCATTAATATTCACTGCACACTGTGTTGTTCAAGTAGGAGCTTATCTGTGATCAGGAAGCAGGCAGGACATGACGACACATTTGACAGAAAAACATGGAGCCTGCCTTGAGCTGTCAGGAGCATCTATCTCTGCATATACTATATACAAATTCTGTGAAATCCAAACGTGGACAGTGAAATGCATATGTAATGTAAGTACAGCCAATCTTTAGCTATTGATATATGTGTTTATTTTCTCTGAGACCTTATACCTAATAGCTCCTCTTTAAGCTAATAAAATAGCACCTTCCCCTTTAAATACAAATAGCATGCAACTCTCCACTCACACAGTTCACACAAGTTCACTGCAGTGAGCATTCATGCAAAAAATATATAAAAATTGGGATCCCAGTAAAAGGTCAAAAGTCAGGTTATTACCTCCAGTTCATGCACATTTGGCTTTTGAATGTATAAAATCTCACAATGTGAGTATATTCCGTATCTCTTATGCAAAACCTTTCCTCTATTGTAGATTAGTTGCACATTGGTAATGGATACCTCCTTGTTGTCACTGTTAATATTAGTTCAAGCACATTTAAGCAGTGATTGAATATGGGTTAATACGAATATAGTCTGTATACTGCACCAGTCACTCCTTCCGTAAGCGGATCCTCTTGTTGTTACCTTCCTTCCGCCTCCAATCTCACTGGCCTCGTGGTGTATAGCGGGGGAATCAGCTGGTAGTGTTCAAATAGATGACAAGTCCGTATATGCACCGCTGCCGTCCTCTGCAGACGAACGGTCTAACAAGCGGTGATCTCGTTCCACGCTGGTCTGGGCAATCCCACAGTGACGTCACTGATTGCGTAGTTACGTTAGGACACTGACGTTTCGGGAGGTAACGCCTCCCTTCTTCAGAGCTGCCCATCAGATGCCTCCTCCAGCTTATGAACGATCCTCCTACCACTAGGATCCGCCCACTCTTCCTTTGTAGCAGCTTGCTCTGCGAAGCCCTTATAGATCCTTTCAGAAATTGTATATACGTATCTGTATAGTGAACCTCTTCCCTTTCTGATCAGCCACAATGTGCAAAACATCCAATTCTTGCATTCAAGTGGGGAAAAAAAGAAAGAAAATCTTCTCCACATTATAAGAAAAAGGAGAAACTTTTCCACAGATTCTATTTAACCTATTGTAAAAAAGCATAAAATTCAAAGTCGCAGTTTAACCCTTTCGGAGTCATAGTGTCCAATGAGTATATCCACAGGGATTCTGTACGTGATAGTCTTTTTATATAGTCCCCACCTCTCCAATCTCTCTCCACTTTCTGTAATCCGCAAAAAGTCGTACCCTGTATTGAGCAATTGTGGAATTTCTGATAGTGTGCAGATAAAGGGTGTTTCTCATTCCCCTTCTCTATGTTGTAGAGATGTTCCCCTAACCTTTTTTTCAGGGCTCTTTTAGTTCTCCCTACGTATTGTTTTTGGCAGGGACAACATATCATATATACAACTCCTTTTGTGGAGCAGGAAAAATTTCCCTTAATAGGGAATGTGTTTCCACTGGAGGATGAGGATATTTCCTGTGTTACTCTCATACCACAAGTAGCCACACACATACCACACTCCCCACATCTTCTGAACCTATTTCCTCCATTTCTTAATTGCGGATTTGTAACAGTAGGTGCTATTGTTTGACCAATGTTAGAACTTCTCCTGAAGATAACCTTTGGATGCTGTTCAAGATATCCATTCAAATATTCATCTTCTCTCAGGATATCCCAATATTTATTCACTATTGTCTTAATTTTATACGCCTGTTCACAGTAGTCAAACAGAAATGCTGGTGAATCTACAGACCAGTTCTCCCCATATTTCTTCCCTGTTATTAATTCTCCTCTATTCACACTCATTGTCTCATTTATAGCTTTTTCTAAAGCCTCATCATCGTAACCTTTTTCTTTAAAGCGGTTGCTGAGAATTTCTATTTGGTTATCCAAATCTTCAGGTTTGGAACAATTACGTTTTAAACGTAAAAATTGTCCTTTTGGCACATTGACCAGCCATCTGGCCAGATGGCAACTGTTAATGTCAATGAAACTATTACAGTCCACTGGCTTAAAAAAAGTCTTTGTGTGTAATGCAGCACCATCCAAAAATACTGTAAGATCCAAAAAATTCACATTATTTATACTGTTTTCCATTGTAAATTTGAGATTATACTCATTTAGATTGATATCCCGAAAAAAAACTTTCTAGAGAGGTAGAGTCCCCCCGCCATATAAAAAATGCGTCATCAATGAAACGGCGCCAGAACACGAGGCCCGCGCCGGGGCACACGGACCACTGGTCGAGAACACACTCCTCCCAGTGGGCCATGTACAAATTAGCAAACGCCGGCGCGAACCTCGTGCCCATCGTCGTTCCCGTGTACTGTAAATAATAATTTCCATCAAAATAAAAATTATTATGTTTTAGTATAAAATTCATAGCTTCCAATATAAACCCTATCTGCTCCTCCTTTAAATTTTCATCCTGCAATAAAAAGTGCTTGGCCGCCTGTAGGCCTTTCTCATGTTCAATTACTGTATATAGTGAACTCACGTCAATCGTACAGAGTATATCTCCTACTTGCCATTTAAATTGTTCCAATTCTCTCAAAAAATGTCAAGTATCTTTTAGATATGCTGGTGTCTTAACAACCTGCTTTTGCAAAAATCCATCGACATATTTGGATAGGTTAGCACTTAAAGACCCTATCCCCGATATTATGGGGCGACCTGGGGGGTTCTCTAAGTCCTTATGCACTTTAGGTAGATGGTAATACACTGGCAGTCTAGGTTTGTCTACCAGTAAAAATTCATATTCCTTCCTGGTGATTATTCCCATACTTTTTCCTTCGTCCAGGAAATCTTTTAGTTTCTTTGTATACATAGTAGTTGGATCCCCCCCTCAATCTTTTATAGGTTTTAGCATCTGTTAGTTGTCTATAAGCTTCCTTTATGTAATCTTCCGAGTCTTGTAGTACTACCCCACCCCCCTTATCTGCTGGTCTGATGGTTATTGTGTTGTCATCTTTTAGGGCCCTCATGGCTTTTCGTTCCCCACAAGTTAAATTATCCCTATATTTACTGTCAAAGTTGGTCCTTTTAATTTCTTGAGAAACCATTGTTTCAAATGTGCTCATTGCTTTACTATATTCATATGTTGGAAAGAATTGTGATTTTGGCTTCAAATCAGTATGGCAATATTTTGATTCCATTATGTCCTGCTTTTTCATACAAGTATTCTTAGCAAAATGCTTTTTCAAACACAATTTTCTCATGAATCTTTTCAAATCCACAAACATATTGAATTTATTCGCCCTAGATGAAGGTGCAAATTTTAAACCTCTATTAAGTATCAATATCTCAGATTCTGACAGAACTTTCTTACTTAAATTAAAAATCCCTTTTGGAAGCACAGGCATAGTTTGTCGTGTCAGTCTTTGGGTTTTTTTGGAGTCCTAACGTAACTACGCAATCAGTGACGTCACTGTGGGATTGCCCAGACCAGCGTGGAACGAGATCACCGCTTGTTAGACCGTTCGTCTGCAGAGGACGGCAGCGGTGCATATACGGACTTGTCATCTATTTGAACACTACCAGCTGATTCCCCCGCTATACACCACGAGGCCAGTGAGATTGGAGGCGGAAGGAAGGTAACAACAAGAGGATCCGCTTACGGAAGGAGTGACTGGTGCAGTATACAGACTATATTCGTATTAACCCATATTCAATCACTGCTTAAATGTGCTTGAACTAATATTAACAGTGACAACAAGGAGGTATCCATTACCAATGTGCAACTAATCTACAATAGAGGAAAGGTTTTGCATAAGAGATACGGAATATACTCACATTGTGAGATTTTATACATTCAAAAGCCAAATGTGCATGAACTGGAGGTAATAACCTGACTTTTGACCTTTTACTGGGATCCCAATTTTTATATATTTTTTGCATGAATGCTCACTGCAGTGAACTTGTGTGAACTGTGTGAGTGGAGAGTTGCATGCTATTTGTATTTAAAGGGGAAGGTGCTATTTTTATTAGCTTAAGGTCAAGGCATCATTTTTATATTAATAAAGATCATAATTCTTTATAAGCGCTGTGGACAATTTTACTTATAAAGTCTATAAATTTGCTATATCTATAATTTACAGCTCACTGCCTCCTTTGCCAAGCCCTTTGTCTACTCCCCCAGTGTCTCCACCCCACTACCCTCTAGACTGTAAGCTCGCAAGGGCAGGAACCTGCCCCTTATGTATCCTGTTTCTGTGCATTTTATCAAATGAACATACTTCAGTATTGGTGATGTTTTTCAAGCTACACCCATTGTATTGATATTTGCATCCCTAGCTCTGGGCCCGATTGTACAGCAAGTTGAATTGCTCATGTATCTATGTTCCCCATTATTGTATGTTTTTGTACATTGTACTGCGCTACAGAAGATGTTGGGCCTATATAAATAAATAATCAATGAATTAACCCATCACACACAGGTTTGTCAAGATGCCAATTTCCTTTATCTTTGGAACTGGCTGTATCTTTGGAACTGGCTTCTGCTGCATCTACATACTGATATTGTGACAATAGGAAAAGGATCATACAGATATTTCAGTGCAGGTTTAAGGCTATCTTCCACTCTCATGGGCTACTCACTGGGACAATGGCGAGCACCGTCTTGGCAGATGTGTGCTGGAAAAGAACATCCAGGAAGGAGATGACTTGCAGGGTCTTTCCCAAGCCCATACTATGTGCCAGAATACAGCCGAAGCCACTGCTAGAGGAGAAGCGATCCAGAGACTCCACCAAGTTATCATACAGAAAGCGGATGCCTCCAATCTGAGAACGCAGAGAATGAAGAATGAACGGAGTAGAAAATCCACAAATAATGAGTTAAAAGGTGTTTCAGTGATTGTGATATAAATCCAAGGAAGCCCAGAACTAGGTCAACATTACACAATGTTACCTGTAGTCCCACAGCACCAAAAAAAACAAAAAAACAAAAACAGAAGATGTCTGCTCCCCAATCCACAACACAACAATAAATACTTTCTTCCCAACAAAGATGAAGATTTCCTTTTCTTTTAGCACATGCAGATTCAGCTTCAATGTATCCAATTAAGAGGCAGAAAAAAGGAATGTTTTCATACCTAACCTTCTCAGACTGGCTAGGACAGGTTGCATGGGGGTCTTCTACTCACCTGATGAGGTTTTACTGCTCGTGCCAACTGAGGAGCCAGGAAGATGTCCTTCTCATTGGGTGGGTGGTTGATGTTGACAAGTACCCGGCCTATAGGGTCTGGCTGATTCAAAGCATCGTTGACATGAGAACCACTGTTCTCTGTATCTAGGTCATGATCACCGTCACCAAGGGCTTCACTGCCGTCTAGACTCTGTAGGGACTCTTCCTCTCCAGAACTCAACTCAATCACTTCTGTATTGGAGGAGGAAGAATGAGGAAGTCATACAGAAGAGGAGAGTGTGGCAGGAGAAACGTGAAGAGTAGCGAGCAGGAGTAAAGAATAGGGAATGCATATAAAGGAAATTGATGGGTCATATTCAACATATTCAAAAGGAGAGGAAAGCCAATTGGTGGAACACAGATGGAGAAGAGGAACATGAGGAAGGAATAGTGGAGGAGGAAGGTGAAGGTCATGGAAGAGGAACGTGTGATGGCATGAATAATACAGATGAAGAAAAGAAGAAAAGGTTAATGGGGATAGGATAGGGAGGAGTAATGGAAATGGTGAAAGTGATGAATGAGGAATTAAAGAAATAGAATTAGGGAGTGAAAAAAAGAGGACGGAGAGCATTGTGGAAAATATATTGGGGGGGAGGAGAACAGACAAACTGACAAGTAGTGGGGACGAGTAAACAATGTATTTCTCCCAGAAGCACATTATTATAATTTATGTCAGTCCGCAAACGATGCCCAACGTATAAACGTATCTCACCATCTTTCTCCTCATCTAGTTTCCTCTGAAAATCGTCATCGCTTTCCGCACTGCTGCTGTCCAGACAAATGACCTCCTGGCTCCCCACTATCTGTGACACCTCTGCAGGCCGGAGCTCAATTTCCTCTGCAAAAAGTAAACATATCAAGCACTTGTTTACAGGTACGCTCAACACACCGTCAATGTTTCTCAGCTTAAATAATCATTCATAATTATTTTGTCTGAAAATCTAGAGCATGTACAGATGTCCTTGAATATCAGTGGTCTCCCCTCTAGTAATGCACTGGGATGGATTACTGTTCCTTGGCATTTATTGTCCTGAAGGAACTTTCTTTATAGAATACCCGAACTTAAATGTGACATAATGAGATAGACATGTGTATGTACAGTGCCAAGCACACAAATAACTATGCTGTGTTCCTTTTTTTCTTTCTCTGCCTGAAAGAGTTAAATATAAGTTATGCAAGTGGCTGACTCAGTCCTGACTCAGACAGGAAGTGACTACAGTGTGACCCTCACTGATAAGAAATTCCAACTATAAAACGCTTTCCTAGCAGAACATGGCTTCTGAGAGCAAGAAAGAGGTAAAAAAGGAGAATTTCTTATCAGTGAGGGTCACACTGTAGTCACTTCCTGTCTGAGTCAGGACTGAGTCAGCCACTTACATACTTGATATTTAACTCTTTCAGGAAGAGAAATAAAAAAAGGAACACAGCATAGATATTTGTGTGCTAGGCACTGTACATACACAAGTCTATCTCATTATGTCACATTTCAGTTCGGGTATCCTTTAACCACTTAAGCCCGAAGGGTTGAAATTTTTTTACATCCGAGCAACTTTCACCCCCCATTCATTTGCCAATAACTTTATCACTACTCATCACAATTAATTGATCTATATCTTGTTTTTTTCCGCCACCAATTAGGCTTTCTGTGGGTGGTATATTTTGCTAAGAGCCACCTTACTGTAAATGCATTTTAACAGGAAGAATAAGAAAAAAATGGAAAAAATTCATTATTTCCCAGTTTTCAGCCATTATAGTTTTAAAATAATACATGCCTCCATAATTAAAACTCACGTATTGTATTTGCCCATATGCCCCGGGTATTTCACCGTTAAAATTATGTCCCTATCACAATGTATGGCGACAATATTTTAAAATTGGAAATAAAGGTGCATTTTTTCCGTTTTGCGTCCATCACTGTTTAGAAGCCCATAATTTATTAAATCATATTGATATACTCCTTTGACATGAATATTTAAAAAGTTCAGACCCTTAGGTAACTATTTATGGTTTTTTTTTTTTTTATTATTGTAATTTTTTTTTTTTTTTATTTAAACTTGTATGTGGGTATTTTTTGGTGTGGGAGGTAAACAGGGTTTTTTTAAATATATTTATAGGTTTATTCTTAAAACTTTTTTTTTAAGGTGTAATTTGCTATTTGGCCACCAGATGGCCAGAATCAAAAAGTCCTGGGAGCGATCGATCTCGCTCCCAGGCAGAAGAAAGGAGACCAGAGCTCAGAAAAGCCGCAGCGTCTGAAGAGACGCTGTCGGCTTTTCTCCGGGGGGGTCCGATCAGCGAAAGGGATTTATAATCCCTTTCACTGATCGGTGGGCTAGCGGCCAGCAGCGGGGGCGCGCACGGGGGGGGGGGGCCCGCGGGTGCGCGCGCGACCCGCGGGAGTGCGCGCAGCCCAACTGGACGAGAAATCTCATCCAGTTGGGCTTAAGTGGTTAAGCTCCCACAGAGAGACACTATTTGTCCTTCAATCAAACAAAACAGAAGTTTCTTTGCCAGGAGTCGACAGCACTCATGCTGAAACGATCACCTGAAATGATCAGGAACAATTGTTTCAGGAGACCTCTCCAAAGTACTGTAGGTAACTTAAGCATTGGATACATCAGACATTTGAATGGAAGAGTTGTGTGTCACAATAAAAAGATCTAATAAGTAGTTGAATGCAGTTTCTTGGTAAAAACTAACTGGAAAAGGGCTACCACCACACAAATGAAAGGATTACTAAAAGAAGCAATGAGAAATATAGACAACGAGAAATATAAAAATCCTTCCAAAACGTACCATTCAGGAAGTCCAGAGAATCAGCTGGTATGGTGGGGATCATAGGCAAGGGATAATCTTTCCTCTGTTGTTCCAGACGCTTGCGTCTCTCCAGCTCCTCCTGCTGCGCAGTCTTGGTCTGAGCCTCTAACTGATCCTCACGTAGCAGCTTTCTGTAGCAGACAAGAGTAAGCAGAGTTAGCACAAGAAAAGGTCCAGCACTAGTCCCACAGAACTTGTATTTCGGTTAGGTGAATGCTGAGGAGGATGGGGGAGGCCTCTTTAGGATCCAAAGGTTTCCCCTTCTAGAGGGAAGTACCCCCTAGGACAGGCATGGGCAAACTTGGCCCTCCAGCTGTTAAGGAACTACAAGTCCCACAATGCATTGCAGGAGTCCTACAGCCACAGTCATGACTCATAAAGGCAAATGCATTGTGAGCTGGAGGGCCAAGTTTCCCCATGCCTGCCCTAGGAGCACATTTTTTCACTACAGGTACACTTTAATTGTTCCCTTGGTAGCTCTACCTCAATTATAGCAGAAAATAAACGTATACTTCAAAAAAAAACAAAAAAAAAAAAAACAAACAAACACCAGTTGCCTGGCAGTCCTGCTGATATCCTGCTGGTCAGTAGGGTCTAAATCTAATCTTGTCAGATTTGTCATAGACAACTGATCTGCAGGCTTGTTCAGGGTCTATGGCTTAATGTAATAGAGGCAGAGGATCAGCAGGACAGCCAAGCAATGTGCATTATTTAAAAGGAAATAAAAACGTCAGCCTCCATATTCTTCTCACTTTAGTTGTCCTTTAACCACTTCACCCCAAAGGGGTTTTTACCCTAGGGCCCATTTCCACTATCGCGAATTCGCATGTGTTTTTCGCATGCGAATTCGCATAGCAATACAAGTGAATGGGACTGTTTCCACATGTCAGGATTCCTTTGCGTTTTTCTGTGCAGAAAAAATTTGCATGGCAGAGCCATCAGAATTCGCATACCGCTATGCGAATCGCATACAATGTATTTAATAGGAAATTTGCATGCGGTTTGGGTATGTGAATTTTCATGCGAATTCGTATAGAAACAATCATACCAGCACTGCCATGGTTAAATTCGCATACATCGTCATTCATGCGAATTCTCATGAAAATTCGCATAGATCCGCATGCGAAATTCGCATCCGCATGCGAATTTTTCCCTCGGCGATTCCCACCGCACAAGTGGAAATGCAGCCTAACGGACAAGAGCAATTTTCACCTGTCAGTGCTCCTCACTTTTATTTGCCACTAACTGTACTACTACTTATCGCAACAAAAGTGATCTATACCTTGTTTTATTCGCCACCAATTAGGCTTTCTGTAGGTAGTACATTTTGCTAAGAATTATTTTATGCTAAATGCATTTCAATGGGAAATATAAGAAAAAAAATGAAATAATTCATTATTTCTCAGTCCTTTCGGCCATTATAGCTTTAAAATAAAACATTCTTCTGTGGATAAAACCCACACATTTTATTTGCCCATTTGTCCTGCTTATTAAACCATTTAATTTATGTCCCCATCTCAATGTATGGTGAAATATATATATATTTTTTTCAATCCAGTCCCTAATTTACAAGCCCCATATAGTAAAATAATAGTACTATTCCCTCATAAAATACAGGCAACTGTTTATGTATTTTTTTTAAACTGATTTTTTTTTTTTTTTACAAGTGTGTGGGGGGTGGGGGTCTTTGGAAGTGGAAGGGATTAATTGAATACATTTTTAATTATAAGTGTATGTGTAAACGAGTACAGTGTGTGCGTAATACTTTTGCCCACTAGATGGCGCTGCAAACCCTCCTGTTTTACAGGAAGTGTTCACTTTTTTTTTATTATACATTTTACTAGCTGCTATCTTTTTTGAATGGACATGGCCCCTGATTAGGGTCATGTCCATTCATTGCGATTGAGTAGAGGGAACGCTCGTTCTCCTTCTCCAATCACAAACCGCTGTATCCCGGAGGAAAACAGTGGTGGGGAGTCGCGCACGCACGCACAGCAGCGATGGTAACAAGGCAACGCATAAAAACGTCCTGGAGTCGTTAACAGGCTCCAACAGAATGTTTTAATGCAGCGGCGTCGGTAAGTGGTTAAAGCGACCCCGAGATGGGGCCACAGGGATAAAATATACTTACCCGGGGCTTCCTCCAGGACCCCCCCCCCACATATAGCTCCCAAGCCGCCCTCTACTGACTTCCCCTTCTTCTGAAATTCGCCCTGGAAAGTCCTCTGGTCCAGGGCCAACTACATATACGTGGCCCGGCCACACGTTCACGTCATCGGGAGCGCACTGCGCCAGCGCAGAACACTCCCAGGTGACAGGAGCAAGAAAGGGACGTGCGGCTGACCGGACTGCCCATGTGCAGTTGGCCCTGAACCATAGGACTTTCCAGGGCGAATTGCGGAAGGGGAAGTCAGAAAAGGGCAGCTTGGGAGCGAGGAGGAAGCCCCAGGTAGGTATATTGTATCCTTGTGACCCCATCTCAGGGTTACTTTAAAGGTTGCATCAGAAATTTCCCTCACATCCTGGGAAGTACGAAGGATAAATTACATGCTAATCTTCCAAGCTGAAGCAAATTGTTGCGATTTGTATGCAGCTTGGATTGCAGCCAAATACAGCTGCTGTCATTTTGGATTGTCCTGATTCCTGCTACAAATGAACTATGTAACAAAGGGTTGGAGGGAGAAGAACTTGAGAACTTCACAAACCATAGCAGTACAGAGATATCAGTGATGATTATCCACGATCTCATTCACAAGCGGCACAGCAGAATAAGGTCCATCAGCAATGCATGGTGACTCTAATGCAAGGTTTTCTGATCTTATCTACAAAATATCCACTTTTCCTCTTCCAAGATCAGTGAAAGAAAAGTATTAAAACTTAACCTCTTAGCAGCCCTGCATGAGTGGGCTCGTTTTAGACAACTTGTGGCAGGTCATCCGGAGCCGGCTAAAATCATTTTGCTGCCTAATGCAGCTATGTAGAGGGTGCAGGGAGTGTTTTTATATTTACCTGTCTGGACGGCTGGATTGGCTTCTTCTCTTCCTCCACCCTCAGCAATGCAATCCCAACATAGTCTTCTGTAATATCATGTGATCGGGGCTCAGAGGATAGTGTCAGCAATGCTGGGCCACTCAATGTTGGAAGAGGGGTGATAAGACCATTACCCCCTCTTCCAAACACCGGGCGACCCTGCAACGCTGACACTATACTCTGAGCCCCGATCACATGTAATATCATGTGATCAAAAGCCAGAAGAGGATGTCGGGATTGCATTGAAATGGGTGGAGGAAGAGTAGCCGATCCAACTGTCCACAACACCGCAGCGAGTCACGTCTGACCAGACGCGACATGGTTTTTGGTAGCTGGGCAATTTGCAGCCAAATAGCGCTCAGCGGCTGGCACACAGGAGACAATTGTCAGACAAGTGTGCAGTCCAGCCTCATGTGTGAAAGAGGCCTTATGGCTGCAAGATGGAATGAGAAACATCATTTTAGGGCAGAGACACATTTACTACACTGGGCGGAAACATATTTACTTTGCACTTTAAAGTGAACCTCCAGACTAAAAATCTACTCAGCAGCACTGAAAAGGTTTGGTGTTTCTTTAACAGTTTCACAGCATCAGAACTTTGTTTTTCTTATCTAAAACTCATTTTTAGCTGCACAGAAGAAAACTGCCCGGGCATTTTTCCCCTGATGCTGTGCAAAGCATGATGGGATTTTTTTTTTATTTGAGATTTGAAGCCCAGCACGTGCAGCTGGGAGGGGTGATCAGGACACAGGACAGTTGGAACTGTGTCTCATGCTCCCTGTCACCTCCTTTCAACCAAAAAGATGGCTGCCCCCATGAAATCACAATCATTTGCCTGTTCTTTTAAAACCGGGTTAGTAAGAGATTATATTCCCTATCTATTTTAATTAATACAGCTAATGTAACAATGACAGTATGTTTGTTTAGGCTGAAGTTCCCCTTTAACCTTATACTAGGTTTCCCCAAATGAAAAAAACTTGCCTCGCATGGTCATTGCTGTACACACTGCCAATACCACAATTCAGCTCAAAACTTCCAGGTTTCTCAGCGCGCGCGTGTTTATATGCACAGCAGACATACTGTACAGGCACTGCTCACATAATGCACCCACATGAAACTGAAGAGACATGATATTATAACATTAGCACTAGAAATACAGCAGAGGATTTGCTGCTGCTCTCTCCTTTGCTATAATTATGAGGTGTTGTGTCAGCTGTTCTCTGCAATATAAACTCTACATTATCAAGACACAAAAAAAAAAAAGTTTAGAAGTGATGCTGGTACTGTGGTAACCATGGTGATAAATGAATAATGAGCTGTCGCTATGGCACTGGAGGAATTCTTAGTTCCATTTCTGGTCTCTGTGCTTCTACTGAAGACTTTTCCACAAGCCAAGCTATGACTGCGTACAATGTCGGCAGTCCACAAGACACTCACCGGATGTTTCGCCTCAGATTGGAAGTCTTTAGCAAATTTGTCGCCTTGGCCTCATCATTAGCCCCATCCTTCTCCTCCTGCCCACTCTGTCCTGAGGTAGCCGACTGTTTGACCTCATCTCCTTCATGTTCTGAGCTGTCGGCACCCAACGCCGCGCTCTGAGACTTCTCTGTAAGAAGAAAACAATACCATTAGTCTACCACACAAGACCTGAAAGCAGACAAATATTTGCCAAATTATTGTATTTACTGTAATAAGTTAAACAGTGCAGTCATGTTCTGCTGCGATTTACAGAAATCACTGATATATTCACATTAGTCTGGACCAGAGGCGCTTACATTCTAATAGTCACTGCACATGGAAACTACTACAACATTTTTATACAAATCATACACCAATAGGGGGTCATTACCAACAGCAGCGTCCCTACCACTACCCCAGTGCACCAATCAGTTCTCTCAAATGCTGCCTTGTGCCTCTGTCTTTAAATCTTCAACCCCCCACCCCCACCAACCACCCTTGTGCCCCTGTGCAGCAAACACGCCCCCCTGACTGATTTTACCAGCGCTTTATGCACTTAAACGCGATCGCTGCAGAATCATGGAAAAATGCTGCAAGCAATGCGTTTTGCAATTGCCGCTAATCGCGAATAACCTGCAATCGCGGCAGTGAGATCACTGCCATATAGTTAATGTTGTGCTAGCGGTTCGGCAACTAATCCCCTAAGTGAGAACGGGCCCTAAAGCTGTTAAACAAGTAACTTCCTTCTCTACTTCCCTCTAGATTCATTCAAATAGTATGAACTGGACTCCAGGCAGTCCGGTACTTGCAAGCAGGTTACGTTCCAGGAGACTGTTCGTAAGCAAGTTGAGTCCTGCGTTAATGATTTATTTCCATAAAACTCTGGATTTGGATATGCAGGTAGTCCCCGACTTAAGAACGCCCCGCCGATAAGAGGAACAAGTCAATGGAATAATGGAAACAAGTAAAAACATTTTCTTTTTTTGTAAAAAAAAAAAACAAAAAAAAAACCTTGTGGCTTTTGAGAACATCAATTAAAAAAAAAATGTAGTGGAGGAGGTGTCAGAGCGGGACACTGGAGACACAGGGGGGTACAGTATACAGGAGTCAGAGATGGCACAGTGTTCCGAGGTCGACACTTATAACGGAACTGTAGACAGGTATCAAACACACGGTTTTACTTACCTGGGGCTTCTGCAAGCCCCCAGCAGCCATCCTGCCCCGCGCCAGTCCTCCACGAGCCTCCGTTCTCCCACTGCTGTACCGTTCGACTTGTAAGTCGAGGCCATCGCAGCCCTGCCAAACGTAGCTTTACTTCACCATCCCCCTCTGCAATAGTGGGGAACGCAAAGAAAGGATATGAGTGGCCAGAGCCGTGCAGGCGCAGTGGCCTGGCGGCGAAACTGAAAGTAGATGGCGGCGGGAGAACAGAGGCTCGTGGAGGACCGGCACGGGACAGGACAGCTGCTGGGGGCTTGCAGAAGCCCCAGGTAAGTGAACCAGTGGAAATGAGGTGACACGGAGAAGGACACTGGAGGCAAAGAGGAGGTTCAGTGGTCAGAGATGGCACAGTGTTCCAACTTAAGAATGGATTCAGGTTAAGAACGAACCTACATTCCCTATCTTGTTTGTTTATTGGTTGTTTATAATGTCCTTTTTAAGTGTTTTAAGCATTCACATACGAGTCCCTGTTTGCGGCTCGGCAAGAAATTGCTCTCAGTTGGTTTGCCCGTCCCCCCTCAGTTCTCATGCTGGGTTAAATGCTTGGATTAGGGTAAGCTGGTACACGGTGCACACATCGAAAACATGTACAGCAGTACCATCCGGTCTGGAATAAATGGAGAGAACGTTCATAAGTTGTAATAGAGTTTTCTCACTGCCTATTAGTTGCTTAGAGGCAAGTACAGAGGGCTGGTACAGGTTTATAAGTAAATTTGCTCAATGATATCCTTTACGCACTTTGAGTGGCGGCTATTTATCCTTAATTGTGTAAAGTAAACATCATTACTAATCATCAGCTGCATCAAGTGCCTAAAACTCACTCAAAACATGTAAACGGTCTCTCCCTGATATACCATGGCCTGGGGTGCTTACCTTCAGTCTAACATTGACACTTTCTTATAAAACAACGCTGACTGTATGTTGTTCCCAATTGTATTAATCTTTGTATTTTCATTGTCTATATGAATATGCTGAATGCTGCAACCTTTTTACTAACCCTTTTTTTGTTTAAAGGACCACTATTGTAAAAATCATAAACATTTAAAATGCATGTAAATGCATTCAAATAAGAAGTAGATTTATTCCAGAGAAAAATGAGGCATAAATTACCTTTCTCTTATGTTGTTGTCACTTACAGTAGGTAGTAGAAATCTAACAGAACCAACAGGTTTTGGAGTAGCCCATCTCCTCATGGGGTATTATTAGGGGTTTCTTTATCTTTAAAAGCACTTTGCGAATGTCAGTTGCTTTGTTCAACTGCCAAAACAATGTGAAGCCAGCAGGGAGGCTGGCCAGCATCCTTATATAAATCATTTTCAAGTAGAGAGTCTTTATAAAGAATAAAAGCCTTGCTGAGAATCCCCCATGAAGAGATGGACTAGCCCAAAACCTGTCAGGTCTGTCAGATTTCTACTACTTATTTTAAGTGACAGGAACATAGGAGAAAAGTAATTTATGGCTCAATTTACTCTGGAAGAAATTTACTTCTTATTTGTATGTTATTACGTATGTTTTAAATTTTAAATTTTTTCACAATATGTGAAGTGTTTTAAAAAAGTGTTTTAAGTGGATCTGAACTCTTGCATCGGACAGAAGGAAAACAGAGAAATGCACCCGTATGAATTTGGAGAGTTTAGCCTCTCTAATTCTGCCTTATTTGTGTCTAATCACGGGTTCTAATTTGATCTCTCCACTGTGCCACCTGACTGCCACGGAAGATAAGCTCATTTGAAAGCACAGCATGTTAACAATATGTCTGCTTCCATGAAAGCACGAAGTAGAAACCTTACAGATAGTTTTCAGGATTTGTATCAGCTGTAACAAAAATGTTTTCTTCTTTATAAAGGTTATTATGCTGTCTTTTAAAGCTGAGATGAAGTTCTGAGTTCAGGTCCGCTTTAGACTACTTATTTTAGTTTATACAATACTACAATAAACTGTACCATACTGCAACATTTAACAAAAATATGTAATAAAGCAGTATTGTATACTTTGTACATGAAGACAACTTTGTGTCTCTGAGACATAGTAACTTGAATCATATGTAAGTGGAGGACTGTCTGTACTGACTAAAGAGGTTTGACAAAGTTTTTAAACTTTGCAGCTGATACTATTTCTTCAAAGTAAGACCATAAATCCCAAGTGTTCTAACCATTTAATAATGTGGGAGGGAGTCAGGAGGCAACAATGGCTTATTCAGAGAACCACTGGGAAGGATAAGTCTGATTTCTCCCATCATCTTATGCAAGCAGGTTTAGCAGCCGGTGCAGTTACGTAAAAAGACACAGTGACATTATATAAGGCTGGCTGGAGACCAAACACTGCTGTGGGTGTCACTAAAGTCTACAGTGACCTCGGCGCAGAACATTCTGGCCGTCGTGTGAAGTCTTTGTCATGCACATTCACACACTTAGAATAAACACAATTATACATAAAGGGCAAAGCAGGGAAAAGGGAAATCTGCAGAAAGGCTGGTGGTGCTCAAATATACTACATAATGGGTGAAGACGTGATCCCTAATGGGAACTAGATATCTCCCAGTGCCAACATGCTACTAAGAGATTCATATGTGAACAGCGGCAAATACACATACTACAGTCATTAAAGGAATCTACATCATCTGTCACAATCAGTAATCCCATTACTACAGTCAGGGCTGGTTCACACTGGGGCAATTCTTCAGCACTTTGCTGATCGCCGGCGATCAGCAAAGCGATGCTACAATGTATCCCTATGGATACATTCACACTGCAGTGGTTGCAATTTTGTATGCAGCGTTTTGGGGGGCGATTGCTCTGTGATTCTATTGAACGGGATCACGAGATTTTGCCCACAAATTGCGATTGCGGGCAAAGCGCCAAGTGTGAACCGGCCCTTACAGCTCCACTACAGGCACAACCGTTTTCCTACAACTGTGTTAGTCCGGTTTCACACTGCTGATTGGTGGTAGCAGTGCAGCACTCCACCGCCAAGAACAGACGTTCGGGGATAACCGCGTTAGTAGACCGTAATCCGTTTGGCAGCCCGACAAGCAGGAAGGGATGCTCACTTCCTGTTGGCGAATAGATCATGTGCGTGGAAGCATATTGCTAAAATACATTTCTACGCAACGTGTAAAACTGCAGAGGTCCGTGACTTCCGGTCCACCACACATCGCCACAGGAGCCGCACGGTAACGTAGGTATTCACTCACGTTAGATAGGATAGTTCCAGCGCACGGCAAGCAATGTGAACTGCCCCATAGACTTTCATTGCTCTTGCGGTAGACTGCGCCAGTGTGAAAGGGTCCTAAAGCAAAACTTGTTTTTGTTGGTATAGAAGATCTTTCATTATCAGATCCCAGACACAGGCCACATATAGTACCACAGACTCTCAGTGCTATAGGCAGCAATCTTCTCAAGAGATTCAGTCTGTGCCTTCCCAGATTGAACAGCAGTAGAGTGAAATCAAATCAGTCTGAAACTGTCTCCCTCTTCTAGTTACAGAAGCCTCATTTCACATAAATAAGTAAAGTAAAAAACCCTGTTATCCAGAACTCAGGCATTCGGCAGCCTCAACCAACCAATCGGCATGCCTAAGGCCTCGTTCACAACATTTAGCAGAGATGGCCGTGCGATTGGAAAGCAACTGTTATGATCGAAAGCCATCTGCACTACAGTGAATGGATCTGCACTGCAATTCTCGAAAAATGCATGCTGCAGTGCGATAGCACATTGCACTGCTGTGCAGCACATATGATGGGAATGGTAGAATGGCTGTCTATGCCCTCCTACCATTCTTGCGTGTCGCACAGTATACATGCTGCCGAATTGTGCACAGCAGCGTGTTTAGTCTGAACGAGGCCTAAAGGGGAAATGTGTGGGGGGGTGGGGGGAACTTTAGCCTTTTACAGAACTGTGCACAGCAGAAGCGACTTACCAAACCTCCAAGCGCCATCTTCTCCACTTCCTGATGCTCCAGCAGCTTTCCTGTATGGGTCCCAGTGTGTCACCTGATGCGCATCGGGTCACATGCAAGCTTTGGGAGCTGTACAGAGAGAACGGAGGAAATCTGCTGGGAGCTGCAGGAAGTATAGAAGACAGTGCTCGGAGGTTTGGTAAGTCACTTCTGCTGTGCACAGATCTGCAAAGGGGGAGGTTAATGTTATTTTAGTACCGGTTGCTCGACTTTTCAAGCTTGACTTCTCAAGTAACCGGCAAGCACACCTATACTGGGGGTCTCACTGTACCACAGAAACTTACCAAATACAGAGTAAAAAACAAAAAAAAAACCCTGTAGATTTAGTACTGTTCCAACAGATTGGCTTTAAACAGATAATGCAAAAATTTAAATTTAAAAAACAAAACAAACAAAAAAACAGCACTATTTATAATACTCACAAAAGCAGAAAAAGGAAATGAACATCTTTCCCCCCTTTGCGGTCAACTTTAGCCGGCTTTCTACATTTTTTTTTTAAAGGGGGTGGGGGGGGGGGGGGGGGGGGGGTTTAATGGAACTAGTAGCAAAAATCAGGTGCAATTATTTCTCAAAGTGTCTGAGCATGCTTGAGCGTCTCTGACAAAACATCAGTCCTTCCGCACTGTGGTCCAAAAATACGTTTTGTTTCTGCAGTTGGGCTTTAACCTCCCTGGCATTATAATTATTTTCAGATTTAAAGTGAACCTCCAGACTAAAAATCGACTCAGCAGCACTGAAAAGGCCTGGTGTTTCTTTAACAGTTTCACAGCATCAGAACTTGGTTTCTCTTATACAAGCCTCATTTTTAGCTGCACAGAAGAAAACTGCCCGGGCATTTTTCCTCTGATGCTGTGCAAAGCATGATGGGATTTCTGATGTTGTTCTCGTTCTGCTGTTTTGGTGCAATTTTTTTTTTTTTACATTTTGAATTTGACATTTGAAGCCTAGTTTGTGCAGCTGGGAGGGGTTATCAGGACACAGGACAGCTGGAACTGTGTCTCATGCTCCCTGTCATCTCCTTTCAACCAAAAAGATGGCTGCCCCCATGACAAAGATGGCAGCCCCCATGAATCACAAACATTTTCCTGTTTTTTTAAAACAGGGTGGGTAAAAGATTATATTACCTATCTATTCTAATTAACATAACTAATGTAACTTAATAACAGTATGTTTGTTTAGGCTGAAGTTTCCCTTTAAGGTCTAAAAGTCATAAACATGATTTTTTACAAGATTTTAGACCAGCGGTCCCCAAACCTTTTGTGTCGAGGGCCGGGTCAACATATTTCAAACTGCTGGGGGGCCGCAGTATGCATAAAATGATGTAGAAGTCTTTGCGGACCAGATCGTGAAGCATACCCAGATGACAACCTGCAGTCCAATTGGACAGCAGTGTCACCTGATGTGAAATTCAGCGAATTACTGCTTTCTGGCTTCCATGTGGATGGGTGATGCCAGCACTGCTATTCTATATAGGGACCACAAATATTTAAATATGCAGCTGACCGTATCTATAAGTAATACATTGTGTGTGTGTGTGTGTGTGTGTGTGTGTGTGTGTGTGTGTGTGTGTGTGTGTGTGTGTGTGTGTGTGTGTGTGTGTGTGTGTGTGTGTGTGTGTGTGTGTGTGTGTGTGTGTGTGTGTGTGTGTGTGTGTGTGTGTGTGTGTGTGTGTGTGTGTGTGTGTGTGTGTGTGTGTGTGTGTGTGTGTGTGTGTGTGTGTGTGTGTACCGCTAAGGAGGTTAAATCATACATGGCAAACTCCAGCCCGTCTAGACACAAGGGAAGCGTATAGGGAAAGGAGGGGGCCACTGGACACTGGGGAACTGTATAGGGGAGGGAGGGAAAACCCCTAAACACCAGGGAACTGTACAGATGGAGGAAGGACCACTATTCACCAGGGAACTGTATTGGAGAGGGAGGAGGGCCACTAGAAACCAGGGAACTGTATAGGGAAAGGGGTGGGGGGGGAGCACTAGACACTAGGGAACTGTATAGGGGAGGGAGAGGGGACAACTAAACATCAGAGAATTGAATGGGGAGAGAGGGAAAACCACTTAACACCAGTGATCTGTATAGATGAGGGAGGACCACAAAACACCAAGGAACTGTATGGGAAAGGAGGACGGCCACTAGACATTGAGGTTGGTACACGACTTGGTCCCAGAGCTCAATTTTGTCCCACTTTTTATTTGTGTTTGACACCCCTGCTTTAAATAAATATCAACACAAAACCATCTCCTGCTTATTTAAGCAGCGTAACAGACAGAGTAAGGCTAGAGGCATACCTGCCGGCCGCGTAGACTCATCCAGAAGGCGCATCTTTCCCTCCAGTACAAGGGACAGGCTGACTGCGTGTGCTGAAGTCTAGTCTGGAACCTGAAGTGACTGGGACAGCAACTGGGAAACACACTGTAGACAGTCTAAGTTCAAACTGATCCGGGCTGCATGTCTTACATAAGAATGAAACATGCTGTAAGGAGGGGGGAGTGAAGGGAGGATTACAAAGGCAACACAGAGCATTCATCCATACTCTGAACATGTCCTCTGTCACCACCTGCTGGAGCCCCAGGGAACCACGCCCACTGCTATTAGGTAACAGCTAACCCAATTCACCATCCAGCACGCCTGTCCCTAAGCAGGGACACAGCAGTGACCTGATATAAACAGCCACAAAACAGGCACCTCTGGCAAATCACACACATTAAGGCTAAATGAGTCTGAACATCAAACAGTAAAACAGATAAACACCATTGTAAACCTTCCACAATACAATCCAGGTGTAGTGCTAGGAGAAACCCTACGATTAAATAATCAATGGGATCTTTCTAAAGGATCCCCAACGGGTAACCTCGCTGGGCCAAGCTGAAAGACACAAAGTCAGTGCTATGCGGGAAGGCAGAGGCACAGCGGAGCAGCGCATGCGTGATGTCACATGGTGGGAAGGGGAGCAGAGTGATCAAAAGAATCGTCCATCGCTCGAGTGAGTTGTCGCAGGGCGGATCGCTAGCGGTTTGCTGGCCATGGATCGGGGGGTAGTGTACACATGCTTGATAATTAGCTGAGGCAGTCATTATCATCCTTCTCAGACAACTTTAATCAAGTGCGTGTACGAGGCTTATGAGAGGCAAAAAAAATTTAAGTAAATTAAAAAAAAAAAATCAAAAAAAAAATCAGAACAAATCAGATTTAAAGGACATCCGAGATGAGAATGTGATGAGAAAAACAATTGTGTCTTTCCTCCTCATCCTAAAAATGACTTTTTTTTTTAAAGATATCCCACAGTTTTACATTATATTTAAATCTAGTTTTTAAGTTTGTACTGTTTCATTGTCTCTGCTCAATGACAACTTTATTAAAGTATGCAAGAGCTCAAATATATGAATTACTGACCTGTTTTATCTATTTCCTGGTCCAGGTAGCCATTTACTGACCGGAAAGTATTTTATGGCTGTAATTACTAATCAGTGAGGGTTATGCTATAGTCTGACCCAGTCCAACCTGGTTAGAAACTGTCACTTGCATACCTGATGTTTAAAGAGAAACTCCAACCAAGAATTGAACGTTATACCAATCAGTAGCTGATACCCCCTTTTACATGAAAAATCTATTGCTTTTCACAAACAGACCATCAGGGGACGCTGTATGACTGATTTTGTGCTGAAACCCCTCCCACAAGAAGCTCTGGGACCATGGTACTTTTGGCAGTTTGTTACAATGTAACAAGGTTCACAGACAGGAATTGGCTGTTTACAGCTGTCTAACAGCCAAAACAGCTAGCAGCAGCTACATAACCTGCCCACAGTAAAAATGTCACCATGTAATAAATGTCAGAATGTAAATCGGGGAGAGGAAAGATTTTACAATGGGCAAACACTGACTAAATCATTTATACATAATTATGGTAAAAATGAAGCACTTTTTTTTATTACATTACTTTCACTGGAGTTCCTCTTTAACTCTTTCAGGTCAAGAAGGGAAAAAAAAAAAATAAGGAACACAGCCTAGTTATTTGTGTGCTTGGCACTGTATATACACGTCTATCTCATCATGTCATCTCGGTTGCCCTTTAACCACTTGCCGACCAGGGGTGATTTGCCTGATCTGTGCTGCGTGGGCTCTCCAGCCCGCAGCACAGATCAGTATTATGCCAGGGCGATCAGACTTCCCCCCCTTTTTTCCCCACTAGGGGGATGTCCTGCCGGGGGGGTCTGATCGCCGCCGGCCATCTGCATTTTGCAGGGGGGGGGGGCTCCTCAAAGCCCCCCTCCGCAGCCATTTCCGCCCTCTGCCTCCTTACCTCCCTCCATAATGCGCAGGACGGAGTTCCGTCCTGCGCATTGAAGGATAGGCTTCCGCCTATCAGATGCCGGCGATCCCCGGCCAATCAGAGGCCGGGGATCGCCGATCTGCCCTACGGCGCTGCTGCGCAGCAGCGCCGTATGATGTAAACAGCGGGGATTTCTTACCCGCGTGTTAACATTTTGCCGGCGAGCCGCGATCGGCGGCTCTCCGGCTGTTCACGGAGACACCCTCCGTGAACTGACATGGAGCGGCCGTTTCCATGGTAACCCGCAGACGACCAGTTTACGCCGATTGGAGTTAGCTGGTCGTCAAGAGGTTAAGGCTGGTACAGACATTGGCCTCAATTCACTAAGATCATGCTGGAGATAAGGCAAGAGAAAACTTACCTCCACACAGTAAGAGAGTTATCTTATCTCTTCATTCCTTACGTTACCTCTTCTGTAGTTAATTTACCTCCTCTGTAGTTATTTTCACACTCAGTTAATAACCAGCTTGTCTTTAACTCTGGAGTTATTTTAAGGATTAAAGAGTTAACTTAAAGACAGAAGAGTTAACTTTAGGTTTGCCTGCGGTAAAATGTTTCCTGAATACTACATGCCTTATCACCATGGTAACAACTCTAGAAGAGTTATTAAAGACAGGAGATAAGCTTAGTGAATTGAGGCCTACATGCCTTATCACCATGGTAACAACTCTAGAAGAGTTATTAAAGACAGGAGATAAGCTTAGTGAATTGAGGCCAATGTGACTTCCTATCAGATGGACAGGTCGATTCGATTCCAAACATGTCCAATCTGCTCCAGATAAGGGGATTTTGTGCATCGATCTGAAAATCGATCCCATTATCAATCAGAAGCAGATTGGATATGTGGGAAATTATTGATATGACATCAATCAGGTGGGAAGTTGCATCATGTCTATCAGGTGTTAAGCTGCGTACAAACCCTAGATTGAACTTTGCCGTGACGGCCGATAAAAGCCAAGAATCCAGTGTGAAACCAGCATGTGTACAGTGGCCGCCCCACAACTCCTAAAGATCCGCAATGCTCACAGAAAGCTGCTCAATTGCCCCTCTGCATAGCAACATATACATCGCTAGCCTGCAGACTAGTGACACATTTGCACAGCGTCATGGAAGCCTGTAGGGCAGGGCATAGTTGCCGAAGGCCCTCCTGACCAAATACTTGTAGCTCATTCCCATTCCGTATAATGCAATGTGGCACAAAACACTGCACATGGGGGCAGATTTATCAAAATAAATCCAAAACCAAACCTGGTGCAAATTTGGGGCAGATACTCTGATCACAGACTTAAACTGGTCACTCACTCGTTCATTATCCCAGCAGATCCCTAATTCAATCACTCTGAACAAATCTAGTAGAAATCTATGCCGCAACATGCCAGCCCGATCGTAATTTCAAGAGATCTCTGGCCTGAATTGAACAAAATTATCAATCGGACAGTAGATTTTGATTGAACTGGGGGTAAGGTAGGCGCGGCGGTGGATTGACAGCCCATAGCGCTGCACTGCACAAAGCAATGCTGTGGTGCCATTGAAAACTGGTGTGCAGTGGTATGGATACTTTGATCAAATCAAATCTTTTTGCCACACCAGGAAGCTATTGAATCTTCAAAAGACCCCTGAAGTGAGAGGGATATGGAGACTGCCATATTTATTTCCTTTTAAACAATACTAGTTGCCTGGCAGTCCTGTTGGCTGCATCAGTGTCTGAATCACCCACCTGAAACAAACATGCAACAAAACAAGTCAAACTTCAGTGGAACATCTGATCTGCATGCTAGTTCAGAGTCTATGGTTAAATGTATTAGAGGCAGAGGGATTCCCAGAGGGTCTGATGCACAGCAATATCAGAAACCGTACAGACAAGCAGGTTTGACATTCCCTCTCAATGCGCTGGGCAATTTTGTGCACTGCCCTATTTAGATTAGTGAATGTGGTGAAAGTAAAAACAGACAACACTGTGAATGTGAATTGCGTTACCATGCCGCAATGTCAACAGGGTTAATCCTTGTACTACACACACTAGATGGTTCTTGGCCAAGGTAGCCGGTTTGGACCATCTCTGCTGAGAATCTAGCTTGTGTAGAGCAGCCTCCCCAAGAGATCGGGAGTGCTGGCCAGTGGCAATGTTCGCCTCTTTAACCCTTCTGCTCCATTGTACGGCTAGCACAAAAGTGATTTGACAACGGCTGATCAACTAGCTTCTATGGGTAAAAGCTTGCTCTGCCATGGAGTGCAGCAGATAACCAGGAAAACCTGGAGTTGGAAGAATTGCAGACAAGTAACCTGGGCAGATGTCAGAACCAGGGCTGTGGAGTCGGTACAAAAATCTTCCAACTCCGACTCCTCGGTTTATGAAATCACGACTCCAACTCCGACTCCGGGTAACCAAAATGACTCAGACTTCTTAGTCTAATACTTAACAGGGCTGTGGATTTTGTACAAAAATCATCTGACTCTGACTCCGAAGTTTACGAAACCACGACTCCAACTCCGACTCCGGGTGCCCAAAATTGCCCCGACTCAGACTCCTTGACTGACTCCAACTCCGACTCCAAAGCCCTGGTCAGAACAACCAAAAATGAGATCTAAAGCCTGGTATACTGTAGACTAAACTCGGCGAAACAGACATTCGTGGCCATCTTGGCCAAAAATCTAGAACGTGTGTAGAGGTCAAACAGTCACACAGAGATCCCGCATCCTGGATCAGAAAGCAACACCAACGAAGGAGCACATTGTTCCCCTCCTTACCCAGTCCACCTTAAAGGGAACCTTAACTGAGAGGGATATGGACATTTCCTTTTAAAACAATACCAGTTGCTTGGCAGTCCTGATGATCACTGAAGTAGTGGCTGTAGCACACACCTGAAACAAGCATGCAGCTAATCCAGTCTGATTTCAGTCAGAGAACCTGATCTACATGCTTGTTGAGGGGCTGTGGCTAAAGGTATTAGAGACACAGGATCAGCAGGAGAGTCAGGCAACTGGTATTATTTTAGAAGGAAAAATCCATATCCTTCTCAGTTTAGGTCCCCTTTAAACTTTACCCCCCCCCCCCCATATATGTGGTGGATGGTTGTATGATGTCACACGCGCACCCTTACTCGGAAACCACGTGGGGCGTGCATGTATGCAGAGGAAGAGTCCCAGAAGCAGCGGAGGGACAAGCGAAGCATGCAGACAGGTAATGTATACCTTGCACGGTTTCATCGCATATGTCCCGAAATTGCACGCCTTTCCCACCAAACACCCGATCTAGCAAGTCGCCCCAACATCTTGCAGCATGCGTGATCGACAATTTTCATCACGAAATTGGTTGCATTGTTGGTCGGGCATGCACTAATGCTGGGCATACACGAGTATGTTTACTCGTTTAGCCGCCGGATCGACTTCCGCCGTATCCGGATCGATTCCCGCTCGTCCCCGTGGATGCTCGATTCCCCGCTATCCTGCGGGGATCGAGCGGGGAATCGATCCGGCAATTGAGCCATCAGCGGCTCGATTGATAAGCAAGAATCCTACCATGTATGCCCAGCATTAGTGGCACAGACTTTCATCCAATTCGATTATAATAATCAAATCTGATGGTCAATCAACATCCGAGTTGGCCGATGTATGGCCACCTTTACTGGAAGTGTGTACTTAGCTTTGTGCCACTTCCAAGCAAACAATGCAATTATGCACAACCAAATGTTTGTGTTGACCTCAACAAAGCACAGCTTTTCACACCTTCAGTGACACAATGGCAGGCTGAAAGTGCATGGCCTTTCAAATCAGGAGGGGCAATAAACCGACTATACTAGCCTCTGAACAAAGAAGCTTTCCCTAACTGAGCACACACACTTACAGGAGGTCGTAACATCCAAAAATACAAAGATTGCCAAAAAAATAGCTAATGCCCCAAATATATATGTAAACCCCTTTTCCCCCTATAATAGGTCCTCATACGTTCCCCATTTCTTTTTACTTGGTCTGGGTGCCTTTGCCTAAATGCAGAAATTGGGAAAGGTCTGGTGCGTTTGTGGTAAGTGTTTTTCTTCCTGTATGGCTGGTACACAACATGCAATTTCCCATCAGATAGACAGGTTGAACAGATCTTTTCCGACAGGTCAGATCTGATTTCCGATCGTTTTACTGATTCATTTTGTATAGAAGTGATCGGAAAATCAATTAGAAAAATGATTGGACCTGTTGGAAATAATCTTGGCTGGGAATTGCATGCTGCGTACAAGGCTTTAGCTACAATGTCAAGCTTTTCTAAACATGCTAATAATTTTTTCCACTACCCTGCGATTTGATTCCAATTGCAAAATGCAAGGTACATTAAGCTAATGGAAACTGCAGCAGCAATTTCCATTAGTGCGATCCGATTTTGGTCCAAGCACAATCGTCGTCCTGCTGCATTTTGGATGCGATTGAGTTCTACTATACTGAGTATAGCAGCTCAATCGCATTGGTGGAAATTGAAACGTGATTGTGATTTCATAGTGGAAAAGAGCCCTGAGCCTGTTGTCCAGGTGAGGTTTATGTCGAGGGACAGTAAGCCATGGCAGCAGGGAGGGAAAATTGGGCACAAAAAAGGGCAGAAGTGATGTCACTTTTGGCATCACAGAGAAACAGTAAAGATGGAAACCAGCAAAAAGGATAGCTAGGCTAAATAAGTAATTTCTTATTGGAGGATTTATATTTTATTTTTTCAGTTAATATGGAGTTTCCTCCCACTTTAAGGAGGAACAGGGACGTTACAGGCGCACGTTAGTGCAGCCTGTAACGCTCCCCCAACGCACAGCAATGTAACACAAGTGGGCTGTTCACACTGCCCACATTGCGTTACATTGTAACGCAGCAAAGTGCTGCATGCTGTGCGTTCAACGTTAGACTGTTTGCACATGCTCAGTCATGTTGGGGAGGAGGGGAGAGCGGCCGGGCACATGGCTAATTAATATTCACTGCACTCAGTGACGTGCAGTGTTTACTTCCTGGAGCGGCCGCTCTGTGTGGCGATTGACCGGGCGGGACCACGTGATGCCGCATGCGTCCAAGAGTACGCATCACGGACGCCAGAGTGAGCTGCACAACGCGGCTCACGTCCACACCAGAGAGCACCAGGCGTTGCGTTAGGGGCACGTTATGTGCCCTATAACGTCCCCTAAACGCAACATCCTGGTGTGTAACTAGCCTAAAGGAAACCTGAAGTGAGAGGGATATGGAGGCTGCCATATTTATTTTCTTTTAAACAATACCAGTTATCTGGCAGCCCTGCTGATCTTCTGCCTCTAATACTCTTAGCCATAGACCCTGAACAAGCATGCAGATCAGACGTTTGATTCAACTTTGAGTAGATTTTGCTGCATGCTTGTTTAAGGTGTGTGATTCAGACAAGTGACACATGAAAGATCAGCTGGATAGCCAGGCAACTGGTATTGTTCAAAAGGAAATAAATATGGCGGCTTCCATATGCTTCTCCCTTCAGGTGTCCTTTGATCGACCATGCCGGCCCGAGTTTTTCCAGCTTGTTCAATCGATACATTCTTTAAGCTTTTGAAAAATAAACTATAGAGGTGGCATCTGATTAGTCTTACATTAAGGATGCTACTCCTGGCACTCTACTTCTTCACAAATCTAAAACGTGTCCATACACCCAGCAATGTATGGGCAGACAGATCAAGACACAGAGCTCTAATCTGATCAGAAAGAGATCTGTTGGCTGACCATACACTGCAGGCCGATTCCCGATCGATTCTAGCATGCAATCTCTCAACGGTCCGCTGCCAGCGGCTCTTTTCACGTGACGTGACTCACGTGACTGCTACGCATAGCAAATGGGGCATGTGTGGAAAAAGAGCTGGTGGACTCGTGCTGGCGGCGGACAGGTGAGATTTTAATGCACGGGCACTGGGGAACGCATATAACATTTGGGGGGGGGGGGGGGGGGGGGAGCGGCTAGGGGTTCCGTCACAGTTGTTAGTTATATCGCACGTCATTAAGGCAACGCATCTGATCGAGTACATCAGCCCGGGATTTCCCAGCATGTCCAATCGACACTTTCAACAGTTTTTGCTCCGAAACTGGTCAAATGAATCGGTTTAGCATGCTTTTTGCAACACCGATATTTATTGATTCGAAAATAATGTACATGAAGAGCATGCATTGGAAACATGCCCCCGGCCCCCTAAGCCCACCCCTAATGTCTCCCTGCAGCTCCCTATGCAGAGGATGCATTGGAAGCATGCCCCACCCCCCATAAGCCCACCCCTAATGTCTCCCTGCAGCTCCCTGTGCAGAGCATGCAATGGAAGCATACCTCCCCCCCATAAGCCCACCCCTAATGTCTCCCTGCAGCTCCCTATGCAAAGGATGCATTGGAAGCATGCCCCACCCATCTGCCCAGCCTCTAATGTCTCCCTCCCTCCATCAGCCACAATGCTGTATGGTGATGACCCACCCTTCGTGTAAAGACAACCACAGAAAATGCTGCTGGAAGATACAACACCCAAAGCTCCCGCTGTGAACAATACTTTTCAAGTGAGGGGCAATGGAGCAGCAATGGTGAGAAGGGAAAAGCATGCCCTGTAGCTACATACACAATGATTTCTGTTACCACATAATCCTTCCTGATCACTTTAGGTGATAGTTTCCAGAGATCCTTCTAGGGAGAGGCTTCCCTGGCACTCTGCCAAGCAGCAGGTTTAGTCGAAACGGTAGCATGAGCAGTCCCAGCCATTGGCTTTAACAGTAAATAACCAAAGAGCCAGCATAAGCATATGCTTGTACAGACAGTACACTGTCCGCTGAAATAGATCAAAACAATTTTGTGGGGGGACAAGAAGACAACAATCACTTCTCCAGAAACAATCTGTGCTGCTGGAAGATTTCTTCCTTTTGCAATGTAAAGCTGTATACACACACAGAGGACAAACGTAACCCTAAACTACCTTTCCTGATCGCTTTGGGTGATGTGCGGCTTGGCTCTGTGCCAAGCAACTCATTCTGTCCTATGGAGAGGGGAGGAGGAGAATAAGGAGGTGGTTTCTCACTGCAGCTCACAGCAGGAACAGAAACTGTGGTAGGCAGAATGATTTAACCCATTGCTAAAGGGGAGGCTTCCAACTTTAAGGCAAACCTGTACTCATACTCAAAAAGCACCCAAAACAATCACGAATAGTAGTTTTGGATGAAAAAAAAAAAATCTAGTGTGTATGTAGCTTTTAGGCTTTTCTCCTGATATGCTCTGCACCTTCCCTATGACCATTCACGCCATACAACAGTACAAGCTACTCAGGGTCTGCATCAATTCTTCCTATAGCAATTAACAACAATCATTCAAAATGACAAATATTGCCCCTGTCTACATAACTTAAAGGAATACTGTAATAAGGGGGAAAAAAGTGAGTTTAACGACTTCACCCCAAAGGCATTTTTACCTTAACGAACAAGAGCGATTTTCACCTTTCAGTGCTCATCCCTTTCATTTGCTAATCGCTTAATCACTACTAATCACAATTAAAATATCTATAACTTGTTTTTTTTCACCACCAGTTGGGCTATTTGGGGTTGATATTTGTTTTCAGTAATTACTTTATTTTCTATGCATTTTAAAGGGGGGGAAAAAAAAAAAAAAAAACACACTCTCTAATTTCATCCCCTATAGTTTTAATATAAACACTGCTACTGTGCATAAAACCCACACATTTTATCTGCCTATTTGTTCTGGTAATCACAAGATTTTAATTATGTCTCTAGTACAAAGTATGGTGACAATATGGGATTTGGAAATAAAGGTGTTTTTTCTCTTTGGTGGTTATTTTTTTTCCCCATTATTTTCATGTGCGCACAGCAGCAGCAGCACTGTGACTTATAAAAACGTCCTGGAGCCATTAAAGAGACTCTGAAGCGAGAATAAATCTCGCTTCAGAGCTCATAGTTAGCAGGGGCACGTGTGCCCCTGCTAAACCGCCGCTATCGCGCCGCTAAACGGGGGTCCCTCACCTCACAAATCCCCTCCGAGCAGCCGGGGATCTTTTCCTGGTTGGGGCAGGGCTAACCGCCGCAGCCCTGCCCCACGCACGTCTGTCAGCGCGTATCTCCGCCTCTCCCCCGCCCCTCTCAGTCTTCCTTCACTGAGAGGGGCGGGGGAGAGGCGACGATGCGCCGCTGTTAGACGCGACTAGAGGCAGGGCTGCAGCCGTTAGCCCTGCCTCTAGGAGCAGCAAAATATACGACCAACATGGTCGTTGATTTTGCGGGGGGGGGGGGGTTGGGGGTGAAGGGACCCCCGTTTAGCCGCGGGATAGAGGCGGTTTAGCAGGGGCACACGTGAGAATTATTCTCGCTTCAGTGTCTCTTTAAGAGGCTCTAGCAGGACGTTTTTATAAGTCAGCTTGTCATTAAGTGGTTAACTTACCTGGGGCTTCTACTGCCCCCCCAAACGTCCTGTGCATGCGCCAGGAGGAAACCATCCTCTTGTCCCCCAGCGCGGCTCGCTTCCGGTACTTGCCACTTTAATGTCGCAAGCTACTGCGCCTGACTCATGTCACCGGGAGCTTCCTGCGCAGGCGCAGTACGCACTGCACAGGAAGATCCCAGTGACGTCAGCGAAAGCTTGGACGCGCGCACGGCCAGGGCCGCAAAGGTGCATCGGTTTGCGACATTAAAGTTGCAAATACCAGAAATGTGCCGTGGAGGGGGACCAGGGGATCGTTTTATCCCGGCACAGGCAGTCTACGGAGAGTCGATAAAAGCCCCAGGTAAGTTAAACTCATTTTCCCCCCCTCATTATAATATACATTTAAAGTGAACCTAAAGCGATTTAAGCAGTAACATTTAGTAAAATGCCAGTGTTCCTTGAGCTCAGCAGTCACTTACCACAGTGTCTGCAGTTTTGAATTCACCCCGTCCTCTGCAAATGCCTCCGTCCTGCCCCATCAACTGACCCAGTCGGCCAATCTGAGGCAGGAAGTTGCGACCAGACCTTCTCTGGTTCTAGCGCCGAACACGTCTCTCCTTCAGTGACGCGTCACTTGCTCAACCTGTCTGTGCGAATTGCCAGCCCCTTATCAATTATGCACATGCGCCTGCCTTCCCCCGCATGGCTGTGCAACCCAGTGTAATGCTTAGTCAGGTACTCTGGTCAGGAAGCGATAGCGGTTTGGGCGCCATCTTGGATGATGTCACCAAACTAATGCATTAATGCCGATCCAGCCACTGCCCATTGGCAAAATTGAGTTCATTACAGAAGAGGGAAGGTATGCTTGGTGGAAATGTGTTTATTTGAAAAACAAGTTTTTGGTTTAGGTATCCTTTAAGTCCCCTTTCCTGAAATCCTCCTTGCCATTTAAAGACTATACTCAATCCACCATCTAACTTTCCTGTGCTGGTAGAGGACACTGCGGTAATTATTACCAACATTTTCACAGTCTGAACTATATACTGTAAATGGATTACACTTCAACAGCCTGCAAAGGTATCATGTAATAAGAAGGGCATACAGATGATTAGCCTATGTACTGTAGTTAGCATTTTAGAAAATCTAGTATACATGATCAACACTTGGGATAGTGAATGAGATGCAAAATAAAATGCTAGGCAACATGGTTGAGGTGAGCCAGTGTGAAAGTCCATAGACAACAGTGCTCCAATCACACAGCAAAGTCTATAACTTGACCGAATAATGTGGGTGTAGTTTACTACCTAGAAGTTTGCGTGACCCTTTAGCAGAATTTCCCTATGGACATTCATGCTGGCTCAACTCAACCATACTAGTGCCACAAATTTCAAGCTGATGCAGAATTATACAATCATGCACATTAATCATGCAACTTGAAAATGGACCAATCAAATGAAACCAAGGTGGAAATAGATTGCTCCATTTGAATTAACACATTTGTATAATCAAGCATCAACCAATTATTTGCATCTCATTGACCCAATCCCTAACGCTGGGCATACACAGTTAGTTTTTCTTATCAATCGAGCCGCTGATGGCTCGATTGATAATTACCGACAGGTCTGATCACCGCGCAGATCGATTCCCCACACGATCCCCGCGGGCGGACAATAGCGGAAATCGAGCAGAAGATAAGGAAGCGCCCGCGGTGACGAGCGGGAATCGATCCGGGCGGCCGCAGGTACGCAGCGGGAGTCGATCCGGCGGCTAATCGAGCCACCAGATCGCTCCGTGTATTCCCAGCATAATGCACATAAAGCCTCCTCCAGGCTTGGGTTCCTAATTCAATAAAAAAAAAATTCTGCTTTCTCATCTTATTTACAAAATACCTCCCCGGCCTTGAACCCACTAAAAGATTTTCTGGGCGCTTTGCGGTTTGAAACGCTCTTGCTAATGTAATGCTATGGGTGTGATCCCACTTAAGCGATGTGATTTTATAAAAATCACCCATAGCATTGCATTAGCAAGGGCATTTTCAAATCACTAGCGCTTAGAAAAGGCTGCTAGTGGGTTTGAGCCCTCTAGCAGTTTAGCAAGTGAAAAGTACCAAAAAGTAGGTAAATAAGTATAAAATCTTCAAGCCCCTTTTACACTAGGCCAGTTTTATTGCGTTGCGTTACCCTTTCTGCACGCAGGGGAACAACATCATTGAAAGTCTATGGGGCCTAGCACCTTACCCCGGTGCGTTGGAAGTTCCTGACTGGCCATCGACCCGCCACAAAGTCAACAGCATATAACAGTCAGACTTCCGCAGCGACATCGGAATGCATAAAAGTCAACTGGAAACGCAGAAATTTTGTTGGTGGCGGCCAGGCAACACGCATGAGCGGAACAATGCAAATACGATGGGGAACCCCAGTGACGTACTTCCTGTCCAGCAGGAAGTATGTCACTGGGCCAAGGATGGGCCTACGGGGGGACATCGCTAACCCTGTGGGCGCACTCTGCCGCATTGGGCGCACTCTGCCGCAGGGTCATATGAATGTAATTTTTAGTGTTGTGGTACAATCTGGGCGGAGCATCGCACCGCTATGGCCTTTGTAAAACTGCCCTTTGTTAACATAGGACAATGAGTACTTTTTTGTATGCTGGGGGCTGAAACTAAGGCACAAAAACATTGAATCAGGTCTTGAGTGTCTAGGCCACCCCTCTAATACATCCTGCTGAGTGACAGCATGTTCACCAGTTCACACAGTAGCAGAGCAAGGAAACCTCATCACGTCATGGAAAGTAAACTGTGTTTTCTGGTTGAGATCAACTCAGCCTGGAAATTTACATGCACATAGCAATTTAGTTGACACTCTGGATTTCAGTAAACACCCATTGCCACTACTCACGTTTCTCATCGTTTGTCTCCTCCTCATCATCTCCATCATTTTCCTCATCCAGCTCATCTTCGTCATCCTCATCCTCGTCATCTTCCTCCTCATCCTCTTCCTGTGGATCCAGCTCTGGCTCACTTGCCGATGCAGAGGTGTCAGACATGGCAAAATCAGTTCCTGGAGTCGCACGTTACCTGCTCATTCTGCCTGGGGAGACTTGGAGCTGCAGGAGACACAGAGTTAGTGTGATGAGTTAGGGAGGAGCCAATAATGGAGTCACATGACCAACAAATGCAAACACATCAACTGCTGAAAACAGGTAGCACATGTTAGCAGAGAAATGATAAGACTTACATGGAATTGTATGCAAAACAAAGGTTTGACTTCATACAACATAAGGTATTTGCAATTATTCAGGTTGGAATGAGCATATGTCTCCCACAATGCATCACTGCTGAATATGCAAATCATCCTTTGTTGTCCCTGTAAGCTAACAACACCTCCAGTACCGCTGAAGTGCAATGATGTGTCAGTCTGTTAATCGTACAGAGCCACAATAATCCAACATGTATACAGACTGTTTCGGACTGGTTGATTCTCATCAGGGCATGGCATGGATTAATATGGCTCTATGGAGTAGGACTTGAAGGTGTGTAAGGGGCTACAAAGGACCTAAAAGCCCTTTCTAAAATGCTACGCAAAACAAAAGTTTGCCTTCTTAAAACAGAAGGTGTTCGCGATTATTCAAAGCCTACATCAGAGTACCCAAACAGCTTGGGGTTACACAAAACCACTAGAAATGTACAGGTGACTAAAAGAGACCAAAAAGCCCTCCCACTAAAAAGCAATCCTTGTTGCGATTTGCCTTCCTAAAATAGAAGGTATTTGCGATAATTCAGCTTTAAAGGCGTTAGGGAAATATTCAAAAAGAAGCTTTACTCATCTGGGGCTTTCTCCAGCCCCTAGCATCTGACTGTCCCACGCTGTCACTTCCGCTACCAGCTGCTGTCCCGGTTTCCATGGTCTGTCCTGAAGCCGACCCCGAAAGTTGTCCACGATCCGCATGCGCGAACAACCACTGTCAATCAAGCCCACTTTGTACGGGGCTTACTGCGCAGGTGCAGAACGCCTGCGCGGTAAGCCCCGTACAACGTGGGCTTGATTGACAGTGGCTGTTCGCACATGCGCGGACGACCTCCGGGTCGACTTCAGGACCGAGCACGGAGACCGGGACAGTGGCGAGGAGCGGAGGTGACAGCGTGGGATAGTCGGCTGCTAGCAGCTGGAGAAAGCCCCAGGTGAGTAAAGCTTCTTTTTGAATATTTCCCTGATAACTCCTTTAAAGAGACACTGAAGCGAAAAAAAAAATGATATTATGATTTGTATGTGTAGTACAGCTAAGAAATAAAACATTAAGATCAGATACATCAGTCTAATTGTTTCCAGTACAGGAAGAGTTGAGAAACTCCAGTTGTTATCTCTATGCAAAAAAGCTATTAAGCTCTCCGACTAACTTAGTCGTGGAGAGGGCTGTTATCTGACTTTTATTATCTCAACTGTAATTGAACTGTTTACTTTTCCTCTGCTAGAGGAGAGGTCATTACTTCACAGACTGCTCTGAAAGACTCATTTTGAATGCTGAGTGTTGTGTAATCTGCACATATTATAGAATAATGCAATGTTAGAAAAAACACTATATTCCTGAAAATAAAAATATGAGAATATTTTCTTTGCTGCTAATCTTCTAGTAATTATTCATAGTACACAACCAATTCATTATATCATATATTTTTTTTCGCTTCAGTGTCTCTTTAAGTGAACATCTGTTTGGTTACTCTGTTGTACTGGTCCAAGCCCTATTCCATAAAGCCCTATAAATCCCTGCCATGTAAAGAGGAGGACGAAAACTCTGAAACAGCCTATCTGCATGTGGGGTTGATGTGGCTCTGTAAAGTTTAAAGCTATAGGTGTGCTATATACCAGCAGTTCTGGATGCAAGCCTGGCTTGAGGGGCATAAAGAGAATTTGCATATTCAGTAGTGGTGCATTGTGGGTAACCACAGAATTAGCTGAATTATCGCAAGTACCTTCTGTTTTAAGAAGGCAAATAACACCAATCAAAGCCTACATGTGCATTGGGTCACATACGATCAAAAGTGAAAGAGTTTTGTCACCTGAAATGATCGTTGTAGGCACAAAGCTCAACCCTCTGCCAAGCAGGCTCATTCTGTCCTACGAAGAGTGGAAACCCATTCTTGTGCTAGATTTGTACCCAAGAGGACGACACAAACTATCATTTCAGGCAATTAAAATTCTAGTGTCCCCAAATGCCAGCTGGTTCTTCAGTGATCTCACTGTCATTCCAGTTCCTGCTGCAACCTGCAGGAAGACACCTCTTGCTTGTCCTTATATCTCCCCTCTACGCAGGACAGAACAGGCTGCTACACAAACAATACAGTAGTCGATAGTCAGTACCCCGAAACAATTGTCTAACGTAAATGTATATGGAATTCTTCACTCTGGTTGACATAGTGGAGTGTGCTGACTGTTTTCTGCTGGTTAGTAAAATGTCGCTCAAAACAATCAAACAAGGGAGAAGTCAAAACACTAACCTAACATCTGTATGTAGCTTAAACTTGGTCACATACCCAGCAATCTCTTCCTTCACTAAGGCCATGTTCCCAATGTTGCAGTGTAATGGCCAGCGCGCATTATCAGTAAAAGTGAAGTGCTTCGCTGTACCCGACGCAAAGCAAGCATAGCTTTTGCGATACATTACAACGGTCACTGTGAACGCTGCCGTACATCATGCTGCTCACAGAGGCAAAAATTTTGCTTCGACATGCCAAACAACATTTCTATTATATTCTGGGGATGGGGCAATCTGATGAAAGCAGATCAGTCAGATGGCAGCAGGTCCATACTGTTACACTGAATGTAGTATAAAATCACCCAGAGAGGCAGGTTTCAAACACACACACACATACATACATACATACATACATATATATATATATATATATATATATCTGTAACCCATGGGGATCCAGTCGAGCAGGTAGGGCTACATTGCATCAGGCTCAAGATTGTTTATTTTAAGTGGATTGATGTATTAAGACATGGTTACGTAATCACAAAATTATCAGCTTTATATACAATTTGATTTCTTTTCGTTTCTACAGTAGTCAGAACAGCTTTACTTCTGTATATAAGTACGTGGGGGTATACAACTCATTGTTTGCAGATAGCAAAGGGAGAGCCTAAAACAGCGTGACAAGAGGAGGTCAATACCCAAAACTGTCGCTGGTGGCTATTCTTTTAATGTTTTATCAATAAAAAGCATGAATACGCTAACATGGTGCTGCCAGTTCCTCTTTTTGCATACATTGACTCCGAAGGACTACGGAGTCTTTTTGGCAGAGCACACATTGTCGCCATTGGGTGCCTTTCGACTTCTGTATATTAGTACGTGGGGGAATGCATCTCTTAATTTTGCAGACAGTAAAAGATGTCATACCAGTAAAGAAATTATAAAAAAAATAAAGCTGTGGCCATAAATCAGTTTGCTCCACTGGACATATACATATGGTTATAGTGGCCATTTAACACAATTAAGGTATTAAGACAGGTCCTTTTGCAAGCATAAATACCAAAATTCTAAGGGTGAAGGGAAGTCAATCACCCATTTACAAATACTAACAACAGTCGATCAGCGATGCGGATGAAGAAGAGTGGGTCCAAAGACTGAGCCTAGTGGTACCCATACAGAGCAGAAGAGGAAGATGGTGCGGAAGCGGGTAACAATCCACTCAATACAGTCACATCCATCCCAAAACAATATGATGACCTTGTCCTTATCATACAGACTTATGTCATACATGGGGTTCCTTCTCTATTATTCACAATACCCCTCCCCCACACACTTAGCCTGATGATCTTTCACACAATGGAAGAATGATTCTCTGAAGCCAAGTCCACTGTCCCACAACCCCTGCCATAATCCCCACGCAGACAGATCCTCTAAGATGACAAGCCATCCTCTATCTACCTATTCATAGCACTCATAAGACAGGTCCTCTTACGGATCTTACACAGGCAGGTCCATTTCCCTCAATGTACCGGTAGACCTTCATCCCCCAGACACACATCTCCATTCTGCCGTATAGACAGGTCATCCTATTTGCCAAGCAGGCAGGGATAGCACCCGCTCCCCCAATAGACAGGTCCTCTTCTCTCCCCTCCCCCAACATACACTGTTCCTCCAACAGACAGGTCCCCTTACACGTGGCGCACTGATGATTCTGTATAGATAGGTCTACTTCTCCTCCGGTCACGTCGGAACACCTGCTCACCCGGACCTGTCGCGGTGTAGTCCAGTGTCTCCTCGTCTCTCCCGGGATCCACTTCCGGTCTCTCCACCTCCCTGCAGGCCTAGTACGTTCTGCCCCACCCCTCCGGGAAATTCGCCCTCGCACAGCGTTCCGGCCTGACGCTAAGGTTCCGCCTGCAGAGGTGGATACAGATCTCAAGCAAATTGCGCGGGAAGATCACATCACAGCTCCCCCTACACAAAAGACCCTTCGTGACGGCCCGAAACCCAGAGACCTGGTGCCCCCTAAACCAGAGAGATCCCCACCCACTCCCAGATAGGCGTCCCGACCCGACACCAAGGTACACACACACAGCGTATCGCTAACAGACACGGCATAGGTAAACATTGTGCTGGCGACACGCTGTGTGTCGCTAGCACGGCGGAGGGTATAGCAGCGCGCAGGGGGGTCCTGGGGGCACACCATGGGGCAACAGAGGCTGGTGTTAGTGTGCACAACCAGCCTCTGTGCCCCACTAACATAATTAAATCCCACCTCGGGTTCTCTTTAACTTATCTGTATGTTTTTGGGATGTGAGAGGAAACCAAAGTTCCTGGAGGAAACCCACACAGACACAGGGAGAACATACTAACTCCTTGCAGATGTTGACCTGGCTGGGATTCGAACCAGGGACCCAGCGCTGGCAAATGAGCGCTAACCATCACGCCACCGTGCCGCCATGTTTCCCACTACATGCATTTTGAGACAGGATCGCAAAACACTAGGTATACTTTGAACTAATAAAAAAACCGTGTAGCGATGTTTCTATTATTGCGCTGCATTTGCGATGCGTTTTTCCCTGATCGCAATCGTGCCTGCTGCATTTTTTGCATGATTTGCCTCCAGTACAATTTTTTTTTCCATTCGGAAATTGCAAACGCAGTTGTGCCATACATCCGTGAAAAATTGCAATCGCATTGCAGCATGATTGAGTCTTTTAATGGAAAACGGCCCTAATCCATCACTTCTGAAGATAAGTTAGAAATTGGGCATAACATTTAGGACAATTAAAGTTAACCTGTGAGGAGTTAGTAGCAAAAAAAATGGGATACTTTCCTTGGGAAAGGGAAGTCGGAGCTAGTCTAGTTTAGGGGACCCAGCAGGAAACCTCATAGGGAAAATCCATTATTGGGATTGGGTGGACAGCACCCTCTCGAACTGCTAGGTTTCAGATGTAGTAAACTATGCCCACACTATTCAGCCAAACACAAAGCTTTGTGCTGTAGAGGGTGCTGTGAATGGAGAACTGTTCCCTATGAAGATTCCTGCTGGGTTCCCTAAACTAGACTAGTGCCAGGAACGCTCTGGATCCTCCATAGAGTTCCACTGTCCTCTGCCAGGCCATTCCACCGCTGAGACCCCCGAACCTCAGTAGCATGGACCTGCTCAGGCTTTGGTGGAAAAAGCAAAGCCCAATCATGTATGTGCTACTGTGCAGGCACAAAAGGCTTGCAAATGCACAGTAGCATGGACACAATTGGGCTTCGCTTTTTCCGCTGAATCTAATTGGGTACATGCTACTGCACATGTGCAAGCAAGGCAACAAACCCTTGGGGATAGCACTGGAACAAACCCCGGGTGGAGGATGGGGATCCAGAGGCTTCCCTCTATAGAGGAGACTACCCCTTTGGGCACTTTTCTTTCTTACAGGTACACTTTAAGGCCTCTTTTACAGTGCGACGTTAAAGTCGCACATTAGAAAATGTTCCAACGCAGACTAACGCACAGCAATGCAAAGTCTGTGCGACATTCACAGTGCACACATTGCTTTGTGTGTAACGTGTAGCAATATTTAGAAAGTGCTGCATGTTGTGCGTTATAGGTGGTTTTAGCTGCGTTAGACTGCACATGCTCAGTAATGTTGTTTTATCTTTTTTGTGAGGAGGAGGGGAGAGTCCGCTATTTTGCCTAGCCACATGGCTAATTAATATTCACTGCACTGCAATGCCGGTTCTCTTCCTGCTAGCAATGATTCATATGAGTCATTATCTGCCTGCTAGCAATGATTCATATGAATCATTCTCGGTTTCTGCCTGCTAGCAATGATTCATATGAATCATTGCCGGTTCTATCGAACGAAAACGGCGCACCAAGAGCCGCGTATGTAGCGTCCACCTTTAGCACCACCATGCGTTGTGTTGGGGAACGTTATCCGACCTTAACGTCCCCCGGCAACGCAACGTCCCACTGTGTAAGAACCCTAAAGCCCCTTTTCTACGGACGTCTGAACTAAACGCTCGTAGTTTTTGGATACGATTATATGCACCCTGGTGGCAGCTCGGGAGCATCTGACAGGTGGTAAATTCAGGGGCCTAAGGAGGAACTATAGTGAAAATAACATAATAATAATTGCTTATGTTTTACAATATTCATTAATTTAGTCACTGTTTGCCATTGTAAAATCTTCCTCTCCCTGATTTACATTCTGAGATTTATTATAGGTCCTGCCAAGTGATCTGTACGCAATGTACATTACTGAGAGTTCTATGCACAGAGGGAGATACTGCTTGCTTGTATTTTCTACAATGCAATGAGGTTCATAGACCGTAACCTGTCAGGACCATGGTCATGACATCACACTGGGGGAGGGGTTTCACCACAATATCAGACATACACCCCCTTGATGATCTATTAAAAAAAAGGTAAATATTTCTCATGGGAAAAGGGGTATGAACTACTGATTGGAATGAAGTTCAATCCTTAGCTCCAACCCTGGACACGTTTAAATCAAAACTGAAAAGCCACCTGTTTAGTCCGGCATTTATGACCACATAAAATTTCCTCCTGTACGCTCCACTATGTACTGATCTGAGACAAGCTTATGTGCTTCGGGTCCTATGGGAGAAAAGTGCCTTATAAATGTTTTGTTGTTGTTGGTGGTGGTTCTTCTTTAGAGATTAGGCATAACATCAGTGTAACTACATTTTAGTGGGTGAATACATTTATTTAGTGACCAGGCCCAAGCTTTGTAAGATACAGAATTGTCCCAAGCCTTGAAAGGCCTGGAACCCACTAGCAGTATGTTACTAAAAGTGGGTTCACACATCAGATAAAAGTCTTTGGAAAAGTAAAGATCACAGACCAATTTTACCTGCTTCCATGTAGTATGAGAGCAATCCTACACAGTCTATTCTATTGAGCTGAACTCCCCATCAGATAAAAAAATCTTTGGAAGAAGCTGTACACAAAGATGCTGTACACATGTAAAACATCAGTATCTGCAAAAGATCAGTTCCTGCAAATTGCATTCATAGCCTATGATAACTGCAGATCTCATACACACCTTGTTTAATGGACCTTCATCTGCAGATCAGACAATTATCTGCAGATCTGAAGATCCATCCTGGTGGATCTGATCTGCAGATGAAGGTCCATTAAATAAGGCGTGTATGAGGATGTGCAGATATCATAGACTATGGCTATCATTCATAAAGCATTTCCGCATGCGGAAATGCTGAAAACAGCCGACTTTACCGAGCACATAGCAAAATCTCCATTCATAGTCTCTTTCCGCGTGAAAAGCTGACATTACCGAGCAGAGCGATAAATCATCGCCTTGTGCGGTGATTATCGTAAAAAATGTAACAAAATGTCAATTCATAAATATTACCGCAAGCGGTATGAGGACGGGAAATACCGCTCCCTTGGATGTGGCGAGAACCATGCTGAGTTAATGGAGACACAGACCTCCCAGGCAGCTGCAGTACAGCGGAACACGGAGAAATGCATCAACTAGCCAGCCTAGTTCGGGGAATCTCCGCACTGCTATCGCAACTGTGCACTTTTTCATGAATGACCACACAGAAGTCTAAAATACCGATAGCGGTGTTTTCCCGCACTGATTCTCATTACAGACAACACTTTTATGAATGATACCCTTTGAATGCATTTTGCAGTGAACTGATCTTTTGCAGATTCTGATCTGTTGCATGTGTGCAGCATCTTGCAAAGATTTTTTTTCTGATGGGGAGTTCAGCTCCATAGAATAGACTGTGTAGAGTACGGCTCTCATACTACATGGAAGGGGGTCAAATTGGTCTGTGTTCTTTCAAAGGGATTAATTTTATTTCTTTATTGAAGGTGTATGGTGTCTGCAATTTAACTTTTAAAACACACTCCTGATTTACCAGGAAGTGTTTAATTTAATTTTTTTTAAACTTTTCTTTCTTTCATTCTCCTGAGTTTTCTCCTAGGTGACATGTTCACACTTTGGCATAAAATGTATTTTAACCAGTTCGGCCTATCTGGACGAGCTTCCCCCGCGCGCGCTCCCGCTGCCCGCCGCTAGCCCCCGATCAGTGAATGGGAATATAATTCCCATTCACCGATCTAACTTCCCCGCAGAAATACCGAGAAATCTCCAGAGAGCGCGGTATTTCTGCCCCCAGGAAACTTCTCCCCAGCATTTTAGTTCCTGGATGCGAGATCGTTCGTATCCAGGACTTTTTTCACTGTGGCCAAATAGTAAACTGCACCAACATACATTTTTAATAAAAAAAAATATTATTTTACATTTAAAATTAGCAGTTTCCCTCCCACACCAAAAATTACCCACATACACTTTTTTTTATTAAAAAATAAAATAAAAAATACAATTAAAAAAAACCAAAAACAACATAAATAGTTACCCAAGGGTCTGAACTTTTTAAATATGCATGTCAAGAGAATATGTTATTATATTATTTTAATTTATATGGCCAAAAACTGAGAAATAATGAATTTTTTTCATTTCTTTCTTAATCTTCCTGTTAACCACTTGCCGACCGCGCACTCATACCGCGCGTCGGCAAAGTGGCAGCTGCAGGACCAGCGACGCAGTATTGCGTCGCCAGCTGCAGGCTGATTAATCAGGAAGCAGCCGCTCACGAGAGTGGCTGCTTCCTGTCAATTCACGGCGGGGGGCTCCGTGAATAGCCTGCGGGCCGCCGATCGCGGCTCGCAGGCTAAATGTAAACACAAGCGGAAATAATCCGCTTTGTTTACATTGTACGGCGCTGCTGCGCAGCAGCGCTGTAAGGCAGATCGGCGATCCCCGGCCAATCAGCGGCCGGGGATCGCCGCCATGTGACAGGGGACAGCCTGTCACTGGCTGCACAGGACGGATAGCGTCCTGTGCAGTCCCGATCACCGGGGATGAGCAGATAGGAGAGGGAGGGGGGAATTTCGCCGCGGAGGGGGGCTTTGAGGTGCCCCCCCCCGCAACATGCCAGACAGGAGAAGCGATCAGACCCCCCCCTGCACATCATCCCCATAGGGGGGAAAAAAGGGGGGCGATCTGATCGCTCTGTGTGCCAGCTGATCTGTGCTGGGGGCTGCAGAGCCCACCCAGTACAGATCACAAAAAATAACGCTGGTCCTTAAGGGGGGGGGGGGGGGGGGTAAAGGGTGGGTCCTCAAGTGGTTAAAATAGATTTAGAAAAAAATAATTCTTAGCAAAATGTACTACCTAAAGAAAGCCTAATTAGTGGCGGAAAAAACAAGATATAGATCAGTTCATTGTGATAAGTAGCAATAAAGTTATAGGCGAATGAATGGGAGGTGAACGTTGTTCGGATGCATGAGATTTCCGGACTGCGGTGCTGAACCGGTTAAACCACCAGGAAGCAAGAAAATACTCAAAATAATTTTTTTAGTACCTTTTCACCAACTTTTGGGTACTTTTTCACTAAAGAGAAGATGAAAATTATTTTCTAGGAGATAACTCAGAAAAAAAAGTCATATGGTCCAGTAAGTCTATATTTATGCTATCCCCAGAATATTCACAACTACTGCATTTTAAGCTTTCTGCAAGTTTAAAGCAGGCCTGAACTCTGAACTTCCTTTAAAAGATAAGCAACAGCATAATACCATTTAAAGGAAAACATTTCTTTGTTACAGCTGATACAAATCCTACAATAAATCTGCAGTGTGTCTAATTTCTGCTTTCATGGAAGCAGACCTATTATTAACATCCTGTGCTTTCAAATGAGCTTATCTGCCATGGCAGTCAGCTAACAGAGGGAAGAGATCAAATTACAACTAGTGATCAGACACAGATGAGGGGGAATTAGGCTAAACTCTCTAAATATATACAAGGGTGCATTTCTCTATGTTTTCCTTCTGTCCTGTAGGTAGAAAAAAAAACAAATAATACCTTTTAATGGCTAACTGATAAAGTTAAATGATGCAAGCTTTCTGGGATCCAGTCCCCTTCTTCAGGCATATTTCCAGATGTTAGCTGAAGTAAAACACTGATGCAGGTAAATAGTAAACACGAAGATGACAGTTGTGCTGGTTACTGTTTAGCTGTTAGGTGTCAGGTGATCAGCAGACGAGCCAGTGAGCTTGTGCAACTATACATGAAATTCAGCAGGCTTCTGAAGATCATGAAGCCAAGTCAATCATGTTGAATAAGGTGTCATGAATCTTGTTCCACAATTTAAACCCTCTGTTAATGTCAGTACTCAGACATTTTTTGATTGGATTGTTCATTCAAGAGGTCTACCATCAATCCTATTCCTAAGAAACAAGGTATATCCAACCTCAACAACTACAGGCCTGTGGCCCTGATGTCTGTCATCATGAAGTCCCTAGAGAGAGTGGTCTTATCCATCCTCAAGCTATCCACCTTGCCCCTACCAGACCCACTCCAGTTCGCCTACAGGGCAAATAGGTCCACTGATGATGCTCTAAACATCTGACTGGAATTCATCTACAACCATCTGGACAGGAAGGATGCGTTGGCCAGAATAATAATAATAATAATAATATTTATATAGCGCTTTTCTCCCTGGGGACTCAAAGCGCTGTGACCCTGCATTATGCAGTCTCAAAGGCTAGGGAAAAGAGGTGAGTTTTTAGCCTTTTTTTAAAGCTGTCCAGAGAAGGAGCCTCTCGTACTGATTGTGGAAGTGAGTTCCATAGAGTAGGGGCTGCGTAGGAAAAGGCCCGAGCACCAAATGTTAAGTGTATCCTGGGAATAATCAGCTTCATCTTGTTGGCAGAGCGGAGGGTGCGTGGAGGGGCATAAAGTTCCAATAGATCCGCTATGTATTTGGGTCCCATGTGGTGTAGAGCCTTGAATGTCAGCAGGCAGATCTTAAAATTGATTCTCCATTTTACTGGCAACCAGGGAAGAGTTTGCAGTACTGGGGTGATGTGTGAGCTGCGGGGGGCATTGGCTAGGAGTCTGGCTGCAGCATTCTGTACTAGCTGTAAGGGGCGCAGAACCTTTTCTGTAGATCCGATGAACGGCGTTGCAGTAGTCTAGGCGGGAGGATACAAATGCATGAACCAGGGCAGGTAGGTCTTCAGCTGGGATAAGGTGTTTGATTTTCGCTATATTTCTTAGATGGAAGAATGAAGACTTGACGACAGCTGATATCTGCTGTTTGAGTTTTAGATTTCCATCCAGGATCACCCCAAGGTTTCGCACAGAGTCTTTATACTGTACAGTATCTCCCCCAATTGCTAGTTTGAGGTGGTGAGCGTTTTGAACTTTATCCATCATGTGTGGACCACCTACCACCAACACCTCTGTTTTGTCAGAGTTCAGCCTCAGCCAGCTGGTGTTCATCCAATTTTGTAAATCCACTAGACACGCATTTATGGATGCTGATGGGTCTTGGGTGCCAGGTTTGAAGGACAGATACAGTTGTGTGTCATCTGCATAACAATGGTATCCTAGGCCATAGTTCTGGATTATTTTGCCCAGTGGGAGCATGTAGACTGCAAAGAGTAATGGTGATTGTACAGAACCCTGTGGAACTCCATAGGGTAGTGGCACTGGATTAGAGTAGTGTGTGCCCAGACATACTTGCTGTGTCCTGCCAGATAGGAAGGTCTGAAACCAGCTAAGAACAGTACCCCTTAGGCCACAGTAATTCTTCAGTCGCTGGATTAGTATTTCATGATCCACAGTATCAAATGCTGCAGGCAAGTCAAGAAGAATCAAAATTGAGCAATCACCCTTGTCCCTTGCAGTAAGTAGATCATTCATTACTCGGACTAATGCCGTTTCAGTGCTGTGCCTTTTCCTGAATCCTGACTGAAAAGTATCAAAGATGTTGTTATCTGTAAGCCTGTCTTCCAGCTGGTTGGCGACTACTTTCTCGATAAACTTTTGATAGGAATGGTAAGTTCGCCACAGGTCTGTAGTTGGTTACAGAATCAGGATCTAGTGATGGTTTCTTCAAGAGGGGTTTTATGATTGCTTTCTTTAGTTCTTCTGGGAAAAGTCCACTTTGCAAGGAGCACTGAGTGATTTTGTGAAGTGCTGGCCTGATCAGCTCTGGGCACTGCATTAAAGAGACTCCGTAACAAAAATTGCATCCGGTTTTTTATCATCCTACAAGTTCAAAAAGCTATTCTAATGTGTTCTGGCTTACTGCAGCACTTTATACTATCACTGTCTCTGTAATAAATCAATGTATCTTTCCCCTGTCAGACTTGTCGGCCTGTGTCTGGAAGGCTGCCAAGTTCTTCAGTGTTGTGGTTCTGCTATGAACTCCCCCTTCCAGGCCCCTCTATGCACACTGCCTGTGTGTTATTTCGGATTAGAGCAGCTTCTCTCTTCTCTCTTAACTTTTACAAGTTGGATAAATCGTCCTCTGAGCTGGCTGGGCTTTCACATACTGAAGAATTACAGACAAGGGCAAAGCTGTTTGCAGGAAGAAACGAGCAGCCTGAAACTTCAGTGAATGAGAACACAGGGAAAGAAACACAAATGATCTCTTGAGATTCAAAAGGAAGGCTGTATACAGCCTGCTTGTGTATGGATGTATTTTCTATGTGTGGACATACTGTACATCAACCTACTTCCTGTTTTGGTGGCCATTTTGTTTGTTTATAAACAAACTTTTTAAAACTGTTTTTAACCACTTTTAATGCGGCGATGAGCGGCGAAATGGTGTCAGAGGGTAATAGGAGATGTCCCCTAACGCACTGGTATGTTTAATTTTGTGCGATTTTAACAATACAGATTCTCTTTAAGGATCCAGTTGGGCCAGGATCCAGGTCGCAGGTAGTGGGGCGGAGACTTTGAATAAGAATTCCAAAATCTTCTTCACTCAGAGTGTCAAAGACTTGCCATGGTGGTACTGTAGTAGGCAAAGTCCAGTGGTCAATTGATGTTGGTGTAATGCTGGCACGGATGGTAGACACCTTGTTTGTGAAGAAGGCAGAGAATTCTTCGCCTTCTGTACTTAGAGTACTGCTACTAGACTTCAGCTCGGCATTTAAAGGACTTCCGAGGCCAAATAAAAAAAAAGTTAAATACCTGCATCATATTTGAAGGCACGGAGGACGCCCTCCGCGCCGTTCTGCCGGGTCCCCGCTGCTCAATAGCCCCCCGGGTCGGCTCCCGACTGCACGGCCCGGGTCGGACTCTCTTGCCTCCACAAACATGGCGGCATGAGCTGGCCACGGCTGTGCAGTCCGCATAGCCGTGAGTGCGGCTGCGCAGCTCTAGGGATGCTCATTCGGATTCCGCGGAAATGCAATTTCCGAAATTCCGATCGCAAATTGCATTTCCGCATCGAAATCGGCAATTCAAGTGCGGTAGGCGGATTTCTGCCGGAAATCGCGCAAATTTTCGCCGGAAATTCCACCCGACTTTAACATCGATTTTCTCAAAAGCTATAAGGTATTTTTGAAAACTTTTTTTTGCATCTTGTTCACAAGACTCAGTTTAATAAACCCTGAAAATTGGTGTTTCTAGGACTTAAGGGGGCTTTGCTATTAACCGCTAAAGTCGGCGGATTTTTACTGTAATTTAAAATGCAGAAAATTTGCATCTGCCTATTTTCTGCATTTTACATTACAGTAAAAATCCACCGACTTTAACGGTTAATAGCAAAGCCTGCGTAAGCCCTAGAAACACCAAATTTTCACGGTGTATTAAACAGAATCTTCTGAACAAGATGCAAAAAAAGTTTGCAAAAAGACCTTATAGTTTTTGAGAAAATCGATGTTAAAGACGGGCGGAATTTCCGTGATTTCCGGCGGAAATTCCGCATAGGAATGCGGAAATTGGTAGCGGAAAGCGGAATCGGTAATTTGGCAATGGCGGAATGAGGATTTACCGCGGAATCGGAAATTGGCATTCCGACCATCCCTACGCAGCTCTAGGGCCAACCACGCTACAGGCTGTTTCCTGTAGTGTGGATCGGGGAGTGGGCCCTAGAGCTGCGCAGCCGCACTCGTGGCTATGCGGACTGCGCAGCCGCGACCAGCCATGTTTGTAGAGGCAGGAGAGCCCGGGCCGTGAGGTCGGGAGCCGGCCCGGGGGGCTATTGAGCGGCGGGGACCCGGCGTAATGGCACGGAGGGCGCGGACGGAGTCCTCCGTGCCTTCAAATATGATGCAGGTATTTAACTTTTTTTTTTTTTATTTGGCCTCGGAAGTCCTTTAACACTATATGCCCAAGCATCCTCCAGAATCTTCTGGCCACACTTGGGGTCCACTCCACCCTATGCCTATACTGACTTTCTCTCTTACAGATCCCAAGTTGTCAGGCTGGGGGACATCTACTCACGAGAAGTGATAACCAACACAGGCACCCCAGGGCTGCGTCCTGTCCCCGCTGCTCTTCTCCCTCTACACAAATGATTGTAGATCCACGGTAGACTCTGTCAAAGTCATAAAATTTGCCACCATTGTCGGCCTTGTCACCAAGGACAACATCCAGGATTACCAGCAGCAGGTGGAGAGATTATGCCACTGGTGCAAGGAGAACAGTCTGGTGCTCATCACGGCCAAAACCGTTGAACTAATAAGTGACTTTAGGAAGTCTGCTCTCACCCCACCTCCCATCTACATCGATGGCACCGAGGTGGCCAGAGTGCCCTGCGCTCGCCTTTTGGGCACTACCATCTCCAGCGATCTCAGTTGGAGGGCCAGCATCACGGCAACTCAGCGGAAAGCCCGGCAGAGACTCTTCTTCCTCCGCCAACTGCGGAAGTTCGGCATGGCGCAGGAAATTCTAACATGTTTTTACACTGCCACCATTGAATCGATCCTCTGCTCCGCCATCTTGGTCTGGTATGCGGGAGCCACCGCCAGTGACAGGGACAAACTACAGAGGATCATTAGGTCGGCGGAGAGGATCATTGAGAGACCTCTGCCTCCACTTGACCTCCTGTATAACACAAGACTGCATGCCAGGGCACTGAGGATTGCAAGTGACCTCTCTCACCCAGGCCACTGTTTTTTCCCCCCACTTCCATTAGGCCGGAGACTCTGGGCCATCCCCACCAAGACCACCAGACACAAGAACTCTTTCTACCCTACGGCCGTTAGCCTCCGGAACTCCCTTAACATTCTACCGCCTGCTATCAGCGCCACTGGCGCACGGAAGGGGGTGTTCCGGGTGTCTGGAACACCCCCCCCTGCACCGAGACCGGAAGTGGGGCTGCCGTTTGTGTGTGCGGCCGAGGGTCCCGTCTGACTGGCAGCACGAGCAGGGGCACCCTAGGCCTCACGCTGCGAGGGGCCTCGCTTGCTGCTGGCGGTGGGCAGCGGACGTACGGTCACTAGCGCTGCGGTGAGAAGACTTTCCACTTACCTTCCTCGATCCTGCCAGCTTCAATCTACATCCTGTCCCGGCCGGCGTCTGTCGTTATGGTAACAGCGCCCCCTGTGATGACTTAACCGCATGTCATCACAGGGGGAGCTCTTACCGATGCGACGCGCGCCGGGAGAGGATGAAGATAGAAGCTGCGTGCAGGATGAAGACAGTTAAGTGGAATCTCCTCTCTCCCCCCGCCTAACCTAACTAATCTATATTGGGCACATACCTATATAATTTATACTGGGGGACATTTACCTATCTAATCTATACTGGGCATATACCTATCTAACTTATACTGGGGGACATATACCTATCTAATCTATACTGGGGGACATTTACCTATCAAATCTATACTGGGGGCATATACCTATCTAACCTATACTGGGAGACATATACCTATCTAATCTATACTGGGGGCATATACCAATCTAATCTATACTGGGGCATATACCTATCTAATCTATACTGGGGGACATATACCTATCTAATCTATACTGGGGAGCATATACCTATCTAATCTATACTGGGCATATACCTATCTAATCTATACTGGGGGGCATATACCAATCTAATCTATACTGGGGGCATATACCTATCTAATCTATACTGGGGGGCATATACCAATCTAATCTATACTGGGGGGCATATACCTATACTGAGGGCATATACTTATCTAACCTATACTGGGGGCATATACCTATCTAACCTATACTGGGGGGCATATACCTATCTAATCTATACTGGGCATATACTTATCTAATCTATACTGGGGGCATATACCTATCTAACCTATACTGGGTGCAACTATATGGGCTACCTATACTGGGGGGGGGGAACCTATAGCTGGCTACCTATACTGCGGGCACCTATACCTGTCTCCACGTTGGGGGCGCAATTTAAGCCCTCACCCTGGATGCAATTTAGCCTAGAAACTGCTAGTATTTGGCTCCACCCACACCATGTTTTGGCCACGCCCACACGCCGCTTTCAGGAAGCCCCCCTTGGAAATTCTGGATTTGCCCCTGCGCCCTACCACCTGCATAGGAGCGGACTGGAAATACAATACGTTTTTTTCGAGCAACCAGTCATCATATTTTAACTGTGAGACACAACCAAACAGAGTACACAAAAAGTAGTCCAAGCAATATCCATGTTACTGGACAAGAATATACGTTCAACCACAAAAGAAAAGCGTCCATAACACTATGAATCAATCCATAGCCTACTCCATAATAATAATGTATAATGTTTATTAGGATACCAAAAATGATAAAAGCATTTACAATCAATCAGCAAGGGTACACGACAATTGGGGTACAATGACAACACTATATAATATATAATATAGGTCAAGAAAATGACACTGAATAACAAGTGTTAGATTGCCCCTGGGGAACTGCACAATATGAATAAACGCAAGGTGGAAACAGAGTTCAGCATTAAAAAACGTTGCATACAATGACAGCCGGATGTATCTCCGACGAAGGACAGGGGTCCGGAACGCGTGAGATTGCGCACAGCTGTTGGACCACGGTCTGGGGTCGTGCCCTGAGGTAAGTGCACAGCTCATTGTAGATCATTCACACGCTCAGTGACTCAGTGTGTTTTTTGATTCAACTGTTCATTATACATCCGGCTGTCGTATGCAGCGTTTTTTAATGCTGAACTCTGTTTCCACCTTGCGTTTATTCTTATTGTGCAGTTCCCCAGGGGCAATCTAACACTTGTTATTCAGTGTCATTTTCTTGACCTATATTATATATTATATAGTGTTGTCATTGTACCCCAATTGTCGTGTACCCTTGCTGATTGATTTTAAATGCTTTTATCATTTTTGGTATCCTAATAAACATTATACATTATTATTATGGAGTAGGCTATAGATTGATTCATAGTGTTATGGACGCTTTTCTTTTGTGGTTGATCATATTTTAACTGATCAGACTCTTCCCGCACCCTTGGTAGACATCAGCAGTGTTTTTGAAAAATAGATACTGATGCTGAATGTATATATTTGAGTATGAAGTATTACTGTCATATTTTGAGGTTTTTCCTGCCTTTCTGTCTATGTACCGCTGTATTGTGCCAAACCCAATTCTGGGCATGACCCAGTCATGCTTGGCGAAATAAAACGATTCTGATTGAAGTTACTAAGTACTTTTAGATCGTGCATACTGTGTCCTGGTTCACAGAAGTGTTGGGCAACAGGGGTGTCCATTTTACCCTCTATTGGCCTCAATTCTGGTAGCTATGTGAGGTATATATAATTTTACCTCATGAGGTATATTTCTCTAATTTTTAGCAATTCTGAAAATGTTTTCTCCATTTCCGAACATGAGGTAAAACATGAGCTATTTTAGCGGTAAGTATGCAGTGAATAAATATTAATAGTAGTCTTTAATTGTCTTCCATAAGTTAGGATAGTCTTTGGAAGATGTTTTGTTTTTTGATTTTTTTGAGGGGGGAAGGTGTATTTGATTATGTAGCAACCTATGAAAAATATATTTATAGGCATCCCTTATTAAATAAAAAAAAAATCCAGTAAATATTTGGAGATTTATTTCTACTATTCTTCTATTGCACAGCCTGAATAGGAACGACACTAAAACAGCAATAGGAACTCCACGAAAAAATGCAAAATGCATACAAATTGACTTTACCTCCAGGTACAGTCAGGTCTTAAACTGATCGGTAAATTATGTGCTAACATGCTCCCTAATTTCCATGAGAATAGCTATTTTTGGTAAAATTAGTGCAAATGGCCTCATGAATTACCTCATAATTTACCTCATGAGGTAAAACTTGACTAAAATCTACCAGAATTGCTAAATGTCATTACCTCAAGAGGGTAATTTACTGCACATGAGGTGATGTGTTTGATAACCCTACTAGAATTGAGGCGACTTCAGCTAACATCTGGAAATATGCCTGAAGGGGACAAGGTCCCAGAAAGCTTGCATCATTTAGCTTTATCAGTTAGCCATTAAAAGGTATTACTTTTCCAAGACTTTGTTTTTTCTACCTACATAATTTGTTTGCCTACAAAAACTTTTTTGATACTACTTTTCTGTCCTCTGCAAGAGTTCAAGTCCCCCTATTTTAGCATATTAAAGGGAACCTAATCAGAAAAGGGTCAGAAATGTGTATGGCAGACTTTTAAAGGCACTCCCAGTGGCATAGCTAAGGAGCTGTGGGCCCTGGGTGCAAGTTTTACATGCCCCCCCCCCCCCCCCCAAGCACTCTATACATAACAGTTGATATGGTGCACCAAAACCTATCAAGGACAACCACAGTGTCAGAGTTGCAAGAAGGAGACGGGGAACAGTGTGTTAAGGATTACTACTATCCAAAGCATCTATAGAAGTGATTATTAGCAGCACAGGACCAACAAAGAGCAAATACTGTGATAGAGGGTGGACCCTTCGGAGCCCTTCTGGCCCAAGGGCCCTGATGCAGTCGCTACCTCTGCACCTGCTATTGCTACGCCCCTGGGGACTCCAAAGAGTACAAAAAAAGAAAATAAATAATAATGCAGAGGGAGATCGCAACCTTTTTCTTCCTTGTTTAAAACAATTACAGTAGAACAGATTTGGTGGACTTGTTTTTTTACATTACAACAAAACCTGGTACCAGGGTTTTCTCCACATAAAGTAAGTATAGTAATGCAGGTCTTACTGCTGAATAATGCTTATTATAATGTTTATTTTCTAAAATCTAATATAATGATGAACAGCATGCAGTCTCAGAAACTCCTCTCCACACACAGCAGATGGCTGTAGTGAGAGCTGTTTCCACCTGGCCAGGCTAACCAGCAGCCTGCCTTCCATTCACTCGCATGGGCTCACGTACTATGCATACTTTGTGGAGAGCAATCACGGCTAGGGTTTGGCTGGACTTCATGTTCAAACTCCACCTATGTTAGGAAAAAATGAGAGCCCTTTAGATAAGCTTTGCAGGATTAATGAGATATATAGGGGCCCATACACCTACCGATTTTCCCGCCGATATACAGCCGTTTTGATCACAGTGATCGAAACGGCTGTGAAATCGCCGCGCACACCACTGACAGAACTATCGATTTCCGTCCGAAATCGATTGTTCCCGTCGATTCCCGTCGACCCATCCGGGCGGAAGATTTTTCTCGGTCGCCGGCGGGTCGGGAGTGCGTCGTTCGAATTCCTGACGACCGACGTAATACAGCGGGTAATACATTACCTGCTCCAGCCGGCGCGAGTCCCCTGGTCTTCTTCTCCGCTTTGGGCTCCAGAGCTACACAGAACTTCCTGTCCCAGCAGGAAGTTTAAACAGTAGAGCGCCCTCTACTGTTTAAACTTCCCCTGGACAGGAAGTTCAGGAGCCGGAGTGGAGAAGAAGAAGACAGCAGTGACAGGAGACTCGTGCCGGCCGGAGCAGGTAATATATGCGGGCGGGCGGCAGCAGCAGCTCCACAGACAGTGATCGGTTTCAGGCTGAAATCGATTCACAATCTGTTTGCAGTAAAGGTGGCCATACGATCCCTCTCTGATCAGATTCGATCAGAGAGGGATCTATCTGTTGGTCGGATCTGATGGCAAATCGACCAGTGTATGGCCACCTTATGTCAGTTTCCAAGTGCGAAAGCAGAGGTCATAATGACCTATTCTGTTCTGTAAAAAGACAAGAGCTTAAGTGACCATGGTAAATAAATGCCCGTATACATGCAAGACTGACATTTCCTGATGGGACCCAATCCCTCGGACGACATTGCTGGGCCTACAGGCTGGCAACGCGTTCTGTTGCAATGCGGGGTAGTTGTTATCTATGGAGATGTGTAGACATGATGTCATGCTGCGTGCAGGGGGAACAAATCTGCCGGCTGTTGCCCAGCCGAGTGGATCGATGACTGGGTGGCAGTTGGGGGCTGCTGTACACATGCCACACTATCGGCAATTATCAGCCCACTTTGATTTAGCCTATGTATGGGCCTTAATTGTCCTTCAGAGCTAAGTCCCAGAAAATCTGCTACAGCCATCGCCTGGTGCTCCTATAGCCCAGTCTGTAAAATTGGTCAACAATTAGGCCTCTTTCACAGTGCGACGTTAATGGGTTTTAGGGAATTTAGTGTACATTGGTAATTGTGTTCAGAATGAAATCTTACAAGGACTTATAAAAACAACCAAATGTAACTAAAATGACATCAATTGTTTTAGTATTACAGTATTACATTTTTTTTTTGTGATTTCTTCATTGACACACACCCCTTAAAGACTACCACTCTTAAAGTCAATGTTACCCGACCTATAAAAACAAAAGTCAGATACTCACCTAAGGAGAGGGAAGGCTCTGAGTCCTAATGAGACTTTCCTCTCCTCTCCCGGTGCCGCTCAGGATTCCCCGTAGCAGTATTCGACCAGTTCGGTCAAATACTGCCACTTCCGCTGCCGAAGGGAGGTTTCGGAAGTCTTCCGGAGCACTCGGGCTTCCAAAGACGAGCCGCTCCGTACTGCGCATGCGCCCTCTGACGCACTCGCGCGTGCGCAGTATGGAGTCGTCTGTCTTTGGGAGGACTCGGCTCCCGAAGACTTCCGGAGTCCCCCGCAGTGGGGGATTTGAACGGAGGATCCTGAGGGCACCGGGAGTGGAGAGGGAAGGCTCATTAGGACTCAGAGCCTTCCCTCTGAGTATCTGACTTTTGTTTTTATATGTCGGGTAACACTGGCTTTAAAAACAGAGGTTTATTCAAGTGTTTTCGACCAAGAGACACCATAGGAAGCATCATTCGCAAATTCAAGGCAAAGGGCACTGCTGAAACGCTACCTGGTTGTGGCAGAAAGAAGATGCTGACTTCGACTGCTGTGGAGAAAGTGGAGAAAAGTCCCAGTGTGACTGCTGAGGAACTGAAAAAAAGATTTGTCAGATGCGGGTACTGAAGTTTCAGCTCAGACAATAAGGCGCACACTGTGTAATGAAGGCCTCCATGCCAAAACTCCCCTTGCTGTCTCCAAAGAAGAAGAAGAGTCGACTGCAGTATGCCAAAAGTCATGTGGACAAACCACAACAGTTTTGGGATAGTGTTCTGTGGACTGATGAAACAAAATTAGAACGGTTTGGGCCCATGGATCAATGCTATGTTTGGAGGAGGAAGAACAAGGCCTATGAAGAAAAGAACACCTTGCCTACTGTGAAGCATGGGGGGGGGGGGGGGGGGGGGGAGGGTCAATCATGCTTTGGGGCTGTTTTGCTTCTGCAGGTACAGGGAAGCTTCAGCGTGTGCAAGGTACCATGAATTCTCTTCTGTACTAGGAGATATTGGATGAAAATGTGATGCAGTCCGTCACAAACCTGAGGCTTAGGAGACGTTGGACCTTCCAACAGGACAATGATCCCAAGCATACCTCCAAGTCCACTAGAGCATGGTTGCAGATTAAAGGCTGGAAAATTTTGGAGTATCCATCGCAGTCACCAGACTTAAATCCGATTGAGAACCTCTGGTGGGACTTAAAGAAAGCAGTTGCAGCGTGCAAGCCTAAGAATGTGACTGAACTGGAGGCTTTTGGCCATGAAGAATGGGCTAAGATACCTGTAGATCGCTGCAAGACTCTTGTGACAAGCTATGCTTCACGTTTAAAAGCTGTTATAACTGGAAAAGGATGTTGTACTAAGTACTAAGAATGAATTAATGTCACTTGGGGGTTGAATAAATCTGATCATGATTTGAGCACAGAAAATACATTTGTGGTTATTTCATTATAAATGTTATGTTATATTTGTCTGGACTTACAAATGCCTCTTTGATTTAATTGTAAACAAGATGACTGAAATGATCAAAATCAATGTCAAACTGGCCAAAACATTCAATTTCAGTGGGGGTTGAATAATTTTGAACACAACTGTATATAGTGCCACTGCCAACATCTTCATAGTGCTGCGTTGTAGTGTTGGATCTACAGTATTTCACAAAAGTAAGTACACCTCTCACATTTTTATATATAATTATATCTTTGCATGAGACAACAGTGAAGATATGACGCTTCGACACAATGTAATCAGTGTACAGCTTATATAACAGTGTAAATTGGCTGCTCCATCAAAATAACTCAACACACAGACATTAATGTCTAAACCACTGGCAACAAAAGTGAGTATACTCATAAAATGCAGAGTGTCAAAATTCTGCCCAAATAGGCATTTTCCTTTGCCGGGGTCATGTTACTCGTTAGTGTTACAAGGTCTCAGGTCTAAATAGGGAGCAGATGTGTTCAATTTGGTGTTATCGCTCTCACACACTCTCTTACTGGTCACTGGAGGTTCAAGAGAACTTTCTGAGGATCTTCAAAACAGATTTGTTGCATTACATAAAGATGACCTAGGCAGGCTATAAGAAGATTGCTAACACCCTGGAACTGAAGCTGAAGCACGGTGGCAAAGACCATACAGCGGTTTAACAGGACAGGTTTCACTCAGAATAAGCATCGTCATGGTCGACCAAGGAGGCTGAGTGCATGTGCTCAGCATCATATCCAGAAGTTGTCTTTTGCAAATAGATGTGTGATTGTTGGCAGCATTGCTGCAGAGGTTGAAGGAGTGGGAGGTCAGTCAGTGCTCAGACCATGAGCTGCACACTGCATCATATTGGTCTGCATGGCTTTTGTCTCAGAAGAAGGCCTCTTCTAAAATGATGCACAAGAAAGCCCACAAAAAGTTTGCTGAAGACAAGCAGGCTAAGGACATGGATTATGGCTAATGGAACCATGTCCTATGGCCTGATAAGACAAAGATAAACGTATTTGATTCAGAAGTTGTCAAGCGGTATTTTAACATAATAAAGACATCTAACACACCACCTAGATGACCACTGCTTTGCTAAAAAAAACTGAAGGTAAATGTGCTGGCCTGACCAAGCAGATCTCCAGGTCTAAACCCTATTATCTGTGGAGCATGCTCAAACCGAGGTGGAGGAGCACAAGATCTCTAACATCCACCATCTTCATCATGGAGAAGTGGAAACCTGTGAATCTCTAATGAACTCCATGCCCAAGAGAGTCAAAGTGACCTGAGCTGTGCTTCTTGTTTCTTTTTAGAAAATGAACATCCCCATAAGTGAGGTTCGTAATGTCGTGTATCATTGGGGATGCTGGGGTTGGGGGGGAGCACCATAACCTACCTATAGGGTGCTGGTCCTCTGGCCCCTTGCCTGTATTACACCCGTCATCTTCTCAAGTTGACCGCAACTTCTGCTGACATTTGTAATTCCTGATAGTGGCTACGTGTGCTTTAAAGCCACATTGCAAGCCGGGTGATGTAGTCCGGGAAATGCGAGTACAACGCTGGCAACAGTGGGGGTGAGCAGGAGGAGAAAAGCCTCTGGACTATCCGGAAGCTTCCCACTACATATGTTTCTACTTTTCTCATTTAAGGGATACCTTAGTGCTAAATATATTTAAAAAAGGACGCCTACTGTGTGTGTAGGGAGTTGTACAGATACTTATCACGCCTCCCATGCCCTGCGTCACCCTCCGTTCTCTGGTAATTGGCCCCACTCTTTACTTCCTGAATGGGAACATGTGTTCCTAAAGCCAATCAAAGTAAAGAGTGATCACCGGTATCAGCAAGAGATCAGTGAAAAAAATACACCTTTATTTCCAAATAAAGTATTACTGCTAAAAAAAGTACAGCAGTAGGGACATCATTTAAATGTTGTAATAACCGTGACAAATGGCCAAATAAAATATGTTGGTTTTACCTACAGTTGCACATTTTATTTTAAAACTATTATGGCTGAAAACGAATAAATGATTATTTTTTTTTTTCATTTTGTTCTTCTTATTCCCTTTAAAATGCATATAAAATAATTATAAGCAGTATAAAGTATCACACAAAGAAACCCTAATTTATGTCGAAAAAAAAACAATACATAGATTACTTCAGTGTGATAAAGGTATTGCTGAATGAATGGGAGGGAGATGATAGCAGGAAATTCATAATGTAGTACAGCTGCAGTCGCTCTCTGAAAACAATGACATTATGGGTCTGGGTAATGTCCCTTATGGGTCTGGGACTAGCGCCAGAGGATCAGCACCCCCGTGGATAAGTAGTGAGGCTCAGCCCAACTCCCAACCCCCCCCCCCCCCCCCCCCCATGGCACACCCCACTACGAACCACCTTTTTGTTCCTGGTGCTTTGGTTGTTCTAAATTCCACCCTTCCTATTAATTTTGAAGGAACACCTGCAAAAAAGTTATAAATTAGTGTGGTGTATGGGGATTTATTTTGCAGGAGACACACATACTACCGAACTTTTGGAGCCAGGAAAAAGGGATACTAGGACCCACCCGTTACACCTTTAGACATGCCTAAATTTTACATGCGGGTTTCCCCCTCCCACCCCTATACAGTTCCCTGGTGTCTAGTGACCCCCTCTCTCCTCTATTCAGTTTCCTGGTGTCTGGTGGTTTTCCTTCCCCTAGACAGTTCCTTGGTGTCTGGTGGTTCTCCTTCTCTTCCTCATATAGATAGCTTGGTGTCTAGTGGTTCCCACCTCTCTCCCCGATGGTGGTCTAGTGGTCCCCCCCTCCCTCAAATAGCATCCCTGGTGTCTAGAGTCCCTCCCCTCTCTCCATCATATAGCGTTGCCGTGTGTCTAATGGTTCCCCCTCCCTCCCCAATATAGGTTCCCTGGTGTCTAGTGCTTCCCCCTCATATAGTTTCCCTGGTGTCTAATGGTTCACCCCTCCCTAATATAGGTTCCCTGGTGTCTAGTGGCCCCCTTTCCTGTGCTCCCTCAGCTCCAGTATATGCAGCAGAATATGGGAGCAGCAGTAGCTTATCTCACCTCCTCTAGGCACTCCAACTATGTCTGTCCCTCCACTAAAGCTCACAGCTCGCTCTACTGCCGGTATCTTCATTTCCTCATATGCGATTACACAGAAGGAGAACCAGGCAACATTCCATTTTCGCACGCCTCATTTATATGCAGCTACATCCCCTTACAGAGTTTGGCAATGAGCACATTGGTTATAAGTTACTTGCTTGATTTCTCTATTTCCCCTTCATCCGCTGATCAACTCATTTCTGGCCTCCTGCATATTTGATTATAACCACAGCACCATAGTCATGTGACACAACAGTTGTATGACCATAAGAACCATTATGGGGGCTAGAACCTGCAATAGGCAGACAATGTTAAAATATGACACAGAGAAGCTAAGCTGAGATATTTGAAATTTCTCACTCTGCCGATTGAGCCAAAATGCCTCATAAGTATTGTCTCAATGGAATAAAAATAAATACCCGGGAACCACTTCAAACTTGTTAAAGTAATTGAGAACTCTTCTGTATTGCTAGGTACAAGAGTATTAGTTGTCTATCTCTTTTTGTTATAATGTTATACCATTAATAATTCAAAAACTCTTGAGTATTGCACCACCACTGATACCCAGCACGGACAGCCATACTATCTCAGGAAAAAAACACATACATAAGTAGATAAATACTGTCCACGTTTGGATTTCAGTGAATTTTATTTAGTAAATCAAGAGAAAACGGTTTCAGGCATTTTCCATCTTCACTGCCTCTGAATCCAATCCTGATTTCATTTCCTCCGTTACTCTTTTTTTTCTCCTAGAAACTGCACGGTCATATCTGTTTTGCTTTGTAAACACATGTGATCACAACAAATCGTATTTCAGCAGCTTAAGGTATATTTCCCTTCTCAGTCTAAGGTCGCGCTGAATTTCTCTCAGCCAATCAGTGAGGAACAAGAATGTGGGTGGGGAGATAACTAGCTTCCCTCTCCTCTGCAATGTGTATCAGTATAAAGTCACCCTGACTGAGATAAGATTCCAGCCAACCTTTGAACATTAGAAGTGAACACACCTTATATTTTAGATTTACAGGAACCAGTTTAAGTGATTGGAAAACTAGATCTTTGCATAGGACTAATCAGATTCTGAAGGAAACAATTAATTGACAGCTAATTAATAAAGCCGACAGTTAACCACTTCAGGACCAGAGTCATTTCCACCCCTCATTTTCTTCTCATTAGCTTGCATAGACGAATATCTACGCCCCTGGAGCAATAAGTTAAAGCAAACCTGTGAACTTTAATAAAATAAATATGAAACTCTGGCCCGCAGGCCAAATTGGCCTACAGAGCCATCAAATCTGTCCCCCAAGTGGTTTCCTCAATTTGCATTTTGTTTACCTCACTCTAGTCCACCAGGGAAGCTATATTGGAAGTGAAGCCCTACATCACAATGGGAGCCAAATTGGGGAGGGAGGGGAAAAGCACCAAACAGAGAGCTGTATAGAAGGGAGGGGTGTAACATGATATCAGGAAACTGCACAGAGGCCACAAGACACCAGAGAACTGTATAAGGGAGGATGGAGGGCCACTAGACACCAGGCAACTGTGTAAGGTAGGGAGGAGGGCCACTAGACACCAGGCAACTGTATAGGGGAGGGCCACTAGACACCAGGGAACTTAAAGGAGAACTGTAGTGAGACTTATATGGAGGCTGCCATATTGATTTCCTTAAACGCAATACCAGTTACCTAGCAGCCCTGCTGAGCTATCTGCCTGCAGAATCACACCAGAAACAAGCATGCTGCTAATCTTGTCAGATCTGACAAAAATGTCAGAAACACCTGATCTGCTGCATGCTTGTTCAGGGTTATGGCTGAAAGTATTAGAAGCAGAGGATCAGCAGAATAACCAGGCAACTGGAATTGCTTAAAAGGTAATCAATATGGCAGCCTCTATATACCTCTCATTACAGTTCCCCTTTAAAGGAGGGAGGTGTCCACTATATTTACATAGATCTGTAAATCAGTCCTGAAAGAGGGACAAATGAGGGAGAAAGAGGGACAGGGTTCCCAAAGAGGAACAAAAAGAGGGACAGTTGTGAGCTATGACATAGGTATGTATAAAACCTTTTTTTAAAGCTTCAGAGATGTGCTATAATTAAGCTCTAGCTTTCCAATTTTTAAAAGCCTTGTGCAAAGATCTGGTTTACCCCCTGCTATTTCCAGTTCCCAAAGAGTTCCATTGTACTGGAAACTCGAATTCAAATCACATAACTACTAATTGAGCACATTGCCAGCAACGCAACAATAGCGAGCGAGAGAGTACCAATATGGCTTCACACCACATCCGGCGATTACGCAACAGAGGGGGAAACATCAGCCGAAGAACCACATCAACTTCCGGCACTTTATCGAATCACAGGCCTGGCGGGTGGAGACACCTCCGCGCACGCGCAATGTGCAGACAAAGAAGCCCGCACAACGCAGGCGCTGGAGCTGCCGTGGCGACAGAAGAAGCCGTACATGCGCAGTGTGCAGTGCGTTGTGTAGCCATGGTAACAGCGGCGCGAGGCTCCTGACACTGCAGCATGGAGGGGAACGCAGTTCTGCTGTATGGGGAGGCGGAGGGCATGGTACAGAGCCTGCACAATTACCCTCTGCGAGACATTGGATCCGGGGGGTGAGATAATGGGAATGGGATCTGACTTACCTCCTGGGCTGGAGGTGTGTATGCAGTATGGGGACATTGGCGAAAGTGAATGGAGGTGTAGAGAGAGAAATATTAGTGGTCTGGTGCTGTAGATGGGATAAGAAGGGGTCATTGGGGTTCAGGGATCTGTAAAATAACAGACAATTTATTGTTTTGGATGGTGAGTGTAAATTCTGGATGCACACTGGAAGGTTATACAATGTTAAAACGGAGTGAAACTCCATATTAACTAAAGTAATCCAATAAGAAATTATTTATTTAGCTTATATATCCTGTTGTTTTTAGTGGTCACTGTCAGATTTAAGAGAAATGTGATATGAAAGAAATAATATTTCTGCTGGTTTCTATATTTACTGTTCTTTGCATTGCCAAAAGTCACTTCTGCCACTTTTTTTTTTATCCCAGCTCAGTGTTAATGTACTGCTTATTTTACAGACTACTGTCTCTCCCAGCACTAACATGACCTAGATAACCGGCAGTGACGTAGTTAAGAAGCTGTGGGGCCCAGTGAAAGTTTTACACTGGGCCCCCCAAGCAATCTATACATAACAATTGATACAGCACACCAAAACTAATCAAGGACAACCACAGTGTCAGAGGTGCAAGAAGGGGATGGGAAACCGTGTGTTAATGATCACTACTATTCAAACCATCTATAGAAGTGAATATTTTCATCACAGGACCAATAAAGAGCTAATACTGTGGTTGAGGGTAGGCCCCTCTGGCCCAAGGACCCTGAATTGGTCGCAACCTCTGCACCCCCTTTTGCTACGTCACTGATAACCGGCTTACATCATTGTGTAAACTCTTGCAAGGGAGGGGGGATTAGATTACCTTCTGGTCATAGTGTCTATATCTTATCTGAAATGGGAAGTTTGTTATTTGCATTTTGGGATGTGTGTTACTTTAGCTAAAATAAAAAGACTTCCCACAATCCTGTTGGCACTGTTCACTGACACAATTCAGCAAGGACACATAGACCAGGTAAAAAAGTGGACATGTAGGGATCTATTTTAGTAAACAAAAAAGGGGGGTTACGTATATATTTGGGGTACTTATCTATTTTTAGGCAATTTTTTTTTTTTTGCATGTTAAACTCCTTTTAAGATCTGACAGCTAGAATGGAATTGGGGTCTGCAGAAGGATGGGGAGGGGGTACTACTGTTTGGAAGCTCTAGGATACCAGTAGTACTGAATGCAGGTAATAATGTGTATCATTTGGAGAGGAGGGTGTTACATTTGTCTGTGATAAGATATATTTTTGTGCTTTAGTTTATTACTTTGCCTTTAGATCATATTTCCTTTTCTAAGCTCTTTTCATGTTGTTAAAACATAAATCTTCGCACAGGTGAACAGAAGTGCCATCAGCGACACCTCTATACAACTCATTGTGGATTTCATGTGCATGTCTCCCTCAGGTGGTTTAAGCAGCATGAGTACATTGAGAAGCTGAACATGCAAGCCATAATGAACGCCTCTGCTGGGCAGGAAGAGATTGTGAAAGATCTTCTCGTCAGTCATGGCAAGGTAATATATATCATTCAACAGAGCTACTTGAGTCTTTAGCAGGAGAGACCTGCAGAAGGACCAGTCGCTCCATTGTGATAAAACTTTATGTTCTGGGCCAGATATAGCATTCGATATTTGCTTTGTTAAAGCAAACCTGAAGCGAAAATAACGTTATGATATAATGAATTGTATGTGTAGTACAGTTAAGCAACAGAACACTAGTAGCAAAGAAAAAAAGTCTCGTATTGTTTTCCAGTAAAGGAAGAGTTAAACAAAACTTCAGTTATCTATACAAAAGAGCTTCTCTGAGCTATTTGACCCACTGAGTCGAATACAGTCCTGTTTTCTGAGGCACTTAAACAGCCAATAAACAGTGAGGGGCAGCTTGAGATAAGGTTTTACTGCAGGAAAGTTCAATGGGTCATTATTTCTGCTTTGTTTTATAGATTAAAAAAACAGTGTTGGTTTAAAGCTGCAACTGAGACAGTATGATCAGAATCAGAATCGTCTTTATTTCGCCGAGTGCGACAATGTCGCACCCAGAATTTTTTGTGGTTCACAAGGCAGGGAAAGGTGTTATACAGATAAGGGGCATTTCGTACAGATGGAAAAAAGGAGCGAAATATCTACAAACATAAATCCGAACTATTACAGTATAACAACATGATTACAGCATGACAAGCATAAACATAACTAAGGGGATTACAGTATACAATGTGGCGAGCAAAACAAAGGGGATTCCATGATAGAGCAACAGTGCACCGTCAGTGCAGGCTAGGGGGGCTTTGCTAGGGTGGTAGTTCGAGTTCAGCAGGAGGACAGCTTGGGGAAAGAAAGTGTTGAAATGTCTGGTGGTCTTGATGAGGATCGATCTGTATCGGCGTCCCAAAGGCAGACGGTCAAAGTATCGATTGCCAGGGTGAGTGGGGTCGTTCAGTATTTTGTTTGCCCTAGACCACAGTCTGGAGGTGTGTAGGAGATCTAAGGGTGGTAGGGGAGACCCAATGATCCTCTCGGCAGCATTGATTACTCTCTGGAGCCTAAGTCTGTCGCTCGCCGTGGCGCCTGCATACCAAACGACAATAGAGGAGCAGAGAATAGACTCCACGGTTGCGGTTTAAAAGGTGATCATTGGTTCCCGCGGCATCCCAAATTTCCTCAGCTGCCTCAGGAAGAACAGCCTCTGCTGGGCCTTCTTCTGGGCCTTGGAGGTGTTTTCCACCCACCTTAAGTCGTCTGTGATGGTGGCACCCAGGTAACGAACGCTCGGCTCCCTGGAGACGTTGATGCCCTCGATGGAGACAGGGTTGAGTGAGTGAGGGCACCTTCTGAAGTCCACTATTAGTTTGACTGTTTTTGTTGCGTTGAGTACACGATGATTGTACTCAACGCAACAAAAAACCGCACTGTTATATATATGTTCTTTTCATTATCCGTACTTCACATACAATTCATTATATGATTTATTTTTTTCCGCTTCAGGCTTGCTTTAAAGAGTACCGGTATTTTACCAAAAATTACAACACTGTGAAGGAGGTGGTCAAACGGGGAAACAGATTTGGTTCTTCAAAGATGAGGGATTTACTGTATTTTTGAAGTGTAAATTTAAAGCCTCTTGTGGCCTCATTTACACAGGCAAACACAATTGTGATGTAAATTAAGGGATAAAAGCATGTTTACGCTTTCCTTGTGTTGTTTTTTTAATTTCCTGAGATAAAGCACTAATCCATAGTTGTTATAAAGTGCAGAGGCAGATAAAATGGATTACCGCCAGCTTCCAAAATAATATACTGTACAGGCAAATATAGTTGGATCCAGCACTTCAGGTCCTCTTTGTGTCATTCTTCCAGATTACCACATTAATTCGACAATTGATCACCACAGAGATCTGGAAACTGAAGATCTTCCCTGTGCTGTGCCAATTGCAGGATTTCCAGCCCCAAAGCACATTCCCTCTCTACATGGTGGTAAGTGATCAATCCATACCACTTATCCACATCTCTCTGAATGGATGATACCAGAACTGGGGTGATGTGGCTGTCTACCTCATTGATGTTTTTTGATCTGCAGATCCATCATGAGGCCACCATTATCAATATACTGGAGACCATCTTCTACCACAAGGTTAGTGGCAAACATAACTACCAAAGTTTGTCACATGAGGAGAAATGCCTACTACAGGCAATATGCAGCATTCTAGATGTACCACAGGAAATTATGCATGAAACAGACACTATCCTGCATTCTAGATGTACCACAGGAAAAGATGCATGCCACAGACACTATCCTGCATTCTAGATGTTGCACAAGAAATTATGCAGGCCACAGTCAGACACTATCCAGTATTCGATAATAGATCTGTATAAGTAACAATAAAGTACATAGGGGGTTAGAAGGTAACTAGGCTTTATTTTTGCATCTAGTCATTGTTGATTGGAGGTACATTTTCACAGCTGCGTTATTAGTTTTGTGTACAATTATATAGCGCAACACAGTCTACTGTAGGAATACAAACATCTAATACTACCTAAATTAATCAGCAATCCACATGCAATATCATAACACAGCTAAGTTAGTCTAATTTTCAACAAAAGAATATAAGTCCACAGGGAGTGCGCCAATATATTAGATAATATATGTGAACAACACAGTCCACTGAGAAAATCTTCCTAGTCCACTCCAACTCAGTGTTCAATACTCCGCTGCATCCCTCTTGCTGGGCTAATTAGTTCACTACACCTCCACCACACCAGAGTATGGAAAGGGACTCACCCTTTACTAAAGGTGGGTACACACGTCAGATAAAAGTCTTTGGAAAATGAAAGATCCCAGACCAATTTTACCCCCTTTCATGTAGTATGAGAGCCACACTCTACACAGTCTATTCTATGGAGCTGAACTCCCCATCGAATAAAAATCTTTGCAAGATGCTGCACACAAAGATGCTGTACACATGCAACAGATCAGTATCTGCAAAAGATCCATTCCTGCAAAATGCAATCATAGTCTATGACATCTGCAGATCCTATACACACCTTGTTTAATGGACATTCATCTGCAGATCAGACAATTATCTGCCGATCTGAAGATCCAACCTGGTGGATCTGATCTACAGATAATTGTCCGTTAAACAAGGTGTGTATGAGATCTGCAGATATCATAGACTATGAATGCGTCTTGCAGGAATGGATCTTTTGCAGGAACAGATATTTTGCAGATACTGATCTGTTGAATGTGTACAGCATCTGTGTGTGCAGCATCTTGCAAAGATTTCTGTCTGATGGGGGAGTTCAGCTCCATAGAATAGACTGTGTAGGTATGGCTCTCATACTACATGAAAGGGGGTAAAATTGGTATGTGATCTTTCATTTTCCAAAGACTTTTATCTGACGTGTGTACCCACCTTATGACCTTCACTCAGGCCTTAGTCAGACACTGGGGTTATTCCCGGGTCACCCCCGACCACTGCGATCAGAGTAGATGATTCCTGACTTCTGTTCTCATGGACTTTTGGCAGATGTAACCTCCAAATAAAAACTCCACATAGCGTAATACCGTACAAACTGTTAAAACTACTAAAATTTATTGCACTTACAATTTCCGCATAAAAACATCAGCATGAGTTTTTCAACGGGCTCTCCCCCGCATTGATGGCCGCTGGTGGGCTCCCTCAATAGAGCGTCGGTCCACAGAACGGCTGCCGCGCGCACAGCCGCTAAGGAAACCCCGCGTGCGTTCGCTCACAGCACTACACGCCAAAATCAGGCCCCGCCCGACTAGTTTCGTCACAAGATATGACTCATCAGTCATCAGTCATATCTTGTGATGAAACTAGTCGGGCGGGGCCTGATTTTGGCGTGGAGTGCTGTGAGCGAACGCACGCGGGGTTTCCTTAGCGGCTGTGCGCGCGGCAGCCGTTCTGTGGACCGACGCTCTATTGAGGGAGCCCACCAGCAGCCATCAATGCGGGGGAGAGCCTGTTAAAAAAACTCATGCTGATGTTTTTATACGGAAATTGTAAGTGCAATAAATTTTAGTAGTTTTAACAGTTTGTACGGTATTACGCTATGTGGAGTTTTTATTTGGAGGTTACATCTGCCAAAAGTCCATGAGAACAGAAGTCAGGAATCATCTACTCTGATCGCAGTGGTCGGGGGTGACCCGGGAATAACCCCAGTGTCTGACTAAGGCCTGAGTGAAGGTCTTAGTAAAGGGTGAGTCCCTTTCCATACTCGGGTGTGGTGGAGGTGTAGTGAACTAATTAGCCCAGCAAGAGGGATGTAGCGGAGTATTGAACACTGAGTTGGAGTGGACTAGCAAGATTTTCTCAGTGGACTGTGTTGTTCACATATATTATCTAATATATTGGCGCACTCCCTGTGGACTTATATTCTTTTGTTGAAAATTAGACTAACTTAGCTGTGTTATGATTTTGCATGTGGATTGCTGATTAATTTAGGTAGTATTAGATGTTTGTATTCCTACAGTAGACTGTGTTGCGCTATATAATTGTACACATAATTTCAGCCTTTTAAATATTGGCGCACTGCCTGTGGTTTTACATCTCTGTTGAAAACTCACCTGAACTAGCTGTGTCATATCATATATAGTTGTTGGTGGACTGCCAAATATATAAGATCGCCATATATATCTATGTTTTTGTGCACTAACAAATACTAGCGTTATTAGTTTGTTATCATCTGAAGCAAAACAATGGATCCGAAATGTGGTCTGACCATCACCAACTATTATTGTGTGACAGGAAGTGTGTGAGTCTGCAGAAGATCTGGCCCTGGACCTCATAGATTACTGCCACCGTAAACTCACCATGCTGGTGTCCAAGTGTTCGTCTGGAACCTCATCCATCCAGGACTGTCTACTGCCAAACACATCCAAAGACATATCTACATTAGAGGTGGGTGATTACAGAACAAACTGGAGTACACTTGCTATGGGAGGGACTATTGATGGTTATGCTTGCCACATGTTTGTTGGGGGGGATTGTTGTCTGGACATGTTTTCTGTGGGGGTGAGGGATAGGTACCATGCTGGACACACTTGATATTTGGGTGTGGGGGCTTGGATGGAAAACAAAAGTTTGCTTTCTAAAAACAGAAAGAATTTGCGATAATTCAGGTTGGAGTGAGCTTGGGATGTCTCCCAGTGCATCACTGCTGAATATATGCAATTTAACCATTTATGGCTCTGTACAAATTAACAAGCTGACACATGTAACGATTGGTGTCAGCACGCAGAGAGAATCTGATTATTGGTGATCTGCAATATCACCAAGAATGCAGATATACAGTATACCTGATTATTGATGATCTGCAGAATCACCAATAATACAGATATATTGCTAACCTCTGGACACCTATGGGTATGTGAGTGTTTGGTGTAACAGTAGTACTTTGAGTAATGCACCTGCTGAGCAGATGATCATAGGCAGTAAAGGAATACTGCTCTTGAGGACACAGCAACCTTCCAGCAGCCTGAGACTCTCCAATGGGTGGAGTCAGGCTGGAGATAGGAAGGACCAGAAAGTGAGTGACACCTGAAGGTGGATGTCACTATCTGATCTGGAGACTATCTCTTAAGAGGAGAGATAGCTCTCGAGGTCGGGCACGCCTGGTCAGTAACACACGGACAGATAAAGTACAAAGACAGAAGACTGATTCGGTATCCAGGGCAAGCAGGGTTTGGCAACAGAGTATCAGATTTGTGAGGTACCGAATCAGAGGACAGAGGAGTAGTCAGGAAAGCAATAAGTCATAACAGATATCAAACAATGCCTAGTCTGGGTGTGAGGTCCGTGGTCTCTACACCCTGGAACTAGTCTGAAGTATAACAGAATGATCGTACAAGTTCCCTAGTCTTGGGCGCGAGGTCCGTGGTCTCAGCACCCTGGAACTAGTCTGGAGTATAACACAAATGATAATACTGTTCCCTAGTCTGGGTGTGAGGTCCGTGGTCTCTACACCCTGGAACTAGCCTAAGCATAAACAGAATAACAGTATAAGTAATCTGGCTCAGTGTGAATTCCCAGGTCCACCTGGTTCAAACACACTGTTGGATCTGACTAAGGTCTGAGTGCTTCCACGTAGTGTTCGCAACGGCAGACAACTTGCAACTGGCCAGCAGTAACTATATATAGAGTAGTGCTCTCCAGCACCACCCCTAATTGATCAACCAATAGTATCCTGCTCTGGAGTCAGCTGATCGGCGTGATCAGCTGATCTCTCCATGCCCAGTATAAGAGTTCTGCCTCTCAGCGCGCGCGCGTGTGTATTCCTAAGCCTGTGTGCACTAACAGACTCAGCCACACCAGACACACGCTGCCGCGTGCAAACCGCCGCGCTGGACGCGGAACCAGACGCACGCTTCCGCGCGCAAACCGCCGCATTGGACGCGGAATCAGCCGCCTCCTCGGCAGCACACGCGTTCTCTCACAACACATCATTGCATTCCAGCGGATCTGGAGGTGTGTTTAGTTTCTAAGGGCAACAATGGTTAATTAGCATATATTCAGCAGTGATGCACTGGGAGACATTTCAAGCTCACTCCAACCTGAATTATCGCAAATTCTTTCTGTTTTAAGAAAGCAAACTTTTGTTTTCCATAGCATTTTAGTAAGGGGGCTTTTAGGACCAATGTAGCCCCTCAAACACTCCAATGAGTTCTGGTTCACCATGAGCTTGCTGGTTAATCTGTGCCTCTCAGGGTTTGGATGGGACACTTTTGTAAGTGGTGAATAGAGGGATGTTGAGTTGATCACCACATTGCCCTGGTGGCCTCTGAATTCCATTATCAGCTCAGCGTAGCGCAGCCAGAAGGGGGAAGAGCAGGAAAGAGAAGTACATCAGGCACTATCCTGGTCTATATTTACCTATGCTTACTCCACTCTCCCTTAAGGTGGCCACACACGATACAATAAAATGATCCGATTTTACAGCAATTCGATAAATATGATCGGATCTCCCAAAAAAAATCGAAAGCTTTTTTTTTTTCCATTAGATTTCCCATTTTTATCGATCCGGAATGCTGGAAATGTTTTTACAATTTTTCTACTGATTGTATGTTGTGTGTTAGGTTGTCAATTTATTAATATACACACCCTAGCAATTTTCTCAGATTTTCCAATCATTTTTATCATAATTGGGGAAAAATTGAAAATGTGTGTGTGGTATATTGGTCATCTTTTTGAAATGTTACAATCAGTCAGAAAAATTGATTGTAATTCTTAAATTAAACAAATATTTAGAAAATGGTATGGTGTGTTCATATTCTTCACTTCACTGTTGTGTTCTCACTTTCCTCATCTTGTTTGATGACTTGAATGGATACAAATAGGTGTGGTGGAAAAAAGGCTGCTGGGATTATTAAACTAGTATCTCTTGTGCACTGATGTATTAAGTTCTGTACATTCATTTAAAAAAGAAATCCCCATTGCATAGAAGGTTTCTCCATGAGAAAAGTTTGCCCTACATTAATTCGATTATTATGGTCCAATGAGTAATGGCTGGAAACTCACTTGGCAGAATATCTGGGCCAGAGTCTGTGTGGACATTGTCTGTACGATGTTTCAAACTGTGATGAAAGAACATTGCTGTGTTCAGTGTTTGCAGCCTCTATCACAAGATTTCCTGTTCTTCTGTCCTCTGCAGCACATGCAAAGATAAAGCAATTCCTCAAACTTACTGTACGTACACGTTTCATGTAAAGTACACGTCACACTTCTTTTTTTTTTCTTATTTCAACATAGTGTACTGCAGGCATCTAGATATGCTGCTGATTGCACAATTTTCACATTCTGCCCCTGAAATACCAATACTGATTTTTTTTTTTTAAGTAGCTGTACTTGGCTCCACCTTTGAACCTTTCTGCTGTCCAATGAGACTGCTCATCAGACATGTAGCAACCCAGAAGTTGAGAAGGAGGTTGGACCACATATGATGTTCCTCAGGGTAGTCAGTGGTTGAAAACTGGCCATTTTACATCATTATACTTTTTAAAGGAACCTAGCAATCAGGTGCAATGGTGGCTGTAAAATGTATTTCCCTTTAAAAATACAATTTGCCTGGCAGATTTGCTCTAGGTACACTTGACACTGATGGAAACCACGTGGTGATGTTTCTGTTAGTGCGTTGGGTTCGCTACGCAATTTTCCCCAATCTCAGTTGCAGTGCATGCTGCATTTTGCATTTTTGCACTATTAGCCTCTTATACTAAGTATAGGAGCATAGGAAAATCACATAGCAATCACACCACTATGTAATTTTTCCAACATACCGCAATCTCAATTATTTTTCAGCCCATTTTTTCTCTCCCGTCGCAAATCACAAACATGCTGCAATCTCAGCTGTACACCCGTCGGATCACGCCGCAGTCTCTGTACTGGAAAACATGAGAAACGTGATTGAATCACTTCGTGATCGTGTTTCTCAGTGGAAAACAGTCCATACACATTCTAAATAACTGACCCAAGACCAATATGCAGAATAGGTGTTCCGACACCACTGGGTAACAGGTGTGTGACGTGGGTACTACTGGAACCATTGGGTGCCCCTTAACGATCCAATTTTCGGAACGCTTGACAGTCCGATCTGATCATTGTGATCAATCAAAAATGATCGATTGTGCATCCCAATGGAAGGGGAAGTTGATAAGCAATCTAATCACTTTTAACAAGAGCACCAAGATCAAACAAGTGTCTGCAACATAGCTTAGAGACCTGGTAGAACCAGATCTCTAAGTAACATTACCGAACAAGTGACTGATGAGTTTTAGTTGTAAGAACTGCAAAATATTGAACTGGTCGAGTACAAAACATACTGCAGGTTTTTTTCTTTTTTTTGGGGGGGGGGGGGGGGGGGGGGGGGGCATGGGGAGTTGAAAGTGCCTCCATTTTCACTACTGTGATCAAACTCTCCTACAATGGTTAACTCTTCACTAGGAGCGATAGAAGACCTTGTCAAAATGAAGTGCCTTAGCTGACAATATCATTTGCAAGCAGCATTTTTTTTTTTTTTTTTAAGAATAGCATTAAGATGGCAGCCACCATGTTCCTCTCAGTACAAGTTTGCTATAAGCCACTGACAACCCAATTTCCCTCCTCCAGGAGCTGAAGCAGCAGGCGGAGACCTTAGAGTTTGACATAGCCATGAAGTGCCTGTCTGTCCTGCGTTACATCACTGACCATACGGACTGGTGAGCATACTGTGGATGTTGTTTGTATGGAATGTGGGAGATCAGGAGAATCTCTGAGGCCAATTCTGTCTCTGTTCACAGCCTTCCGCTGAGTGTGACCACACGCCTGCTGAACACACACAACCTACCCTGCCTGCTTGTGGAGTTACTACAGCATTGTCCGTGGAGCCGGCGAAACAAAGGTACCAAACCACATGAGGCTGGCAGCATCACACTACACCTCTGCTGGAAATACACCGTACTGGTCTGCCCCGTATGGTTAGAGCATCAGAGCAGCATACCGCCCATCTTATTGAGATGAGAAAGAGGGACACTTAAGCCACACCCCTGATCACGCCCCATCACACCCCTAGTCACGCATACCATAAAGAGTTCATAAGAAAAATAAGTTGTTTTATAATTCAAACCACACTGGTCCTTTCTATCCTGGTTCATTTTCCTTCATATTAACATTTTTTAAATTAGTAATATATCAATTTAAAGGATGGGAATAAAGTTTAGAGTCAATCAAACACATTTTTAGTAGAGAAATATATATATTTACATAGAAAGAGGGACAAAGTCCTGAAAGCGGGACAAATGAGGAGGAAAGAGGGACAGGGCTCCAAAAGAGTGACTGTCCCTTCAAAAATGGGACAGTTGGGAGCTATGGAGCTGTGTTTAATGTGGAAAGTTGAAATGAAGTATGAAATAGTGAAATCTTCATAAACTGCTTAAACTACTATCAAAAATAGTCAACACAGAAAAACTAATCATACACCTCCTCTAGACTACTCTTGATTCACTGTGGGAGAGGGTGCTGTAAATTATTGGTGAAAATTATACTAAAAAAGGCAAATAGGTGAAATTAATCAAATCATTTTCCAAAGAGCCTTTATAATAAAATGCAGTGGTTTCCATTGAACAGATGAATATCCACTTTCTTAGTTTATAAGACCCCTTTCATACTTACCAAGTCAAGTTGTGTTGCGGTACTTTCCCCACCGCAGCTCGTCTTGCCTAGCCTGTTGCTGTGCAAGCGTCCAACAAACGCTGGGTGACCGCACCGCTATAGTGTGAAATGGGCCTAAATAGATAAGGCAGGGCTTCTTGGCGAGGCAAGGTTGAATTGGGTGCCGCTATAGCCACAATGTTTAAGTGCGCGGCCCGTGCAGCCATAGTTTTGGGGACCTGAATTACTTCTTCCTCTGAGTTGCTATGACTCAGAGGGGGAATAGTAATTAACACCACCTGGAATTTCACCAGCAGCAGGGTGAGCCAACATTCGATGGCAAACATCCATGTACGCTATATACACCTCACTTGATCCCCACATTATGCTAAACCCTTGCATTTGTGAGCTGAATACAGCATAGTGAGTGGTATATATTAGCACCGGAGAAACGTTGTTTTTGCTGTTATCAGCCAGTCAGATACTCAGAATGACTGTCAGTCTGGATGAGAGACATGGTGGAACCAGAGAAGAGTAAACATTAAACATTTGGCTTTGCATTGAGTTCACCAATCAGCAACCACAATATGCTCTCATTATACATGGCCAGTTTTGTTCATCCCCCATGTTTTCCATGTATTTTTTTATTTATTTAGGAAATTATTACATTGTAAAATAAAAGGCATGAAACCCTCTTAATATGGAGATGTCAGTTCAAAGGGTTGATCTGCCAGTAGCCAACTTGTATTGATTGCTGGTACCACATCAAAGTATTATCTAACCCTTTTGTGGCTGTAATGTCTTAGAAGGTGGTGTTTTTATATATATTATGGGTAAGGTGATTGTAGCTGTGTCAACACATTTCTGTATGTGATGCTCTTTTTATAGCATGGGTAGCTAAAGAAGAAAGAACAAGTCACAATAGCTAATCCTATAATAGTCTACGAGTAAGAAAAGAAAAGACTGTCACTTTAAAATGAAAACTGAACTGAAGCACTGAATGGTCAGAATATGAGGAAATCCTGGTGTGTGGCTGTGCCTACCGGCAACCAGATACTTCGGATGGATAGCAGACTCACAGATCTGGGCATCAATTTCATTTCAAAAATCACTTTTTATAATTCTCTTCAAGTTTAAACAGGGGATGGGAGCTCGGGACATTAGGAAACAGGGCCAGAGCAACAGGACAACTTGCTAGTGCTATGTGGTTGCTATCTTCAGCCCAGGGCTGTGGGCAAGCTACTGTATGTCCCACTTACACATCCTTGCCACAAGATTGGTCATTCAGGATTGTTCAGCAGAAAAATTCACACCCAATGAATGAATGATCAGTTGTGAATATTACATCATATGTACCAGCCCTTAAAGCCAGATTATACTTCCAAAACTAAAATTTTAGTAACTACCCCTAGTTACAAAAAAAGAACATTTGAAAGCATTCCCTGTGTGTAAAATATGTTATTTTGGCTATAGAGAGATCAGTAGGAGCTTATCTCTGGTCATAGGCAAAGGCAAGAATCTCTCCGTGCCAGCGTCTTCACTCTGCCCACTCCTTTTTTGCTGAAGTGAGTCAACTGTTGCCATGGCAATGTCTATTCAGTAGAGTGTGGGAGGGGATCAGAGTGAAGACACAGGCAGAGAGCTTCAGTCTGGCAAATTATTACATTTGCCGATAACCAAACTTCTACTGCCCTCTGCAGTGAAAATAAACAATTTTACACACAATACTCGGTATTTTTTTTTTAATATGTTTTATCTAGTAGCTTCCTATTCAGTAAGCCAGTACCTATTCAGTAAGGAGTTCTTTGGGTGAGACTCCCTAACACTGCTACTGCCTACTGAGTGTGCTCTAGTGGCTGCCTCACAAGCGCTTTGAGTTACGGTGACCATACGTCCCGCTTTACCCGGAACGCGTCCCACATTCGGGGGGTGCTGTCCCAGGCTGCATGAGGTCCCGGGAAACGTCCCAGGTGAAATGTGCCCCCATTGCGTATTTGTGCTGACATGTTTGCCCCCATGGCGTATTTGTGCTGACATGTTTGCCCCCATTGCGTTTTTGTGCTGACATGTTTGCCCCCATTGCATATTTGTGCTGACATGTTTGCCCTCATTACGTATTTGTGCTGACATGTTTGCCCCCATTGTATATTTGTGCTGACATGTTTGCCCCCATTGCGTTTAATTTGTGCTGACATGTTTGCCCCCATTGCGTTTTATTTGTGCTGACATGTTTGCCCCCATTGCGTTTAATTTGTGCTGACATGTTTGCCCCCATTGCGTTTAATTTGTGCTGACATGTTTGCCCCCATTGCGTTTTTGTACTGACATGTTTGCCCCCATTGCGTATTTGTGCTGACATGTTTGCCCCCATTACGTATTTGTGCTGACATGTTTGCCCCCATTGCGTTTAATTTGTGCTGACATGTTTGCCCCATTGCGTTTAATTTGTGCTGGCATGTTTGCCCCCATTGTGTTTAATTTGTGCTGGCATGTTTGCCCCCATTTCGTTTAATTTGTGCTGACATGTTTGCCCCCATTGCGTTTTTGTACTGACATGTTTGCCCCCATTGCGTTTTTGTACTGACATGTTTGCCCCCATTGCGTTTAATTTGTACTGACATGTTTGCCCCCATTGCGTTTAATTTGTGCTGACATGTTTGCCCCCATTGCGTTTAATTTGTGCTGGCATGTTTGCCCCCATTGCGTTTAATTTGTGCTGGCATGTTTGCCCCCATTGCGTTTAATTTGTGCTGACATGTTTGCCCCCATTGCGTTTTTGTACTGACATGTTTGCCCCCATTGCGTTTTTGTACTGACATGTTTGCCCCCATTGCGTTTTTGTGCTGACATGTTGCCCTTCAATGCGTTTATCTTGTACTGACATGTTTGCCCGCAGTGCGTTTATTTTGTACTGACCTGTTTGCCCACAATGCGTTTATTTTGTACTGACATGTTTGCCCGCAATGCGTTTATTTTGTACTGACATGTTTGCCCGCAATGCGTATATTTTGTGCTGACATGTTTGCCCCCATTGCGTTCATTTTGTGCTGAAATGTTGCCCTCAATGCGTTTATTATGTGCTGACATGTTTGCCCCCATTTCGTTCATTTTGTGCTGATATATTGCCCGCAATGCGTTTATTTTGTGCTGACATGTTGCCTGCAATACGTTTATTTTGTGCTGACATGTTGCCCATTGCGTTTATTTTGTGGTGTCCGGGGTAACTGTTACTGCATTTATTATTTAATGGTCATAGTTGGCTATGTTTGCTGCTTTGGGGTTACGGTATACTGTTAAATAGCATCACACAGTTTCTGCACACCCATGATGCGAACCCTCGTTTGACCACATCACGGCGTAAACACTGCTTTCTTATGCCTCGCTGTTACATCATTAGGTTAGCTCCGCCCATAGAATGTCATGGCCACGCCCATTTTTTGGCGCGGCGCGCACCACGTTGGTTAGCGCAGCAGTCCCCCATTTTTGGGCGTCCCCCCCCCCCTGTCCCAGGTTGAGCCTACAAAAATCTGGTCACTCTATTTGAGTCCAACAGGAGAAAATTGCTATACAAATATAGGAATTATTATTATCTACCTGTACAGCACCAGGAATATCATTGGTGCCATGTAAATCAGCAGTGTCGGAAGTTTTTAGTTGCTTTTGTTTTGTCTTTTTAAAGTTGTGTTGAAATATTAAGTACGTGATCCAGAGCTGAAATTCGTGTAGGAAGTCTGCTGGTATCAGAGCAGCACAATCTGTTTTGCAGATGGCACAGCGCAGGTCAGCTTGCAGTTTATTTATTTAGATGGGAGGCATGTAATTAGTTGTTGGCAATGATCTCTTTTATTGCACAGATCAGGTGCAGAAGTACGACAGTGGGCGCTGGATGCCGGTGCCGGCCGAGGACCAGCAGAAGATGACCAAGCTGGATGGACAGGTGTGGCTATCGCTGTATAACTTGCTCCTGAGGCCAGAGTGCCAGCAGAAGTACAATATTAACAACTTCACCAGAGGACAACTGCTGAAGGTACTGCAGGGTACAATATACAGAGAAGCGTGTCATCATCAGGTCTAGAAATGACACGTGGGAGGCATTTGTCACTTATAACCATTGTCTATATTGTGCAATTTCAGCTTCGTTCTTTTCTCACTGAAGTCCTCATTGACCAATTGCCAAACTTGGTGGATCTGCAGCGATTCCTCAGTTATTTGTCTGTGAGTGAACCGGCACCACCCAAGAAGGAGCTGGTCCTGGAGCAGGTACACAATGGCACCCTCTGCTGGTGACAGAGTAGAAAGAAATAGCTAAAACTGGGCAGAACAGGTGTGAGCAGAGCCATATAAAACAAAATACATGCCATAATATTTTTTTTATTTCATAAATGTATTATATGGACATTTATAGAGAATGCAAACAAGTTTACATTATTCCCAGCTTACATTCTACCGTCTGCCACAATCATGCAAGCTCACATATACACAGTCCGAGGCCCATGTCATCTGTACACTGAGAATAAATATTAAAATATCGTCAAAAAAGCCCACACAGACCTGGAGAGATTTGAGCCAAAATGTGTTATTTTTACAAGACTGGAACCAAGGACTTCAAAGCTTCAAGCTGAAACTTAAAGTGCACCTGTGACAAAAAATAAATAAAAAATAGATATTTACCTCACTGGAGGGAAGCCTATGGATGATCTCTAGACTAGAGGCTTTCTGCTTCCCCCTCGAATTCCATCGCTGGTACCCTCTGCACCTATTTGACAAGGGCTTGTCAAATAGGTCGCTGCATCTGTGCTCCTTTCCATGTACAGGTGCGGCCGCATTGCACTGGCACAAGGCAGCCTGCACCTGCACAGTATCATGGAGCCATTTGTGAATGGTTTTCCTCTCTGTGCGCCAGCAGTGCCCTGCTATTGCACAGATCGTCAATGCACCTGGGCAGTGTGGCCGCAGTCATTCGTAGGTGCAAGCTCAGCCGTAAAGATTTAGAGGGTCCCAGTTGGCAGCAGAAGAGTGGTGGGGGATCAGAGAAGCCTCTGGAGGATCTACCAAGGAAAGTATTTAACTTTTTTGTCCATTAAAGACACAGTTTTGCTTTAACCATTTCAGCCCACTGGGATTTTTCACCTTATGCATCAGAGCAATTTTCACCGCCCATTCATTCGCTAATAACTTTATCACTACTTATCACAATTTATTGATCTATATCTTGTTTTTTCCACCACTCATTAGGCGTTCTTTGGGTGGTACATTTTGCTAAGAATAATTTTTTTATAAATGCATTTTAACAGGAATATTAAGGAAAAAATCATTATTTCTCAGTTTTCGGCCATTATAGCTTTAAAATAATACATGCTACCATAATTAAAACCTATGTATTTTATTTGCCCATTTGTCCCGGCTATTACACCATTTAAATTATGTCCCTATCACAATGTATGGTGCCAACATTTTATTTGGAAATAAAGGTGCATGTTTTCAGTTTTGTGTCCATCACTATTTACAAGCTTATAATTTAAAAAATGTTCGTAGTATACCCCCTTCACATCAGTGTTGCCAACCTTTCACGATATTTTTTACTGACAAATGCCTACAAATTTACAAAGTTTTTTTTTACTGACAAAATCTTGCGCGGCGCGCCGAAAAAATGGGCGTGGTCACGCAACAGAATGTGGGCGTGGTCATGGGTGGGGCCAAATATACATGATTTTAGTATTGCTGTAAAAGGTCTGCCAGGGAAGTTTGAGCTCTGCCATAGCGTTTTCCCCCAAAATACATGTAATCTTACAGCATTTCACCAAAAATCCACGTAATCTGGCAGAGGTTCTTCCAAAATACAGATAATATGGCAGTGGTTCCCAAAAAATAGATGTAATCTGGCAGCAGCGATTCCCCCAACATACATATAATCTGGCAGCAGTTCCCCAAAATACATTTAACCTGACAGCAGTGGTTCCCCGAAAATAGGTAGCCCCAGGTCTATAGGTGTCCCCAGAATAGGTGGCCAGGGGTATAGATGTCCCCAGAACAGGTAGCCAGGGGGAGAGATGTCCCCAGAACAGGTAGCCAGGGGTATATGTGCCCAGTATATGTAGGCAGGGGTACAACAGTGGGCATGGCAAGTAAATGCACATAAGAGACAGCCTTTCACCAGTAAATGCACGTAATGAGAGACAGCTTTTCACCAGTAAATGCACGTAATGAGAGACAGCTTTTCACCAGTAAATGCACGTAATGAGAGACAGCTTTTCACCAGTAAATGCACATAATAAGAGACAGCTTTTCACCAGTAAATGCACATAATGGCAAACAGCCAGCGTCCTCCAGTATATGTAGCCAGGGATATATGTGCCCAGTATATGTAGCCAGAGGTATATGTCCCCAGTATGTAGGCAGGAGTATATGTGCCCAGTATATGTAGCCAGAGGTATATGTCCCCAGTATATGTAGCCAGAGGTATATGTCCCCAGTATATGTAGGCAGGGTATATGTCCCCAGTATATGTAGGCAGGGTATATGTCCCCAGTATATGTAGGCAGGGTATATATGTCCCCAGTATATGTAGGCAGGGTATATGTCCCCAGTATATGTAGGCAGGGTATATGTCCCCAGTATATGTAGGCAGGGTATATGTCCCCAGTATATGTAGGCAGGGTATATGTCCCCAGTATATGTAGCCAGAGGAGGAGAGCAGCGCAGTGGGGAGAGCTGACTCCTGTGTGCCCGCGTTATAGTTTGAACCAGAGCAGCTCTCCCCCTCCCAAAGGAATGTCATGTCAGTGTTTATTCTCAGCAGCAGATATATGATGTGCTACATGTCTACAGCCAGAGAGCACCCAGCTTTCACATCACATGTCAGCTGCTGAGAAGAAACGCTGACATGACATTCCTTTAGAAAGGGAGGGGGGTGCTCTGGTACAAACTATACACACACGAGAGCAGGCTCTGGCAGCTGAGGAGGATGCTGGCACAATGAAGGGGACAGCAAGCAGGCTACTGTGGAGCGAGCTGGCAGCAGCAGCCTTTCCTGTCTCACCACCACTCTGTCCTCTCGTCTCTGGTCTCCCCCGACTCCTGCCCCAGGCACTGTGATCATCACGGAGACGGAGTCCTCACACATGTTCACTCCCCACTCGAGTCCTCCTGGGGCTGGGCTGCCTGAGCGCTGAGGAGGCGTGGCAAAATGAAAGAGAGGAGGAGAGCGCAGCCAATGGGACAGTCACAGGAAGGCTGCGGGCTTACTATTGCTGCAGAGTGAGCTAAGGGGAGAGATAACTAGCGGGCCACGGAAACAGCCCGCCCCCCGCAAATCAGCCCAGTGCGCATGTGCACAATGCCGTGCACAGAGCCAGCGTACTTTTACGGACGCTGCCAAAACGCTTACGGATTTTACGGGCAGCAATATTTAACTCTATATTTACTGACAATCCGTAAATTTACGGACGGTTGGCAACACTGCTTCACATGCATATTTAAAAAGTTCAGACCCTTAGGTAACTATTTATGTTTTTTGTAGTTTTTTGTAATTTTTTTTTCTTTTTACATTCAAAATTTTATTTGGGTAATTTTTTGGTGTTGGGAAATAAACAGTTAATTTTAAATGTTATAATGTGTGTAAATTGCCTTGAAAAAAATGTATGTAGATGCAGTTTTACTGTCAGTGAGTTTTTTTTATGTCCCCCTCGCTTCCTGGAAGGATAAGGACGGAAAACTTTTTTCAGAAAGACTGCGGCCTCTGATAACAGACCGTCGGTTTTTATGCTGGGGACTTAGATCAGTGAACGGGAACCATGTTCCCGTTCACTGATCTCAGGGCTACTGGGGTACGGCGCAGGGGTGCGCACACCACTGCAGCAGAGCAGCCGCCTGGACGTGATGATCACGTCCGGGCGGCTGAAATGGTTAAAGACCATCTCAGGATAGTTTTAAAAAATACTACCTAATAAAAATCAGTAATCAAAGTGCTCAAATGCTACTTTTTGTGAGTAATTGGGCTCCTGTAGCTAAAAAAACAAAAAACAAAAACTGTTTTGAAATTGTCATCACATGACCAGAGGAAGACACAGACTGAATCTCTCGGAGACAATGGCAGTCTATAGCACAGTCAGTCTGTGTTACAGAAGGTGGCCTGTGTCTGGGTTCCTAACTAGGGATGGTTAGTCAGATGGAAAAAATTCCCAATTCCCCCAAAAAATAAAAGAGGGAATCCTTAGCTCAAATCACTTACCGTATATACTCGCAAGCAAGCCGAATTTTTGACCCCCCAAAAGTGGGCCAAAAGTTGGGGGGTCGGCTTGCTTGCGAGTCATGGGTGGGTTGGTGGATAGGTGCTGTCCCTCCCCGCTCCCCCCGCGGCCACCGCTGCTATTACCTTAGGCGGCGCCGCTGTCTCTATCCCCGTCCTCCTCCGGTAACTCATTCACAGCAGCGCGCCCCCCGCTGCTGTGATGATGCAGGAAACCATAGAGAGCGGTTCCCATAGTAACGGCATCGCGCTACAGGAAGCCGCTCTCTATGGTTTCCTCGTCATCACAGCAGCGAGAGGCGCGCTGCTGTGAATGAGTTACTACCGGAGGAGGACGGGGATAGAGGAAGCGGCGCCGCCTAAGGTAATAGCAGCAGCGGCGGCCGCGGGGGGAGCGGGGAGGGACAGCACCTACCCACCCACCCATACTGGGGCACTATGCTAGCTATATGGGGCACTATGCTAGCTATAATGGGGCACTATACTAGCTATAATGGGGCACTATACTAGCTATACTGGGGGCACTATACTAGCTATACTGGGGGCACTATACTAGCTATACTGGGGGCACTATACTAGCTATACTGGGGGCACTATACTAGCTATAATGGGGCACTATACTGAGCACTATACTAGCTAAACTGGGGCACTTCACTAGCTATACTGAGCACTATACTAGCTATACTGAGCACTATACTAGCTATACTGGGGCATTTTACTAGCTATACTGAGCACTACCTACCTATACTGAGCACTATACTAGCTAAACTGGGGCACTTCACTAGCTATAATGAGCACTATACTAGCTATACTGAGCACTATACTAGCTATACTGAGCACTATACTAGCTATACTGAGCACTATACTAGCTATACTGAGCACTATACTAGCTATACTGAGCACTATACTAGCTATACTGGGGCATTTTACTTGCTATACTGAGCACTACCTACCTATACTGGGCACTATACTAGCTATACTGGGACATACTGGGGGGATCACGCGGCCAGCGTTTCCTACCCCCGGCTTACATGAGGGTCAATCATTTTTTCCTGTTTTTTGGGGTAAAAGTGGGGGGGTCGGCTTACATGCGGGTCGGCTTGCTTGCGAGTATATACGGTACTATTAAGTTTATTACAAAAATGACTTAAAACATTTGGACAATTCCTTCCCATAAAACCTAAGCAAACCAACCATAGCTGTTATAAACATGCAGCCAGCTGCAGTCACTTCTACCATCCACAGTTCTTCATATGAACTACACATTATTAAGCACACACATGAGATTCCCATACAATCATATAATGTTTCAAGTTCCAGCAATAAACTGGCTCAATTCCTGTGAAATATATGACGTGTCTATTAGATCCAGAGTAACTCCACATGTGCTTGCTAAGTCACTGTAGTAATGTGCAAACCGCTGCGGTTAATGCCTATTTAAAAGACCTTCATGCTAATTTGAACTTGTGACCATGTATCACCACAAATGGATTAACAGTTCTCCATAACACAGGCTCCAAGCATGTATTAAATCAAGCAAGTGCAAGTTCAAAAGTGCATTAGTAGAAGCATGCTAATATGCTATAAAGCTGGCAAGAGCAAGCGACAGGCAGATTTAAGCATATGCAGATTTTCCCCAAATGTTGCCAGTTTGTGCAGATTCCAAGTTGTCACCAAGTTTATGCAAACAAATGCTTGAAATAACATGGCCTCGGGAGGCTCTCACCCTCCTCACACCAACACGTGCTGGGCTGACAACAACTCTCCGATTTAGATGCTTCTGCTGCTATTTCTCCGCCATACGCCCCTCTGGGATGAATCGCATCACTGCACACACTGCCGCTGCGGGAGCAGCTCGTCAGCAGGCTTCTCTGTCACAGCTTCCCGACTGGATGTGGTTGGTCAGCAGCGTGTACCCGCCACTGGTATCGCCCGCACGGTTGGGCTTCCTCAAGTGGTATCACTCCCTCAGTGATACCGCTTGAGGAAGCCTATGGGACAGGCGAAAATACATTCTAATCTAGCTAAACAAGCACAGAGCACAGTCCAGTAAATTTATTCAGCAATAATATGTAAAATAAAGACTTTTCATTGTGTGCTGTACTAGAGTTTGGGTCCACTTTAAAGAGGAACTGTAACAACATATAGTAAGTAGAATGCAGTAAATTGTTCAGATACCCACTTTTACATTACATACCCTGGATCCAGCTTCAGGAAAACTTCCTATAGCTATGTATTGGTATGTAGCCCCACCCTCCCACTGAGGCTTAGCCTAGCCTTCCCCCTTCCAGAGCATTCTGGGTGATCAGAGATCTTTTCTACTGGCTTGAGCACTCTCAGTAGACAAACATTTCACAGAGATCACCTGCCTGATCAAGATATTGCCACCTGTGACAAGATTTCATAAAGTAAATCAGGGAAAGGAAAGATGCATGAAAATTGTACAAAAATAAGTCCTTTTATTAATTATCTTATTTTGACTACAGTTCCCCTTTAAGTAAGTTGTCACATTCATTTCAGTGGAAGAGTGATGGAAAGCAGCAACCGGAGACCTCCTCGTCCAGATTTATTTTCAGGGAATCCATTAACACTTAGCAAGAAAAATACAATCCAATAGATAAGATATTCTTTGGCGCACATTTGACTAATGCTTGGTACACACGATACAATTTTCTTGTAGATTTACCTGTCACATTGATTTTTTCCAACATGTCCGATCTGAATTTTTACCGATTTTCCGATCGATTTCCATAAACATAAACGGAAATCGATCTCAATTCAGATCGGCCATGTTTGAAAAAATCGATCTGGCAGGTAAATCTGCCACAAAGTTGTACCGTGTGTACCTAGCGTAACATTGTACCATTGTTCCTCTTATCCCAGGTCCCCGAGGTGTGGGACTCTATTATCCGGGAGAATTCTGGGAAGTGGAAAGCCATAGCAAAGCACCAGGTGAAGCACGCCTTCTCCCCAAGCGAGGAAGAACTGCGCTCTCAGGCCCTGAGGTCAGTGCCACACCCACCATCCACATGGGATCTATTGCTGTTGTCTGCCCTCTGTTCACCTGAGATCTTTCTGTACCACCAGGTGGGCGCAGACCTACAACATGGATGTGATGGAGACACTTTCACCAGATAAACCAAAGTGTGGAGCCTGCGGGGCGGATGCCAGCAAACGCTGCTCCCGCTGTCAGAATGAGTGGTACTGCAACAGGTGAGTGCTTAGAGGAGACTTTCAGTAAAGCTGCACTCCACACAGCATTCTGGACAGAATGGAGGACTTCCCATTCCTGATGTTTTAGATTGTAAAGTTTCCCCATGCCAAGGTTTGGGTACAAGGGAAGCCTCTGGATCCTAATGAGGCTTCCCTCGTTGCCCTCTGGTCCCCAGTCTCCGAGCGCCGACCCTCCAAAGATTACAGACAAGGGCTTGTCGGTAATCTCAACAGGGGCTGTGTTCCTCTCTTCAAGCACGAGCGTGGCGCTACTGCACCTGGGCGAGTATGGCTGCACCTGCACAGTAAGCCAGAGCTGTTGCTCCATTTTACTGTGCAGGCACAACAGGGGCGCGGCCTCGGTCAGCTGGAGGATCCCGGGCAGAGTGGAGGACCAGAGGTCGATGTGAGAAGCCTCATTAGGATCCAGATTCTTCCCCCTCCTTAGGTATGCGTTTCTGAGCCTAAGCTTCTCTTTTAGAGCCCTTTCACATGGGCAGCTGACAAGCAGGGAAGGGCAAACACTGACTAAATCATTTATAGATGAAAATTGTAAAACAAAAAACAAACTAGTAATTTTATTAATTATCGTAGTTTGTCTACTGTTACTCTGTAAGTAAGTTGTTGCATTGTTACACGGATACCATCTTTATGGTATGTGTGTTGGGGGAGTGGTCAGGGGTGTGGCTTAAGCGTCCCTCTTTCCTATCTCAAAAAGTTGGGAGGTATGTTTTTTTTAGCATCAAGTTCTGCTGCTTAGATTTCTGACAACTAGGCTCCCTGTCGCTGAGATTTGGTATGCTTTGTCTTTCCTGTGGCAGGCAATGCCAGGTAAAACACTGGCAGAAGCACAAGAAGGCCTGTGGTCTGGTCAGCGAAGCCATGAAGAAAGTGAAAGAAGAGATCAATGTGTAACTAAGAAAGTGTTAACGCTACTATGCACTTCTCCTGAGGAGCCTACAGGTGGCATACAAGAGATATTTTCATCCACACTGGCCTCAGATGACCTGTAGCTCTTCAGATGACACAAAAAAAACTACATGTCCCAGCATTGCTGGCAGGGATTTATACAAGATCCACAAAAGGAGGAGCTTCTTTGGTTAAACAGTCCTGCCTGACACCATGACAAATGACCACTACAGGAACATAACCTGTATTTCTCTTCACTGTGTAGTCTTTATACGTATTATATTTTTTATTGCACATCATGTGTTCACAACTAGCAATAAGCAAGATGTTGTAACGTGTTATCAATGGTGACTTTATTGTTCATCCTTAATATTTATCCTGAGTTAAGATGGGACATAAGAAAATAAGAGAATTTGGGAAAAGTAAGAATTATAGTGTTATAACACTATAGAAGAAACATTGAATACATACTGTTCTTTCTAATAAAGTGTGCGTTTGTGTGTATATATATATATATATATATATATATATATTTTTGTTGGGGGTAGAGAATTATTGTTTGCAAGGGATGGTCAATGAGATGCAAACAATCCTGAGCTGATGCAAATGTTAAGCTCATTTTATTTTAATGTATACAGCTTGGAAATGGACCAACTATCTGTAGGCGCTGCAACATTTGATTGGTCTTTTTTCAAGCTGATAATTTGCATAAAATTACCATGAAGTCTGCATCAGCCCAGAAATATTTGCATCTATTGACCATCCCTGCATGACTGCAATTACATGTGCGTGCACCTATGCCATGGGTAATATATGATCTCCGCTAGGTCAGAAGACCTATAGGGCTAGTTCAGATGAGTGCTGAGCTGCGGGATTCAGCTTTCTGGCAAGTGTAGATTGACCACCACTCGCCTGCACATACAGCTGATGTATATATTCATTTTTTTAAAAATTATTATTAAGTATTAATATAGCGCCAACATCTTCTGCAGCGCTGTACAGCGTATATTGTCTTGTCTCTTAACTTTCCCTCAGAGGGGCTCACAATCTAATTTCTGCCATGGTCATACGTCTAGTGTATGTATCATAGTCTAGGGCCAATTTAATTGATTTGTATGTTTTTGGGTATTGGAGGAAATTGGAGTACCCGAAGGAAATCAAAGTGCCTGGACGAAACCCACGCAGACACGGAAGAACATACAAGCGCTGTGCAGATAGTGCCCTGGCTGGGATTCGAACCAGGGACCCAGCGCTGTAAGGCACTATGCCACTGTGGTGCTCATGGGACCACGGTGCATTGGAGGCTGAAGGCACCAGTTGGCAAATGATGGTCAGCTGTCCACTGTTGCATGTAACACCTGGTGGGTGGTTGTCACACTCCTATACGTTACAGAATTGTGTTAGCACTAAGGATGATCACAGGGATGCTAACTGTACCGAGTTGATACAAGACTACGCAGATCTTGTATGTGCATTTATGAGGCATAAAATTGGCAGAAAATCGGTTTGTGCATTTTTAAAGCTGCATAAATTTGCATGCAAGATATGCATAATCCTGTATAAACTTGGAATGATTTCTATCTCATTGATCATGCCTACAGTAGTTAGCACCTTCTCCGTGCCATCTCCAGTCAGCCAAGAACAGCACCCACATAACGGCAGAAAGTACCAGGTGGTGAACTCACCATTTTCAGCCATCTGTCTAAACTAGGCCATTGCGTATATACACACTTTAAAAACTACTTGACCACCACCAGCATGAGTATATAGTTAAATAGTTACATAGTTATTTGGGTTGAAAAAAGACATACGTCCATAGAGTTCAATCACAGAACAAAGTACAACACCAGCCTGCTCCCTCACATATCCCTGTTGATCCAGAGGAAGGCGAAAAACCCTTACAAGGCATGGTCCAATTAGCCCCAAAAGGGAAAAAATTCCTTCCCGACTCCAGGTGTCAATCAGATAAAATCCCTGGATCAACATCATTGGGCATTACCTAGTAATTATAGCCATGGATGTCTTTCCACGCAAGGAAAGCATCTAAGCCCCCTTTAAATGCAGGTATAGATTATCTACCTCCCTGTATTTACACAAATAAAAAAACACTTGGTTCTGTTTCTATTTTTAGAACACACTTACTCTGTATCTCTATCTTGTGGCCAAAAAGTAAAACCACATCCAAATACTCTATTATACACGTTCCCATAGAAAAATGAAATACATTTTCATTATTTTTAAAAACCCTTGAAGGTCAAGTGGTTAAATATATTAATCCCGAAAAGAATATTAGTGATTGCTTTGGGTGACAGTTTCGCAACTAGCACTGTAGAAACACCCTGCTTGATTATCTGCTGCAAAGTACCTTGTCTCATGGGGCAAGAAGAGGAGGTGTGAAAGAGACAAGTGACAATAGATTCACACTGCAAATTGCAAAATGCAATTGCATGGCGATTTTGAAGGTGTGTGCTATTTTCTAGCATTGCTTCAACTCAGAAAATGCTGCATGCCTTGCGATTTTATGCAAATTGCAAGAAAGTAAGTGAGAATACTAACATTGTAATTTACCATTTGCTGATTTTCTGATATTTCCTGAAACGCGCTAAAGACCCTGGGCTAAATTCGCTAAGCTTTACCGCATTTAGTAATGCAGAAAACTGATTTTTTTTTTCAACATTTTGTCAAATGTCAATTCACTAAGGCTGTTATCACATGGGAAACTAAAATTACCGACTAGTGAGGTAAATTACTGACTTGTGAGGTAACTACCTCTATAAGTGTCAATTCACAAAGATTAGCGCATGCGGTATAACAAGTAAGATGTTTGGTATTTTCCCTCCAGCCTGGAGCTGTTGGTAAGTAACAATTAGACATTCGGTAAAATGGACAGGCAAAGGAGCCAGACAATAGGAGGAGCCACCCTGTCTAACTACTCAGCCCACTGGTACCAGTCTACCGGGAGATGAGAAAGTAAAAAAAAAAACCTAAAACACGAGATGCAGGAGCAGGGCACATTCATAGAGGTTACCAAACACAGGACAGCACTCTGCCACTTATAGAGTCTGCAGACTGCCAGTAAGAAGTGCAAATGAATTACACCTAGTCTGCAATACTTAAGCAGAGGCTTAGCAATACAGCCATATGTAGGAGAGGGTTCAGTTGCACATAGTCATAGACTATGTGCTCCCCCATTTGTGTTGCATGCATGTCTGAGGGTCCCGAGTGGTGGCAGTGCTCGGTGCCACCGCCTGTCATGTGCACTAGTGTTTGCATTTTATAAACTTTATTTGCAGCTCCTTATGCAGTTTAGTTAGGATGGGGCGAATGAGAGGGAATTTCCTGCACGAGGTGCCTCCTGCTAGTCATATTGTCTATGACTAAGGGCTGGAACCCACAAGAGCGTTTTTTTGAGCATTTTGGCAGCGCTGCGATACGCTAGCGTTTTGCCAAAACGCTCAGCTGATGTTAATGGATGGGGCAACTTCCACAGGAGCGTTTGCGTTTCCCAGAAACGCAAACGCAGGACCTGCAGCATTGGGAGCGTTAGCGCTTCAATGTAAAGTATTGAAACGCTAGCAGAAACGCTCAGCAAAACCTAAACTGAGCGGTTTTGCTAGCGTTTTGCGGTTCAGCACACTGTAACAAAATTAAAAATAATTCACAGGACCAATCAGGATAAAAACGCAAAACGCAAAACGCTACACAACCGCTGAGGAAAAAAATACACTGTTGCAAAACGCAACCGAAAACGTGCATGAATCCGCTTGCAAACCGCTCAGACAAAACGCTAGCGGTTGCGTTTTGCGTTTGCGGATTTCAGTGGGTTCCAGGCCTATGTGCGACTGAACCCTCTCTCCTACACAGTGGCGTAGCTAAGGAGCTGTGGACCCCGATGCAAGTTTTACAATGGGGCCCCCCAAGCATTCTATACATAAAAAATTATACAGCGCACCAAAACCTGCCAATGTCAGAGGTGCAAGAAGGGGATGGGGAACAGTTTGTTAATGATTACCACTATTCAAAGTATCTATAGAAGTGATTATTATGAGCACAGGACCAATAGAGAGCTAATACTGTAGTTGAGGGAGGGCCCTTCGGAGCCCAAGGGCCCCGATGCGATCGCAAACTCTGCAACCCCTATTGCTACGCCCCTGCTCCTACATATGGCTGTATTTCTCAGCCTCTGCTTAAATAAGTATTGCAGACCAGATGTAATTTATTTGTACTGGCTGACTGGCAGACTCTATAAGTGGCAAAGTGCTGACTGGGAGTGAACTTTTGTGTTTGGTAGTGGGGGTGAACTCCTGGTGGTGGCAGCTCCAGGGCTTGCCTGCGCTCCCCCATTTGTGTTGCATGCAGGTCTGGGGGTCCCGAGTGGTGGCAGTGCTCGGGGCCCCCGACTGTCATGTGCACATGCCTTCAGACATGGCAATATGAAGAGAATCACCAGAATAGTGTAAAACCATTTAACCACTTAAGGACCATGGGCTTAAACCCCCCTAGTGACCAGACTATTTTTTATTTTACAAATTAGGCCTCTGCAGCTTTAAGGGCTTGCTGCAGGGGCGTACAACTCAGCACATAAGTGTTTCCCCCACCCCCCTTTTCTGCCCACTGACAGAGATTTCTGTTGGTGGGCTCTGGTCGCTGCTAGGGGGTTTGTTTGTTTTTGTAAATAATTATTTGTTTTACTTTGTAATAATAATGATTTTTTTTGTAATTTCCCCCGATCCCTCCCACATATCCCCCCCCTGCCAGCCAATCACAGTGATTGGCTCTCATAGACATCAGCCTATGAGAGCCGATCACTTCCTGAGCCTCCAGAGGGGACAGCCGAGTGACACGGCTGTCCCCAGTACAGCGCTGCCTTAGATTGCAGCGCTGTACAGAGTAAATAGACAGTGTTTCGCCGTCTAACAGTCTCCTAGCGGTGATCGCCGCTGGGAGACTGATGACGGAGCTCTCCATCATTCAAGCAGAGATGCGTGCAATCTCTTGCAAAACCCCGCCCCAGGACTTCACGCCAATTGGTGTAGAGAAGTCCTGGGGCTGCCGCCGCATTGTTGCCAATCAGCGTGGAGCGGTCGGCAAAGGGTTAAAATACATTTAAAAAACCCACCCTGGCAGTGGTGGGCTTAGCTTCCCAAGAAGTAAAACACAAACTGTGTTGATTAAAGTTTCAACAAAGATACCGTTTATTTAAGTACTTTACAATGCAATGCGTTTCGCAGGTTCTATCCCGCTTCATCAGGCAATCAAAGGGGTAAAAACTAGTACAAGTCTGAGTCTGTCCCCTTCAGACGTGCACAGGGAAAGAATGATACACAGAGAGGCATACATTTGAAATCGGCGCCGGTAGACTTGGGCGCAGGATACAGCGGTATATAGCTGATCCTGCTTCTGCACAAGTCCGGCCCGTATTAATTACTATTCCCCCTCCAGGCTGCCATGGATAGTGGGGGGAATGATATAATTTGGCTTCCAGCGATTGCTGGAGGCTGAATTATTGTGTTTTTTAAGCAACTTCGGCTCAGTCTTCTGACGGCGCCGACATTACTCACGGAGTGCCGCTAAATATGATTTCTATAATAGTGTATGGTGGCGCCGGCTGCACCCAAATCTAGCAGCGCCGAAAATCACTGCTCTGACAGAGAGAGTCCTATAGTGGCAAACATTCACATCTAAAGGGACACTGCGGATGCCTTTTACTGTTGTACACTATTACAAGCAGCTCTTGCAAAGGATAGGTTAATTTTTTATCACAAGATAATTGTTCTAGGCAGTGAAATTCTACTTCCACATTTGCAGAAGCAAATCTTTTTCTAGTAACGAGCTCAGAATAGGTTTTCTTCCCCTTTGCTATCTTGCAGGGCTGATTGCTGAAGATATTAATACACACAGATAAGTAAGGTTTAGCATTTGTAACCTGTGTAGGTGTGATGGTAAGCACTCTCTTGTGGCTTCCTGCACAGCAGCAGTGAGTCACGGCTTGATAGGATGTGGCAGCTGCAGTGATGCTTGTATAGATGTTAGCCGATTGCACATGACTGTCACACGATGACAAGGAAACCTGTGAACAGTCATCTCTGACTCTACCATCTGTATAGAAGACAGCAGACAGTGACTTTCTATAAACGAGATGTGCAGAGCAGCGAGGCTGCTTTCACTACACACAATCAGCCATTTCCAGGGCAACTTGTTTCCCTTTAAGGCTTCTTACACACCAGGACGTTGCGTTTTAGGGGACGTTATAAGGCACATAACGTGCCCCTAACGCAACGCCTGGTGGTGTTGGAGCAGGACGCTACCAAGAGCCACGTTACAAGCAGCTCTTGGTGCGCCTGCTCTGTCGGAGGCACTGCAGAGACCACGTGAGCGGAGCTCTCCGTATCACGTGCTCCCGCCAGCCAATCAGCGGCCGCTCCAAAGAGTAAACACTGCAAGTGCAGTGAATGCCAAGTAGCCATGTGCCTGGCTACGTAGTGGCCTCTCCCCGCCCCTAAAATAAAAAAAACACCCGTACTGAGCATGTGCAAACAGTCTAACGCGGCTTAGCCGCGTATAAAGTACTGCATGCAGTACGTTGTCTTGATGTGAAGCGTTACTGAGTAACGCAATGTGGGCACTGTGAACAGCCCATTGATTTTTCATTGCTGTGCGGTGGGGTGCATTACAGGCTGCTCTAACGTGCGCCTGTAACATCCCACTGTGAAAGCAGCCTTAATCATTTGATGTTTGAAGGAAACACTGGTTCTCTTCATTGCACATCTGCTGTACACTCTTTAAAAGACAACTGAAGTGTGAGGCATGTGGAGGCTGCCATATTTATTTCCTTTTATCAGTTGCCTGGCTATCCTGCTGGTCCTCTACCTCTAATACTTTTAGCCATAGACCCTGAACAAGCATGCAGCAGATCAGGTGTTTCTGACATTATCAGATCTGACAAGGTTAGCTGCATGCTTGTATCTTTTGTTCATCAGACAGTACTGCAGCCAAACAGATTAGCAGGGCTGCCAGGCAAATGGTAATGTTTAAAAGGAAATAAATATGGCAGCCTCCACCGTCTTCTCACTACAGTTGTCCTTTAACCTCCCTGGTGGTATGGTTCCTTCTGATTTTAGGGTCTAAAAGTGGTACAATTTTTTTATTTGCTTTTAGACCCTAAAAGCACAAAAAAATCATATCAGCAGAGAGTCTGCAGCAGCCCCACCACTTACTCACCTCCCTGGACTCCAGCGCTGCAGTTTTCCCTCCGTCCTCCGGGTGGCGTTGTAGCCCTATAGCGAGATTGCTGGCTGTCGACATGACAACAGACGGCAATCTCACCAGGGGGAAGCAGAGCCTCGGAGGAGAGGAAGAAGAATGGCGGCCGATGTAGGGATCCCCCGGGAGGCGAGTTGAAACGCCTGCTGCGTGCATTGCTCTGGATAGAACCTCTGGCGGCTACCCCAAGTGTAGGTCGGGGTTACCGCTTTGAGCTGCGGTTTTCCACCCCGACTGTAGCTCGGGGTTACCGCCAAGGAGGTTAAGTAAATAATTTATTCTGTAAAAGTACCACTATAGGAAAAAGCCCCCTGTTGTCCTTCAGTCCTGTGCTGACATTCTGGGCCGATCCGTTGAGCAGCTGTCCCCTCCTAAAACAGCATGCATGGTTCCATGCCCGGTTCATAAAAATTGCAACTGCACATGCGCTGAACGCTTCTGTCTATGGGGAGCTGATCGAGGAGGCGCATGGCTGGGGCCTGCGATTGGCTCATTCAGCCAGTTTTCAGGGGGGCACAGCTGTTCAATGGGTCGGCACGGAATACCTGTGAAGGCACTGAAGGACTACAAGGGGCTAGATGAAGCCCCAGGTAAGTTAAGGAACAATGGGACTTCTTCAATGATTCACTGATAGTGATTTTTTGAAATTTGTAAGGTAGCACATGTAAGACAACGCGTTTCATGGCTAACAGTCACTTCCTCGGGTCAAGATACGTGCCTTTAGGGTTAGAACACAGCTCTCAGAATCATGACCATCAAAACCTATTCTCACTTCTCTAAATATATCTACAGTATAAAGAGAACATTTAAAAAAATCGCTATTAGTGAATCATTGGGGAGGTAAGTTTTTACTTATCTTCCTATTTACACTCTGTATCAGTTATAGTTATATTTTCTACTGGGAACCACCTATCATTCCTTATCTCAGTTTACCCCTCCATGGGGTTTGAAGATTTCATGTTGAAAGTATAGAGTTATTTGATTTTTTGGGAGCTGTGACCAATAAAAATTATATTGCATGCCTTATTTATGTGCTAGGTGAGCTGTAACTGTTTCAGATTTGAACTGTAATGTTTGTTGTCTCTTGTCTGGATTTCCAGGACAATATGTCAACCCAGCGAGGACCAGGGCTGTACATAAACAGTATAAGTTGTCCTCTGGTATCTTTTTCACAGTTGTTTCTCTGTAAATATCCTGATGAAGCAGGATTGCCTGCGAAACGCGTTGCAAAGTGGAGCTTCTAATAAATGTTATTTTCTTAAACTAAAAATAAAGAATCAGTGTCTGTTTGTCCACGAGGGAGGTAAGTCCACCATAACTTCCATTTTTACTCTATATTTGCGCCTCTGTTTAAAGGAATACTTAAGTGAAAACATTTTTTTTTACGCACCCGGGGCATCCCTCAGCCCCCTGAAGCTGTATGGTGCCCTCGCAGTCCCGCTCCGATCGTCCTGTCCCCGGAAGTAGCCGCCGGCGGGGACAGGACGATCGGAGCCAGGCTGCGAGGGCACCATACAGCTTCAGGGGGCTGAGAGATGCCCCAGGTGAGTAAATGTCATTTTTTTTCACTTAAGTATTCCTTTAAGTATTTCAAACATTGTCTAGTACACTCTTGGTGGAGGGGTGTTACCCCTTTCCTGTCTACAGAGAGCGACTTCTTAGCTGAGTGGGGTCATGTTATAATCTCCCCACCTGCCTTCACAGTGGTTGCCGGAGTGGTAACCCACGTTTGTGAGTATAACCTTTTTTTTCCATTGTACGCATACCTTGTGAAGTACGAATATACTACACTATATTAGGCTCTTGGTTTCCCCCTTCTTTTCTATGTACATAAACAGTATATTCTATAAAGTAGCCATGTGGATCCTTTACAAACTTATTTTGAGAAACAATATAGTCTCTATATAGCCCATCAATTTATTAGTGTCTGGAAAACTAATTTATGTAGGCTGTGGTCTTTTGATTTGAAATGGTCAGAAAGGGTTCTGCTAAGCACAAGGAAACACAAGGTAAACACTTTTCTTTAGATATCAAACAGTTTTATTGTCTCTGCTTAATGACACATGCATTTAAGTATGCCAAAACTAAAATCTTTGAACTATTCACTCTTTTTATCTCTTTCCTGCGTTCAGAAACCATTTTCTGCTAAGAAAGTGTTTTATGGCTGTAATTCCTTACCAGTGAGGGTAACCCTTGCATACCTGATTTTTAATTCTTTCTGGCAGAGAAAAAAAAGGAACACATCCTAGTTGTGTGCTTGGCACTGTGCATACACATGTCTATGTCACCTCGCATATACTTTAACCAGTGTTCTACCCATGTTATGCTGACATTACTAGCAATGCTCAGAAAGATCACATCATAATTACATTTTATCTGCCTGATGAAGGCAGCTAAAGGGTTTGCAAAGTGTGCAGTTTCAATCAAGCCAGCCAATGAACGATATCACCTGTTTCCCAATGTTTTTAATTTCATTGTTGCGAAACAACAATCCCTGCAGTCTGTAAAAGGGTTCAGTGTCTGGTGGGGACTTCCTTCTGCTTCTCCTGCCAGAGTGATAAGAGATCATTTACTGATGGGAATATAAGAGCAGGAAGAATAAAGTGTTGGCAGATTAGATGTCCCCATTGTCTTCACAAACTGGGGATATAGAGTCAGCCTGTAGGTGATTACAAGGGGATGTTGGCCTCTTCAGATTAAGTATCGGGAAGCAAAAATCAAAGGAGGAGGAAATGGGGAGGTGGAAAGCTTGGGAGAGCAGTGAGAGGGAGAGCGAGCAGTGTTTCCTGTAGGTCACCTACCAGTGATGGGAGGACGTCTTACAGAGACTCGGGAGAAGGGGAAGCTGTGATGGAGAAACGAGGGGGTCTCTTGACTGTTCAGTTCATCAAAAAAGCTCAGACTTTTAAGGCGGCCGTACATAAGTCGATATCGAATTGGAAGAGAATAGGTGTCGCAACATGTCCAAAATCGATCACAAGGATCGATCGGACATGCTGGAAAATCTCACTCACAAGTGCTCGATTGGGTGCTTGGCTGTAACGGCATTTGATACTGCAAAGTTCCTGACGGACCCCCCCAGAGGGTGCCCCACAAGCAGGGGTGTAGCAATAGCCATAGCAGCTGCTATGGGGCCCTGAAGCAGATGGGGGCCCCAGGTAGTACTTGATGTATTCATTAATAACTTTCTTGTGTTCCTCCACCCTCCGACTGTGTCTCAGTGCTCATGAATTGCATGCAGTGTAGATGAGAACGAAAATTGGCCACATAGGGAAGGAGCAGGTAGCATTGCTCAAGAATGCCTATATCTGATGGCGCCATAAAAGTTTTACAATGGGGCCCCATAATCTCTAGCTGAGCAACTGCCCACAAGTATAAAGTGTCCCCCATGCTCACGCGCAGTGTAAAAGTGCCACCTCTCTGCCGGCGTGACTCTTGGTCTCCGGTGCCCGATCGCCTACAGGCTCTCACACTGACGCAGAACACCAGAGATGTTGCAATGGCAGACAGGTGAGACTTTACTGAGCATGGGCACCAGGGGGACACCTTTACACTTGTGGGCGACCAGGCAGACAGTGGTTCTAGGCCAATTTCTGATTTCATGCTGAAATCTATCGTAATTTGTCTGCGGTGTATGGGCAGAGATCCCTCTCTGATCCCGGTCTGTCTCATAAGGCAAACAGAGATCTGTCTCATGGTTGATCTGCCCATGCATCAAGTGATAGATGGGCACCTTTAATCTATCGCTAAAATTGACCATTCAGCAGAATGACACTTCACATGAATCATAATGGAACGTTGGCATTACCCAATTATTCACATTCTCATTTTAAGTGAAAGTGTTCCTCTTTCTTCTTTCATTCGTCCATCTCCTGTACATGCCCAAATGAAAAAAAAATTAAGGAAGTGAGACAAATGAACAGAATAGCATAACTTTGAAGCATACTTCTTGAAGAAACAGGCATATAAGAATCAATCTTATTTACACAAACAGTTTGCCCTTTTACAAGAAAGACTTTGCAGTTACTTAAAGGACCACTATAGCGAAAAAAGTAAGTAGTTAAAATCTGACAGATGTGGTAGGTTTTTGTACTAATCTATCTGCTCATGGAAAATTCTTAACCACTTAAAGAGAACCCGAGGCGGGTTTGAAGAATATTATCTGCATACAGAGGCTGGATCTGCCTATACAGCTCAGCCTCTGTTGCTATCCCAAACCCCCCTAAGGTCCCCCTGCACTCTGCAATCCCTCATAAATCACAGCCACGCTGCTGACAAACAGCTTTTCAGAGCTGGCTGTGTTTATCTCTATAGTGTCAGTCTGCTGCTCCCCCCGCCTCCTGCAGAACTCCAGTCCCCGCCTGCATCCCTTCTCTCCCTGCTGATTGGAGGGAAGGGAGGGGGCAGGGACCGAAGCTATGCAGGAGGCGGGGGAGCAGCTGAGACTGACACTACAGATGTAAACACAGCCTCACAGCACTGCTGTGATTTATGAGGGATTGCAGAGTACAGGGGGACCTTAGTGGGGTTTGGGATAGCAACAGAGGCTGGGCTGTATAGGCAGATCCAGCCTCTGTATGCAGATAACATTCTTTAAACACACCTCTGGTTCTCTTTAAGGACCAGGGGATTTTCATCTGATCGGTGCTACGTGGACTCTCTAGCCCGCAGCACCGATCAGGAAATAGCCAGGGCGATCAGACTTACCCCCTTTTTTCCCCACTAGGGGGATGTCCTCCTGGGGGGGTCTGATCGCCGCCGGCTTGCTGCGTTTTGCGGGGGGGCTCTTCAAAGCCCCCCTCCGCAGCGTTTTCGGCGCTCTCTCCCTCTCCCTCCCCCTGTGAGCAGCGCAGGACGGATATCCGTCCTGCGCATTGTAGGATAAGCTTCAGCCTATCAAATGACGGCGATCCTCGGCCAATCAGAGGCCGGGGATCGCCGATCTGCTCTACGGTGCTGCTGCGCAGCAGCGCCGTATGATGTAAACAGCGGGGATTTCTACCCCGTGTGTTTACATTTTGCCGGCGAGCCGCGATCGGCGGCTCTCCGGCTGTTCACGGAGACACCCTCCGTGAACTGACATGGAAAGGCCGCTAGATCAAGCGGCCGTTTCCATGGTAACCCACTTAGGTGGTTAAGGCACCCATACACTCAGCCGATTTTCAGCTGATTGATCAAGCGAAATCGATCGATCGACCGCAAATCGATTGCCGATTCAATCGATTTGCGGCCGATTTCGATCGATTTCAATCGATCTGACATGTTGGAAAATTTTGGCTCATCTCTTCAGATGGCTTATCATTTTGTATCGAACCTAATGGATGTAAACACAAGGGATTTCTGCCCTGCATGTTTACAATTAGCCTGCGAGCCGCGATCAGAGGCTTGCAGGCTGTTCACGGAGACACCCTCCGTGAACTGACATGGAACGAACAAGCGGCCGTTTCCATGGAAACGCCACTTCGACCTGCCGACGCCTATCGACGTTAGGCGGTCGTTAAGTGGTTAACTGCTTACCTTTTTTTTTTCGCAATAGTGGTCTTTTAACGGACATAGACAACATGATACAAGGACAGACAGTATATATATATATATATTAAAAGTCAAGGACAGCATGAGTTAAAATTGTAGTAAACAGAGTGAGAAATATTAATTTCCTGTTCTGTACTGTATTGCTTTCAACTCCTAGCAGTTTCAGCATTGCTGTTTGTGCTGGATCAATTAGTGCAGTTCTGCATTAAAGTGAACCTCCAGACTAAAAATCGACTCAGCAGCACTGAAAAGGCTTGGTGTTTCTTTAACAGTTTCACAGCATTAGAACTTTGTTTCTCTTATAAAAGCCTCATTTTTAGCTGCACAGAAGAAAACTGCCCGGGCATTTTTCCCCTGATGCTGTGCAAAGCATGATGGGATTTCTGATGTTGTTGTTCTTGTTCTGCTGTTTTGGTGCAATTTTCTTTTTTTTTACATTTTGAATTTGACATTTGAAGCCTAGCGTGTGCAGCTGGTAGGGGTAATCAGGACACAGGACAGTTGGAACTGTGTCTCCTGCTCCTTGTCACCTCCTTTCAACCAAAAAGATGGCTGCCCCCATGACAAAGATGGCAGCCCCCATGAATCACAAACATTTGCCTGTTCTTTTAAAACAGGGTGGGTAAGAGATTATATTACCTATCTATTCTAATTAACATAACTAATGTAACTTAATGACAGTATGTTTGTTTAGGCTGAAGTTCCCCTTTAAGCACGGTTACCATCCGAGGGAAGAAGCTGTTCCTGTGCCTGGAAATTTTTTGTTACAACTAACCAGTATCTCACTCCAGAAGGCAAAGGTTCAAAGATGAAGTGAGCAGGGTGAGAGTGGTCAGAGGCAATCTTGGTCGCTCTCCTTCTTCCCCTGCTAGCACAAAGAACCTGCAGGGAAGGTAAGCTTCAGCCAATTATTCAATATGGCTGAAAGGACCAGGTACATACTGTAATTCTCCATTATAGAGAGAAGCATGCCCAGCATTCTACAGCTTAGTATGTAACCCCAGGGATGAATGTGTGTATGCTGAGCCGCCTCCATATTGCAGCTGGAAGATCAGGTTAGGGCAAATTTTTGGAATTTTTTAACGACTTAATAAAAATCATGAACTCATCCCTCATAAAGGGAAGACTGTAACATACTGTACCATGTTAGCTGGAAATACCATGGTTAGCACATTCCATTCTCATATATTATGTTAAGATGGTGATCAACCAGTTGACCTTCTCACTGATGAGAGCTTGGAATCCAGAGGCTAATGGTGCATACACACGGGTTACAACTGTCGCTGCAACCGCGCGTCCCGAACCGTCGCTAGTCGGAGCTGTCGCCGGGCGATTGACTTCGCAGGAACTGTCGCTAGTCCCGCGTGTGTATGTGGACTAGCGACAGGAAACCGGCTGGGGGATGCTCCATTCACAGACAGCTTCCGCCGCGTCTCTGTCTTTCTGGCGACACGTGTGGACAGCTGTCTCCGGCAGGGAGCTGTCGCTCCCTGGTTGCTTGTATACATGCAACGGGGGACAATTGTGCCCCGTGTGTATGTAGCTTTAGCGACCTCAGGTGTTCACCAGAGCATCCCGCAAGGGTCGTTGCACTTTACTGCCTAGTGCCCACCAGGTCACATCTCCCAAGAATACCCCCAACCGCAGTTAAGAGAATAGGAGAAACATTATGGAGGAGCTGAAGACAGGGTCCACAACAAAGAGTCGGGCAAGCAGAAGATGGGTGTAATCATAGAACAGGCTGAGGTCAGGGGCAGGCAAGTAACTTTCAGAAGCTAGAAACAAGCTGGGGTTGGTACTGCTGGAATTCAGTGGTAAGCAGTAAACAAGCCGATGTTGGGGCAGGCAGCACGCAGACAATCCAAGAAACAGGTCAAATCAGAGGATCAGATCAGGAGTAGTCAGGCAAGCTGGGTCAGTAACAGGAGCAGGGCTGGTAACACACAAGGCTAAGCACTACCACCTAAGCTGACAGAGGTATCTGCACTGAGCAGTGGAAGTAGAGGGTGTATTTTTATAGGTTAAGAGTAGCCTACGTGCAAATTTCTGTGCACTGTACATACACTTATATACTCCATGCATGTGTACGAAGAGTCAGATAGAACACCCCGAGTGGCGCAGGAGAGACATCACATGGGAGCTGGGTAAGTGGGGAGAACAATGCTCTCCGCCGAAGGAACCCACCAAGGACGGATCGCTGCCCGAATGTGTGAGAGGGTCAGGGCTGCCGAACACATGCCAGTTTCTCGGCAGAGGTAGTCCTTATCACCTGCCTAGGCCGTGTTTTATCTGGCATGTGTACAAAGCTTAATACAGATATGACTGTTATGTTATTCAAAAATCTTGCCTGTAAAAGTTCCACCCTTCAGAACTGGCAAATCATTCCTGCTTACAGCTATTTACTTGAAAAACTCTAAAAATTCTAAAACTTTATCCAAATATTAGCGTTCTGTCAAGCGAACTGATTGCATATGAATTATGTCTGTACAGGCGTCTTCTGCAATCAGCTAGCACTGAGCTATGCTGGATTTTCCCAATTGTAGATGTTGTATATTTCCCAGTGGATTCCTGCACCCCTCAATAGTACAGTACCTGCTTGTCTTCTCCATTTTCCCTTTCCATTGTTAAAAGACAATTGAAGTGAGAGGTATATGGAGGCTGCCATATTTATTTCCTTTTAAAGTGGACCTGAACTCTTGCACAGGACAGAAGGAAAACAGAGAGAAATGCAGCCTGTATTTATTTAGAGAGTCTAGCCCAGTGATGGCTAACCTTGGCACTCCAGCTGTGACAAAACTACAAATCCCATCATGCCTCTGCCTACCCGAGTTATGCTTAAAGAAAACCTGAACTGAAAATTAAAATCAAAATAAGCATACACAAGTCATACTTACCTTCCATGTAGTCTACTCCTCAGTGTTTTTCTCCTCTCCCACGTCCTGTTTGTTCATTGTGATCAAGGGAATTTTCCGTCCTCCATTTTGAAAATGGTCATTACCCCATAACAGCTTTCTGGTCAGCACACAGTTAAACTGTAACATCGCCCACTTGAGCCATAGGGAAACATTGACATTACCTGATACATCAGTTTTCCTCTCAGCTATAACTGACAGCAACTAATATTTTACGGACAGCAACTGATATATTTCAGATCTGACAAAATATTGTCAGACCTGGAAGGGATCACTGTCAGAAGAAAATGGTGAGCTTCTGAGAGGAACTAATGACAAGGTAACTATGTAATGCTCATTTGAAGTTACCTCATGTGTTTATTTTAAATATTTTTACTCAGTACAGGTTCTCTTTAAAGCAAGTATTGCAATGCCTCATGGGACTTGTAGTTCTACCACAGCTGGAATGCCAAGGTAAGCCATCACTGGTCTAGCCTAATTTCCCCTCCTCTGTGACTAATCACAAGTTGTAATTTGATCTCTCCCTTGTGCCACATGACTGCCACGGCAGATAATTTGAAAGTACAGGATGTTAACAATATATCAGCTTCCATGAAAGCAGGAAGAAGAAACAGTGCAGATATATGTTAGGATTTGCTCCAGCTGTAACAAAGAAATGTTTTTTCTTTAAATATTATTATGCTGTTGCTTATCTTTTATGCAGAAAGGTAGTTCTGAGATCAGGCCCTGTTGATCTATTTGGCTGCAGTAGTGTCTGGACCACGCCAGAAACAAGCATGCAGCTAATATTGTCAGATCTGCCAATGTCAGAAACATCTGATCTCCTGCATCCTTGCTCAGGGTCTATGGCTAAAAGTATTAATAGCAGAGGATCAGCAGGGCAGCCAGACAACTGGTATTGCTTAAAAGGAAATTAATATGGCAGCCTCCATATACCTCTCACTTCAGTTATCCTATAGTCTATATTGCTCAATGCTCCTCCTCTTCTGTCCATAAGGCAGCACAGGCTGCTCATTTCCTCCATTCTTCTCTAAAGTAATTCCTGCTGCCCTCCCCTTTCACCCTTTCATAGTACTGTAAATGCTCCTTTCTCTCCTGTCTCTATTTTACAGAATATTCTCATTCATCTCCCCATTCCTCAGCACAATACTTGCTGCTGCTCTTTCCCTCTTGTGCTAGAAATCTTAAGTGTGTACAGATGTCCTCCGACATCGCTAGCCTTCCGTTCGGTGATTCGCCAAGACGGATTACCTCGCCCTATGTAGTTTTATTCCTTCAAAAGGAAACTTCAAAGGAAAACTGCTGCATGCCCCTCCCCTCTTTATAGAGCAGAACACGATGCTTAGATCTCAGCACAGGGCTTGTTGCTAAACTCCCACCAGAATCAATGAAAGTTTAATGTTGACACTGGCCTTAGCTTCTTCCAGTACTCTTGCTAGATAATCTTTGGCCAAAACCGTGCCAAATCTAGTGTGTGTGCTGCTGACCCAGAAGTTGTTTCGCTATCCGTCTCCTGCAGTGGCATAGCTAGAGATCAGGGGGCCCCATAGCAAAACTTTCATGGGGCCCTAAGACGCATTATTGTCCGGGTTAGAGGTCAGAAGAGTCCCTCGGACACCGGCATCTATTGGGGAAGACCAGCAGCTGACGGTGGGGAACAAGAGAGGCGGTAACTATCAAATTTTCCCTCCCGAGCCACCGCACCTTTCATTTTTTCAGTTGTGGTATCCTTTAAGCAGTGCCGCCTGCCCCTACCCTATGGATGTGAGTTAATTGGGCAATTTCAATCCCCATGCAATCTACACTGCATATAGTCCATGGGCACTTGGACAAATCCATAGGGTGGAGGAACACAAAGTTAATGGTGAATACTTAAAGTACTACCTGGGCCCCCCTCTGCTCCAGGTCCTCATAGCAGCTATGGCTATTGCTATGCCCCTGCCCACCTGAAAACTGCCAAATCGCTAGCAACAGCCCGGCCCATTGTGCTCACACTTACCTAACTGCTTGATGCTGCTTACTTGTACACTGCCCCATAATCCCTGCTCCCCTTTCTGCTGACAATACATGTTGCTCGGCTACAGCTTAACAGTGCATCTTTACAGCACTCATTGACCGTAATATTGGCTTAGTGAATGAATAATGATTGCTAAGGGTGACATAAATTCAGTGTGTGGAAGGGGCTTAAATCCCTTAACAAGAAAGTAAGTTGCGTACTTATAATTTTGACTAAAGTTACATACCCAGTTCTTGGCTGAAAACGATCATTCATGACTGCCTCGGGTGAAAATCTTGAGTGTGAACAGGAGTTTCCCGATGTCATGGGGGTTGCCGTTAATGATCCATCACATTTATCTATTGATCCTGTGCCAATGTCCATTTAAAGAGAACCCAAGGTGGGTTTGTGAAATCCTATTAGGACACTGAGGCACATTCTGTATACAATCACCTGCGTCTGTGTCCCTTCGTTGTTCCTCCAGGCTCCTACCCGTCTCCATAAGCTTCCTCCAATCAGCTTATTGGAGGAAGCTTACTGAGACAGGGAGGGAAGGGACACAGGCGGGGAGCCGCGCTATACAGGAGGCAGGGGAGCGCCGATGAGTGGTAGCCTGAAGGTAAACAGCAGGCTAGCGACAATCCACGGGTCGCTAACCTGGCGCTTTTTATAATGGGGGACAACAGTGCCCAGGGGAGCCTCGAGGAACAATGAAGGGACACAGAGGCTGGTGAATGTGCCTCTGTGTCCTAATAGGATTTTACAAACTCACCTCGGGTTCTCTTTAAAGAGACACTGAAGCAAAAAAAAAAAAATATGATATAGTGAATTGGTTGTGTACTATGAATAATTACTAGAAGATTAGAAGCAAAGAAAATATTCTCATACTTTTATTTTCAGGTATATAGTGTTTTCTAAAAAAAACAAAAGTTTGCTTTCCTAAAACAGAAAGAATTTGCGATAATTCAGGTTGGAGTGAGCTCGAGATGTCTCCCAGGCACCACTGCTGAATATATGCAAATTAACCATTGTACCCTTAGAAGCTAAACACACCTCCAGAACCGCTGGAATGCAATGATGTGTCAGCTTGTTAATATGTACAGAGCCATAATAATCCAACATGCATACAGACTGTTTCGGATTGTTTGATCCTCATCAGTGCATGGCATGGATTAATTTGGCTCTATGGAGTAGGGCTTGTAAATCCGAGAGGCACAGACTAACCAGCAAGCTCATGGTGACCCAGAACTCATTGGGGTGTGTAAGGGACTACAATGGTCCTAAAAGCCCCCTTACTAAGATGTTAAGAAAAACAAAAGTTTGCTTTCCTAAAACAGAAAGAATTTTCTAACATTGCATCATTCTATAATATGTGCACATTACACAACACTCAGCATTCAAAATGAGTCTTTCAGAGCAGTCTGAAGTATTGACCTCTCCTCTGGCAGAGGAAAAGTAAATAGTCCAGGAACAGTTGAGATAATAAAAGTCAGATAACAGCCCTCTCCACGACTAAGGTCTGGTTCAGACGGACGTCTGCGTAGCGTCGCGTCTGGGGGTGTTGCGCGGTCAGGCTTTCAGTAGCCTTCGGTCGCGTCGTGATGCGGTCGCGTTTTTTTTTCCCGTAGGGGAACATTAGCCGTCGCGGTTGGCCGCTCCCTGGAAGCTACATGTTGCTTCTAGGGGCAGCCCGAACGTTTGCGAAAATCGGGACCCGAACGCCGCGTTCGGGTAAAAGCGCGCAAAAGCTCGGTGTAAACGCTCCCATTCACTTGAATGGGAGCGTTTACCGCGACGGTCCGAACGCTTGCAGTAAACGCTCCGCAAGCGTCCGTCTGAACCAGCCCTTACTTAGTCGGAGAGCTTAATGGCTTGTTTGCATAGAGATAACAACTGGAGTTTCTCAACTCTTCCTGTACTGGAAACAATTACACTGATGTATCTGATCTTAATGTTTTATTTCTTAGCTGTGCTACACATACAAATCATAATATCATCATTTTTTTTTCGCTTCAGTGTCTCTTTAAGTACCCACAGCGTGGCATCTCCTGCTTGCCAATCCTCTAAAACAGGTTGCTTTGTAGAAAGCTGAGCAGTGTGTTTGTACAGCAATCATCCAAGCATTGTCACCTGAAACAATCGCTAACTATCATTTTTGGCCCCAAAAATGTAAAGCACCCACAGTATATAGTGTAGAAATTGCAGAGAGAAAGAGATTCTCAGCAAATGATCGATTGTGTGTTTGAGTGTCCCAGATCTCTCTAATCGCCACTGCCATTTTGATCCGCCATGGGATTTTGTGTCCTCTGAGACAGGTGCTCAAAGGGATCCACAATACAATATGGCTTTTTACAGAGAGGACTGTTCAGCTGGGAAATAAAAACCCAATCTCCATAAACATTTGTGACAGACTTTCACAAACTTACTTATAAAAAGCTGTTATTAGTATTTTACTGAACCACTGACAGCCGATTGAGGACACCTGGGGTGATTGCAGGGAGCCCAAAGCGCTTTATGACCATGACCTGGATAGGGAGGGGCACACAGTGATCCCCCTTTGACTTGGTAAATAAAAGACTGCGACAACCGTTTGGATTTAAAAATTGGCCACAGCTTTTATTCCCATACCATTGAGGCAACAATTTTTTATTTGAAATATAAATCACGTTAACTTTCCTTTACATAATTTTCCACACACATTAATAAGGAAAAACACACATCGGAGTCCCCTGACAAAGGCCGCCCAAAAAACGAGCCGCAGCGCAACCCGTACCAGCCACCAGCCACAGTTATAACAGCTCGATGGGTACACCCCACTGCCGGCTCAACTTAAACATCCACATGGGCCTTGTCAGGGGCCCCGCCACAGCACTTCGGGGGTTGCCTCAACCCCGAAGGCCCCGCCACCTGGCCAAAGCCGCCTCCAGGGCCTCCCTCAGGCCAAACAGGAAGACGTTGTTGCCCACCTCATTGAGGTGCACTCCGTCTTCCCGAAAGAAGGATGGGTCATTCTCCAGCAACTTGTGGCGGACGGAAATTCCGCCTCTTCCACATACCACCTTCGCAATTGCTTTGTTCACCTTCCATCTTACCCTGTTTATTTCTGTGTAAGGGATTAGGGGGCGCCAGCGCTGCCTCGGGATTATTTCCGACCAGATTACCACTAATCCTGGGAACAAATTGCATGCTCTTACTATAAAGGCTTTTATATCAATTATTAGTCCGTCCATTGGCTCCCAGGCCAGGTCATTTCCCCCAATGTGTAAGATTAGTATGTCCGGGGGGCCCCATAGCCGGGCGAGTCTGTAAAATTTCTTGCAACATCCATCTAAAGTGAGTCCCGGGGCCCCATACCAGTGCGTCTCGACTCTATCGCTGCTCTGGCCCAGATTTCTCCCCCTGTGGCTTTCCGACGCTCTCCTCTCGGCCCATACCACATAGGAATGACCCATAACCCATATTTTCCGCCTTCTCCCGATCTCTCCTGCAGGATAAAGGACAATGCATTGTAAATCTTGGGAGGGAACAGGCTCATTAGCACTATATACACTATATACGGGGTGTTTTTTTTTTTTTTTTTTTTATTCTATGAGTTGGGGGCGGATATATGTTTTGAACCTCCTCGACTTCCATCTGCCTATCCTCATTATGGTTTCTTTACTGAGACCCCCCTTGTCCGCTTCCGTTGCCGCCCCTATGCGAAAAGAGTGTGACCCATACTCACTGGCTCGGCAGCCCACCTTGGTTAAACACTGTTTCAGCACTGTCACGAACTGGAATTGTGACAGTGATGATCCATCCTCGTGCACTAGCAAACCCTTAGTTTTGTTCCCGTTTTTCTGTACGTATCTAGTATAACACCCCACTGGACATGAGGGGCAACCCGGTATCTCCTGGAGCTGTATTAGAGCTCCTTTCCCGGCCTGATCGGTTTTTGACCTATGTATGACCATGTGCAATACATTCCTCACGAGATACACGTCAGAGGCCTGTATGCCTCCCGGAGTGCTCGTTCGATCACTGACCAACTCGCCTACCCGCAATGCACCGTAGAATGCCAGTGAGAACGCCAGTTTGAACAGGAGGGCCTCCTGGTTGCTTCTGCAAATCTCGCTGGTACTGTGCATTAACCTCAGCAAGAGTGGGATGGTTATGGGGCGTCTCGAGTCAGCCTGCTTGGGTCTTTTCCGAAAACCTTTTAATGCCTGCCGCACTAAAAATTCCTTAGTGAGGTCAGGCCACCCCTTTAGTTTAAATAGAAAGGCCAGGGCCGAGATTGCCTTGTTAACCTTTGCGGGTGAGTTTCCCTTGCTGAGCAGCTCACCCAGGAAAGCCAGGAAGATGTCCTGCCTTGACTGTCTGGGCCTGAGTGTCCGTTCCCTACCTTCAAACGCCGACCATCGGGCCCACTCTGCCTTGTAAGCATTCCATGTGCCTCTTGCCAGCGAGTGCTTGATCCAGTCCGCCATCATGGTAACACTAGTGTCCATAAGTGCAGTGGTATCTGTACTGGCCGCGTGTTTGCGCGTGGCGCCAGTTCCCGAAAACGTTCCAGCTGGAAACGAGATAAAGCATCCGCTATACCGTTAGCTGTTCCTGGTATGTGGCATGTTCTAAACTTAATATTATGGCGCAAGCATTGTAACACGAAGTGCCTGACAAGGTTGACTATCGGCGGCGAGCTGGTGGTCAAGCTGTTAACTATGTTGACGACGGCCATGTTGTCCGAGTTGAACACTACGGATTTGTTAGCCAACTCGCTCCCCCACAACTCGGCGGCTACCACCAGTGGAAAGAATTCCAGTAGCGCTAAGTTCCTGATAAGCGGTGAAGCAGCCCAAGATTCGGGCCACGTGTGATGACACCACTGGCCCTTTAAAAAGGCTCCAAAGCCGGCACTGCCGGCTGCGTCCGTAAAGAGCTGCAGTTCTTCGCTGCTCTGCGGTTGCTCCAACCACAGCGTCCTCCCGTTGTACTCATCAAGGAAGGTTAACCACATCCGCATATCCGCTTTAGTTTCGGCGGTTATACGTATGAAGTGGTGTGGTCGCACAATCCCTGCCGTCAGGAAGGCTAGTTTGCGGCAGAAGATCCTGCCCATGGGCATCACTCTACATGCGAAATTCAACTTACCTAGCAGAGATTGGGTCGCCCGCAATGTCAATTTTTTGGTCCCTACCGCAGCCTCCAGTTCCCGCCGCAGGTCGTCCATTTTGTCCTGCGGTAATCGAAACTCCATTCTCAACGAGTCAATCTCGATACCCAGAAATCGAATGATTTCCTGCGGTCCCTCGTTTTTTTCTGCGGCCAGAGGTACCCCGAAGTGTATGAAGAAGTTGATCAACGTGTCCATCACCGTGCGGCACACCTCAGTACCTGCTGGACCGGCGCAAAGGAAGTCGTCCAGATAATGAACTACCCCCTGCTGCCTGGCTTCCTTTTTAATCACCCATTCTAGAAATGTACTGAACATCTCAAAGTATGCGCAGGATATAGCGCAACCCATCGGGAGGCAACGATCCACGTAATAGTTGCCCTCCCATTTACAGCCCAGTAAGTGCAAGCTGTCCTGGTGGACCGGGAGGAGTCTAAAGGCTGCCTCTATGTCCACTTTTCCCAGGAGTGCTTCCTTACCCATGCTTCTCACCATGTTGGCCGCTCCGTCGAATGACGTGTAGGCCACTGACGTGAGATCGGGATTAATCCCATCGTTCACGGAAGTTCCTTTCGGGTGAGATAGATGATGTATCATTCTGTACTTACCCGGCTCCTTTTTGGGGACCACTCCCAATGGTGACACCGACAGGAGGGGGAGCGGCGGGGTTCTGAAGGGGCCCGCCATCCTGCCTAAACTTACCTCGTTGTCCAGTTTTTTGCTGACTATGTGAGAGAATTCGATAGCCGTTTTGAGGTTGCGGCACTGTTTGTGTGTCACGCTGGATTTTGAAGGTATGCGTAAGCCTTGCGCAAACCCGTGCCTCAGTAAATCCGCGTGTTCCCTGTTGGGGTACCTATCTAGCCATGGTAGCATCTTGTCGATGCTCACTGGCGTTTCCCCCTTTTGTACTGGGCTCGGCTCCGCGCTGACCCGCTGACAGCCTTCCTCGTTTATAGCACTTTGCCTAAGAATGGTTAGATCCGCCACAGGCTGCACATTCGTGTCTGAACTTGCAGCTGGCTCCCCATTTGCAGGTCCCATTGCTAAAGGACCAGCACACTCCTTTCTTATGCGGGGCCAGCGGTCCTTCTGATGTTCCGCTGGCCGACTGCTGAAAAGAATTATGGGTATGGGCCGACGTTCCTACCGATGACGCGGCCCCTCCCCCGGCTTTTGGAGCGGTCATTAGGCGCATCCATAAGGTGAGGTCCTTATGGTCCCAACCAATCTCGGGCCTAACTGCCATGCGCTGTCGATATTCCTCATCGTAGCGCAGCCAGGCCGTCCCTCCATATGTGCGATACGCTTCGAAAATTGCTTCTTGGTAACAAAACAGGGGGGTGCATAATTCAGGCGACTTTTCACCTATTATGCTCCCTAAAATGGTGAAGGCCTGCAACCAGTTATGAAATGAACGAGGGATGAGTCTGTGAAGTCTCCTCTCGTTTACCTCATCCCTACGGTGCTCTTTTCCCTTCTCCCATTTTTCTATGTTAAAACGGTCTAGCGGTAAGAGGGTAAAGATATCGATATATTCTTTGTTCCATACCCTCTCTTTTACCTCCCGTTTTAAATGGGTTCCCAGGGGGCCCTCGTAAGTCAGATAGGCATTCCCTTTTGCCGAATCGGCTATGGGCGTCTTCCGCTTGGAGCCTTTTGATCCTACCGAGGAGCTGCTATCTGTTGTACTCACGCTGCTGGATATAGATGTGCTGCGGGATCTAGCTTGGTGCTCTGCCTGGGGCCCATCCTGTGTCCCTAGCCATGCCTGCAGCTGCGCTGGGCCGCTGCGCTCCTGTGCCTTGTTTTGCACGAAGCCTAGCATATCCCTCAATGCCATCACTAGTTCGCTCTGCTCTGTATTTGTCGTGTGTGTTGGTGGTGGTGCAACGCATTTGCCACTCAGCGTTACTGAGGCCTCACCTGATTCTGCCGCCAAAGGCGCCGCTTGTCCCGAATCCGCCGTTCCTGGTGATGAGTCCTGATTGATGTTCACCGATGCTGCAGGAGGTAGGAGTAGCGAAGCCACCCCCTCAGCTCGCCCTAAGGTGTGAGCAGCCGCTGTTAGAGGGGGTGATTGTTGCTGGGCCCCCAGGCCATGTTGCACGGGCCCCGGGCCCTGCCGATTGACCTTGGTTGGGGACCCAGGTAGCACGGGCGTCACTTTGCCCTGCCCTCCCCTGCTGTCGATCATGGGCCCAGGCTCCCTGAAGCCCGGCCCCCATCCGTTGCTGTTCCTCCGCCCTAGGTCCCCAGGAGACTGACCCTTGTTGCTGGGATGGCCTCGGGGCCGTAGGGGCCCAATGAGGCCCTGATCCCTCCCCCCATGCCCACCCCTGCTCGCTATTGCTCCAGTTGCCGGGTGCCCTCCCTCCCCAAGCGCCTGTCTCCTGGCCCCAGCCCCCCCCTGCGGGCTGTCTGTCCCCCAGTGACTGTCATGAGTGTCCCAGGGTCCGGGCGCCGGCCATGCCCCCTGAGGTGCTGCTGCTGGAGGTGGTCTGCTGTTTACCCCCCTGCCCGGGCCGACGAGCGGTGTTGGCGCCGAGGAAGGGGCTGCCCCGCTGTACCCCCCCACGGGATGGCCCCCGTCCCTCCGATCCTGCTCAGCCACATGCGGAGCGGCCTGTGCGGCCCAGCTGTCCCCGTCATCCGGGCGGCCGCCATCTTCCCTGTGGCCGGCACCCGGGGGAAGAGCATCTACTTCCCCTTCCGGGTCGCCGCCATCTTGCTGTAGCCCAGCGTGCGTGGCGAGCGGGGGGCGGAGCTTGTGCGCCTTGCGCTTATGCGCAGACTTGGATCTGCCTTTCTGGGCCCGGGATTTTTGGGCGGCCGATGGCTTGGATGCGGGGAGCGGGCAGTTAGCGCGCCCAACCTCATGGGGAGAGCAAGCTGGAGGGGGAGGTGAAGCGCCACTCGGCGGGGGCGCCCGTGACTTCTTGGCCCGGGGGGCCGGCTGGGACAGCGTGGCTACTGAGGACCCTGGATCCTCCAGGTAGAATCTTGAGGGGGGTCTGCGCCGGCGAGGGCTGAGCTGTGGATGCGTCTGGAGGGGACTCCCACCCAGGTGAGACATTTGGGCCTGAACCCACTCTAAACCCCCCGATTCTGCCCCCACCCTGACCCTTTCCATCAATACGGACAGTGCCTCCTGGAGCATGCCTGCCATCCCCCTGTCCCCTGTGTGCCTACCGGTAGTGCTGGGTGCGTGCGTGCGTGCAGTCAGCCTGGCTAGATGGTCTGGAGGAGCAGTTGTTGTCTCTTCCGTGCTGGGTCTCCAAAGGAAGTCCCACTTCCTCTCTCATCCTTTTGTTGTTCCCCCCAGGTCCCTTCCCCTCCTTTATTTGTCACCTTGACCTGCACTGCCCTATCTTGTCCAGCAGTGAGGTCACAAGCCCCCCAGCCAGGTCATGCCCCCTTGTCGCCCAGCTCCGCCTGCTCTGGAGGGGGTTTCTATATGGCCGTGGTCACATCAATTGGGCGAGTTCTCACGGGGTGATCGGTGGTGGACCTATAGAGGAGACTGAGCGCTACTTATACATACTGTACATGAACTGAAATAGCGGACGATTCAAAATGAGGGATCTTTAGTGATCCTTGACACCCTAGAACCGCACGATGCCATTGTTCTTACCACTCCCCTGCCCGACAGAAACTACTTTGTTGCACACACCACACACTCGCCGTCCCTCTGCCCCCGCATAGCAATATGCGCGTCATCAGCCAGAGGCTAATAAACGGTATGTACACCATTGTGACTGCTCTGTTGCCTGGCAATCGGTATCTGATCCCTTGGGCGACAGAGCTCGGCAAGACATCTTCAGGTGAGTATTCAGCCTTACACTTGGTGCAGTGCGATCCTTAATGGTTGCACAGCACTCAGGGACAGATTTACAACTCAGGGAGCTGTAGGCACAGGCGTTCTGGCACCCTAAACTCCGCCCCTGAACACAGGCCACATCTAAAGTAAAAATATTCTGAACTCTAATTCCTGCCTTACTGTATGTCACTAACTTTCCTTAGAATCGTATCTAATTATTGTCTCATATCATCCTTAGTGACATGAGACAAGTGCCAGAGGTCAGTTATTTGAAGCAGGATCATGTCTGTAAGCGCCTGAGGTCAGTGGTTTGAGGAGGAGGGGCCACCTCTCCTACATAAGGCGCCTGTAGGCACATGCCGCACTGCTCCCGATAAGTTACAGCTGCGGTGTGACCAAATCAGTGAGGCATACTTTCCATTGAAAATATGCCTTACTTCGGGGGTTACCACACACAGCGCGAAGGTAACTCTTGCAGTGCCGCAAAGGGACCAGCCGCAACACGTCACACCGCGTTCAGTGTGATAACCCCATAGGGCTATCACTACTTCTGCAACGGGATGCGGTGGTTTTGTGCATCGCAATGCAACATACAACCCCAAGTGTAAAAAGGGCCTTACTGAACCTCAACCCATAATGTTAAACTTCTTGATAATGCTTGCGGCCCTGCCCAGAGGTCTCCACTCTTCCTGTGTGTATTTCATGACATTCCTGAAAGCAGAGATGATGGAAAACACACTCTGAATTTTATCTTCCCTGTGGCTCCCTCCCTTTTTATCTTCACCGCCGTCTTCTCTGCTGACGTTGACCCAGTTCAGCTCATTTTCCGTCTTACAAAGCGATTTCCCCCCAGAACTTATACAAATTTGGTCAGTTTGTCGTTGGCGGTTTTTCTTTGTCCTGACTTTGCAAAAGAAACCCGGATGATATTTCAGGAGTTGCCGCTGCTTCGTCCTGTGGGATCCCCACACAGCTGTTGGATTTAACCTGGCCAGAGATCCATTAACTCCTCCACTGCCAGGCCAAAAACACGCAGTTCTATCAAGCCAGGGAGAGGACAATAAACTTGGGGACAGAAGAATTCTTGCTGTCATTATTTCTTGTGTGTGTCAGCTGATGGGATACTCCCACTGCCAAAAACACTCCACAAGAAGCAGCTCACACAAAGAGACAGTCAGAAACAGGGCAGCCTCACATGAAGTTTCCTGCGCTAGTGCGCTCGTAACAACTGATCGAGAGAGCAGCACAAAAAAGGAGCGACGGAAGAAGAGAGGGAGGAAGGAAGCCAAAAACTGAAAGAGAAGGAGGGAGAGAGAGAGAGACAAGGAGGCTGAGGACAGAAAGGCAGAGAAGCCGGGCAACTGCTGCAAAGGGGAACTTGCTGTAAAGTCAGAAGCAGAGTTTGGAGAGAGAGAAGAAGCTGGAGATATCTTGAACATTGTACAGCTTGCTGCAAGTTTAGCAGACTTGTGAGGACATATTATGAACACATAGAAGCAGACTGCATGCTGCATGCATCACTATTGACACACTCTCTAGAAGTTTATTCAAGGTTGGAACCAGGATTCTACCACTTTCACAACTCCCTCCAGAATCGGTGAGCTTGCTCATGGGTGGCATCAATGCTAAAGCATTGACCAATCACAAGTGAGGACAGGACTAAGGAAAACCTATCTTTGTAGCAACTCTAGTGGATGCTGACGCGTTTCGGAGCGCCATCTCTTTTTCAAGAAACAGAATTAACTTTTTTTGATTAGTGATGACTGATTTAAAGTCTTCGGATTATTTAATTTCATTAATTTACTGATCTCTCAAGACACCGCTGGTTGTAGGCTCAACTGTCTCTGATCATTTGTTACTTACTGGGGTATCTGCGGCCCCCGATAGAGACTACATCACCCCCTCTGCCCTGGGATGTGGTCAGCAGGACCTGCTTATGAAATGATTGAGCTGAGAACTTTGGACCCCTGCGAGGGACTAGATTTGACCCGCAGTCCTAAAGTGGGACACCGTCTAGAAAGGACCAATGCAGTGAGGATACCCCCTGGCAGAGCACCCCCTATTCTGCAGAGGAGTATCCGGAGGAGAGAGGTGATAGGGATGGGGAAGGGGGGTAGCCTTCCCACAGGAAAAGTGGGAGAGGGGCATTACTTCCAGCCCACCTCCCATACTCAATATACCTGGTGTGACCTGTGTGGGGACTTCATCTGGGGCATCTACCGCAAGAGCCTGCGCTGTGTCTGTAAGTACCAACAGTAACGTATGATGACCACACATAATACAGTCTGATTACACGTGATTCTAGTATCTAGAAAGAACTTGACAAATATATTGTTTAAAAAGCAATCTAATTTGGATGAGGCTTTAAGATACTGTGATTGGATGAGAGTTAGGTTGAGTGATTAAGCAATCGACTTTATTGTGCGATCAACTATAGTGTGGTGGATCTAAAGACGCTCAACTAGTGACCCACACACTACAAGCAAGATCTAATTCTCTTTCACTAATAGGTCTAAACGATCTTGTGAATGCTTTGAAACCAAAAATCGATTCTGTATCGAGCTAAGTCATGTGAAAGGCAGTCGATTCCTTTATAATCGACCGATATTTTCCATCCAACCTGATCAAGTAAATGTGTCCATTTGACCAGCTATCAGCCAATTTCTAACAATTGAGCAGAATGATTTCTACCCCAATCTGATAAAATAATCGAATGGTCGATCGACCAGGAAAATCAACTAATGTAAACTAATGTATGGTCACCTTTACATGTGTTGTGATAATACGATAGTTTTGTACTATGTTCTCTGTCACATGGCATGCAGTAAAGTATTTGTTCCTGGTGTGTGTGTGTGTGTGACAGCACTGCCTAAAAATATGCTACTAGTGAAATCTAGAAGAACTGGATTGTAACATAGGATTGCAATGTGGGTGTGACAACTTTTCTGTGTCAAAAATGTTACACCTTTGTTCAATTCCACTCTTAACGGAGTATTAAGAGGAACAATAAAGCGTATAGTTGCCAACAAAATAATTTACAACCAGATGTGTGCCACATTTTTTAGACAATTCCTGGTGCTGCTTTATCAAGACAGGTGCAAAGAAAACTAGCAGATGTTCACAGCAACCATTCAGCCGGCTAATGAAACAAGGATTCTGATTGGCTGCACTAGGCAACTGCATCATATCTTTTGCATCTATTTACTTTGTACCTGTTAGTACTACATTTCCCACCCAGCCTCAGTGTTCTATGTTACTGCACAGCCACCAATCACATTCAAATGCTACTCCTCCTCCGTCATTTTGCAGGGCAGGTTTAAATCTCATTGGCAGCTGGGAGGTACTAGTGAAAAGTTCTTTAAAAAATTCATGGAATGTTTTTTCTGCATTACAACATACCAGCTCACTAAAATTAAAATACCTAATAAGGTGAATGATGAGCTTTAAAAGGAACCCAAGGTGACGTGTAAGACCTATGGAAGCTGCCATATTTATTTCCTTTTAAACAATACCAGTTGCCTGGCAGTCCTGCTGATCTTTCTGGTCAGTAGGATCTAAATCACACTCACAAGAAACAAGCATGCAGCTAATCTTGTCAGATTTGTAATAGACTTCTTACCTGCATGCTTTTTCAGGGTGGGTCTATGGCTTAAAGTATTAGAGGCAGATGATCATCAGGACAGCCAGGCAAAGTGCATTGTTTAACAGGAAATAAAAATGTCAGCCTCCATATCGCTCTCGCCTCAGTTGTCCTTTAAGAAGCAGCATTGGGGTTAAGGACTGCACACTCCTACAGTGGAACTGCAGGCCGGAAACACCTCTGTTTTTAACTTCTTGCCGACCGGCTGACGCCGATGAGCGTGGCCGCGGCGGCAGCCCCAGGACCTCCTAACGCCGATTGGCGTCAAGTCCTGAGGCTCTGTTTTGCAGGAGATCGCGGAGGAGGGGGGCGGAGCTCCACCCTGCCTTCAGTCTCCGAGCGGCGATTGCAACCCCCGTCTATTTACATGTACAGCGCTGTGATCAGCAGCAGCGCTGTACTGGGGACAGCCGTGTGACACGGCAGTCCTCCTGGGGGACAAGAGAGCGATCGGCTCTCATAGGCAGAAGCCTATGACAGCCGATCGCCATGATTGGCCGGCTGGGGGGAGGGAGAGGATTTGGGGAAAAAATAAAAAGTAAACAGTAAAAATGATAAAAAAATAGCAACATAAATATTTATTAAAGAAAATAAATAAACACAAAGGGGGCGATCAGACCCCACCAACAGGAAGCTCTGTTGGTGGGGAGAAAAGGGGGGGGGGGGGGGAATCTCTCGTGTGCTGTGTTGTGCGGCCCTGCAGCTTGGCCTTAAAGCTGCAGTGGCCAATTATGCAAAACACAGCCTAGTCTTTAGGAGGGTTTACCACTGTAGTCCTCAAGTGGTTAAATGCGGTTTCAACCTGGTGACCAGGTGTCCACATAGAGGACATCAGACACTGAAGTCTATGGAAACGGTAGCCAAAATGCTGCAAGTAAAGAAGACTGAAACCTGCACTACATAAAACTACACAGATGTAAACTTCACTACTGGCAACAGTCATTATAATCTTAAAGACTATGTGGCTTGTATGGTGTGGCTGAGGTGTGAACCAGCCTTCACCAACTTGTTAAAACAGAAAACCAGATACAGTAAAATCCCAGTTATCTGGAACTCAACTAACCAGCAGCCTCAACCAGAGCAGGATCATCCGCCAGGCAACCTAGGCAGGTGCCTGAGGCTTAGTGGGTGTCAAGGGGTCCACCAGCCACCTCTGACCTCTTTCCACTTCAGCTTACCAAAAAGACCACAAGGGGGCCCAAATCTACTACCTTGCCTAGGCAGGGTTGTCACCTCAACCTTTTAAATACCGGCACATATGAATTATACAGGTTCTGGGGCTACTCACACATAATCAGTGCCTAAACTGTGTCTAACTAGCCACAAGGAATGTATAATTCATATGTGCCGACAGGCCCGTATTTACATCACAGGAACCTATAGGCACAGATGTCCTAGACTTCACCCTCCATAAACCTACAAACTCCCCGCCAAACCACACTGCAAGTGTGCTGGAAGGCCCAGCTGTCACTTCTGCCTCACTTTCTTAGCCTACAAAGGTGCCACTTAATATTGAGGGTACTTCTGGCTACCGAAATATTAAGTTCTCTCACTGAAGGGAGATCTCATTAGTGGAATGCTGAGAGCAGGGTGAGTAACCTCTCAGGACTCTGCATAGGGAAGGAGGGAGGGAGGCACTCGGGGAGGGGAGTGAGCCGCCTTTCCATCATCAGGCGCCTGTAGGCACGTGCCTACAGTGCCTTATGGTAAATCCGGTTCGGTGTGCGGGTATTTAAAAAGATGAGGTGGCAACCCTTTGCCTAGGGCCCCATTCAGTGTCGGACTGGGAGGTGGAAAAACAGGAGGAAATCCACCTGCTGGCCAAGCAGCAGAAACCCTGTGTTATCACTCCCAATAGAAACCTGCAGCAGGTCTTCACTGTGAGCAGCAACACCTGATTACTGCTACTTGGCCAGCAAGTGTTTTTTTCTCAGTTTTACCACTTCTCAGTCCAACACTGGCTCCAATACATCTTAATCCATCTCTCTAAACCAACCAGTACAAATTGCTGGCACAGTGGTGAAGCCCAACTTCTTAGGCTGTTTGTGAGCTATGCTGTGCCTAAAGACCGGGTTTCCACAGCTCCCCCAAAGCTTAAAATACTTTCATTTACTGTATTTTAACATTTAATACAGAGTTCATGGTATGTATATTGAATGGGATATAATAATATTGTATTAGCTAGGCCTAGTTTTAAGTCTCAGCAATCAGAAAGTACACTTAGGGCCCGTTTCCACTAGTTAGTGATGCGAATGCGGCTACGTAGCCGCATCGCATCACTTCCGCCACCGGCCGCTGCGGGCGGATGCGGCCGTGCGAAAATCTGCAGCATGCTGCAGATTTTCAGATCGCTCCGCACCGCACAACATGCACACAGTGGAAACTCTTCCATTGCCGTGCATGTGTTTCAGCACACCCGCGGTGCGATGCGGCTATGTAGCCGCATCGCACCGCTCCTAGTGGAAACGGGCCCTTATCCAGCATCAGCCGATCCCCATCAGTGCCGGGTAACCAAGACTCTGCTGTATTGTTAAGGACTACCTATTTCAGGGACAGAACTTTGAAACTTGGACTTGTTTCCGGATATGGGGCAACCATGTAGGTGGAAAGTGCAGTAACCCATAGCAACCAATAAAAAAAAACCTAATATAGCGATGTTAACTAGAGTAAAAAAAAAATAAAAAATAGCCCGTCAGATACAGAGTCGGTTAATCCTGCATTTTGCTATTGTACTTATCTTAAATGATTTAAGTAGAGCCTTTTTAATAATGCAGTCTACTTGCATTATTTATTTTACCTCCTTTTAAAACATTCAGATCTTTCACCTCCAGTATGTAAAGTATACGCTGTTTCTCTGTACTTACTAGGGATTGTCTAGGGCAGCACGGTGGCGTAGTGGTTAGCACTGTCGCCTTGTATCTCTGGGTCCCTGGGTCAAACTTCCAGCCGAGTTTGTATGTTCTCCCCGTGTCTGTGTGGGTTTCCTCCGAGCACTCCGGTTTCCTCCCACATCCCAAAAACATACAGATAAGTTTATTGGCTTCCCCCTAAATTGGCCCTAGACTATGATACATACACTACACGATACATACATAGACATATGACTATGGCAGGATTAGATTGTGAGCTTCTCTGAGAGACAGTTAGGTGACAAGACCATATACCCTGTACAGTGCTGCGGAAGATGTCAGTGCTATACAAATACTAAATAATAATAATAACTTTAATTAAAAAAATAATAATAATTTTGTCAATGAGATACAAATTTTGCATGCAAATTGATGCAGCTTGAAAAAGGACCAGTCAAATGCTGTTTAGTCCATTTCTCAAGATGCATGAATTTGCATACAAAATGTGTATAATCCTGCACCAAACTCTGAATTATTTGCATATCACAGACCATCCTTAGTGCTTTCACCGACAATAAACAAACTGTGTGTGTGTGAAGGTGGTCAATGAGATGCTAAATGTATTTTATACAAATTTTCCCAACTTGAAGTTTTACCAACCAAATTGGTTCACTTCCAAGGTGCATACATTTGCATAATATTAAACATACTATTGGCATCAAGTTAAAATGATTTACTTCTCACTGACCATTTCCATTCACTCACTGACCTGACCATTCTCACTGCTTCTTCAGTTGTAATATACTTTTCACATTCCTTATTATCCCTCAACTGAAGTGCAAATAATATCTGTAATCAATACATAGCAGCGCAGGAAATACTGAGGACTTATTTTTGAAGTTAACTATAAAGGTCCTGGGAGTTCTGGTTCACAAAGAGCTTGCTGGGCAATCTGTAAAACATAAAGGTTTACAGGTAAAGTTAGTAATACAAGTACATTGCATTATTTATCTAAGTCATTATAGGTATATTTTATTTATATGGCACTAACCTCTTCCATAGCGCTTTACAGAGTACAAAACACACCATAGTGGGGAGCATAGGTACATGAGTGTGGCTGGATTTGAGGCAAGGCCACTAAGGCCATGGCCTAGGGCACCAGGAAGCAAGGAGACAAATGGAGTAGCAAATGAGGCAGTGAGCCTTAAAGTCAAGCTATGACAAATTATTATCCTGTCTGAAGAGGTGTGTTTGAGGGTGCGTTTGAAGGTTTCTAGGCTCAGAAGCAAGACAGGCTGTGGGAGAGAGTTCCAAAGGAGGAATGAGATTCGTGAGAAGTCCTGGATGGGAGAGTGAGAGGAGGTGACCAAGATTGAGGACAAGAGGATGTCTTGGGAGGAGCAAAGCTTAGAGGTGGGATGGGATCTGGACATTAATAAACAAAAATGTATGGAAGGCACAGCTTATGTAGAGCTTTGTATGGTAGGGTTAGTAGTTTGAACTGGATACTTTGGGTAAATGGCAGCCAATGGAGGGATAGGCAGTGAGAGGCAGCATCAGAGGAGCTGGAGGAGAGGTGGATGAGACTGGCAGCAGAGTTCGGCAGGGACTTGAGAGGTGCCATTCTATTGGTAAGCTGCAGAGTAGGGTGTTGCAGTAGTCCAAGTCATTCTAAGTTAATTCCAGCACATGCAAGTATAAGTACACCAACAGGTTAAAGATGTAACTTTCAGGACTTCACTCCTTCTCGAGTCAATGGTCTGGAACAATCTTGCGGCATGGCTTTTCTCTAATGCTTCATCCAGGCCGGTGAAACATGAAGCCACATAGTCGGTATAAGGCCTCTTTCAGGTGGGAGGCTGAACTGTGCGCTTGTAGGGCAATTCAGAGTCCCATCTGCCGCCCACGAGCCCCATTAATACAATTAAAATGCAGCCGAATGGCAGCAGTTGTAACACCACATGTGCCAGCGCTTAACACGCAGTGGAATTACCTGGCGGTAGAGAACTGCAAAATGTCATTTCTGAGCACGGCTGCACTTAGATCTGACTCCATGGAAGGGGGCTACTGTCCAGCGCCAGAACCAAGCACTAACAAGCGGCCGCCCAGTGCACAAGAGTAGTTCACAGGCGGGGGATTCACAGTCTTCAGCTGCTCATATGAAAGAGACCTAAGGTTGACAGCCCTGGAAACGGCATCTTTACAAAACAAGTCAAGACTAGAGCCCAGCATACTAGCCTGGCAGGATTCCCATTAGCACAGAGGATAATGAGAAATGAATGCTGATTGGTGGATAGAAGTGACCACAAGCCACACTTTGCTTAATAAAATGTGCATGTGTTTGGTGTAATATCAGCCACAAGGGAGATGTCACAGCACTAAGAACATGTGTCCCCAATAACACATTACAATGAATTACTCCCTCCTTGACACAGTATAATTAATTGCACACAGACTGTTCGCTGACTTCTGTCCCTAATGAGCATCCAGGCTCTGTATGAAGCCCATTTTTTACAATGCACATAATTATTTGCTACACATACAATTCCTGTTCATAGTTCAGTTAAAGGGTTACTGGGTGAGAAACCGTAACCAAGAATTGAACTTCATCCCAATCAGTAGCTGATATCCCCTTTCCCATGAGAAATCTTTTCCTTTTCACAAACGGATCATCAGTGGGCTCTGTATGGCTGATATTGTGGTGAAACCCCTCCCACAGTGTGATGTCAGGACCATGGTTCTGATATCACACTGTGGGAGCCTTGTTGCATTGTGGGAAATAACTGCATTGCTCGTAACGGGGACTAGGCAAGGAGGCGCATGGCCAACTGGAAAGGTTGTCGCCGCTGCTGGCCGGAGGGTCTCCGAACGATGGTGCGTGCAAAGGATGACTCCGGGACGGGGAAGGGGGGGATTTTAATACACGGTATGTGGGGACAGGGGTTGTAACTAGACATTTCTGTGTCCATTCCCGGTCACCACTGTACTGTGTATGTGATTTTACCATGTTTACCGCTATTTTTCACCCCTAGGCAAATGTGCTATTGTCCAAGTGCCTCTAGGGATGGAGGATGTAAAATGTTTGCTATGAGTTCTCATGGTTCCTAGAGAACTCAAAAAGCAATAGTGTGAAGTCTGTTCCCACTCCCGAACCACAAATTTACTCTTCATTGTAAGAATACCTGCTGACACTAGCCTGAACTCCCTTACAGCCTAATTTGCTGCTATTGCTATGGCAACAAGCAAACATCACAGAGGAACATCTGGAGTCTGGTAGGCTGAGTCAACTCCTGGCTTCTCCTCTTGGGGTCCTGACTAGCTAGTTCTTCCTACCATACTTCTTGTATCTGTTCCCATTTATCTTGAAGTATATCTGCTCCTTTGGCTTCATTCTCCATAACACTATGCTGAGTGTGCAGAGCTTGCACTCATCTCACCACCAGAAATCCCAAAAGACAGGAAACAACATTATGTGGCTTGATGGTACCTGCCCATAGGACAGTCATGGGCCAACGAGACAGCTGATCTAAATGCCCAGGCTAAAGTGACCTCTGCTTTTAAAGTGAACCAAAACAGCCACTATGGTTTTGTTCTGTTTGATGTGTTGTTACTAATCACTAATTCTTTCCACTAGCCATCTTGACTCTGCAGCACTAATCACTGTAATATTAATTCTGGGTGGGGTGACACTTTAGAATGCCACAGTGCTCAGTGCATTCCTCTCCCTAATTTACATTCTGAAATTTATCATATGGTGACATTTTTACTGCTGGCAGGTGATGTCAGTGGAAGTAGCTGCTGCTTGCTTTTTTGGCATTTGGAAACAGCTGTTATTTCCCAAAATGCAACGAGGCTCCCACAGTGTGATATCAGCACCTCAGTGCTGTGAGGTGCTGACATCACACTGTGGGAGGGGTTTTACCACAATATCAGCCATACAGAGCCCGCTGATGATCTGTTTGAGAAAAAAGATTTCTCATGGGAAAAGGGGTATCAGCTGATCGGGATGAAGTTCGATTCTTGGTTACATTTTCTCGTTAAGGGCCAAACCACCTGCATTGGATCTTGGAGCCCAATGCCGTTAGTATCCAATCGGCTACTACATAGTAATTCATGGTTGTAGCCGATTGTAGATGATTGGCTAAACCTATCGGTCATTTGGGCCTGATGGGTTTTCAGGTTGGTTTTAGGCACTTACTGAGGGGTTAGACAAGACACAGAACATTTACATAGCTCTTTTCTCCTGGCGGACACAATGTGTCAGAGCTGCAGCCAATAGAGTGCATTCAATTAGAGCAGGTATGTCAAACCGGTCCTATGAGGGCCGAGGTCCTCACACATTTTTGACACAGCTCAAATTAATTAATGGGTCTGAACCAGGAAAGGTGTGGTTGGTCAGGTAGAACATATTCCTCTGTTTCTCAGTCCAACCTAAACACTGGCATGGATCTGGTCCTCCACACCTGGAGTTCGACACATGTGGGTTTTGCGCGCGTAAACTTTTATGCACCCATTAAACCATATGCAACTTTCTGCACGCGTAAAACTTTGCGCGCGAGTTTTATTCCTGAAAACGGTGCTAACCTACTGGTGCAAAGGTTATCACGCCTAAACTACTTTAGGCGTGCTAAGTAGGTTAGCACCGCTTTGTGAATCAAGCCCTTAGAGTTTTAGAAAATGATAAATCTTATTTAAACAATACTAAATCAGTATTTTAGCTAATTAAAAACAATGGCAAATGCGTGGAAATGGTTTAGAACCAATTATCATGTACTACAATTAAATATATATATGTCAAGGGTACTTGTGATAAGGTTTATGCTAGGGGGTACTTGGTGAGTACAGGGTTTTAAAAGGGGTACATACCAATAACATGTTGAGAAACACTAGCTTACTGAATAGGAAGAGACAAGATTTGAACCCAGGTCCCCTGTGTCAGAGGCAGAGCCCTTAAAGGAAACCAGAGACGAGATTTATTATAAGTTTTATACATACCTTGGGCTTCCTCTAGTCCCATGCGCACGGATCACTCACACATCGACGTCCTCAGCCTTCACCAGGTCCGGTACCAGGTCCCATAACTTCTGCCAGTCGCGGCCAGTCTGCGCAAGAGAAGTGCGCCCTCTACGTATCTCTCCGGTGGCTGCTGGAAGAGGACCCAGGTATGTATAAAACTTTTATTAAATCTCGTCTCTGGTACACTTTAACCAGTGCCCTATCCAGCCACTTTACAATATGCAGTCTGTGCTATCCATGAGAACGAATCAGAATTGTGCTGTATTTTCACAGATCTCTTCTCGATTATTCTTCAAAGGAGTTTATATACATACTGTACATTATAAGTCCACTAACCCCCAAAACTGAGGTTGTGCTTAGAATTCAGTAACATTCAGCAATGATGTCACTGTGGAATTCACATGTGGTTGCCTAATTTATTTTATAATCGCTCTTGTTTATTTTTAGTACTACAAAGCTGTGTACAAACTGCAGATGAGAAATGCAAGTCCTTATGATAAATGCAAGGAACAAAATAAACACACTAAAAGGCTTGTTTGTAGAAGAAAGTGCCTGTGCTATCCAGGAGAACCAGGAGGAGTAGATTTAAGGCTTGTTTTCTGGTTTGTTTTCTTACACTTTTCTTGAGAAGGGTTTGAGCACTTACAAATCCACTATCATGAAAAACTGTAAAATTGAAAATACATAAAAACACGCAAGTAAAAAGTGCATTTCTTCCAGAGTAAAATGCGCTATAAATAACTTTTCTCCTATGTCGCTGTCACTTACAGTAGGTAGTAGAAATCTGATAGAAGTGACAGGTTTTAGACTAGCCCATCTCCTCATAGGGGATTATCAGGGTTTTCTTTATTTTCAAAAGCACTTAGTGAACAGCAGTTACTCAGCCCAACTGCCAGTGTGCAGACATGTGTACATCCTTATATAGATCCTTTCCAGGGAGTGCTTTTGTAAAGAATAAATAAAATGCCGTATTTTTGTCATAAAAGATGCACCTAGTTTTAGAAGGCAAAAACCAGGGGGAAAAAATATACTAAACCTGGTGCGTCCATCCAGGAGCATCTTGTAGATATTCTCTCCCGATTATTGTGTATCTGTCCCCAGTGTGACCTCTTCTGCTCCTCTGTCCCCTTCTGTCCCCCGTTTGTCCTCCTCTGTCCCCAGTGTGTTCATATCGGCGGGCATTCGTAAGCCTGGGACTCCCTGTATTCGGCATATAAGACTTTATCTCCACATTTTTTTGGGAGAAAAATTGTCTTATATAAAATATGGTAATATGAATCCCCCTTGAAGAGATGGACTAGTCAATAACCTGTCAGTTCCATCAGATTTCTACTAGTGACAGCAACACAGGAGAAATGTAATTTATAGCTCATTTTACTCTGGAAGAAACATGCTTCTTATTTGTATGTAATTGCATGCATTTTACATTTTAAAATATTTTCTTAATAGTGGTGCTTTAATGGGAACATTGGATACTATCTATGGGAACATTGGATACTATCTATGGGAACATTGGATACTTTTAAGTTGGACTTTTGCAGAGATTTCCATATAGCAGACAACTAATGCATGCAGAGACTGTGTATGTGTTTAGCTATAATCCTACTAATATTATAAATAGGAAAGTTTGGATGTTTGTTACTCGATCACTCAAAAACGGTTTTGAATGAAATTTGGCACACACATAGTACATTACCTGGAATAACATATAGCATACTTTTTATTCCCATAACCAAAACGGGGGCGGAGACAAATACAAATTTCACTGGGGAAATGTAAATGGCAGCCACCTTTGCACAGCTGGTCACTGGATGACTGGGATTAATATTCAGAAAAGTGAGTGGAGCCTACAAAAGCCAATCAAAATTCACCTATTGATTTTCAAGGGGAATATTTAATTGCTGCCATTCTTGCACTGTTGATTTGCACAAGCCTCAAACTTGGTACAGTTGGTCATTGGGTGACCGGGGTTCAAATTCAGAAAAGGGGTGGAGCCACAGCCAAATTATTGATGCCAAAGACAGCAAAGCTCACAAACTAGGTCATTAAGTAATTGTGTGTTAAGGTTAGAAAAAGTGAGCGGAGCCAACACTAGCCAAATACATACCAGGGCAATGCCGGGCCACCAACTAGTATTCTCTAACAGTGTAATGTTATCTGTTTTTAGCTATTAAAGTGTATCCAAGCCTTACACAAAATTACTACAAGACACTTGCCTAAAGAGAGGGAAGCTTTGGGATCTTATTGAGGCTTCCCTCTCTATTCTAATGTCACCTGTCGCTCAGGCATTGTCACTAATCAGATCGGAGCCACGCAGCTCCTTTTCCTTATTAATGGCCGTACAAGAGCCTGCGCATGTGCAGTAAGCGGGCTGTGTGCTTCTGCACATGAGCAGACGGGGTTGCACAGCTGTAAATAAGGAACTGAAGCTGCGCAGCCCTGATGTGGAGGGGAGCCACGCTATGCAACGGGGGCTGCAGAAAAGGGAGGGAAGCCTCAATAGGATCCTGAGGCTTTCCTCTCTTCAGGGTAAGATCTTTGGCTTGGGTCACTTTAACTGTAATGTCTTTCTAAAGGTCTGCTATAGTTACCCATACATGATTTGGTCTGTAGTAGAACAAGAATAAAACATTTGTAAAGGGCTTTTTTTATTTTTCCCGTAGGATCCAAAGCCAATATTCTATCTAAGATTAGTACATTGTTCCGGATTGTGACGTGTTACAGGGGAAAATGTTATGTGATCCTAAATGCCAGACTAAACAGATGGCTTTTCAGTTTTGATTTAAAGGGACTCCGAGCACCTCTCATGGGTATGCCTTTAAGACTCCGACCATTACTGCAAAGTACTTAAAGATGCATACCTTTCTGTAGCTTGTACTCTCCTCTTTCATTTGATGCCCGAATCGTCGTTCTACACCAAATAGTTTTCGTTTGATTTCAGTTTAAAAATTGCGGTTGCCATCTTGGCTATGTTATAACTTCTGGGTCACCCCTGTCTTCTCTGTTAAGGAGGCCATACATGGTACAATTATTTCATACTATCTTACCATTTCCATGTAGTATAAGGGTAAATTAAGTAAATATACTGAAAGGATAATTTAGGCAGTTCCCTTATATTACATAGAAATGGTAAGATTGTATGAAAAAATTGTACCACGTATGACCACCATTAGAGACGTGCATCACTGAATGAAGCAGGAAGAAGAAGTGACAAGCATGGCCATTGCAAGAGGCTCCTCCAGAGGGGTCATAGCACGACTTTGTTGGAAGTCGTCCGTCTTAAAGGCATGCCATTGAGAGGTGCTCGGAGTCCCTTTAACCACCCTGGCGTTCTATTAAGATCGCCAGGGCGGCTGCGGGAGGTTTTTTTTTTTATAAAAAAAAAACGATTTCATGCAGCCAACTGAAAGTTGGCTGCATGAAAGCCCACTAGAGGGCGCTCCCGACGCATTCTTCTGATTGCCTCCGGCAATCAGAAGTAACAAGGAAGGCTGCAATGAGCAGCCTTCCTTGTTTGGCATGGCGACAAGCGGAGTGACGTCATGGACGTCAGCCGACGTCCTGACGTCAGCCGCCTCCGATCCAGCCCTTAGCGCTGGCCGGAACTATTTGTTCCGGCTGCGCAGGGCTCGGGCGGCTGGGGGGACCCTCTTTCACCGCTGCACGCGGCGGATTGCCGCAGAGCGGCGGCGATCAGGTAGCACACGCGGCTGGCAAAGTGCCGGCTGCGTGTGCTCCTCTTTATTTCATCAAAATCGGCCCAGCAGGGCCTGAGCGGCAGCCATCGGCGGTGATGGACGAGCTGAGCTCGTCCATACCGCTAAGGTGGTTAAAGAGAATCTTAAGTGAAAATAAACTTATGATATAATGAATTGTATGTGTAGTACAGCCAAGAAATAGAACATTAGTAGCAAATAGTAGTAGTCTCATATTGTTTTCCAGTATAGGAAGAGTTAAGAAACTTCAGTTGTTATCTACAGTTCTATTTTCTGAAGCACCCATACATCAAAGAAACAATGAAAGACAACTTCAGATAAGATTTTACTGCACGGAAGTTCAAAGGGTCATTAGCTTTGCTCTGTTTCATAGTTTAAAATGCACAGTGTAGTTTGTAAACTGCAAATATTAGAGAATGATGCAATGTTATTAAAAAAACAAACTATATAACTGAAAATAAAAGTATGAGACTAGTCCCTAATATAAAATTCGAATCCAAATTAAAGCACATGGATGCAGCTAGCTGTAGGGAATAATTTGTGCACATATTATTTATACCGAGGCGAATGCCCTTATCACTCTGGAGCTTGAACAGGTAACGTAGCTAGTACAATACAAGATTAGTCAGGTCCAAGCCGAAGTCGTGCACAAGTCAGAGATATCGAGGTACAGAGTAGTTACACAAAATCATAGTCAATAAGCGGGCAGAGTCATACACATTCAGTTGTGTTCAAAATTATTCAACCCCCACTGGAATTAAGTGTTTTGGCCAGTTTGACATTGATTTTGATCATTTCAGTCATCTTGTTTACCATTAAATCAAAGAGTGTAACGATTGTGGAATCGTCTCCGTGGTCAGCACACCAGACGTGCGCTGACACGGCGGATTTCCTCCACAAGCGTATAAATTTGCAGGCACCCAGCAAAAGGTGCTACGCACCTGTAGAGGGAAATTCCTGTCGGCAGATGGTGCTGGGGAGTGCAGAGGAACCAATCCTCTGTACCTCCACAAATGCCAGACAGGAATTGTACAAAGCGCAGAACGCAATCGCAAGAGAGGCGATTGCGAATGAGAACTAGCAAAGGGACAGGTTGTATGTGTGTGCGCCAATCCAGTCGCCACCCCGCGACCGCGCACACACAACAGCAGATATGAAATAGGAACGCGATCGCGAGAGGTGCGATCGCCAGACGTGACACAAGGCAGATCAGAACAGAATACGAGGGTAGCAAAGGCACAGCAAATAATACAATGAGAAGATGCGGAAAATAAACACTAGCTAACCGCGAACACCGCACTCATTCGCAACAGTGCACGCGGTTATGCGCGGTCTCCACATGATAAGCACAATAGAGACAAGCACGCCTAACTAACCATCGACAGACAAACATGAAATAGAGGACGCGAACGCTCGCTTAACGGTTACCTCACCGAGCCTCCAGCAAGCGGTCGTAGCAGACAAGACAGACACACGAAAACAAGGACAAGCGAGAGATAGGATCCACAGCACTAGCGAAAAGTGTCCAGCGCGATCCAGGTACAGAGTAGCAGAACAGAAGGATCCACAGCACTAGCGGAAAGTGTCTAGCGCGATCCCAGGAGACAGAACAGAAAGATCCACAGCGCTAGCGAAAAGTGGCTAGCGCGATCCCAGGAGACAGAACAGAAGAGATAGCTGGTAGCAACCGCTGCACCAGCTGTACTCCAAGAACAGAGATCAGAACCATTTCCTGTCGACCACCGCTGGGACAGGACAACAGCAACAGAACAAACAAACAGAGAAACAATCCTAACTGCACTATGGAATCTGCCTAGCACAGTTTCCAGGAATTACTCTAAGCTGATCTTCAAACTAAGAGCATGGCTGACACTCTCCAGAGTGTTTCACAGGAAGACTCCTTATGAACAGCAAAGCATTGTGGGACACACATAGTACTTATAGTACACACCTCCAATGAATGTGGCCAGGCAATTTGCATGACAACGTATGCAAATTCCTCAGCAAGCACAAGTTGCAAAACTGACAGAAGCTCTTCTTTCCAGAGTCCTGCAGCATGCAAACCTACACAATGGTCAAAAAGCTGCCTGCCTGCACAGGCAGCTGAGCAAATCATCACAAAGAGGCACTTGTAAGTCAGACAAATATAACATAACATTTATAATGAAATAACCACAAATGTCTTTTCTGTGCTCACATCATTATCAGTTTTATTCAACCCCCAAGTGGCATTCATTCTTAGTACTATTCCATAGTCAGATGCGCTATTCGGGACCTTAAAACTATACTGTGTACTCCTATCTGTTTATTGCCTGAGGAAGCAGGAACATACCCGTGAAACGCGTTGCACTGTTTGTTTTGGAGTATATTAATAAACCTGTTGTCATAAAACTGACGGTATCTTGTCTGCTTCGGGAAGGCGAGTCCACCACCACCTCCTGAGGGATTTTAAGCCTTTTAGAACCTTTTATCCTGCTGGCGCCTCTGTTCACTCTTACATTATCAATATCCACCCCTGGTGGAGGGGTGTTGCCCCTTATTTCCTTATCTACAGAGAGCGACTTTTAATCCTGAGTGAGGACAGGTCTAATCTCCTCACCTGCCTATACAGTGGTTACCTAGGAGGTAACCCACGTTTGTGAGTATATACATTATATACTTTTCATTTCCAACCCCTTGTTTTGCATACTACACTATATTGGGCTCTCGGTATTTCTTTTGTATTTATCATAACATCCTATTTCAGTTATAACAGCTTTTAAACGTGAAGCATAGCTTGACACAAGTGTCTTGCCGCGATCTACGGGTATCTTAGTCCATTCTTCATGTGCAAAAGCCTCCAGTTCAGTCACATTCTTAGGCTTGCACGCTGCAACTGCTTTCTTTAAGTCCCACCAGAGGTTCTCAATTGGATTTAAGTCTGGTGACTGCGATGGCCACTCCAAAATGTTCCAGCCTTTAACCACTTCAGCCTACAGCTTCGAAAATCTTATGCATCCGAGCAATGTTCACCTCCCATTCATTCGCTAATAACTTTATCGCTACTTATCAAAATTAATTGATCTATATCTCGTTTTTTCCGCCACTAATTAGGCTTTCTTTAGGTAGTACATTTTGCTAAGAGCCACTTTACTGTAAATACATTTTAACAGGAAGATTAAGATAGAAATGGAAAAAAATCATTATTTCTCAGTTTTTGGCCATTATAGTTTAAAATGAATACATGCTACAGTAATTAAAACCCATGCATTTTATGTGCCCATTTGTCCCGCTTATTACACCATTTAAATTACGTCCTTATCACAATTTATGGCGCCGATATTTTATTTAGACATAAAGGTGCATTTTTTCAATTTGCGTCCATCACTATTTACAAGCTTATAATTTTAAAAAATTTAATAAGATACTCTCTTGACATGTATATTTAAAAAGTTCAGACCCTTAGGTAACTATTTATGTAGTTTTTTTTTTTTTTAATTGTAATTTTTTTTATTTTTTTTTTAATACAAAAATGTATTGGGGTAATTTTTGTTTGGGAGGTAAATAGCCAATTTTAGATGTAATATAATGTGTTTTTTTATTCAATACAGGAACGATGTCGCATCTAGGAACTAAAATGAAGAGAAGAAGTTTCCTGGGGGCAGAAATACCACGCTCTCTGATGAGAAAGCGTCGGTATTTCTGCCGGGGACTTAGATCGGTGAATGGGAATTATATTCCCATTCACTGATCGGGGGGGCAGCGGGAGGCAGCAGGAGCGCGCCCGATTGCGCGCACCACACGGCTGCAGCACCACTGCCTATCTGGACGGATATATGCGTCCAGATATGGCGAAGTGATTAATCTGCAACCATGCTCTAGTCTAGTGGACTTGGAGGTATGCTTGGGATCATTGTCCTGCTGAAAGGTCCAACGTCTCCCAAGCCTCAGGTTTGTGACGGACTGCATCACATTTTCATCCAATATCTCCTGGTACTGAAGAGAATTCATGGTACCTTGCACACGCTGAAGCTTCCCTGTACCTGCAGAAGCAAAACAGCCCCAAAGCATGATTGACCCCTGCCATGCTTCACAGTAGGCAAGGTGTTATTTTCTTCATAGGCCTTGTTCTTCCTCCTCCAAACATAGCGTTGATCCATGGGCCCAAACAGTTCTACTTTCGTTTTATCAGTCCACAGAACACTATCCCAAAACTTTTGTGGTTTGTCCACATGACTTTTGGCATACTGCAGTCAACTCTTCTTATTCTTTGGAGACAGCAAGGGGGTGCGCCTGGGAGTTCTGGCATGGAGGCCTTCATTACGCAGTGTGCGCCTTATTGTCTGAGCTGAAACTTCAGTACCCACATCTGACAAATCTTTTTTCAGTTCCTCAGCAGTCACACGGGGACTTTTCTCCACTTTGCGCTTCAGGTAGCGCACAGCAGTCGAAGTTAGCATCTTCTTTCTGCCACGACCAGGTCACCATGGTTACAAAGGCCAACAGGCAGTGAGGTCACGACCGGAAGTGACGCATCACCGCGTCCCACGCAAACGCTGCTGTCTACGGCCATACATCAGCCAGGTAAAGAGGCTTGTTTCGTACATACAACTAGCATATATTCAATGCATGGTAACCAGCATACTCTAACTAGTAATCAGGCGTTGTACACGCCCCTTGAATACACACCCTCCTCACCTCCTCAGTATTTAAACTCTTGCCTGACACGGCGACCCAGCTCTGACTTGGGCTATATGGGGGGCGTACTTTGATTTGGTGGGGGGTGCACGTTGTGTAAATGACTACTGCATATATATATAGGACTCTTTGAAAAAGCCGTGAGGTGAAACATGTTAGACAACCATTATACAGCACTTTGTATATAGCACTAGCACTAAATGTATATGTATGTCTCTTATTTTATGGGCACATTCTGAAGGGCCTTACAAGCGGTACTCGGGGATCAAGTTATCTAACTATCCCCAGAGAGTACCATCCCTCCACCTGTGCCTTTTGAGGTATTGTCCTGTAGGTTTAAATGGTGGAATAGCTACACCAATCTCCTCTAAGAACTATAGGAGATTGGGGGATACGCAAAGACCTCCATCAATATTTTAAGCCTACCACTCTATATGACAGGATTAGATCAGGGGATACAGATTGAGTATACCCCATCTTTTATCATTTGATATGCGACTTGCAAGCCACTCAATGCTTGCATTTGTATACCTATAGGGTTTTGTCCTTTAGGACTCAGTGCTCGATGTTTAACATCTTTGCAATCTTCTTATAGCCATTGCCCTTCCTGTGAAGAGAAATCACCTCTTCTCTTGTCTTCCTGGACCATTCTCTTGACTTCACCATGTTTGTAAACACACCAGTAAATGTGTAAAACAGGGGTCTCAAACTCAATTTACCTGGGGGCCGCAGGAGGCAAAGTCAGGATGAGGCTGGGCCGCATAAGGGATTTCACAAAAAAAGTCAATCAGCAGCTACCCCCCCCCCCCCCTCCCCTGCATTGATTTTTATTTCAAAATCAAATTCACACTGAAGCAAACTATTTTGCCTATTTTACCTTATAGTTCGCTTCAGTGCTCCCATTACAAGTAATCCGCTGTGTCTCCGCCGCAAAACAAGGGCTGCAGAGCCCCCAAATCGCCCGGGAGCAATCCGCCGGCATTTCCTGGAAGGGGCAGAGCTTTCAGCTTCAGCTCTGCCCATCCTGACGTCAATCGCGGGGCATTGCCGCCTCTCCCCGCCCCTCTCTGTGAAGGAAGAGGGAGAGGGGCGGGCAGATGCGGCGATGCGCCTTTCAGGAAATGCCGGCGGATTGCCCCCCGGGGGATTTGGGGGCTCTGCAGCCCTCGTTTAGCGGCAGGGATGCGGCGGATTACTTGGGAGCACTGAAGCGAACTATAAGGAAGCTTTTGCTGGCGAGGGCCACAAAATATTGTATCGAGGGCCGCAAATGGCCCGCGGGCCGCGTGTTTGAGACCCCTGGTCTAGAAGGAGCTGAGTATCACAGTCATTTTAAATCTGCCTAATTGGTGCTTATTATGCTTAATTGCTGTTCGTTAACATCCACAGGTGTTTTCAATACACAGTGTTCAAAAACACTTGAATAAACCTCTGTTCTTAAGGGTGGTAGTTAAGGGGTTGAATAATTTTGTCAATGAAGAAATCACACAAAAAAAAACCATTTAATACTGTATTACAAAAACAATTGATGTCATTTTAGTTGCATTTGGTTCTTTAAAAAGTCCTTGTAAGATTTCATTCTGAACACAATTACAAATGTACACTAAATTTCCTAAAACCCTTTACAGCATTGGGGGTTGAATGATTTTGAACACAACTGTAAGTCAGATGTCAGTCGTATTGTAAGGAGCAGGCAATAACGTAGTCAGGGACAGGCCGAGTCGAACACGTAAATCAGATGGCAGCGGTACAGAAGGATCAGACTAAAGCGAGGTCAAGAGGCAGGCAAAAGGTCGGTACACAGATAAATATACAATAGTTGTTACTTCAATAATATTACTAGAATATTACAAATAATTTACAAGATATAAAACTACAAATACAATACTGACTGACTAGAGTACATATATATTGTGCGTCTACACAATATATTAATGTATCTCAGAATATACAGCTAGCTAGGCCAAGAACCAGCGAACTGATTAGTATCAAGGCCAGTGAGTGAATGAATGCTTTGGCCTTAAATACATCTATTTCCTATCAGTAACCACTCTCACCTGGTGATGTCACCTAGTGACATCACCTGCTGACATCCCTAAACCCTCCTCCTAAGCCTATAAGACTTATCTGAACTCGCGAGCGTCCTATGGGTCGCACCGCGCATGCGCGAGTCAGAAGACACTGCCGGAGGGAAGCCAGGGATGCCGACAGAGGATTCCAGCACAGAAGCCCCGCCGCTCGCCCAGACGCCGCGGGACCTGCCGCTGGAAGGTAAGTTTATTACAGCCCTCCATTGCTGTTCTTTAGGAAACCAGAGCTGTTGATAAAAGTAGAAACGATACTTACCCGCTGCTTCCTCCTGCAGCATAAACACGAGTCCCTTCGCTGTCCTCCCACGGACTGCCGTTCAGCCGCTATCAGCGCAATCATGTACTTGTACTGTATTCCTCTGAAGAAGTGACAGTTTATGGTTGCGAAACGCACATTAGGCCATGCTTAATGACACTAGCGGGATGTATTGATTTGTATGTAACTGTCCTGATAACATTTTTTAAGTTACACTTTATTGTAAATACTTGTATGCACTCAAAACACTCCTTGGTTTTCTTATGTGCTCCTCTGTAGTGTTGAAAACTTGATACATGGTACCAGAGGTGTGGGAGAGACAGGTCCTTAACATTATGACCCGAGTGCTCTGCAAGAGAGATATTCTGACCCAATACCCCCTGCAATGTTCAAAGCCAGGTGGGTTGGTACTGTTAGACAGGTGGTGAATCATGGTCATGGACTTTACCTCCCTGGCCACCCAACCTGTGTGGTGGATGATGTTAATAAGGCTGGAAAAAAGGAGGCATAGTTTTCTTTTTGTTTTAACTCTTGACTTGTTGACCTGGTTTTTGACCTCTAAACCTAGGTGCATCTTATAGTCCGGGCGCCCTTGACTATTAGATGCACCTAGGTTTAGAGGACAAAAACCAGGGAAAAAAAATATTCCAAACCTGGTGTATCCATGGTATCTTGTGGATTCCCTCCAATTGTTGTGTACCTCTTTTGTACCCCTTTCACTTCTTATGCCCCTATGTGTCCCTGTTTTTGTCCCCCATGTGGCCGCCTGTGTCCCCATTTGCCAGCCTCTTTCCCTCTGTATCCCCCGTTTTTGTCCCCCTGTCCCCATTTGGATCCCTGTGTATTCCACTCCCCTGCTGCAACTTTATTTCAAGTGGCGAGTCTCTGACGCAATCAGCACAAGCCAGCTCTAGGGGAAGAGTGAGGGAGATGCAGCTGATCGCGGCGGGCTCCCTCGGATCAGGTGAGAGACGCCCCGCTTTTAATTCCATTGCACGGGGAGAGTAGGACGCTATAGCAAACGGGGGACAATACAGGGAGTCCCTGACATTTGGGTGGGTCAACAGTTCGTATTGTCAGGACTCCCTGTATTTGGAATATAAGATGCAGTTCTTATATTCCAAATTCTTAAGGCTTTACTTCCCTCTTTTGTGGGAGAAAACATGCGTCTTATATTTAGAAAAACAAGGTATATATTGTTTTTGGTGAATACACAGTAGAAGAAAGAAAGCACTGCCAAGGCTGCTGCACATTTATTTTATAAACAGTGTGAGCAGCCTGCCCATCAAGCAGTGTGATGTCCAGCAATGAAAATGGAGTGCAACATTATACACATTTTGTATACAAATTTATGCAACTTGAAAACTGGCCAATTGAAGCTTGCCAAGGTGAAATTCGATCAGTCCATTTTTAAGTTGCATAAATATGCATACAAAATATGCACAGTCCTGGATCATTGTGGAATTAATTGCATCTCATTGACCATCCCTACTGTTGAGCTGTCGATGGTCCGGAGCACTGCTTATGATGTGGAGAATATTGTGGCAGTTTCTGTACACTGCTGGGCAGGATGCATAATCATCCAGACTGGTAATTACAGCTACAGCAAGACCAGGGATCAATATGTATATGTATTATCATAATGCTAAATGAGTTGGGTGCCAGAATCAACCAACAGTAGTGAAATAGCGGCTTAACCGGTAACTAAGGGGCCTAACCTTAACTACCCCCCCTCCCCCGAAGATGACTAACCCTAAAAAGGAACTCCAGTGAAAATAATGTAATAAAAAAATTGCTTCATTTTTACAATAATTATGTATGAATGATTTACTCAGTGTTTGCCCATTGTAAAATCTTTTAAATCCCTGATTTACATGGTAACATTTTTATTGTTGGCAGGTGATGTAGCTGCTGCATGCTTTTTTGACAGTTGGAAACTGCTATTTCCCACAATACAAGGTTCACAGACAGGAAACTGCCAGGAGTACCACGGTCCTCAGAGTTTCTTGTGGGAGAGGTTTCACCACAATATCAGTCATACAGCGCCCCCTGATGTTCTGTTTGTAAAAAGGAATAGATTTCTCATGTAAAAGGGGGTATCAGCTACTGATTGGGATAAAGTTCAATTTTTGGTCAGAGTTTCCCTTTAACCCAGTCTGGCGGTACCTAACCTTATCCCCCACCTAATGCCTAAAATTAACCCTCCTAAAAGTGCATAAAATTACATTTTGGCAGCAAAACTAGCGATAGTAGTAGAAGATTGTCTACGATCAGCTCCCACTATTAAATTATATGTAGTAGCAGTAGTGGCTACTACTCACATCAGGCACCCCAATGACTGTCTGGGAACCCAACTGCCGATATTTAACATATGTGTCTATAAGACGCCTGTCGGTCGCGGTACTGAAACTTCCAATCAGCTTGTTTAACCAAACCCATAGCATATTACTGGTAGACACTGGGCAGCACTGTGGCGTAGTAACAATACCTCTACACGGCTTGAGCTCTGGGTTCAACCCCCAGCCTGGACAACATCAATGTGAAGTTTCTATGTCATGTGTGCATTTACCTCACATCCCTAAAACATGCATACTGGTAAATATACACGGCTTGTTCACCCCTAGGGCGTTTTGGGGATTTTTTTAAGCGCTGGTGATTTCAGAAATCGCCCTGAAAGCGCTTGTGCAATGATTCCCTATGAGAGTGTTCACATATGAGCGGTTGGATTACGATCCGCTCACCAAAGCGCTGCCTGTACCATTTTCTGGGTGATTTGCCTATAATGGAAGGTAAGCGCTGGAAAAAGTGTAGCGATTTCCCAAGTGCTTTCATGAATAAATGCATTGTATTTATTCATTTCCAGGTACAAGAGTTAAAAAAAAAAAAAAACTCCTCTGCAAAAGCGCTTAAAAAAAGCACCTTATACAGCGCAGGGAAAGGCGATTTTAAAAATCGGAAAAAAAAATGCTCAGCACTTGAAATGTGAACAAGGCCTTAAGGAAATCTGCAAATCACAGAGGAGCATGGAATCAAAATATAGAAACTTTATTGATAACACAACACATCACAAATAGGCTCACATGTATTGGGCAGGTAATGACTATAACTAAGGGCTCATTAAGTGGGCGAGACGTGCCTATTTCAGAATCACAATCAATTTATTTCTGATTCTGAAATAGGCACATCTGTCTCGCCCAGTTACTTTGTGATATGTTATCAATAACATTGCTATATTTTACTTCCACACTCCTCTGTGTGCCTGGTTGGGGGAGCATGACATGTCCTGCATCGGTGGAGTTGCTTACATTATGGTCAAGGGTGCAAAGTACTACTGAGGTACACACACGACTTATGTACATAAGGACCGGCTGAATTTTCATTGATCTGTGCTGGGTGGGCTCTTCAGCCCCCAGCACAGATCAGGTTTGAGGCAGGGCGATCAGACTTCCCCCCTTTTTTCCCCACTAGGGGGATGTCCTGCTGGGGGCGGGTCTGATCGCCGCCACTGCCGAGCAGGGGGGGGGGGCTCCTCAAAGCCTCCGCAGCGATATTCCGCCCTCCCTCTCCTTCCCTCCCTCTCCCCCTTACTATGGGCGGTACAGGACGGCGGGGGGTCTGATCACGCCACTGCCTACTGCCGAGCAGGGGGGGCTCCTCAAAGCCTCCGCAGCGATATTCCGCCCTCCCTCTCCTTCCCTCCCTCTCCCCCTTACTATGGGCGGTACAGGACGGCGGGGGGTCTGATCACCGCCACTGCCTACTGCCGAGCAGGGGGGAGGCTCCTCAAAGCCTCCGCAGCGATATTCCGCCCTCCCTCTCCCCCTTACTATGGGCGGTACAGGACGGCGATCCGTCCTGTACAGCCTCTGATAGGCTTCAGCCAATCAGAGGCCGGGGATCGCCGATCTCCTTTACGGCGCTGCTGTAACAGCAGCGCCGTACAACGTAAACGCCAGGGATTTCTTCCCCGCGTGTTTACATTTCGCATGCGAGCCGCGATCGGAGGCTCGCAGGCTGTTCACGCCGTGAACTGACATGGAACGGCCGCTCGAACGAGCAGCCGTTTCCATGGAAATACCACTGCAACCGGACGCCGCCTATTGGCGTTGGCTGGTCGTTAAGTGGTTAAGCCTGGTATAGGCAAGTAAATAGCTTGTGTACACACCTATTCCTTTTTTTTTTTTTTAATTCTGATCTGATTTCTGATCATTTTTCCAACTGGATATTGATTAAAAAATTAATTGAAAGGACATTCAGACAGGACGATAGCCAGTATTTTGATGAACATTTTCCAGCATGTTTTTGAGCTTGGGATTAGTCACAAGTAGCAAGTAGGTTGTGTGTGTGTTTTTTTCTCTTTCCAATCATTTTCTTAATTGGAAATAGGATTTGAAGTGAAAATTGCATGGTGTGTACCAGGCTTTACTGAGTGAGCAAACACTAAAGAGACTCTGAAGCCAGTCTAAATTCACATTTTTAACATGCAGTCATGTTACGAACTATAATCCCTGCTAAACCGCCGATATCCTGCGGCAAAACGAGGGGTTTATACCCCCCAAATCCCCTCTCCTACCTCCGGAGAGTGCTTCCTGATGATGCAGAGCTTATGGCTGTAGCTCTGCCTCTCAGCGCGTCAATCCCCGCCTCTCCCTGCCCCTCTCAATCTTCCTTCACAGAGAGGGGCCGGGGAGAGGCAGAGATCCGTGGGGCGATTGACGCGCATGGAGGCAGAGCTGCAGCTGAAAGCTCTTCCTCCAGGAGCAACAAAATCCACGACCAAGAAAGTCGTGGATTTTTCAGGGGGAATTTGGGGGGTATAAACCCCTTGTTTTGCCGCGGGATAGCGGCGGTTTAGCAGGGGTTATAGTACTTAACATGACTACATGTTATAAAAGTAAATTTAGACTCGCTTCAGAGTCTCTTTAAAGAATACCCAAGTTAAAGCTAATGTGTCCCCTTTTACTTACCTGAGGCTTCTACCAGCCCCGTAGTCTTGTAAGTCTCTTGCTTTCCTCCTCGTCCCCATCCTTGACCTGCTGTGTGGCCCGGTAAAGTGTGTGACTTAGCTAAATTGCGCAATACTGCGCATGACCTGGCCTCCTTGATCACGCCACCGTGGCTGGGAGTGTTCTGAGCAGTTGCAATACATTAAGATTCATAACCCCTCATGAGCAGAATGCTTCCAGATCAAAGAGGCATGCCACTAGGCCAGGGCATGCCCAGTAGTGCGCAAGTTAGCAAAGTCGTGCACTTTACCAGGGCTAACAGCGGATTAAGGAAGAGGACTGGGAGGACAGCCTACAAGACTACTGGAGCTTGATGAATTCCCAGGTAAGTAAAATGGGACACTTTATTTTCGACTCCGGTATGCTTTAAAAAGTTGCTTCTCAGCTGCCCGATGTGTTGAGCCTTACAAGATAAAAATGCTTCAGGACTGGTTCACACTCGGGTGCTTTTCAATGCTTATCTAATCGCTGGGGATCAGCAAAGCACTGTGACAAATGTATCCCTACGGGATCATTCTCACTGCAGCATTTGCGATTTGCATAAATTGCATACATGTTGCATGCAGCATTTTGATGGCTCTTTTACACCGCATGCTACTCTGATTTGGATGCAATTTTATATGAGATTCCAATGTGATTAAAAAAAAAGTCCTCAATGCTGTGTTTTTTCAGCGTGTTGCTAGCGTCCAGCAAACATCGGAACCGAAAATCGAAATTTCGATTTGCGGTGTAAAAGAAACCTGAGGATGATCGGGATGTGAGTCCTGCATTCTTGAAAGGGAATAGCAAAATCGCAGTAATTTAGTTTCCTGGCCGTTGCGAACAGCATTTTGCGACTAGAGTGTGAACCTAGCGTTACAAATGTTTGCTACATGGCAGGCTTACTTTAAGTAAAATGCCTCCACCTAGTGGCTGGTAATCACCATTACAACACCTGCAACAATCAAATGTGGAAATAAATGGAAATCAATTAGTATATACATGGAGAAGTCTTATAAATGAGCAAAAAGTGTGTGTTGCCTTTGGAAATGTAGTTTTGTTTCAGACACCTTTATAGAAATGTAAATAAGTGTGGAAACTTCTAAGGGACCATTTACCTAAAAGGCTGTCCTTAACTTGTATCCAGAAGCCCCCTGCTCCTCTCTCTCCCCCCTGCACAGTACTAGCCTCTGCAAAGCCCACATATTGAATAGCTCCTCGCAGTTCACACAAAACCTTCCAGTTATGGCTGATGTCCTGCTCCGTGCACATAGAAGAAAGCAAATTCAGAGAAAAGAGCATAAACCAGTACATTAAAGCCAGACATGTTGTAAAGGAAGAAACTTGTATAACTATTTCACAGATTAGGAGAGTAACATGGAGACTGCTGGTTTTCTTTTAAAAATGCCATTTGCCTGGCAGTTGTTTTGTATGTTCACTGACCCAAACCATGTATGTATATCAGAGATTTCGAACACACATTGACTCCACTCAGAGGCGTATCTAGAGGGGTACAGGCGTAGCTCGTACCATGGGTGCCACAACACCATGGGCGTCATGCCTGCCCCTGTGCTGAGCCTCCATGCCTGACCCTGTGCTGCATCCCCATGCCTACCAGTCACTCAGACCTCAGATCAGATTAATTCTGTTATCTGGGGAACATGGCAACTTAATTTATGTATGTAAGGCGCACTTGGCTTACCGTAGTTTTAGAAAAGAGGGCAGAGAGGGAATAAGAAGAGATATTTCCAAAAAAGTAACTTTAGCAATCTCCCGAGCCAAAAAACACAGGCAACCATAACACATGTAGGCGAGAAAGGATGCGGTTTTTCGAGGGGAAGGGGGCTCTGATGATTGTGGGGGGAACACAACTTCAGTGTTTGACATAGGTAGTATATTACCCAGATACACCCACCACTGACTGCATGCTGGTTTCAGGTGTGGCAGACACTGCTGTAAGCAAAACATCAGTATGAAAGCTAGACACTTCTAAGGGGAATAAAGAGGCAACCTCCATATTTGTAGAACTTCTGGGTCTTTTACAGGAAACCTTAACTAAGATGAATGTGGAGGCTGGCTTTTCATATTACATTCAGTTTACCTTTCATCGACTTACCCTTCCTGACCCTAAAGTAGGACACCCCTACCCCAAACCCTACCCTCATAATCATTGGGACCCATGAAAGTTCCAAAGATGGTGTTCTGCTAGGGCTTCAGACTGGAGCAGAAGTCTAGCTATTTAAGCCACTGAACTCCCACCCAGTAAGAGGAGGGGTGTGGTTTTACAAATTGGCATGTGGGATTGACATGGGGGAGCCTCGGATATAGAGCAGGGGGCTTGGGTTGGAGGGTTCAGAACAGTGCAGATTAGAGTCAAAGTGACTTTTTGTGCTTTGGGGCCATAGCTGTCTGGCTAGATGATGGGGTCTCATGTCTGGTCTCAGGTGATGACTGTGATGACCAGTTACAATCATCTCGAGGTGGTCACTAATGGTTCAATTTCCCAATCAAATAAATGTGATGAGTCGTAAATAATCAATCGGGTCCACTAATGGAAAGGGAACATGTACCCAATCTAATCCAATTAAGGGAATCGACCTTAAAAATTGTTGATTAACATTGATTGGTTTGCATTAGGAATGGATTAGGTACATGTTCCCTTCCCACTAGTGGACCCAATTGATTGTGTCCGACCAATTAGGTACATGTTCCCTTCCCACTAGTGGACCCAATTGATTGTGTCCGACCAATCGCATTTATTGGATTGGCCGGCTCGGTAAATAGGACTATTAGTGGCACTTACATAAAAAAATAACACACATAATTTGCTCACTCCCCGCTAAAGCACTTTCCTACCTTTAAATATAACAACAAGGTGCGCTCCTTCAATCAGTACTCAATAGAAGCTTTAGACCTATAGTTTCGATGTCAAAACCACACACACACACACATATATATATATATATATATATATATATATATACACAAAAAGTCTAGCGCATCAACAAGTCTTTTAGTGGTATCTCGCTTTCTTCAGAAAAAACAATTCAATTAGTCCAAGATTACTCTTCAATGAACAACACTCTCAGATTACGCTCACCAGATTGTATTGCTAATCGGTTACAGATCAGCACATGCACCTTTGGCCCAGCCAGTGTAAATTCTTCTGGTCTTTGTATCTCCAGGGATCTCTTCAATCGCTCATATTTATGCAAGGGAATATAAACACAAATATATAGTGTAATATGTTCAACAGCCAACACCCAAGGTGCACATTCACATGCAATGCACATGTGATCTCGCTTTGCATGGCTACTGATACCTCTGAAGGAATGTGATGTTCGACTGGACACTGGATGGCCGATAATGCAGACTACAATGAGAGTGGTAGGAGGCTCAGTGAGGCAGACTTTTGGCTACTAACTGCATGAGCTTGCGCTATGGGCCGAGGGGTCTTCTGCTCTATGCTTGCCCGCAGTGTTTTGCATGTGCCCCCTGTGACCCTCTTACTGGAGTAGTGGAACGGTTTCCTGGTTAGGAGGACTCTACATGCTTGCAGTACACCCTGGCTAACAGGTGGTCCCTGTGTTTCTAGTGGATGTGTGGTGGGGATCCCAGGCATGTCTGGTGTGACAGGTGTGTTGTTTGCTGTGTGCGCAGCCGGCTGCGCTTGTAACATCGTCAGTGAGTGGTTTTATGCTTTTAAAGTGACGCTCAGTGCACATACAGTATAGATCACTAATTTTTGAATAAAGATTTCTATGAATGAGAAGCAGGGTCTGTTTTGACTTTTTGTATTTGGATTTTTCCTTGTTCAGCCCCATGCTCCCACACTTGTTGTGGTTTTCATTATTACACTACCAGTGAGTTCCAGGCTATACTTTTGTCTATAGCCAATCAGGTGTACTGTCATACACTCTAAAGGCTCATACACACATCAGACCATAGTCTTTGGAAAATGAAAGATCACAGACCAATTTTACCCCCTTCCATGTAGTATAAGAGCCATACCTACACAGTCTATTCGGTACCTATCCGTTAGCCGGGCGCATCCGGCAGGTGGCGCTGTTGATGTTAATTCCAATCATAATTACTTCACGTCAACCTGTGAATGTAAACCGCTGGATGCGCCCGGCTTAAACAGATCAAGCCGCCGGCTTGTTTCGTGTCTCACTATTCTCCCCCTCTTGCCCTCTCTCCTATAGAACCCTGGGGAGGGGACATGCGTGTCCCCCCAGAGTCGTTCGTCGCAATGCCGCGACGAACGACTCTGGGGGCAGATTGATATCTGCTGAAAATGTGCCCTAATTGCGATTGATATCTGCTGAAAATGTGGCCCTAATTGCGATTGATTTCTGCTGAACTGTGCCCTAATCGCGTTTGATATCTGCTGAAAATGTGGCCCTAATTGCGATTGATTTCTGCTGAACTGTGCCCTAATTGCGTTTGATATCTGCTGAAAATGTGGCCCTAATTGCGATTGATATCTGCTGAACTGTGCCCTAATTGCGTTTGATATCTGCTGAAAATGTGGCCCTAATTGCGATTGATTTCTGCTGAACTGTGCCCTAATTGCGTTTGATATCTGCTGAAAATGTGCCCTAATTGCGTTTGATTTCTGCTGAAATGTGGCCCAAATTGCGTTTTTATTTTCTGGTGTCTGGGGTAACTGTTGCTGCATTTATTATTTAATGGTCATAGTTGGCTATATTTGCTGTGCTACGGTTAAGCTTCGCCCATACAATGTCATGGCCGCGCCCATCTTTCGGCGCGCTATGCGCGCCTCAATCACCCCAACATCCATTTTTCCCCGCAAACAGCCCCGCCCCAATCCGCCCTCCTGCTCCACCCACATGTCATGGCCATGCCCACTTATGCGGGATAACCACACCCATTTTTCGCCGCTGAAAATCCATCCTGGTGGATCTGATCTGCAGATGAATGTCAGTTAAATCATGTGTGTATGATGATCTGCAGATCTCATAGACTATCATTGCAATTTGCAGGAATGGATTTTTGGCAGGAACAGATCTTTTGCAGATACTGATCTTTTGTGTCTGTACAGCATCTGTGTGTGCAGCATCTTGCAAAGATTTTTTTCTGATGTGGAGTTCAGCTCCATAGAAAAGACTGTGTAGGTATGGCTCTCATACTACATGAAGGGTGGTAAGATTGGTCTGTGATCTTTCATTTTCCAAAGACTATAGTCTGATGTGTGTATGCACCTTTAGCCTGCCATAACAAATCTAGCAGCCTCCCACCTGAATGCTAATTTATGCAATTCCTTTTTTTTACATGGTCATTGACAGAAATGATGAAAAATGCTGCGACCCCCCCTCTCCCCCAGCACCAACTGCGGAAAGAGTCCCCACCCTCATTTACTCCTTTAGAGAGGAACTCCAGTGAAAATAATGTAATAAAAAGAAGTCCTTCATTTTTACAATAATAATGTATAAATTATTTAGTCAGAGTTTGCCCATTGTAAAATCTTTCCTCTCCCTGATTTACATTCTGACATTTATCACATGGTGAATTTTTTTACTGCTGGCAGGTGATGTCAGTGGAAGGAGATGTTGCTTGCTTTTTTGGCAGTTGGAAACAGCTGTTAACAGCTGTTATTTCCCACAAAGCAACAAAGCTCCCACAGTGTGATGTCAGAACCATGGTCCTGACATCACACTGTGGAAGGGGTTTCATTACAATATCAGCTATCATGATCCATTAGAGAAAAGGAAAAGATTTCTCATGGGAAAGGGTGTATCAGCTACTGATTAGGACGAAGTTCAATTCTTGGTTACGGTTTCTCTTTAAAGAGAATCTGTATTGTTAAAATCGCACAAAAGTAAACATACCAGTGCGTTAGGGGACATCTCCTATTACCCTCTGACACAATTTCGCCGCTCCTCGCCGCATTAAAAGTGGTTAAAAACAGTTTTAAAAAGTTTGTTTATAAACAAACAAAATGGCCACCAAAACAGGAAGTAGGTTGATGTACAGTATGTCCACACATAGAAAATACATCCATACACAAGCAGGCTGTATACAGCCTTCCTTTTGAATCTCAGAGATCATTTGTGTGTTTCTTTCCCCCTGCAGTTGTCATGCACTGAAGTTTCAGGCTGCTGGTTTCTTCCTGCAAACAGCTTTGCCCTTGTCTGTAATTCTTCAGTATGTGAAAGCCCAGCCAGCTCAGAGGACGATTTATCCAGCTTGTAAAAGATAAGAGAGAAGAGAGAAGCTGCCCTAATCTAAATAACACACAGGCAGTGTGCATAGAGGGGCCTGGAAGGGGGAGTTCATAGCAGAACCACAACACTGAAGAACTTGGCAGCCTTCCAGACACAGGCTGACAAGTCTGACAGGGGAAAGACACATTGATTTATTACAGAGACAGTGATAGTATAAAGTGCTGCAGTAAGCCAGAACACATTAGAATATCTTTTTGAACTTGTAGGATGATAAAAAACAGGATGCAATTTTTGTTACAGAGTCTCTTTAAGGGAGTGACTATGAATATAACACCCGAGGAACCCGTTGGATTATAGGTTGCTATTGCTTTGTGCCAAGGGAGAGATGTCCTCTGTTTAGTATAGATTACAAAAGAATACAGATGATGTAAATTTGTAAAATAGATTTGGATTATGGGGCTAGATTTCATTAAAAATACATTCAGTAGCCTTTTTCATCGATTTCTTATTTTTTTTATTTTGGTCTATTTGTGTGAATAGGTAGAGATGCCTCTTTTTATTTAGACACCTAGATGTGGATGACTATTTGTTTGCCCTAACATAACATGAAAGTAGTACACATTTTTTCCTTTTGGGAAACACAAGTCCATCAAGGGCAGCAAAGTACCATATTTTCAGGTAAGAGAAGTTAATGTCAGCAAAGATTCAAAATGGGTCCACAAAAACAATTGTGATACCCTACCACCTTTTTTTTTAGGAGGACAAAGAGGTAGGATAAAGCCCTTCGTCCCTCCACACAAACAACATTTCTACTTTTTCACCCCTAGGCCACATTACTTGCGATTGCTCTCTCATGTTCAGCAGCCCTCCTCCCATTCCATGAACAGCCCCCTCTATGTGTAACATCCATGTACAGAAGTCCTTTGCTATGTTCTAAGCTCCTTGGGTAGCATTGCTCCTGTAATGTGTTGCTTCCCATTTGCAGCCTCTCTTCCATATGCAGCAACCTCTCTTAGATGTCCTGCCACCTCTTTGGGCAGTAGCCAGCCAAGAACCTAGCCTTTGTGGTCTTTCCATAATTCCAACTCTGGGTGGTATTATCTCCCCCAACCCTTCTATGCAAGGTGTGGCACAAAGGTAAACACTTATAGGCAAGGGGCTATAAGCTTTGTGGAGTCCACCTCCTGTTTACCTAACCTGCATGATTGAACATGGAGATAAAGCCTCTCTGGGAGGAAGGCATAGCCGGCCTTTAATATGAGCGACCAGAGCGGTCGCTCAGGGCGCCAGCTTCCAAGGGGGCGCCTACAGCTGGTTGCCTATACTGGGGGCACCTATAGCTGGCTACCTTTACTGAGGGCTCCAACACCTTGCTACCTATACTGGAGGCACCTACGCCTGGCTACCTATGGAGGGATGGAAACCTTCAACTAACTTCCTATACTGAGGGCACCTATGCTTGGCAACCTATATTGAGGGCACCTACACATGAGATACTATACTGGGGGCATCTATACCTGGCTACCTACCTATACTGAGTCTGAGGGCTTTTCAGGGTGGGGGGCGCACTGCGGCTATAACACGTGGTGCAAATTGTCAGTGCTGTGATATGATTCTAAATGGGGGGAGGCGGCTAACTGTCCCACTGATTGTTTTTATTAATATTCCTGAAAGGTTTTAGCCTTCATTTTTAAGTGTATTCAGGATAATGCACTCTTTCCATCAATTCGTGGTTATTAATACTATTTTTTCTATTATACATACGTGTCACAGATATCTGAGCATTTGGCATGATGTGTCACAACGTCAAAAAGGTTGGGAACCACTGATCTAGGAGATATCTCAGGAGAAAAGGGGAATTGCATATAAGCCTGTGTGTGTGTATACGTACGTGCGTGTGTGTGTATATGCACGTGGGAAGAGGATCATGGGGGGGGGGGCACAATAATCAGGTTTCGCTCAGGGCGCTGTGAAACCTAAGGCCGGCCCTGGAGGAAGGAAACTGTATTTTTTGTTGTTGTTGTTTTTAATAAGAAAAAAAGCTGGTAGATAAATTGAACTGTGAACTCGCCACTCCCCAAATCCTGCCTGTACTCTGCTTCAGGATTATGTGACCCTACTGTACTTCGCCAATCGCGGCTAGCAGGCTGTCTGTAAACGAAAGGGGAAAGAAATCCCCATTGTTTACATCCGTACAGCGCTGCAGTCTACGGCAGCGCTGTACGAGATCGGCGACCCCCGGCCTCTGATTGGTCGGGGATCGCCGTCCTCTCGTAGGCTGATGCCTATGAGAGGCGGAACAGGACGGACTGCCATCCTGTTTAATGCAGTGCACGGAGGGGAGGAGGGAAGGGGAGGGAGAAACAGCCTGATACAGGCTGCAAAAACAAACAAAAAACAAAAACAAAAAACAACTGCGATTGGACACCTCAGGCGGCATGTCCCCTTAGGGTCAAAATAAATAGGTGAGTCCGATCGCTGGGCTCCATAGCTGGGCTGTGCAGGAGGCTGAAAAGCCTGCACAGCCCAGTGCAACAAAAAGAGCTTGGTCGTTAGGGGGGTTTAACACTGTGGTCCTCAAGTGGTTAAGGATGACCACTATGCAATGTATATATAGAGGTGTTCATTACCAGCATAGCACCAATGAAAAGCTAATAAGATGTATGAAGGAGGCTCCCTAGTGGGCACTTCTGGTCCAAGGGCACCGATGCGGTCGCAACCTCTGCATCCCCTAATGCTACGCCATAGGGTGAAAGTGCTTATAGAATCACAGGTGGAGAAAAGGTGCTGGATCAATGATATCCTACGGTACTATCCTATTGTGGCTTTTTCAGCTCTTTACATGAAGCGTCTGCCTATGATGTTATCCTGATTGTGCACACAGATTGGACGGACGCTGTGGTTTTGGCATTTCTGGAATCATAATAAGGGCCTGAAGTGCAGTGAATTCATTTATTTGGAATAAAAGGTTGGTGACTTTAAATGCTGCTGCACTTCTCTAAATAGAGACTGTTTTAACAATTCATCTCTTGTTTAGCTCAGTATTACCTTTGATTATAAAAGCTAAATGACTGCAGCTACAAAGTGTAAAATCGTATACTGAAGTGCTTAAAGGAGAACTGTAGTGAGAGGGATATGGAGGCTGCCATATTTATTTCCATTTTAAGCAATACCAGTTGCCTGGCAGCCCTGATGGTCTATTTGCCTAAAGAAGTGTCTGAATCACACCAGAAACAAGCATGCAGCTAATCTTGTCATATCTGTCTAAATTTGTCAGAAACACCTGATCTGCTGCATGCTTGTTCAGGGCCTATGGCTGAAAGTATTGGAGGCAGAGGATTAGCTGAATAGCCAGGCAACTGGTATTGCTTAAAAGGAAATAAATATGGCAGCCTCCGTATACCTCTCACTACAGTTCTCCTTTAAAAGAAATAAAGCATTTAGCATGGAGAAGTAAAGTACTGAAGCCAGTAGGTGGCGATCTCTGCAGATATGAATGTGTTTATGGGAGGTGGGAATTGGTGAATGTAAGCAAGGCAGAGCAGACAGCTGCATCTGGCTCCTATCAGGAATTAGTCAGGGTGACTTTACCCCTTGGTACATTCCTGGGTGTTGTGTCAGCCCCTCCTGTGCCAGCCACAGAGCCAGCACCAACTGTGAAATGTTAACTGGAATTTTCACCACTTCTGGTCTGGTGACTAAATACTGAATTTCCATTTCCTCCAGAACAGTCTTTTCACGGTTCCTGAGGCACGATGATGAGAAAGCAAAGCACGTTTTCTGTTACAGTGAATCTTAAGAGAGAGGGATAAGGTGACTGCCATATTTATTTCCTTTCAAACAATACCAGTTGCCTGGCAACCCTGCTGATCTCTTTGGCTGCAGTAGAGCCTGAATCACACACCACACAAAGCATGAAGCTAATTCAGTCAGACTTCAGTCAGGGCACCTGATCTGCACGCTTTCAGGGCCATAAAGTGATGATTTGCATAAATGCAGGAATGATGCATCATGGGAAACCACAATTTCTCACTTAAAACTGAATTATTGCAAATACCTTCTGTTTCACAAAGGCAAAATTATATTTAGCATTGCTTTTCAGTTAGGCCTGGAACCCACTAGGAATCACTGCAGCACTGTGTGTCACAGAGCTGTATTTTGCGAGCTATAATTAAGGGCCTCATGGCCTGAAACATGTCAGCCTACTTTTTATCTGCTGTGAGGATACGTCCTAAATAAACTACGGTATCTGTGGAGAGAACTTGTTGCGGACCACATCCTTTCAACCTTGACTTAAAGGAGTACTATCGATTGAAACAACTTTTTTTTTTAATACTGTATATTAGTGTACACATTACCACTAGTGCTAGGGGCACTTTATTTATTCACCCAGGTCTCTCTCTTGCTATCCCTGCTTAAAAATTCATTTCTCACACAGCTCATAGTAGTTTGGGTCACCCTGAGCTGCTTGGTTACTCTGTCACACAGCTCACAAATATATTTCACTGTGTCACTCACAGCATGCAGGAGACATGAGGAGAAATAGGCTGATCTGAGGTGGTAACAGGTAACTAAATGAGCTGTAATATTGCTGGAATATAACTAGCTATACCACGAGTTTGTGTTTACACTCAGACTGGCTGCCTGAGGAGATTCACTCCAGGCTGCATCCACTTTACAAGCTGCTGAGAGGGGCAGACCACTGTCTACAATTAGCATTATTAGTATCTTTATCAGTCAAGAGAAGCAAAGATAATAAACACACATTGCTAGAATCTTTAACCCCTTACCACCATATCAATAAGATTCTTTCAGCAAGGTGATAATTAAACTATAAACTGAGGAGTTGATAGCAACTCCCCTGTGCAGACATGGGCTTAGCCCTCTGGGAGCCCTCAGCATATAGATACATTTGTATCAAACACTGACGGCCAAAACTGACGGAGGATTTTACAGCTGAGAGGAACAGCTGTGTGAGGAATCAAATTGCTCCTAGTACTTGTCCTAATGTGTGCTACAACATACAGCATTTAAAAATAAATGCATACATCGATAGTATTCCCTGGCCACCTTGGGTCCAGCACTGCTCTACACGGTGCAGTTGAGCGGTGTTCCATCCCTTTCTTGTATCTGTCCAAACTTTATTATACTTACCAGGCGTCCTTCTTCCATCTTTAGCCCCGCCCCCTAAAGGAAGAGGTCATAGGTGCTTCTCTAGGACCAATCAGAGAAGCGCCTGTGGCCTCTTCCTTTAGGGGCAGGGCTATGGACGGAAGACAGAAATCTGGACACCGGGTGAGTATTTAAAGAGAATCTGTATTGTTAAAATCGCACAAAAGTAAACATACCAGTGCGTTAGGGGGCATCTCCTATTACCCTCTGTCACAATTTCACCGCTCCCCGCCGCATTAAAAGTGGTTAAAAACAGTTTTAAAAAGTTTGTTTATAAACAAACAAAATGGCTACCAAAACAGGAAGTAGGTTGATGTACAGTATGTCCACACATAGAAAATACATCCATACACAAGCAGGCTGTATCCAGCCTTCCTTTTGAATCTCAAGAGATCATTTGTGTGTTTCTTTCCCCCCTGAGGGGGGAGTGCATAGCAGAACCACAACACTGAAGAACTTGGCAGCCTTCCAGACACAGGCTGACAAGTCTGACAGGGGAAAGATACATTGATTTATTACAGAGACTGTGATAGTACAAAGTGCTGCAGGAAGCCAGAACACATTAGAATAGCTTTTGGAACTTGTAGGATGATAAAAAAAACAGGATGCAATTTTTGTTACGGAGTCTCTTTAAGGTTTTATTTAAACCGCGATTGCTCGGCCACCCACAGCACTGCATAATCGCTTTAATAAGCGATTTCTGCAGTGCTTATATACTTTGCACTGAGTTAAAAAAAATGCTGCATGGCCTGCGATTGTGATTACCCCTAATTGCAATCGCACTTATGGTTCCCCCCCACCACTCACTTACATTGGAAAAGTGTTTTTGAGAATCGCCTGGGACATTTAGCGATCCCGAAATGCTGCCAAAAACGCCCTAATGGGTTCCTAGCCTCAGAGTTTTTTGGTGTCTTTTAGCCCCTTATACTTTCCTAGTGGTTCTGGCTCACCATGAGGTATCTGGGTATTCTGTAAAGTATAGAAGTACACTGAGAAAGTGGTTACCCGGCACTCAGCTTGGTGGGTGGTGGATGGTGATGCCTGCGTTCTACCACACCAGATCTTATCAGAAACGTAACCCCTTAGCAAGTATGTGATGGTCTATGTAGTCAGCGTTAGGGTGTGCTTCCGGTAATTTATGTGGAAAACATGCTGATACATTTAGTACAAAAAGACAGTCCAGGCACTGGCCCTTTCACCCCCCGGTCACCAGCCTCCCACTCATCCCATCAGCACCTACGGATGCAGGTTTGATGTACCTTGCCAAAAATGTATGTGAAGCTGCTTTTACTTGCATGTATGGTCTGAATCAGAAATTAAAGCTGTAAAAGGGCCAGTGCCTGGGCTGTCTTTTTGTACTAAAAATTCTGTAAAGTATGAAGCCCCTTGCACACATACAACATTACATTATACTCTCCTCTGCTGCTCCCCTGCCACAGCTCATCACAGAGGCCATTACTGTCTGTGACCCGCAGTACCCGCAGTCTCTCCCCCTGCCCCAGCTCATCACAGAGGCCATTACTGTCTGTGACCCAGTCTCTCCCCCTGTCACAGCTCATCACAGTGGCCAGACAGGCCTCAGCACCCACAGTGTGACTCGATGCAAATCGTTCGGCCGACGCAGAGGTGAGCATGGTACCGCGTGGTGCACAACTCTATGAGAGTCAATGGCACCACAAAGAATCTTTAAAATTATCTTGACCAAGATGCACACCTGGTGCTACAGGATGAGAGATATTTGTGCTGTACGTATGTACCACATACTACAGATGCCACACTGGGGTGCTGCCCTATGTCTATTCATTGTGTTTGAGAATGCTGCTTCGACTTAAGGCCTTTTGTACAAGTGCTTAAGCTACACAGACACACCTTAGATTTTAGCTGCCTAAAACAAAGATTTGTGATTGTTTCAGGTGAAAACATAGCATGTGCCGGAAGGGCTTGCTTTGAAAGCCAGGTGTGCCCCCAGTATTAATAGCTTTCCTTCCCAGCATAAAAATCCAGGTGTGCCCCAGTATTAGTAGCCTCCCTCCCCCAAGCATAGCCAGGTGTGCCCCCAGTATTAGTAGCCCCCCCCCCAGAATAGATAGCCAGGTGTGACCCCAGTATTAGTAGCCTCCCTCCCCACAGCATAGATAGCCAGCGCCCCCAGTATTAGTAACCTCCCTCCCCCCAGCATAGATAGCCAGTGCCCCCAGTATTAGTCGCCTCCCCTTCCCCCAGCATAGATAGCCAGGTGTGCCCCCAGTATTAGTAGCCTCCCTCCCCCCAGCATAGATAGCCAGGTGTGCCCCCAGTATTAGCAGCCTCCCTCCCCCCAGCATAGATAGCCAGGTGTGCCCTCAGTATTAGTAGCCTCCCTCCCCACAGCATAGAGAGCCAGCTCCCCCAGTATTAGTAACCTCCCTCCCCCCAGCATAGATAGCCAGTGCCCCCAGTATTAGTAGCCCCCCCCCAGCATAGATAGCCAGGTGTGCCCCCAGTATTAGTAGCCTCCCTTCCCCCCAGCATAGATAGCCAGTGCCCCCAGTATTAGTAGCCCCCTCTCCCCTGCATAGATAGCCAGTGCCCCCAGTATTAGCAGATTCCCTTCCCAGCATGGATAGATAATGCTCCAAGTATTTGACAGACCCCCAACATATACAGAGCAACGTGGTAAATCTTTGCCAGACACTATTGTTGCCTCTGCAGAGGGGTAACCTCCACCTTCCCTCTCCACGGAACAGAACACTCTGCACAGCAGATAGCAACAAACATTCCTAACTTGTTTCCTGAAACTGGCAAGCAATTTAGGTTAGCCCCAAAGATCAGTGGCATGTGCCTCGTATCTATTCTGGGGTGCCCAGGATGTCCAACAAGCAGAGTAGAGCCACAACAGCACACAGCAGTGCACCACACAGTACCCAGAATGCCCCACAGAGGCACCACAGCACCCAGCATGGCACTACACAGCACCCAGCATGGCACCACAGCACACAGCATGGCGATACAGCACCCAGCAGGCCCCATAGAGGCACCATAGCACCCAGCATGACACTACAGAACCCAGCATGGCACCACAGCACATGGCAATGGGGGGTGTTTTTGCATTAATGGAGAGGGGAGCTTCATCCAACATTATGCTGGGCAGGCCACCTTAGGCCGCGGTTAAGTTCATGTCATTTTGGCTCCTCCCATGACCACACCCACTTTCTGGTGCATAGCCACACCCATTTTTAAGCTGGAGTGCCCAAAGGTGCCCTGGATCTCTTAGGATCCTAGCAATGCCCCTGCTAGCAAGAAAGATGGTTTCAGGTGACAGTTATCCCTAGTGTACAGGAGGATGTATTGACAGCCGAGCTTCACAAATACAGAAAGTGAAAATAAGCTTAGCTGTAACTGTGTTTATTTTCTTGTGTTGAATGTCCAGTAAATATAACATTCCATAAAGATTCAAACAATTTACAGGAAACAGAGTGTGACTCAGACAATTTCCTGCTTCAGGAGACTCGATTATTACACACACATGACACATACAGTAAGTGGATTGATTAGCAGAGGATCTCCGGGGCTGGTGATTATGGGGGAGCATCAGTAATCCTGTAAACTTGTTTAGGCTTTACTAAACATTATCTGCTGTCAGACAGCAAAATCCTGGAACCTGCCTGAGTAATATCAGACCATAATGAAGGTTACACTAACCTTCATTATGTTGCCACAAGTGACCTACACTAAATTACACTAAGGTTAATGTATCATAGATGTGTCATTGCTGTTGCATGCACACACCCACTGGCAGACTGTTTTTAAGAATCCAGGACAACCTCCATTTACTTACAAAGATTTCATAATACTACTTATTTATTCAGATAAGAAGGAAGTTACTTTTCCTGGTTTATCAGTTAAAGTGGACCTGAACTCTTGCACAGGACAGAAGGAAAACAGAGAGAGAAACGCACCCTGTATATATTTAGAGAGTTTAACCAGTCTAAATTCTCCTTATCTGTGACTAATCAGAAGTTGTAATTTGATCACTCAGCTGTGTCAGCTGATTGCCACGGCAGAGCAACTAATGTGTGAACACAGGATGTTAACAATATGTCTGCTTCCATGAAAGCAGGAAGTAGACACACTGTATATTTATTGGAGAATTTGTATCAGCTGTAACAAAGGAATGTTTTTCTTTAAAGGTTATTATGCTGTTGCTTATCTTTTAGAGCAGAGAGGAAGTTTTGAGTTCAGGTCCACAGCAGATGTATTTTAATAAGTTCCCTTTCACTCCAAAATCACAGGTGTCATCACACAGGCTGAGGTCCGATCAAGATTTACTCAGTCCACACAATGCACGCTGCGCCGCATGTGATCATGGGAGTTACAAGAGGAACTTTAACCCGGGATTGAACTTTATCCCTCTCAGTAGATACCCTCTTTCCCATGAGAAATCTCTACCTTTTCTCCAATAGACCATCAGGAGGGTCTGTGTGGCTAATATTGTGGGGAAACCCCTCCCACAGAGTGATGTCATGACCATGGTCCTGACAGTTTGCTGTCTGTGAACCTCATTGCATTAGGGGAAATAATGGCACATTTCCACTGGGTTGCCGTGTTTGTTTCCTAACTGATGTGGCACCTGTGGTGATGTAAATGTGTATCCGTATCAGTTTGCCATGCCATGCACTGCTATGGGGATTCTGCTGTGTGCTGCAGAAAACTGCAGCATGCAGTATTTATTTTTATTTATTTTTTGTGTGGATGTGATTCTGATGCAAGGCTATTGATTTCAATAACCTGTGATCATCTGAAATCGCGTGCGTAAAAGTGTCTCGATTTGCGGCTAATGGAAATAAGCCCAAACAGCATTTTCCAACTGCCAAGCAAGCAGTATCTCCCTCTGTGCATAGAACTCTTTGTAGTAAACATTCTGTACAGATCACCTGGCAGAACTAACGATGTCACCACCATACATTTCAGAATGTAAAGTAGGACATGGACAGTTCCTCTTTAGCTACGCGATTGCAATTTCCGATGTACAAAAAAAAAAAGCATGGAAAATATTTTAAAGTGGGAGATCACAAGAAAATCTCATAGCACTCCAAAGCTATGCGATTTTCTTGCGCTCCCATTGATTTAATGCAAATTCAGGAATAATGCTGCATACACTACTTTTGCATCTGGGATAAATTCGAATCGCAGCAGTGTGAAAGGGGCGCCGCAATCACTGTGTTATTACAGAACAAAATGTATGTGAGTCGAAAGTGGACCTGATCTCTTGCACAAGACAGAAGGAAAACAGAGAGCAGTCAATGCACCCTGTATGCATTTAGAGAGTTTAGCCTGTCTAATACCCCCTCTTTCAGGTGTGTCAGCTCAGGAACCTCGACAGTCATCGGTAGAGCAGCTATTTTGTAAACAGAGTATGTTAACAATGTCTGCTTCCATGAAAGCAGGAAGTAGACACACTGCAGATTTATTGCAGGATTTCAATCAGCTGTAACAAAGAAATATTCTTCTTTAAAAGTTATTATGCTGTTGCTTATCTTTTAGAGCAGAGAGGAAGTACTGAGTTCACGTCGGCTTTAACTAAATAAAATGTATCAGTTAGTCATCTCCTTTACCCCTTGCAGCAGTATTTGCAGATCGGCAGTTGATCTTAGAGACACGCACAGTTGATAGAACGCAGCAAACTTGTTCCATTCTGTGCTAGAACGCCTCCAGTCTGTGAAAAGCAACTCGGAATATTTGAAATACTGCAGCGCTATCAATGTAAACATTTTTTTAAATGAATATAAGTGATGTCATAGCTTAAAAATGCATTGAGCGTTACAAATCAAACCATTTTAAAAAATGCAATTCCCGTTTCCAGCAGTGTCCGGGGAGAACACAGACAGAGCCTCTGGTTGTAGCACGAGTTCATCTGGTAATTAAACGCCTCATTATTCTCCAATCAGCAGCTGATAATAAGCCATTGTGCTGCCACACAATGTCCCCTGTTCCCACTGCACGCATGATTCTAATTACTGGGAGGAACTCCGATTTCTGCAAGGCAACCGAGCGTTCAGTCACATACATCAGCAGAGCTCCAAATACCCCACTGTATTCCCCCAGGAGCCCCCCTAAACGTCTACAATAGCCTTGATTATGGTTTAAATATGTCCACTAACTTATCGAAGACCCTCAGTATGTTTTACACATGTCCCAGCTATACCAACATTTCCTAGAAATACTCCTAAGGATGGAGGCATCCAAGTGTAAAAATATATCTAAACTTCTAATAGTTAAAATAAGAATAATAGGCAATCTCTTACCTCTCTTGGCGACAAAAACACCAGTAGTACTGGGAAAGTATTTATCGAAAACACAAAATAAACAATGCGTTTCACAGGTACTAGCCCGCTTCCTCAGGTCAATACACAGTGCCTTGCAGCAAGGTGAATAGGATATGGGCGCCTCTACATATCCATCCTCTATCCTTACAAGTATCCAGATAAACCTCCTTTGGAGGTAATAGTGTTTTTTTTCCCCATAAAAAATACAAACCCAGGAGAGCGACCATCTAGCTCAGTGATGGCTAACTTTGGCACTCCAGTTGTGGTGGAACTACAAGTCCCATGAGGTATTGCAATACTCTGACAGCTCTAAGCATAACTCGGGGAGGCAGAGGCATGATGGGATTCGTAGTTTTGCCACAGCTGGAGTGCAAAGGTTAGCCATCACTGATCTAGCTTCTGGCAGGACCTGGGAAACTGAGCGGGTTAATTTCCCACTGGCTTATACAATGGTTGCAGGGATCTGCTACCCACTCTTGTGCGTATAGCTGTACTGTATATACTTACAACTTCTCATTTATTAATGATACTACACCATTGGGTTCCTGGTCTCTCTGTTTAGTTTCCTTCTATGACCTTCTTGAGTACAAAAGATCACCGAAACCCTCCTATATCCTATACATACCCTCACTACACTCTCCAAATGCGTCTGTGATATATCTTCTCCAAATGTCCACTCCATGCGCTAAATATCCCAATGGTCTCCAAACACATCTCCTAAACTGGTGGCTATCCCTGCTATATTATCAGAATGCCCCATTATACTCCACAAAAATATCTTCATCCTTAACAAACGTGACAAATGCCCCCCAGTTTACAAATACCCCCAATGGATATTCCAAATAATTCCACTATCAACAAATACCCCCAGTATATTGCTAGATTCACCACATTTTGAAATTTGGCCCCATAATCCCTCACATACCTCTACCATAGTCTCAGAATAATACCCCACTATCTGTCCCCAACTTCCAAACTCTATTTCTTCTGCGTTGATATGAAAAAAGTCTCAGCTGCACCCTCATTTGCCTATCCAGTAAATATAACTGTGTATAACGCATGTCACATTGTCGTCACCTGCCAGGTAGCTCTCTCTCTTTCACTTCCTGTCATCTCTACATGTGTCTCACTGCCTCTCTTGTCCTTCTCAGACTGTAATTTCACTTGTCACTATCGATGCCGGGCTCTCATCCGACTGGACTGCAGCCGAGGGGAGGATTGTGAGATTGAGGAGGACTTGACACAAGAGACAGCCTGGGAGAAAGACACAGATGTGGTAAGAGACATCCTGTAAGAAGGATGATAATTATAATTATGTATTTACAACAATCAGCCACAACCTTAAAAGCCATTGACAGATGAAATGAGTAAAGCTGACGATCTCATTACAAAGACACTTGTCAAGGCACATCAAAAAACAGTCAGTTCAGAAAAAATGGGCAACGAAAGTATCTGAGCAACTTTTGCAAAAAAACAAAACAAAAAACTAGTTAGAACATCTTCAAAATAGCAGATCTTATGGGGGGTTCGGGGTGTGCAGTGCAGTAAAGCGATTAGTACCCTTACAAAGAGCTCTAAGGAACAATAACCAGTGGCAAAGTCATGAGGCACCCAGGCTCTGTGAGCTTTATGGGAAGGCAAGGCTAGCTTGTTTGGTCCAATCCCTTGTTATAGTACTACTAGTGACCTAAGTCCGTTTGAAAATGGGCTCTAGGGCTGTCACGGCCACCACGGCGCACACCTGCCCGCTTGGCTGGCCTCCTCGCCCGTCCTGCGTCCTGTCCCAACGGCTGTGTCAGTGCAGGACATGCACAGTAGCGCAAAAGCACTGACACAGGGACATGGGACGCAGGGACACTTGTATTTTATTAGGTAAGGATTAGCTGAAAAAATATAATAATGCTGACCATGGCCCTGGTGCACCATGCACATGGGCCCATATGCAAATCACTTTTTCTCCTGAGTTTTCTCCTAGGTGATATTTTAAAAATTTCCAATAAAATGCCTTTTAAATCACCAGCAAGCAAAAACAATACTTAGAATAATTTTGATTGTACTTTTCCACCAACTTTTTGGTACTTTTTCCATTGCAAAGTCCTGAAAAGTTATTCTAAATCAAAGATGAAAAATTATCTCCTAGGAGAAAACTCCTAGGAGATAATTTGTGCTTCTTGGTGCGCACCCAAGTTTGGCATGGCTATAGCAGCGATGCTATAGTCCATGACACGGGTAATTCGAGTGCTCCAAATTCCTGGACCCTAAATTACTTCTCCCTCCAAATTGTTACAACTCGGAGGAGAAATAGTAATTGACGCCGCCCAGAATTTCACCGGCAGCAGGGTGAGCTGTTGTTCAGCTCACCCTGCGCCAAAGTGACTGGGCGGAAAAGTGCCATGTATGCAAGAATTTACTGGTACTAATGCCGGGAGAGCTTTGCCCGTTAGCACCACACTCTTTAGTAGGGTAACGTGTGTTGCTATGGTAATGAGCATTATGCCGCACCCTACCATAACGCATGTTTTAACCAAGTAATGCATGTGGCCTTAATGGGTTATTAAAATGGTGTGCTCTTGCCATGCACTGCCTACGTACAGCAATCTTAGGCTCCCTGCACACTGCGATTCCCATTTTTAATCGTTTTTTACATCCGATTCCAAATTGTAATTGTTACTGCATGCTGTGTTTTTTTCCTCCGTTTTTCTGTTGATTGCATTCAGGGAAAATCGGAATTGAAAATCAGAATCGGAATTGTAAAACGAATTTGCAGTGCGCAGGGAGCCTTAGGCCTCTTTTCCACGGACTGTTGAACTGTGTGCTCAGCAAGCAGTTACCAGGCAGCAGTGAGCAGTTGTGAGAGTTTGAGAGGCATTTCACTGCCTATCAACAGTCCGTGGAAAAGAGGCCTTAGAACTCATTCACACTAGAGGAGCTTTGTGATTTTTTTTTTTTTAGGTGCTGGAAATTTTTCAATAACGCCCTGAAAGCGCTTGTGAAATGATTCTCTCTGAGAGAGTTCACATCTGAGCGGTTCGTCTCCGATCCGATAAATGTTACCAGTATTCTATTATCAGCTAATTCCCGACGGCCAAATTTTCTGGCGCCTTTATTTTGTGCATGGATGGAAGGATATCAAAGCACCTCGAGGAAACCCAAGCAAATAAGAGGGGGACAAACATGCATTACCTGAATGGCATTCCAATCAGGGACTCCAGCTCCACAAGATTGAAGGGGTAGCTACATACCCACCCTGCCTTCTCTTTCCACAGCCTGAGAAAGGGACGTTATATGGGAAGAGATGACTGGGAGAGACAATAAAGCAGGAAAGGACAGCTGGGAGAGAGTCACTTGTGGTAACAGAGCTGAGAGAGAGTCACTCATGTGGTAATAGACAGCTGGGAGAGAGTCACTCATGTGGTAATAGACAGCTGGAAGAGAGTCCCTCGTGGTAAGAAAGCTGGGAGAGAGTCACTCATGGTAACAGAGCTGAGAGTCACTCTTGTGGTAACAGAGCTGAGAGAGAGTCACTCATGTGGCAACAGAGCTGGGAGAGAGTCACTCATGTGGTAACAGAGCTGGGAGAGAGTCACTCATGTGGTAAGAGACAGCTGGGAGTCACTCATGTGGTAACAGAGCTGAAAGAGAGTCACTCGTGGTAACAGAGCTGAGAGTCACTCTTGTGGTAACAGAGCTGAGAGTCACTCTTGTGGTAAGAGTCAGCTGGGAGAGAGTCACTCATGGTAACAGAGCTGGGAGAGAGTCACTCATGGTAACAGAACTGAGAGTCACTCTTGTGGTAACAGAGCTGAGAGAGAGTCACTCATGTGGTAACAGAGCTGGGAGAGAGTCACTCATGTGGTAAGAGACAGCTGGGAAAGTCACTCATGTGGTAACAGAGCTGGGAGAGAGTCACTTATGTGGTAAGAGACAGCTGAAAGAGAGTCACTCGTGGTAACAGAGCTGAGAGTCACTCTTGTGGTAAGAGACAGCTGGGAGAGAGTCACTCATGGTAACAGAGCTGAGAGAGAGTCACTCATGTGGTAAAAGACAGCTGGGAGAGTCACTTATGTGGTAAGAGACAGCTGGGAAAGAGTCACTCTTGTGGTAAGAGACAGCTGGAAGAGAGTCACTTGTGGTAACAGAGCTGAGAGTCACTCTTGTGGTAACAGAGCTGAGAGAGAGTCACTCATGTGGTAACAGAGCTGGGAGAGAGTCACTCATGTGGTAGGAGACAGCTTGGGAGAGTCACTCATGGTATCAGAGCTAAGCGTCACTCATGTGGTAAAGGACAGCTGGGAGAGAGTCACTCATGTAGTATGAGACAGCTAGGAGAGTCACTCATGTGGTAAGCAACAGCTGGGAGAGAATCACTCATGTGGTAAGAGACAGCTGGGAGAGTGTCACTCATGTGGTAAGAGAGCTGGGAGAGAGTTGCTCATGTGGTAAGAGACAGCTGGGAAAGAGTCACTCATGTGGTAACAGAGCTGGGAGAGAGTCACTCATGTGGCAAGAGGTAGCTGAGAGTCACTTATGTGGTAAGACAGCTGGGAGATTCATTTGTGGTAAGAACTGGGAGAGAGTCACTCATGTGGTAAGAGACAGCTGGGGGAGAGTAACTTGTGGTAACAGAGCTGAGAGAGAGTCACTCATGTGGTAACAGAGCTGGGAGAGAATCACTCATGTGGTAAGAGACAGCTGGAAGATAGTCACTCGTGGTATCAGAGCTGAGAGAGAGTCACTCATGTGGCAAAAGACAGCTGGGAGAGAGTCACTCATGTAGTATAACACAGCTGGGAGAGTCACTCATGTGGTAAGAGACAGCTGGGAGAGAATCACTCATGTGGTAATAGACAGCTTGGGGAGAGTCACTAGTGGTAACAGAGCTGGGAGAGAGTCATTCATATGGTAACAGAGCTGGGAGAGAGTCACTCATGTGGTAAGAGACAGCTGGGGCAGAGTCACTCATGGTAACGGGACAAACAAGAGTTTTGGGGAAAAGACAGTAATCTGTGAAGAGAAAGTTTGGAAAAAACAATACCATGGTACAAGACTGTATAAAAAGAGACACTCTAGTGTTTAGAAGTTTCCATTTATGCAGTGAACAAAAAATGTCTGTACAAGTATGTGTATAATGTAAATGTTTATAGGACTGTAGACTGTGTGAGCTTTGTCATTGCACGGCTGGGCCCAGAAGATGGTTGTGGTGATGAGAGGAATCAGCAAGTGCGTCTTTGGTGGGTCAATGGGGAGAAAATAGTTGGTTGGTGGGTGTGTGTATATATATTTTTTTGATTTCTCAATGTTTTTAAAAATATAAGCACACAATGCTGCGGCCAGGGTCGGATTTCTGGCTAGGCCATATCGGCCATGGCCTAGGGCGCCAGATTTATTACCCTAATAAGGGGCAGCTGAGGAGCAGCAATCTTCTAGCAGAGCAAGATGTACCTGGTCTGTCCATTGCCGCCCTGCATTTTCCAGTCCATCCGCCTTGATAGGCTTGCAGTGGCTGCAGGTGGCTACAGACTGGGCTTTGGAAAACATACAGCAGCCGCCTGTCACTCACCTTCCCACTCGCATCCAGCACCGCCGATGAAGCTTCCACTTCCGCCTTCCGCTCTGCCCCTGTGCATCTGTCCTTTCCAGCCAGCGTCTCTCACATGTGATTTAACCAGTAACATGAGGGCGGGTCACATGTGAGAGACGACAGTTGGAGAGGACAGATGCACAGAGGCGACTGACGGAGGCAGAGCAGAAGTGGAAGCAGAGGTGCTGGATGCGAGCAGGGAGGTGAGTGACAGGCGGCTGGTGCTGCAGTGGGGAAAAAAGGCCCCTGGCTATCTACAGGGAGGGAGAGAGGGGGAGAAGCATCTGTCTGTCTACAGGGTTGGATGGAGGGGGAGAAGCATCTGGCTGTCTACAGGGTAGGAGGGAGAAGCATCTGGCTGTCTACAGGGTAGGAGGGGGGATAAGCATCTGTCTGTCTAAGGGTAGGAGGGAGGGGGGAGAAGCATCTGTCTGTCTACAGGGTAGGAGGGAGGGGGGAGAAGCATCTGTCTGTCTACAGGGTAGGAGGGAGGAGGGAGAAGCATCTGTCTGTCCACAGGGTAGGAGGGAGGGGGGAGAAGCATCTGTCTGTCTACAGGGTAGGAGGGAGGGGGGAGATGCATCTGTCTGTCTACAGGGTAGGAGGGAGGGGGGAGAAGCATCTGTCTGTCTACAGGGTAGGAGGGAGGGGGGAGAAGCATCTGTCTGTCTACAGGGTAGGAGGGAGGGGGGAGAAGCATCTGTCTGTCTACAGGGTAGGAGGGAGGGGGGAGAAGCATCTGTCTGTCTACAGGGTAGGAGGGAGGGGGGAGAAGCATCTGTCTGTCTACAGGGTAGGAGGGAGGGGGGAGAAGCATCTGTCTGCCTACAGGGTAGGAGGGAGAAGCATCTGTCTGTCTACAGGGTAGGAGGGAGGGAGGAGAAGCATCTGTTTGTCTACACGGTAGAGATGGGAAGTTCGGATCTTTTCAATGATCCGGATGATTCGAATCGGATCATTGAAAAGATCCGGATCTTTGATCCAAATCTCGGATCATTTTACTACCGAAGCATTCAGGGGGTGAAATGACTAGCAGGACAGGAGAAGGAGAGGGGGGTGGACACACAGAGAAGGGGAGAAGATGAACAGAGGGCAGGGAGTGGACAGAGAAGGGAGGAGGGAAGCAGAGAGCATAAATGTTTGTTTGCACACAATACCCACATGCTGCAATCATATGCTTTACATATATATCACCTACATGCTCATCTGTATACCTTGAATGCAAATGTCGCACAGTGAAATAAAGCATTCCTCAAAGTATTCCCAGAAGTAAAGTGCAGCTGTTTAGAGCGAGTGCAGGAGGATCATATTGCCCTGCAATCACAGTGCCTGCAAAGTTACTGAGCTGTGCTGAGCCAAAAGCTTCCCATGTGTTCACTGTGCAGCACTACGGAACAGACAGCCTGTAATGAGCAGCACGTTATAGCCAGTATGTGTGCTCTACACATATCTGGCAGTGGCACCCATGTCCCCTCTACCTGTCCCTGCAAGGCTGGCTCCCCTGAGTCCCTTCCAACAGAGCGATCCATCTCTGCTCTGCTTCCAGGACCCCGCTGCCCGCTGAGAGGGGGCGTGTCGCTCCTGGCCCAGCCCCTTTTGCGATCCGAATCACTCATTTTGATGATTCGGATGATTCGACTCACACAATAGATTCGGATCAAAGATCCGAATCGTTCATGATCCGGACAACACTACTACACGGTAGGAGGGAGGGGGGATAAGCATCTGTCTGTCTACAGGGTAGGAGGGAGGGGGGAGAAGCATCTGTCTGTCTACAGCATAAGAGGGAGGGGTTGGAAGCATCTGGCTGTCTACAGGGAGGAAGGGGAGTCAAGCTACTAGCATCACTCACAATAACATGTTGCCGGTTATAACATGCAGCATTATTTTGCGCATTACTAATGTAATGAGACTACAGCTTTTATCATAAAGCACACATTAGCATGCACACATGTGAAAAACTGCAAACTGCATGCATTAGATTACATAACCCTCATGGTGTGAAAACCATCCAGTCCTCATTTCTGCGCATGTGTCACTTTAACACTTTCTATTCTGGGGTGTGCTCCAATCCACCACTGACCATTACTTACATACTTAAATGTACATACCGTACATAGAATGCACATTCTAGGGTTACCAGCCCTCCACCACAGTGCATGGCACAATAGAGTGGTTGAAGGTGGATGCAACATGCGATCAGATCATGTGATCTTGTGAGTGGAGGTGAGTTGTGAAAGGATTTCATGTAGGTCTGTGCGATGAACACTCCCTTCCTTCCTCCATACACTACTGTCTGCTAGTATAGACTGCAGACACATCTGCTTCCTCATAGACATGAGTACCCGGTATACACTTGCTGGGCTGCTGCACTCCCCCATGACATGGTAAGGTTTGATAAGGGGTTAGTAATGACCGTAGCTTATTACTGATGTGAGGAAAGTCGGAAGAGTTCCTGTCTCTGTGAGTATAAATGACCCAATATATGAAGTTGTTTAGAATAGATAACACTACGTGTCTAACAAGTCAGGAAAGACATGCTACTTCTCAACAGCAGGGGATGTGGTGGAGTTTAATTACAGGAAACTTGAAGTGAGAGGGATATGGAGGCTACCACTGCTCAGCGCCTTCAGTTCTCACACATAAAATGAACATTCAGTTTGGGTTGGAGCGAAAGGCAGATGTACCACTGAGCAAGACAGCCTTGTCTATTTTTAATAAATGGCATAATGTAAGTTGCACTATAGCCAAACAGTAAATCAGAAGGTCATTTAGTAGGACGTTACGAAGCAGGTGTTTTTGGCGTAGGGGCGCCTGTTGTCTCTCCCGCTGTCCATACAGTGTAATAGAAGTTTGCGGCTATGGCTATAGTGTGCCCGAATCTGGGCACATGATATTCGGGGACCCGAATTTGGGCACAGGATAGTGGTGCTGGCACAGACATAGCAGAGCAACTGACTATCAGATAGACGAATTTTAATATGACCACTTGGCTAGATATACATAGACTTGGGGAACAGTGGTAACAGTGACCGGATGGAGCTTGATGTAGTATTGAGCCCTTCAAAAGTTCATCAATCTGACTGCTCACTATGAGCTTGATTCACTAAGACAAATAATGTGCCTTATCAGAGTTAACACGCCTTATCAGAATTAACACGCCTTATCAGAGTAGCATTGCGAGTGCTACAAACTTGCGGGTCCAATTACTTTAAAGGACATTATCCCCACACTTTAATTGGCCCAAATGGCTGCCTGTCAAGTTTCCTGTCAAGTAACAGGCAGCCTAATGGGCCAATCAAAGTGCGGGGATAATGTCCTTTAAAGTGATTGGACCCGCAGGGGCTCAGGGCAGGACAAGTGGAGCTCTCGTCATTGCCAATTAACAGGCATAAGTTCATAGCGCGAGCTATGCTACACTGATAAGGTGTGTTAACGCTGATAAGGTGTGTTAATTCTGATAAGGCACGTTAACTATGATAAGGTATGTTAACTCTGATAAGGCATGCTATTTGTCTTAGTGAATCAAGCCTTATGAGTCCTTATGTACAAATCAAACAATGTTTTTGATAAAAAAGGGCCCTTATTTATGCAATAAATTACATGAAAGAATTTCTTCCTATATCAATCTACCGGTAATAATGAAAGAGTTGGAAATTACAATTTTATCCCTTTGTTTTAGAGAGGGGATGCTTAGAATCTCTGGTGGGTTGTTACAGCTGTTAAAGTCCCTGTTCAGGGTTACCACGTGCCCCTAACAGGAAGCCTGGGTGTCACAAAAATGTATGGTAGAAAACTTCTTCCCCATCCAGGGCTGTGGAGTCGGAGTCGAGGAGTCGGAGCAATTTTGGGTACCCAGAGTCGGAGTCGTGGTTTCATAAACTGAGGAGTAGGAGTCAGAGTTGGAAGATTTTTGTACTGACTCCACAGCCCTGTCCCGATCCACAAGAAGGTTTCCATTACTTTCTACATGTCCCCAGCTTGGCCAATGCCAGACAGGCATCAGATTTGCTGGTACATTGTATTTGTGCTGTTTTATGGGGGGATGATGATGAACGGACACAGGCTGCTGAACATTCCCCATACAGTGACCACAGGACACACCAGCATAATTGAATTTTGCCATTAGAATAGGCACAGTGACCTGGGGACCCTAGAATGACTGGCTGTAATAGGATTACTGCAGAAAACGCCTTGCATACATTATCTGATGTACACTAACGAACAGGAAGGAGCGTGGTCAAGCCATTTCCTCACATGCAGTCACTTACTCTTATCTTGTTAATTCATAATAAGATTTAAGCTATTTATGAGTTAACTGTGGGGCTGACATAAGGCAGATCATGCAGCTAACTGCGTGTGTGTGACGTGGATAGACATAAACCGAATGGAATACAGCATGATATCATTATTGTTGCACACAAACGATGGTCTCATTCACAGTGGTGCGGTGCTTTGTAACATGGCTTACTGCATTGCAATGTACCACCTACGCAACGTTCACAGTGCAGTGGGTGCATGACCGCTAATCGCGTGCATTAACAGTTACTGTGAAGCATACTTTTGATTAACTGTATCCTTCACTGTATGCTCTGCAACGCGGCCGTAATGTGTGGTACGACCTTTTCGTATTGCTGCGTTGTAGTCCTGTTATTCAGGGAACACAACGCAACATCCCACTGTGAACATGGCCTTTAGGGCCTGTTCAGACTATCTGCGTATGAAGAATGCGTTTAAAATCAAAGAAACGCAAGGTGAAAAACGCATGCGTTTTTCTTGCGTTCTAATGCGTATTCTATTGCGTTTTGCACACACACGTGACCCAGGGAAAAAAAAAATTATGGGAACCGCAGAGGAAAACGGACGCTAAAAACGCAATAGTACGCGTTTTTGATACGCGTCCATAGACTTTCATTGCGTCCGTTTCTATGCGTATCGCACAGAACTGCGTGCAGCAATGCGGATGAGAAACGTATGCGTCTCATACGCATACATGTGAACTAGCCCATTCAAAAGCATTAGGAGCCGTTCCTATGTGTTTTTGGTACCCAGACACGTTCCCTGAAAACGTCCAGGAACGCGCATAGTCTGAACAGGCCCTAAGGCTATGTTCATGTTAGTGTTTAAGCTATGCATTTTTTAAAATCTTTGGGTAACATGGGTCGGCGCTACACTGGGGCATGCTGGGACACTGCCCCCCCCCCCCCCCCCCAACTCGAGGAAACTTTTCTTCTATAATAACACCAACATTTGAACAATCTGCTCTGTTCAAAATCCTCTAAATTCTGTTTGTGATATTTATATTTGGTTTCTATCATTGCTGAACTAGTTAGCCTTAATGTTATCACCTAAGTAAGTCAGGTACCTAAAGGCATGTACACACACCGGATTCCTGCAAACAATGGGTCGTCAGACCCGCCCGCGGGGCAGCCGCTCTGCCGACAGTTTGCCTGTGTGTACAGTCTGTCGGCAGGCTGATAAGGCTGGTTTTGACAGATCCGCTCGGGGGATCTGTCAAAAGCTGGAGCTACCACTGTTGGGTAGCAAGACACATGCTCAGGGATACAATCCTTTTAATGAGACAGTTCACAATAAAGGGTAGCGTTTGTCTGCCAAAGTTTTGTGTGAATATTAGGCTGGTATTTACAGTGAAAAAAAGCAACCCCCCCAACAAACTGGTCTTAAGGTGCGTACACACGCCGGACTGGAGGCAACGACGGGTCCGTCGTTACCTCCCGCTGGGTGGGCGTGCCAACGACAGTCCGGCGTGTGTACGCACTGTCGGCGGACTGATACGGCTGCTTCTGAGCGATCCGCCGGGCGGATCGCTCAGAAGCAGCCGTATCAGTCCGCCGACAGTGCGTAAACATGCCGGACTGTCGTTGGCATGCCCACCCAGCGGGAGGTAATGACGGACCCGTCGTTGCCTCCAGTCCGGCGTGTGTACGCACCTTTAAGCTAACTAGTGGAGTAGCTAAGGTGCTATGGGCCCCAGTACAAGTTTTGCATTGAGCCCCCCAAGCACTCTATACATAACAACTGATATGACGCACCAAAACCTGCCAAGGACTTCCACAGTGTCAGAGGTGCAAATGTTTGTTAATTACAGCTATTCAAGTCATCTATAGAAGTGATTATTACCACCATGGGACCAAAAGAGAGCTTATACTGCAGTTGAGAGGGCCCCTTTGGTCCCATCTGGTCCAAGGGCCCCGATACAGTCGCAACCTCTGCACCCCCTTTTGCTACACCACTGGTGCTGAGCATACACAAAGAAATCAAAAGTTGCAATCAATCTCCAGTCTCACAACCTTTATATACAATATATTGTTAAAAGTATTTGAATGTCCACCTTTACACACACATGAAATTTAATGACATCCCATTCTTAAAGTGGATCCGAGATGAACTTTTACACATTGCATAATTGGGTTCCTTTCCTATTGTTTATAGGGCATTCCTCAAGCCTAATACTTTTTTGTTTTTGTTTTAATACTGTAATTCCCTATAAACTAAACAAGCCACGCCCACAGGTTTTCAGAGAGCCAAGGCGCTTTCAGACAGTAGCAAGGGCTCATGGGAGCTCAGTCTGGGCAGGAGGAGGGGGAGGTATTACTAGCCAGAGATTTCAGAGGCAGAGGGGAGGAGGAGGGGGGATTAGGTTTTTTTGCTCAAGATGCAGATAAGCCTGCCTCTGTGTAATGTTTACAAACAACATGGCTGCTGTCACTGTATCACAGGAATAATCAATCATATTCTATTAAAGCTGTTTGCAGCTAGATTTGTTGTGTAAATTATCTAAACTTTAGATAAGATATATAGACAAGTTACTTCTTATAGTTAGTTTTTCATCTCAAATCCGCTTTAATCCATAGGCTTTAATAGGGAGCTTACTCTTTCTTTGCAACTATAACAGCTTCAACTCCTCTGGAAAAGCTTTCCACAAGGTATAGGTGTGTGTTTATGGGAATTTTCTAACCATTCATTTATTAGAGCAATTGAGAGGTCAGCACTGATGTTGGATGGGAAGGTCTGACTTATAGTCTCTGCTCTAATTCATCTCAAAGGTGTTCTGTTGAGTTGAAGTCAGGGCTCTGTGCAGGCCCGTCCCCCACACCAAACTCACTCTCCCAAGTCTTTACGGACCTTGCTTTGTGCATCATTGCAGTCATGGAGCAGAAAGGGACCATCCCCAAACTGCTCATACAAATTTAGGAGGATAAAATTGTCCAAAATATTTTGGTATTCTAAAACATTCAGAGTTCCTTTCACTGGCACTAAGTGCAAACTCCAACCTTTACAAATCAACCGCACAACATAACTCTCCCCTTCCTAGTGACCTGACACCGTGCAGGACTCCTGCGGCTGTGCAGGCAACACAAATGCGTCTATGTAATATTTATATTACGCGACATGGAGCCGGCAGTGATCAAAGAGTCAGTCTTAAGGTGGCCACACACCATACAATTTTTTAAATATCTGTTCAATTTAAGAATTGCAATCAATTTTTCTGACTGATTGTAACATTTCAAAAATATGACCAATGTACCACACACCTATGTTCAATTTTTCCCCCAATTATGATAAAAATGATTGGAAACTATAACAAAATTGCTAGGGTGTGTATATTAATAAATTGACAATCCAACACACACCATACAATCTTTAGAAAGATTGAAGAAAAATATCTGGCAGTCCGGATCGATTAAAATCGAAGAAAACGGGAAATCCGATCGGATTTTTCAGTCGAATGAAAAAAAAAGCTTTCGATTTTTTCGGGAGATACGATCGTTTTTATCGAATTACTGTAAAATCGGATAATTTTATTGTATCGTGTGTGTGGCCACCTTTAGTCACACACTTTGATCTAAAGGAGCTGTCGCCATGACAAACTAGATCTGGCAGCCATTATGCTCCTTGTTGCACTATGTCCGACATTGTAGCTGAAGGGGAACAATCCAATGTCAGACCAAGTCAGACATTGAATTGGAAAGGGTTAATATGGTTACACCTTCTGACCAGGAGATGTAATCACATTAATAAACCGTATCTCCTGATATGCATCGCTATGAGTACTTTGAGCTGCGGCACAGAGGCAGAGAAGATGGAGGCCCACATACAGACGATGGGCTACGGAGCAGCCCCTCATAGTTAAGTGAATTCTCGTTGCCCCCCCAAAAGCCCACACCATTTATGAACCTCCCTTTGGGGGAGGTTCATTTGATAGGTTTGTTGAACTTAGGAGCACCCAGGTGCTAAGTCAGTTTACTTTAAAGAAAACCTGAACTGAAAACTAAAAGTCAAAATAAGCATACACAAGTCATACTTACCTTCAATGTAGTCTACTCCTCAGTGTCTTTCTCCTGTCCCGCGTCCTATTTGTTCACTGGGATCAAGGGAATTTTCCGTCCTCCATTTTGAAAATGGCCATTACCCATAACAGCTTTCTGGTCAGCACACAGTTAAACTGTAACAGCGCCCACTTGAGCCATAGGGAAACATGGACATTACCTGGTACATCAGTTTTCCTCTCAGCTATAACGGACAGCAACTGATATTTTACTGACAGCAACTGATATATTTCAGATCTGACAAAATATTGTCAGAACTGGAAGGGATTATTATCAGAAGAAAACGGTGAGCCTCTGGGAGGAACTGATGGCAAGATAACTATGTAATGTTCATTTGAAGTTACCTCATGTGTTTATTTTAAATATTTTTACTCAGTACAGGTTCTCTTTAAGTCTGTGTCAGGGACAATGAGCTACAACCATGGTAGGGATTAGATTGCGAGCTCCACTGAGGGACAGTTAATGATATGACCATGTACTCCATAAAGTGCTTCTGAGGATCTCAGTGCTATATACCGTAAGTATATAAGAACAATAATCGGTATGGCTGGCTTTTACCTCACATTGAACAATCTTCAGCAGTTACTAAGAAAATGTGAAAAAACACTCATTAAAAGGCCAAGAAAATGTTGCCCATGTTTTCATGGAATGTGACATAAATGCCAGTCTGAACTCAGCCTAAATGTAATGAAAACTTATGGGGAGCTCATTACTGTAACTGCCAAATATGTGCACATAGTTTATATTTCAACCATTTGTGACCCACGGTAGACTCTAGAGAACTTGGCTAACTAAGAGGATCTGGTTTACATACATAGATAGATGCAAATAAGACTGGCACAGCTGCCCAGACCAATCATGTTTCAGCTGTTGAACAATGAAACAAGGATCTTCACTGGTTGCTCTGGACACCCCTGAACATTTGATCGTTTTCATTGATGTGATAACTGTGATCTAAGTGATTGCTATTGGGCATTAATTAAATTAAAGATGAGTGTTGGAAGAAGTACCGTGCGGCCCCTCCTAATAGAACATATTCCCTGATCTCTTGCACAGTCCCCCTCTGTAACTTTATAGCACCCATAAACCGATGAGTAATTCCAGTCGATTACTGGAAACGGTTTGCAGCCCCCTAGCCTGATCATAAAGCCACTTCCTCCCATCCTGCTAACTCCAGTATAATGAGGTCCAGCTTTCATTGGCAGTGGCTGATGGGACATGCTGGCACTTTTATTTCTCCACCAGTTCCCGGGCTACAGTAGTCCTGTCCTTGGATCTAGATTATGCTGGGCCAATGACACATTCTTCCAGCATTGTGGGCCTGTGGCTCCTCAGATGCAAGGGAACTACAAATCCCAGCATACTCTGCTAGCCAGAGCAAGAAAAACTGGAACAAACGGATGCAAAAGCAGAGTGGGTGCTCTTTAAAGTTACCCCCAGGCGGCAAAAAGTCTAGAACCGGCCCTGGCCCCAGTAATTAGTCTGGTACCAGGTTTCCTTTAAGCCATTTAATACTGTCCTATTTGAATTAAAAGTAGAGATCTTGCAGAGGAAGGATAAATATGATTTTAGACACATCCTAAAGTTGTTGTTTTTTTATTTTAACCCAACGGTTTCTCATTGTTTTAGCTCTAGTTATGTCATAATAACACACAGTCACAATGATACTGTTCAGGCTGAGCTTCCTCATGTGGTTTTTCTCTTGAAAGATGAAGTTTGGGAACAATTATTTCATTCATAGTGACAGAGGATGTTTTGCTCATAAAAATAATGTGATGTGTTAGTGCTGCCATACAGTATACCCCACTGATTCATGTGAGGGGTGATTTCAGCGACAGGTTCTCTTTAATAACTTAGAAAACAAAAGGGTATTTGCAGTTTATCAGTGACTATACATACAATGGCTATTTTCAGATATCTTATTGAGCTTTCTTTTTTCAGATATCTTATTGAGCTTTCTAAGCTTTTAACCCAGCGTCTCCCCCCTCCTTCTCCCCCCTCCTTCTCTTACATTCTCCAAAATATAAAATACATTAAAATCCAGCAGTGGAAGGGAAAGCCTCTGATAGTGTTATGGGAACATGGGAATGCTGAGACAGCACCACTGAAGTCTCTGAGAAACAGAAGATGCTGTTAGGTGGTTAAAAGCATTCCTCTAGTTTCCAGACATAGTCCTACATAATATCTTTATACACTGCATGTATACTAACACTGACTGCTCTGGAGGTGCTACTGTAATTCACAACAATACTGATCAGTCTTGTGAAAACAACAGCGGAATGGATGACTGCAGAAAAACTAGAGACACTGTTAGGGTGAGAAGAGATACATAGCTCCCAACTGGCATACATGTAAAAAAAAGGCACCTGGAAAAAAGGGGCGCAGGGGTTTGTTGCTAGTAGTACAATTGTCTATATTCTAATACTGAATTCCATTACTGATATTTTACTATAGCTAAACCATTACCCTACTCTAATACAGAACCCTCCCTCTACTGATGCCTAACCCTAAGACCCCTACTGGTAGTTCCTAATCCTAAGATCCCTCCCGGTGGTGCCTAGCCCTATACCCCCCCCCCCCCCCCTACCCCCCTAAAGCTTTCCTCCCGCTCCTCTACTACAAAGCTGCTATATTCAGCAATCAAGGTAAATTTCGCAGCCTGGAGGTGCCCAATTAGCGGTAGTGAATTGAAATAATTCCAGGAGCTGGGGCTTGCAGTAATGCAAATAGCGGCATTACATTGCGGAACTGCAGCATTGAATTGCAGAAAGGCAATGCCGCTATTTGTATTTCCGCAAACCCCAGCAGTTATATTTCAAATCACTACCGCTAATCGGGCGCCTCCAGGTGTTGAAATTTACCTTGATTGCCAATATAAAAGCCGTGATTTGTGACAAATCGAAAAAGAAGGCACTTATCGGCGCCAGATAGTGGCTGCTGCTGTGTGCCCAAATTTCCTTTCCTTGCTGCTACTTGCGGTTCTTAGAATTAGTGCCATTTTTTATGCTTCGACCAACTGTCCCTTTTTTGGAGGGACAGTCTCTCTTTGGGAACCAAATCCCTCTGTCCCTCTTTCATTCTCATTTGTCCCTCCTTCAGGACTGATGTACAGATCTGTGTAATTTTTTTCTACTGAAAAAATGTTTATTTTTATTCTCATTCTTTAAATTGAAATATTTCTTACTTTCAAATGTTATTATGAAATACAACTAATTTTGATAGAAAGGACCAGTGTGGTTTGAATGATAAAACTACATCTTTTGCTAATTAATTCTTTGTGGTATGCGTGACTAGGGGCGTGGTAGAGTGTGATTAGGTGTGTCACGGGTGTATCTTAAAGTCTCCCTCTTTCTCAATTCAAAAAGTTGGGCGGTATGAATTTTGAACACAGAGAGGAGAGTACTAAGAAGTCAGTTATACCAAACTGTACACTGTTACCCAATTATGAAAAAAATGATTGAAAACTCTGAAAAACTTGCATGGGTCTATTCATCAAAAAACTGACAATCTACCCTACACCATTACATTTTCTGAAAAATTTATCATAAAAATCCACCACTCCCGATCGACTTCTATAAAAAAAAACACAAAAAGAACCCCAGGAAATTCAGTTTTCTCACTCAAATAGAAAAAAACCTTTAGATTGTTCTGTACAATTTTATCGAATTGGTGTAAAATTGGATCTTTTTTTGGTATGGTGTGTGACCACCTAAAGAATTAAACAACTTTTCATCTATCTTTAACATTCATCTAACATTTATGTACAGTTTAAACTTGAAGTGGCAGGAATATGGAGGCCACTACCTGTATTTAAAAAAAAAACAACAAAAAAAACCCAACTGCCAGCTGAACTTTTGGCTTCAGTAAAGTATGAGTCACACCTGCAACAAGCATGCCGCTGGAGGAACTTGTTCTGTCAGTGATGAGGAGGACCTGGCTCTGTGCGCTGGAAAACTGAGCCAGTACAATAGCACTGAAGTCATGCATAATAGTTATGATGCAATGCTGGTCTTTTCTCCTGGTATCTGTTTTGTCTTTCCCCGCTGTTCCATTCTTTCTTTTTATAAGAGCCCCTGCTCTGCATACCTGAGAGTCAGAAACTATAAGCAGCAAAGGATTAGAGGGAAGGGTTAGCAAGAAATATTTATAAATGGAAGCTGGCAATGGTGGCATCCAAATTCCTCTAATTCTGGGCTTGCACCAAATGAAGCAAGGACTGCAGCCATAACGCTATGCAGTGCATTGAAAAAGTTATCAGACATATTCACTTTTGTGCATATTAAATTCTCTAACTAAGCTCTTTTAAAGCAATTCTGTGAGGTTTGCTACATCCATTTTTGCATACTTACCTCTGGATCCTGGAGAGGCTGCCCCCGTCCTCGTCAGCCAAGCTGATCCCTGTAGCGCAGCCACACTGCGACTGTGCAGTACCAAATACCCGCTCAGGCTCTGGAGGGAAAAGCCGAGCCTGATCAGGACCGTGCCATTGCACATGTGCAAGCTGTCCATAAGTGAATTGTTGAGGGTCTCAGTACTTTAATGGGCCAGTGGAGAAGGACGGGGAAGCCTCTCCATGATCCAGAGTCTTCCCCTTCCCAAGGTGAATACTCCATAGAAGCACTTTTTTCCCTCCTGGTACACTTCAGGCTAGTTTCACACTCGTGCTGTGCGATTTTCCTGCAGCAGGGGAGTCAACCATGGTCAAGGGAAAGCTAGACATAGTACAGTACAGAGATCAGCTAATGAAACCTTGCACTGGAGCACAATAGCTCTCATCCTGACCTGAAGGCTCACCATTCAACAAATGGTTCACAGATAACACAGAACCGATGCAGGAACAGCTCTGTGAATGAGTGGCCAAGCAAAAGGCCTTGACTCCAAATCTTGACCTCTGAAAAGACTTAAATTAGATGTCCACTGACTGTCTCTATCCAACCTGATAGAACTTGAGAGGCCCTCCAGGGAAGAATGGCAGAAAATTCCCAAGTCTAGGTTTACAAATCTACTGTATGTCATGTCATACCCAAACAGACTTTAGACTGTATTTGTTGCTAAAAGTGCTTCAACGAAGTACTAATAGTTCTAATAGTAATGAGCCTGGATACTTGTGTTAATGTGATATTTCTTTGTTTTTATCTGCTTCGGTTTTTATTTGATTGGGGCAAAATTAATATAACATGATTTTACACCTTCAACGGAACAATCAGTAAGCACCAGCCCTTTCCAAAATGTAGTCATAGTTCTGGTTGAACTTGAAGGACAGACAAAGCCGGGACAAGGTCCTCCAGCACTCAAGACTGAGACACCAAAGTGTGCCCCTCCATCCCTCCCACCCCAGCCGTCCCACACTGATTGCTATTAGCCTAAGAGGCACCCCAGGGCCCCCAACCCCCCTTCCTCCCCAACTCCCCCTATAACACCTTAATCTCTTGTTATCTGGCTTGCAGTCACTGCCATGTATCCCCTTCTTATTTCTCCCTGCTTCATACACAATAGCAGAATGATAGCTGAGTGAGTTGTGCGTCCCCTATTACACTGCGCTCTGAGGCTGGAGGCTCGCTCGCCTCTGCCCGGCCCTGAGGACAGATGTCTTTTTTTCAACCAAACTATGTAACAGAGTAACACCTACCTATACCAGTGCTTGCGACGGGACAAGTACTGAGTGGCACTCCTGGGATTGAGATGTAAGTACAGCATGATATCATTAAGCCACACCCCCAGGCTTCAGACCTATGAACAACTGGCTGGATGTGTTTAGATCCAGCACCTGGAAAGGATATATTGGTGAAGCTCCTCCCACTGAGCTCCCAGAAATGCTGCTCGAGTCAGCTTCAGTGCTGTAGGGTTTTCATACACATTGTCCTCTGGTCCCCTGCCCAGGACCCTCCAGCTGATCGGGACCATGCTCCTCTTCTGGCACCAGTACGGTCCTGCAGCAACCAGCACAGTAGCACAGAGCCGCTAATGCATGAGTGGCTCAGGCTTACTGAGAAGGCGTGGCCATACTCGCGCAGGTGCACTATGGCTGCACTCGTGCTTAAATAGGAGCGTGTCCCAGATCAGATTACTGTTAAACCCTTGTCGGTAATCTTTTGAGGGACCACAAGCAGCAAGTCTCATTAGGATCCAGAGGCTTCCCTCTTCTAGGTAAGTATGTGATTTTGTACCTGAGCTTAGTCTAGCATGAAGCTGCAACATACATAAAAGTGAAGGGGAGTAAATGTCTTATGAATTCACTGTACATGACTTCTATTCTCTGCAGAGGCCTCCATACATTGTACTGCAGCGTGGCTGAGAGATTCAGATTAGATTACAGCTATAAGCACAGTGGGGTGGTGACCTGCAGACACAGGACCCGCCACAGAAGAGAGCCAGGAACTATTAAAAGCAGGATGTTCACACATCTGGACAAAGAAAGACCCCCTTCCTTCGGGATATAGGGACATGTGACCCTGAGTCACTGCTATGATTTCATACATACAGCATAGAAGAATTGGATTACATAGACCCTGTGTGACAAAAGCAGAACAAATCCATAACATGCGATATAAGATCTGAGCAAAGATCTAAGCGCCTAGCATACAAGCCTGGTTCCCTCTACAGCCTCCTGTTATGAAGAATTGTACCTGGAAACCGGCCAGCTGCGCCATTACCAGTACCTGACTTCTCTCTATATAAGGGGCTTTCTGCTAGCAACTCCTATGAAAAGGTCACTCCAAACATAAGCTGACATTTTATTTTCGCTGGTGGATGTTGGAGAGAGTTTAACCTCTTAAAGTGAACCTGAGGTGAAAATAAACCAATGAGATGAACAATTGTATTTATCCTTCTCCTACTCCTAAAAAATGACCTTTTTATAGATATCCCATGTTATATTTAAACACTTACAAAGTAGATTGAATGTTTTGTTGTCTCTGCTCTGTGGCAGCCTTGTAAGTGTTCCTAAATGAAAATACATGAACTATTGATCTTTTTTTATCTCCCCCTGCTCTCAGAAGTTGTATTCTGCCATATTCTGCCAGGAAAACTTTTATGGCTGTAATTTCCTTATCGGTGATGTTTACTATATTCTCAACAAGGTACCGACAAGACAGAAGCTGTCACTTCCATGCCTAACAATTAACTTTCAGGCAACAAGATAAAACAAGTAAAACAGCCTGCTTGCACTGTACATACACGTTTATCTCATCATGTCACATGTTACCTCAAGTACACTTTAAAGGACTTACGAGGCCAAATTATTTTAAAAAAAAGTTTAAAAAGTGAAGTACCTGCATCTCTTTAAAAGACACGGAGGACGCCATCCGCGCCCTCTGTGTCATTCCGCCGGGTCCCCGTCGCTCAATAGGCCCCCCGGCCTGTCACGACCGCAGGGCCCGGGCCGGGCTCTCCTGCCTCTGCCAATATGGCCGCCGGAGGCGGCTGCGCAGTCCGCACCTGCCGCGTGTGCGGCTACGCAGCTCTAGGGCCAACCCCCTGATCCGCGTGGATTGGGGGGTTGGCCCTAGAGCTGCGCAGCCACACACGCGGAAGGTGCGGACTGCGCAGCCGCCTCCGGCGGCCATATTGGCAGAGGCAGGAGAGCCCAACCCGGGCCCTGCAGTCGTGACAGGCTGGGGGGTCTATTGAGCGGCGGGGACCCGGCGGAATGACACAGAGGGCGCGGATGGCGTCCTCCGTGTCTTTTAAAGAGATGCAGGTACTTCACTTTTTTAACTTTTTTTTTTTAATAATTTGGCCTCGTAAGTCCTTTAAGGATGGATCCAATGCCAGCCTGATTGCAACATCGTCTGTGATGATGAATCCATGCAGAACCTCCCTATGTGGTGATATGGAATGCCACTAGTCGCTGGACACACACTTGTCTTGGAAGAAACCATTGTTCCTGACTGCCCCCGCATCGCTCCCTTGTAGTGGTCCACTTGGTTAGATTAATGTCCCTTTATGACTTGTGTTCCAGAAAGTGCTGCCATTTGTTCTTCTACCCCTCCCTTCTCCATAGAGCACTACATACTGCTTGGCCAGGAGCCGAACAGCATGTATTTACAGATCAGATAGATCAAGTGTGTGCAAGCATGCTCAGCTTGCAGCTTTCAGCATGCTGCAAATTGTATTTGTGAAATGTTTTGCTTTCTTCCACAAAATCTTATTTCTGCAACAACGGTGCATAGATGTACCTACCAGCAAAGTTGATGAGAACACTGTAGCGAATCCCATCTAGGAAGGCTTGGTTTCCACTTGCGACAGTCCGTTCGGCTCAGAGCACAGTGGACCAGTTCAGTGTCTGCTCCATTGTCTCGTGGCTGATTCAGGAAAATGCCACAGGTCAGAATTTTGTGTTCCGCAACGCAACGCATCAAACGGATCTGTTTTTAAATGCAAGTGGAAGCAGATCCGTAGGTCTGCATTGGATCGGTTTGCTCAGTTTTGCTGCACTGCAGAAAAAGGTACGTTTTGCTCGCAAGTAGGAACCAGCCCTTAAAGTGTACCAGAGCTGTCAGTATACTAAGATTCAATACTTACCGTACCCGGGGCTTCCTGCAGCTCTATAAGCACGTACGAGTCCCACGCCATCCTCCCGCAGGCTGCTGTTCAGCCGCGTCCAGCCCCGGTAACTGGCTCAGAGGCATCAGTCGTGGTCTTCAGAAGACCACGAGGGGTGCGACAACCAACTCCTTTTAGATGTCCTTTGGCAATACGGTGGCATAGTGGTAAGTGCTGTTGCCATACAGCACTAGGGTCTCTGGTTCAAATCTGGGCCAGGTCACTACCTGCATGGAGCTTGTATGTTCTCCACATGTCTGCGTGGGTTTTCTCCAGGCCTCTCTGTTTTTCACCCACATCCCAATAACATACAGGTAACTTTTGTTTCCTTCCATAATTGGCCTTCAACTATGACAGGGACATAAGATGCACGGTAAGGACTAGATTATGAGCTCCTCTGAGGTACCGGCAGGGACACAACTATATAGTCTGTAAAAGCGCTGCAGAAGATGTTAGCGCTACATAAATGAACAGTAATAAATAATATTGCTGCAGGCAGCTAGGCAACGTATTTCGCCAGAGTTGTTCACCTAGATGCCTGGGTGTTTTTGGCACAGCATTGGGAACTCTATTAATTTGAATGTAGCTGAAAATAACAGGCATTGGGATCAGGCCAGGACATACTGCTACGCTACTTGCAGGAAGAGCAAACTTTCAGTTTGTATTCCTCCGACAATGGGAGGGCCCAACCTTGAGCTCTTCTTTAGACATTTACAAAAATAATCAGAATTTATTCCAATTATATCTTCAGTAAAATCATTAAATGTACAGTTAGGTGCACAACATTTTGGACAGAGACAACTTTTTTCTTATTTCGGTTTTGCACATGACCACAATGAATTTTAAATGATACAACTCTGATGCAGTTAAGTGCAAACTTTCAGCTTTAATTCAGTAGGGTGAACTAAACGATTGCATAAAAGTATGAGGCAACTAAAGCATTTTTAAGACATTTCCTACATTTCAGGGACTCAAAGGTAATTTGACAAACTAAATAACTGGATATAATATGTTCATTTCTAATACCTGGTTGAAAACTCTTTGCTAGCAGTGACAGTGTGAAGTCTTGAAGTCATGGACATCATCAGATGTTGGGTTTCCTACTTTTTAATGCTCTGTCATGACTTTACTGCAGTGGCTTTCAGTTGCTGTTTGCTTGTGGACCTTTCTATCCAAAGTTTAGTCTTCAACAAATGAAATGCATGCTCATTTAGGTTAATGGGAACCTAAAGCGAGGCTTCCATATTGATTTCCTTTTAAGCAATACCAGTTGCCTGGCAGCCCTGCTGATCTCTTTGGCTGCAATAGTGTCTAAATCACACACCTGAAACAAGCATGCAGCTAATCCAGTCAGACTTCAGTCAGAGCACCCGGATCTGCATGCTTGTTCTGGGTCTATGACTAAAAGTATCAGAGGCAGAGCATCAGCAGGACAGCCAGACAATATGCATCTCTCTTGGTTTAGGTTCCCTTTAAGATCAGGTGACTGACTTGGCCGTTCAAGAACTTTCCACTTCTTTGCTTTACTCATTAGCAGCTTCAATAGAGTTATCTCGTCTGAGATAAGTGCACTGCTTTTGACCTCAGTCGGCAGAACGTGTTGTGCTGTAAATTCATGGAATGCTTTGATCTCTCTCTTCTAGCAGACAATATAGAAACTGAAAGTAAAAGTCCTCTGTTATTGTCTTACACTGCCCCCTAGTAACAAGTGGCCATAACAACACATAACAGCAGTACTAATTAGAAGCAGGGAAATGTAACAAATAAGAAGTTAAAAAAACATTGTGCTAAAATAAATTGGCCTGGAGCACTTGCAAGTCTCTAAATAAATGAATAGCTAAATGGCTAATAAACTCCTAGGTTGCTTTGGCTGTATGTTTTGGGTCACTGTCCATCCATATCATGAAACGCATTTATCTGCATATCAGCAGACAGTAGTTTTCTGAACACATCAGAATTCATTCGGCTGCTTCTGTCCTGTGTCACATCATCAATAAACGCTAGTGTCCCAGTGCCACTGGCATCCATGCACGCCCAGACCATCACACTGCCTCCACTGTGTTTTAAAGATGATGTGGTATGCTTTGGATATTGAGCTGCTCCACGCCTTCTCCGTACTTTTTTCTTGCTATCATTCTGGTAGAGGTTAATCTAAGTTTCATCTGTCCACAGAATGTTTTACCAGAACAGTGCTGGGTTTTTAGATGTTCTTTAGCAAAGTCCAATCTATCTTTTCTATTCTTGAGGCTTATGAGTGTCTTGCACCTTGCAGTGCACTCTCTGTATTTACTTTCATGCAGTCTTGTCTTTATGGTAAAGTTGGATATCGATACATCTACTCTCTGGAGATTGTTGTTCACTTGGCTGGCTGTTATGAAGTTGTTTCTCTTCACCATGGAAATGATTCTGCTATCATCCACCACTGTTGTCTTCCATGGACATCTACTGTAGGTATTTTTATGTTGCTGAGTTCACCCGTACTTGCTTTCTTTCTACGGTTGTACCAAATTGTAGGTTTTGCCACTCGTAATATTGTAGCAATTCCTCGGATTAGTTTTTTCAGTTTTCGCAGCTTAAAGTGTACCTGAGACGCCAATAAAGAATTATTTGATACTGACTCTGGGGTTCCTCCATCCTCATAAGCACTGCTGAGTCCCCCCCCCCCCCCATTCTCCTGCTATCGGCCCCGGTAATCTTGCTCAGTCATGTCAGTCCGGGTCTTCTGAGCATGCGCGAAGAACGGAGGCACTCGAGAGGATGGCAAAGGACTCAGCGGTGGTTATGGGGCTGGAGGAACCCCAGGATCAGTATCAAATATTTCTTTATTGGCGTCTCAGGTTTACTTTAAAGGGACACTTAAGGACACCTAAAAAGGTTTGCTCACCTGGGGCTTCTACCAGCCCCCTTCAGCTGTCCGGTGCCCACGCAGACTCGCTCCGATGCTCCTGGCCCCGCCGGCAGCCACTTCCGGTTTCTGCGACAGGCGCTGACAGGCCTGGGAACGCGAGTAATTCTTCGCGTTCCTGGCCGCAATAGCGCCCTCTAAACTGCTATCGCGGCCAGGAACGCAAAGAATCACCCGCGTTCTCAGGCCTGTCAGCGCCTGTCGCCGTGTGTGAATTGCATCTTGGTACGGGAGAGTAATACAGTGAACAAATTAGTCTTTACTGCACTTCATGATGCTGTCAGTCTACTTTTACTGAGAGAAGCGTGCCTATGGCAAGATTTCCCTAGTTAAAATGACAGACGAACGATTGTTCTAACTGACATTGTGTAACTATCTTTTAAAGAATAAAAGTGGCCACACACTATACTTTTTTTTTTTTAATTCAATTTGAGCATTCCGATCCAATTTTTGGATTGATCGGAAGTTTCGATCAGAATCTTCGAAGTACACCACACATTTTTGAGATTGCTGCAATTTCAGGTTGAAAGATCGTAAACTCCCCAAAAAATTGGTTGGCTATAAAAATCAAGAGAAAAAAGTGAATAAAGTTTGGTGCGTACTGAATAGTTACATAACATGTTTTTGTGGTTGAATACAATTTCACCAACAAATAAAACTTTCGATATTTCAGGACAACTGATCGTATTTATCAAATTGGTGTGAAATTGGATCTTTTAATTGTATGGTGTGTGGCCATCTTAAGTGGTAAAAAGACGGCCAATGTACGACGATGCTCGTGCATTTTAAAAGACCATTATGACAGATCAAAATGGATAAAACTCATTCAACGTCCCCTGTGTGTGCAGATTTTTACACAGTGTTTTCTGTGGCTGTTGTCCACATCTCATCGCTAGATCTTTAGTGTAAAGATATTGGAAACTTTGTACATCAGCAGTTTCCAACGATTTGGTCTGGCAGTGGGTACTTATAAAGACTTTGCTTTGCATACATGGAAAACAAAAGTTTGCTTTCTTAAAACAGAAAGTATTTGCGATATTTCAGGTTGGAGTGAGCCCCGAGATGTCTCCCAGTGCATCACTGCTGAATATATGCAAATTAACCATTTCAGTCCTTACAAGCTAAACACACCTCCAGATCCGCTGGAATGCAATGATGCGTCAGCTGTTAATTGTACAGAGCTACAATAATCCAACATGCAGTAAGGGGGCTTTTAGGACCATTGTATCCCCTTACACCCCCCCCCCCCCCCCCCAATGAGTTCTGGTTCGCCATGAGCTTGCTGGTTAGTCTGTACCTTTGTATACATGTGAATGATGCGCTTCAGTCAAATCAGCTTGCTAGGTGTGGCCAAAGTTGTATTTGCTTAACTGCTATACAGAAAAGAGAGGTAATGAGTGCTGTTGGGGGTGTCTTCACCACATGGCTGTCTGCACCAAATGTCATATAAATTTGGCAAGCCTGACAGCTCACATTTTACCTCTGTAGTTAGCTATCTGCTTGACATGCAGGAAACCAATGGATTTCAACCAACATTTTATTCTGTTTCCCTTACCAAATCTAAGGAGTTTAAAGTGTACCTAAAGTGACATGTGGCATTATAGGATAAACATGTTCATATAGTATCAATCCTACTTTGAGCTTGCCTTTGTCTTTTTTTTTTTTTTTACAAGGGTTAACAAACCAGTACTTTATCTGTGAAGACAAACTGCAGCAGCTGTGCTCTCGAAAACTACCATAATTAGAGGCCACAAAATCTCTGTGTGGCTGAACAAACGCTCCTTATAGCAAGACAATGATGAAAAGTCCCAATAGGTCACCATTTCTCTGTGTGGGAGCTGAATATATAGTGGATGTGTCATTGTCTAATCTGGAAACTTCAATTCCAGATTTTCACTTCTAAAAATAAAAATGAGAATATGAGACTCTAGGAAAGTTCTATTTAGAATTAGATGGTAAGATCGCAAGGGTAGGGCTCTCTCACCCTTTTATGTCTTGGAATTTGTTATTATTATTAGCTTTTTGCCACCAGGCTTTTGCAAAGGACTAGAGGCCATGATCACACATGGAGGAAAAAAGCCATTTAGCCATTTATTAAGAAAAGTGTACTTTACAGTAAGAGTGATTACAATGTGGAATGTATTGCCACAGGAAGTGGCAATACTATATCTTCATTTAATGCTTTCCTTGCGTTGAAAGACATCCATGGCTATAATTCCTAGGCTATTCTGGTGGTGTTAATCCAGCGATTTTATATGATTGTGATCTAGGAATTTTTCTCCCTTTTGGGGCTAATTGGACCATGCCTTGTAAGGGTTTTTTTGCCTTCCTCTGGATCAACAGGGATATGTGAGGGAGCAGGCTGGTGTTGTATTTTTTTTCTGGTTGAACTCGATGGACGTATTTGTTTTTCCAACCCAAATAATAACTATGTGACTATATTGGGTCTTGCAATTTGTTATACATTTTATTCATCATGTTACATTTCTCACTGTTATTACCAATTCTGTATTTTGTACCAGTATCTATATTTGGTGCATACCACTGTCTGTACTATTATGTACCCCACTGATTCTTACTTTGCACAGCGCCACAGAATATGTTGGTGCTTTATAAACCAATAATAACAATAATTTAGGATTAGCTCTACAAAAAAAATTCTCATAAGTTTATTTTTTTTACTTCAAGTTTGCTTGAAGTGCACTGGCGATGGGATTACACACATTGGAATTTCTCTTGCAGCAATCCTGATCGGTTACCACCCGAACATGCACCCTTATCTGCGTAATACAAAATTTGTTCTTAGCAATGGGGAGAAAAAAATGATTTCTAACAAAGAACAAACTTTGCTCTACTTTGTTAATATTGCAGGGCTGGTGTTCATTTGCAGCAGAACTGGGTGCACATGGCTGCAGATTAGCAGAACTGAAGCTTGTTTCATGCAGGCAGCTCCCCCTCCCCCTGCTGAAATCCCTGTGACAGGATGTGGGTGTGCACTGGTGGAGGGAATGAAGTCATAGTTCTACCCCCCCACACCCTCCTCTTTCCTGCTTCCCAATCACAGAGGAGAACACACAGTCTGTATACATTCAACTTCAGAGCTGGAGAGAGGCAGAGTCGCCATCTGCACAGATTGCACCCAGACTGGTCAGAGTCAGACCCCCAGTTGTGTGAAGAATCTGGGCACAACGTGGCACTGCCCACCTTCCTCTAACGCAGCGGCTGCACTACAAGCGTAAAGATGGGTAAAGGCGACAAGGAGACCTCCTCTTTGGAAAGGACTTGGAACAGCACCACGAGCAGTGGCTACTGCAGCCAGGAGGAGTCCGATCCTGAGCTGGAACTCTTCTACACGGCTAAGACCTCAATTCTACCCCGGAGGAGTCCCACAAAGGCACAGGTCAGATACTACGCTGGATAAACATAAGGGGAAAGGGTCACAGCAGGTGTATTATCAAGACTTAATCGTTTCAGCTGTACCTTTTTAGGTGTGCATACACGTAGCAATCTGATCATCCAATAAACAAAACAGCTGATCGGTTGGTTTCATCGGGAACATTCAGATTGTTAGCTGGCATGTGTATTATTATGTATTTATATAGCATTAACATCTTATAGAATATAGGGCTGTGGAGTTGGGACAAAAATCATCAGACTCTAACTTCGTCTCCTCATTTTTTGAAACCACCGACTCCGACTCCAGGTAACCAAAAATCACTCCGACTCCTGGACTGACTCCACAGCCCTGAGTAGAGTACACAAGATAATTTATGTCAGTAATTGTTCTGCAAAGATGCCCACTGTGTAGTCCCTCCTAGAGCCATAGTCTAATGTCCCACTTAGTCAAAAGTCAATACCTTGGGGTAACCTGCTAATTTATTACTCAGTGTGCTTTGGCAATGTTGGGGGAAACCAGAGGAAGCATGCAGACTCCATGTAGAGTGTCCTGATGAGGTTCAAACTTAGTGCTGCAAGGCAAGAGCACACGCCAATACACCACCATGTTGCGCACTGTGACAGCTTAGTATATTTTCCATCAGCACCAACTGGGCTCCAATCAGCGCATCAATATTTCATTCGTTAGATGTTAGATCTGACTGTTCAGATCAATTGGATCCAAACAGTCTAGTCTCTAGGTGCATGACCACTATAAGAACGGCCGGCACCAAAAGTAAAAATATGACTGGAAGTGACCACAAACTCAATAACCCACTGTACATAGTGCACCAGGAAAAAGGACCAGCAAAAGAAATCAGCAATCATAATCAGAATGGGCATCTATTGTACTATGTAGTAAAACTTCACTTGCAGATGGTTCTTCTGCTAATTAGCATTGCACCACATCCTGTCTGTACGGAATCATTCCTTATTTCAGTATCCTTGCAGCTGACAAGGACTCACCGAAAACAATCGATTAAGCCAAAAAGTTAGGAGTCAGAGTGACTCCAATTATTCGCATGACTTTGACTCTAGAACTTCTGCCCTGATATCTCTGCTGCTAAAATACTGATCAGCTTACCCATATTTTACCTAAATACTAATACCCATCTCAAAATGCTTGGGAAAATATTCATTTTTGGGGGTTTCTCTAAAAAAAATAAAAATAATATATAATCTATATACACACTTTATATATGTATACACTGCAGATTTGGTGTTCAGGCAGCACGAACACTTCAGTATAAGAACCTCTCAGGAAATTTGAGTAAGTTTGCAGTTTTTAGATACTCACTTAATTTGCTAACTTGGCACAAAAATGGCAAAGACAGGAAACCAAGCTGCTGTTTCCTGTGATATGGCTAACAGTATATTATAAGCACCAGGGAACAATGCACAAGATCTAGTTTAGGTCACATCACTCTGCAATCCTCCTGACATCTTCTGTGTGACTGAAATCATTCCAGTCACTTTATCAATAATAACTTTAAAAGTAGAAAAAATAAATTACACTAGAGTTGTTTTACAGGCCACCCCTGAGTACTGCAGCCATTGGTTGCTGCCTAAACTGCCCATATCAAGCTGCATATAGAGTTCCAAGGAGACCTGGGTACTTTTACCAATGATGATGCCGGCGCCAGGCCTCGGTCGGACAACATCAGTGAAAACCAATAACAAGCAAAAGACAAACAGATACACTACATGTTACGGACCCACTTGGTCCTTCATCAGGTGTAGATATAAAGAATGACTAATGCTTCATACACACTTGAGATAAAAGTCTTTGGAAAAGGCAAGATCACAGACCAATTTTACCCCCTTCCATGTAGTATGAGAGCCATACTCTACACAGTCTATTCTATGGAGCTGCACTCCCCATCAGATAAAATCTTTGCAGGATGCTGCACACAAAGATGCCCGTACACACTCAAAAGATCATTATCTGCAAAAGATCTGCTCCTGCAAAAGATCCATTCCTGCAAAATGCATTCATAGTGTATGATATCTGCAGATCCTCATACACACCTTGTTTAACAGACAATCATCTGCAGATCGTCTGCAGATCAGATCCACCAGGATGGATTTTCAGATCTGCAGATGATTGCCAGATATGCAGATGAAGTCTGTTAAACAAGGTGTGTATGATGATCTGCAGATCTCATAGACTATGAATGCATTTTGCAGGAATGGATCTTTTACAGGAACAGATCTTTTGCAGATAATAATCTTTTAAGTGTGTACAGGCATCTGTGTGTGCAGCATCTTGCAAAGATTTTATCTGATGGGGAGTGCAGCTCAATAGAATAGACTTTGTAGCTATGCTCTCATACTACACGGAAGGGGATAAAATTGGTCTGTGATCTTTCATTTTCCAAAGACTTTTATCTCAAGTGTATATGAAGCATAAGAGTGTCCGTAACACGTAGTATATCTGTTCCACAATGCAAAGCATCTTTCTTGTTATTGGTAAAAGCTGCCCATATGACTGCAGGAACTGACAACTCCAGGTTATGCCCGCACAGTACTCCGCCATACTCGCCCCGTATGCCCGCACATGTGTTAGCTGTTCCAGACCGGCATTGTAGCATGTCGCTCTTGATGTCAGCGCATAATTACAGATGAAAAGACAGAACGTTTTTAGTGATCCTCTTAAATGTTTCATCGGGCGCACCCCTGAAGCCTCAGGGCTATTTTGCAATTTGCAATATGTCAGCCTTAGAACATTAGAATGCTGCAGGGCTGGATGGGTGTAACGTCTTCCATTATCAGGAGATGTGACTTCATCTTCCGTGACTAATTACTAAACATTTCTCACCAGGCCACTCTCCGAGGATTATAGATTCTATAAATATAGGTCTGGTTACAAAAGGCCTCTGGTCAGCTGACCACATCACAGACCAAAAAACAAACGTTTTATACAAATGTTTCGCACACTTCCATATGTGCACAAGTGAATGCATATGTCTAAATGCCCTCCTCGTCTCTGAAGCATCTGCTTTCCATGTTAATATTTAATAAAGGATCTGTTTACAAGCATATGACCAGCAGATGATAAAGCCCTTGTTAAGTCAGGTTTTTTTTTTTTCTTTTCTAAGTGGTTTATTACCATTGGTATAGAAATGGAATGTATGTAGGAGGTAATAGAACTGTTTCTCAACGCAATAACGTAAACTGCCACAGTATTGTAACAAAAGAAAACCCATAAAAGTCACCAAAGATGAAGGTGTGAATGCTAGAATGTGTTTCTGTACTGGTATGAGTAGACCAGTATTGGAGATAAGCAGTCACTTGAGCACTAACAGTTATCTTGAGACTTGGAAAGTTTTCTGTCACAGTGAAGGATTGGTGACATCAGCCCTATGCTGACATTTTGCAGAAACCCCTTTGTTGGGCCTGCTGGCATACAGTGAGTTATTGTAAGGTGAACAACACAAAGTACACAAAGATCTCTATACACAGGAGTGCTCAGGGTGTGTTCCTGCGTTTCCTTCCGAAGCCTTTTCCGGAGTCTGCGGTTCCCAGGACCGCTCCTCAAGGCCAGAAGAATAAACTTCATGAAACCCTACAGCTTAGCCAGATTTCATGCCAAGCTGGAAGGAGCCATGGGGCTTTCCAGCTAAAGTCACCCCCACAGCAGCTCCCTCCCCCCCTCCTTTTCCGTCTCACTCAGAACTGCTCAGCACAGACTGATGCAACTCCTTAGCAAGAAGAGGAAGAAGGGGGAGAGGTGGGGAGTGGGCTTTGCTGAGAGAAGTGAGTGAGAGGAAGTGGCCACCACAACATTTTGCAAGCAGAACATTGTGAAATGAACTGAAGATGTTTGCTGGATTGTTCCATCGAGGTGCCCTTACCACCTAAAATTCATCACCCCCTTTATTCTCCTGCAGCTATTTCCACTCTGCTACGCCTCATCTGCTCACATCAGGCAGGCTAAATAAGGCAATGCAGTAGCAATGTAGCAGGCAAACAATCTGTCAGATGTAGACGCCGGACATTTTGGTGGAACAATTTGAGCGTCAGAATTTTTGCCGCGGCGCTACACTGGCACGCTCAAAGGTCACTCCTAACTCCAACCACAAATCTACGCCATGCTAACTAGTAGGATAAATTCTGTATATGTATAAATAAAATGATTTTTTGACTTCGATTCAAAACTAGTCCTGGAATTCCTACAACTGACCATGATATGAAACATCGAGTTCCACCAGTAATTACCTGCACAGAGCAGGAGTCCCGGTTACTCATTTTCAATACATGCACTAACCCAGCAAATAGGCTCTATCAGTCCCAAATGACAGTCTCTATTAGGAACATTGTGGAATGGGTGTGTTGCATAAAAAAAAAAACACATGCCGAAATAATGATTTTCAGTAATCATTACAAGACCTGCACTGCATGTAATGCTTATTTCTCAACAATGCTGGAGTTTCACCTTAACATTTAATATACCAAACACTACTTTGGCCCACTCTAGACCAGAAAAAGTTATGTTAGAGGGTAAGCCCTAGATCACCAGGGAAGCTATATGGGCTAGGGAGGGGAAAAGCACTGCACATCAGGGAACTGTATTGGAGAGTGAAGGGGACCACTAGACACCAGGGAACTGTATAGATGAGGGAGGGAGGACCACTGAACATCAGGGAACTGTATAGGGGATAGAAGGGGGGTATGAGACACCAGGGAACTTTATAAGGGTGAGAGCTGGCCACTAGACAATGAAGTTGGCCTGCGACTTGGTCCCAGAGCTCAATTTCGGCCAACTTTGTATTTGAGTTCGACACCCCTGATTAACCTAAGCCAGACAAAATTTGTTCAAATAACATACAAGACTGAATATACAGGAATTCAGATAAACATTAGTCAAGTGCAGAATAGAATAGATTAGGCTATACAACTACTTCTTGTTTTACATCAACCCACGCAGGACATACTGATGCTTCCTCTCTATAAACAAAGAAGTGGTCAGTTGTGACAGATAACTGGCAAAGGTGACTCTGCACAGCAGTCTAATTCCTACAGAGGTTTTCCTGGCTTTTTCAAGCAGCCAGGAAACTGTCTGGGGAAGGTAACCTATAGCAAACTATGATATCATTGGAGTCGGCTCACATAAGTGCTGGTTGTCCGCATTTGGTTGGCGTTGTTTTTACACCTTACTAGAAAACAGCTGCATGTTGCTTTTCATGGGTGGCAGATGCCCAGAAAATGCTGATAAAATACATTGCTGTTTATCTGGTGTGCAGGAGGTATTGTAATCACAGGAAGTAATGCTACCTAGGCAAACGCCACAAAAACATTATGAAAATGCCACAAAAATATTCTAAGTTTACAGCTGGCATTTATTCAGCTGTGTGGCCAAACTCTGGGGAAGTACCTGTTTGACTAAGCCCTAAAAAATCCTGTAACCTCCCCTGCTCTGTACACCCTGTACATAGTGCTGAAATCAGCTCCTATGTAGGCAAAAAAAAAGAGTTAGAAATATATACAGTGGTGTGAAAAACTATTTGCCCCCTTCCTGATTTCTTATTCTTTTGCGTGTTTGTCACACTTAAATGTTTCTGCTCATCAAAAAGCGTTAACTATTAGTCAAAGATAACATAATTGAACACAAAATGCAGTTTTAAATGATGGTTTTTATTATTTAGTGAGAAAAAAAAACTCCAAATCTACATGGCCCTGTGTGAAAAAGTGATTGCCCCCCTGGTTAAAAAATAACTTAACTGTGGTTTATCACACCTGAGTTCAATTTCTGTAGTCACCCCCAGGCCTGATTACTGCCACATCTGTTTCAATCAAGCAATCACTTAAATAGGAGCTATTTGACACAGAGAAGTAGACCAAAAGCACCTCAAAATCTAGACATCATGCCAAGATCCAAAGAAATTCAGGAACAAATGAGAACAAAAGTACTGTAATTGAGCTCTATCAGTCTGGTAAAGGTTATACAGCCATTTCTAAAGCTTTGGGACTCCAGTGAACCACAGTGAGAGCCATTATCCACAAATGGCAAAAACATGGAACAGTGATGAACCTTCCCAGGAGTGGCCGGCTGACCAAAATTACCCCAAGAGCGCAGAGAAAACTCATCCGAGAGGCCACAAAAGACCCCAGGACAACATCTTAAGAACTGCAGGCCTCACTTGCCTCAATTAAGGTCAGTGTTCACGACTCCACCATAAGAAAGAGACTGGGCAAAAATGGCCTGCATGGCAGATATCCAAGGCGCAAACCACTTTTAAGCAAAAAAAACATTAAGGCTCGTCTCAATTTTGCTAAAAAAACATCTCAATGATTGCCAAGACTTTTGGGAAAATACCTTGTGGACCGACGAGACAAAAGTTGAACTTTTTGGAAGGTGCGTGTCCCGTTACATCTGGCGTAGAAGTAACACAGCATTTCAGCAAAAGAACATCATACCAACAGTAAAATATGGTGGTGGTAGTGTGATGATCTGGGGTTGTTTTGCTGCTTCAGGACCTGGAAGGCTTGCTGTGATAGATGGAACCATTAATTCTAATGTCTACCAAAAAATCCTAAAGGATTTAGCATTTCAGCAAAAGAACATCATACCAACAGTAAAATATGGTGGTGGTAGTGTGATGATCTGGGGTTGTTTTGCTGCTTCAGGACCTGGAAGGCTTGCTGTGATAGATGGAACCATTAATTCTAATGTCTACCAAAAAATCCTAAAGGAGAATGTCCGGCCATCTGTTCGTCAACTCAAGCTGAAACGATCTTGGGTGCTGCAGCAGGACAGTGACCCAAAACACACCAGCAAATCCACCTCTGAATGGCTGAAGAAAAACAAAATGAAGACTTTGGATTGGCCTAGTCAAAGTCCTGACCTGGATCCTATTGAGATGTTGTGGCATGACCTTATAAAGGTGGTTCATGCTAGAAAACCCTCAAATAAAAGCTGAATTACAACAATTCTGCAAAGATGAGTGGGCCAAAATTCCTCCAGAGCGCTATAAAAGACTCGTTGCAAGTTATCGCAAACGCTTGATTGCAGTTATTGCTGCTAAGGGTGGCCCAACCAGTTATTAGGTTCAGGGGGCAATTTCTTTTTCACACAGGGCCATGTAGGTTTTGAGGTTTTTTTCTCACTAAATAATAAAAACCATCATTTAAAACTGCATTTTGTGTTCAATTATGTTATCTTTGACTAATAGTTAACGCTTTTTGATGAGCAGAAACATTTAAGTGTGACAAACATGCAAAAGGATAATAAATCAGGAGGGGGGCAAATAGTGCGTGTGTGCAATCAGCTACATCCATAGCATTATAGTGTTGTGAGCATGTCTGTTACGTCAAGATCCTGGTGTCATATTTATGCGACATTTGCACTGAAGTGTACTTAAGCTGACTTCTGACATGACAACATAAACATAGGTACATATAGTATCAATCCCACTTAAAACTTGTCCGCCTAAACTTGCATTGCAAAATAAGTCAGTACTTTATCTGTGCAGATCAGAATCAGTTTATTTCGCCAAGTACAACGGGGGTTGTACCCGGAATTATTTTTGGCTCATACAGATGAGGCAGTCAAAAGCAGGCAGCTCTCCTGAAAAGTAATGAAAAGTGCCAAAACACTTGTATCTGGCTGAACAAACACTCCTGATAGCAGGATGTTGGTAAAACGTTGAAAACATCATTATTCCTCTGTGTGGGAGCTGAATGAACCAGATTTTATGTCACACTGACAGCGCTGCTGTTTACACTTCACACTCAAAACTGTAGCCCTTAAATTGAAAATAAGAATGTGAGACTCCAGGAAAGTACTCTTTACTATCAATACTACACGTGCAGTAAGTATCCCGTAAGTTTATTTTCAGTTCAGGTTTGCTTGATGTAAAATTTCCTTAAAACTATGTACACAGTTTATTCATCAGTCACTGTTAGTTACTGATGAATAAACTGTCTACATACAGCACCACTCTCATGCTAGGTACTCACGATGCAATTTCCCATCAAATCGTCGTATCGATAATATCCAACATGTCCGATCTGCTCCTGATCGATAACATGATCGATTTTATGCAGTACTGATCTGGAAATAGATCCCATTATCGATTGGTAGAAGAACAGACATCAGAAATTATCGATTCGACCTGTCGATCTGACGGGAAATTGCATTGTGTGTACCTAGCATTAGGCCTCTTTCACATTGGAGGCCGAGCTGAGTTTTTGTTGGGAATCTCAGGCACCAGGCACTGATTGCCTTCCAGCTGGAATTCATTGCAGCAGAATGGCGGAATTTGTAACCTCACATGTGCTCCACATGCTGTGTGGTTACGTGTCGTGTCTTAAGGTAGCCATACATCTAGCGATGATGCAGATTCGACCAAGAGACAAATCTCTCTCTAATCGAATTTGATGAGAGAGATCTGTCAGCTGCTCATACACCACAGGCTGATTCCAGATCAATTTCATGCTGAAATTGATCCAGAATCGGCCTTGTGACGCCGCATCCGCCTCCTCGCTGTCCCCCCAACGTGTAATGTACACCCTCCCACCCCACCCGGTGCTCAGTGCACTATACATTACCTGTCAGTGGTCGCCGCTTGTCCACCGCTGCGCTGGCCCCGGGCGCAGTCCTTGCTCCATACACACGCCTCACATGATTTTTGGAGTAATGTGTGCACGTGCCCCTGTTACTCTGGCAACCATGTGGGGCGTGTATATGGAGCAAGAAGTGTGCCTGGAGCCAGCGGAATACAAGCCGTGGCCATAGACAGGTAATGTATAGTGCACTGGGTACCAGTGGGGGCACATTACACATTAGTGTGGACAGCGTTGGGGGTTTCATCGCGTTCATTGCTTATCCTGATATTGCTCCCCATTACCACCGCGCTCCCGATCGAGCAAGTCGGCCCTACATCTTGCAGCATGTCCAATCGATTAAAGCGACCAATTTAGGCCCGAAATTGGTTGCCTTGTCGGTCAAGCATGCACTTGGTGGCACCAATTTTCATCCGATTCCAATTACAATAATCAAATCTGATGGTTGATTAGCCGCCAAGTCAACTGTTGTATGGCCACCTGTAGTGAGGCCATAGTCAGGTGTGACTCAAGGCGGTGGATGCCTCTCTGCTGCCCGTGGTGAGCGTCAGCACGTGCCTGGAAGCAGCTGACAGCCAGTGGCTTCACTTACTTCAGCCTCCCGTATGAGAGAGAGAGAGGCCCGAGGCCATGAACCCGCACTAAATAGGTTTGATTTCATAATTATAAACATTTAGAAGAAAACATTCCTTTCTCTTTTTATAGTCTCAGTGAGAGCAGAGTGATCTTTTGCATTATCAGATGTACTTGGCTCACACCCACTTTAACTTGCGCAGAGATACGCTAATAAAAACAATAGTGGTAACGCCGGTCTGTGCAGGGTTTCGCCTCTGGCTTTCTTCAGAAGAGGCGACAGGAGGGAACAGGGCTTAAGAAGTGCGTCAGCCTTAACAGCCCATGAGGAATGTGGAAGAGAAATACCGGTTCTGTAAAAAGCGGACCAGTAAAACAGCCTCATGCCAGATGTGACAGGTCCACTTCAAAGCAAACAAAGGACTGAAAATAAATGTTCATGGTTTTGAGATGTTTATTTTTAAACCCCTAATGTGGGCTGAAGTGAGAGGGATATGGAGGCTACCATATGTATTTCCAATACCAGTTGCCAGGCAGTCCTGCTTATCTGTCATGCATTAGTAGTGTCTGAATCACATACCTGAAACAAGCATGTGGCAAATGCAGTCAAACTTAAAGTGAACCCGAGGTGAAAATAAAGTGATGAAATAAACAGTTGTATTTATCCTCCTACTCCTAAAAGTGATTTTTTTTAGATAGCTCATGGTTTTATTTTATATTTAGCCATTTAGAAAGTAGATTGAATGTTTTGTGGTCTCTGCTCAGTGGCAGCCTTTCTCTCTCTCTCTCTCTCTCTCTCTCTCTCTCTCTGCTCTCAGTTGTATTCTGCCAGGAAAACTTTTATGGGTGTAATTTGCTTATCAGTGATGTTTACTATATTCCTGACAAGATAGCTGTCACTTGCATGCCTAAAAATAAACTCTTTCAGGCAGCAAACTACAACAAGCAAAACAGCAGGGTTAGTAATATGATTTGCACTGTACATACACGTTTATCTCATCACGTCACATGTCCCCTCGGGTACACTTTAAGTCAAACAGCTGATCTGCATGCTTGTACAGGATCTGTGACTAAATTTATTAGAGGCAGAGGATTGGCAGGACAGCCTGCTTAAAAGGAAATAAATATGGCATCCTCCATTTACCTCTTGCTTCAATTGTCCTTTAAGGAGGTTTATTACACATCGGCACATAAATGAGATCTGAATGTGCTCTAACATAATACATCTTTTATCTCCTTTTCAGGATGAAAAGCCGGAGAAACAGACCCCAACCCCGGTGCTGAGCCAGAAAGAGACGGAACAGAAAATAAGGGAATATAACTCCAAGATAAAGAGCAACCTCTTCATGAGCATGGTACGGAGATGGTGATGATGATAAGATTATATACAGCAGCTCTGACATATTCCACAGTGCTGCAGAGGAGCTAGCACTTTATTGTATCCACCAGTGTCACCCACTATTATTACATATTGTATACAGCTCTGACATATTCCACAGTGCTGCACATAGGAGCTTGCACTTTATTGTATCCACCAGTGCCACCCACTATTATTGCATATTTTATACAGCTCTGACATATTCCACAGTGCTACAGAGGAGCTTGCACTTTATTGTATCCACCACAGTCACCCACTATTATTACATATTGTATACAGCTCTGACATATTCCACAGTGCTGCACATAGGAGCTTGCACTTTATTGTATCCACCAGTGCCACCCACTATTATTGCATATTTTATACAGCTCTGACATATTCCACAGTGCTACAGAGGAGCTTGCACTTTATTGTATCCACCACAGTCACCCACTATTATTACATATTGTATACAGCTCTGACATATTCCACAGTGCTGCTCAGAGGAGCTTGCACTTTATTGTATCCACCACAGTCACCCACTACTATTACATATTGTACAGAGCTCTGACATATTCCACAGTGCTGCAGAGGAGCTTGCACTTTATTGTATCCACCACAGTCACCCACTACTATTACATATTGTACAGAGCTCTGACATATTCCACAGTGCTGCAGAGGAGCTTGCACTTTATTGTATCCACCACAGTCACCCACTATTATTGCATATTTTATACAGCTCTGACATATTCCACAGTGCTGCAGAGGAACTTGCACTTTATTGTATCCACCACAGTCACCCACTATTATTTCATACTGTATACAGTTTCGCCATATTCCACAGTGCTGCTCAGAGGAGCTTGCACTTTATTGTATCAATTCACCACTATTATTACATATACAGCTCTGACATATTTCACAGTGCAGCACAGAGATGCCTGGGCCATTCACTTCAGCCTCTGCGCCAGAGGAGCTTGCACTCTAATGTACCCAGACTATTATCTAATGTCACACACTAATATTATTAGCATTACACATTCATATAGCTTTCGAAATGTCTTTGCACCAGAAGGGTTTACACTCTAATATACAGTATCTTTGTTATACAATTACTGTATAAAGCGCTAACAATACGCAGCACTGTACTGCAAATATGCTTCCATTCACATTTACATCACTTTCAAAGCCAGAGAAGCTTACACTCTAATGTGTCCGAGACTTCCACAATCAAAACACATGTATGCTTATTCATCCAGGAAGATTAACTACCGTAAACTGGATTAAAGAGACTCTGAAGCGAGAATAATTCTCGCTTCAGAGCTCATAGTTAGCAGGGGCATGTGTGCCCCTGCTAAACCGCCGCTATCCCGCGGCTAAACAGGGGTCCCTTCACCCCCAAACCCACCCCCGCAAAAGTTGGTCGTGAAATTGGTTGTATATTTCCTCTTCCTGGAGGCAGGGCTAACGGCTGCAGCCCTGCCTCCAGTCGCGTCTATCAGACGCGCATCGCCGCCTCTCCCCCGCTCCTCTCAGTGAAGGAAAACTGAGAGGGGCGGGGGAGAGGCGGAGATACGCGTTGACAGACGCGTGTGGGGCAGGGCTGCGGCGGTAAGCCCTGCCCCAACCAGGAAGAGATCCCCGGCTGCTCAGAGGGGATTTGTGAGGTGAGAGACCCCCGTTTAGCGGCGCGATAGCGGCGGTTTAGCAGGGGCACACATGCCCCTGCTATCTATGAGGTCTGAAGCGAGATTTATTCTCGCTTCAGACTCTCTTTAAGGGATGTGCTAAAGGGTTGTGGCCCAATGAAGCCATTTATTCCTATTTCAGATTCAATTTTTTTTCATTAGGAATAAGTACTACTGTCTCTTTCCATGGAGACCAGCCCTTCGCCTTTGGTTAGTGATTACGCGGTAAGTAAGGCTGCATTTGAGCAGCATTATTGTGACACCTGACTACCTACCCTACTTACATTTCTTCCAGGGGCCTCCATGGAAAGAGACAAAAACATTTACTATGTAAGCATTCTGTTTTCTTCACTGAAAAGCATAAACCTCATTCCCCTGTGCATCTTTAAAGTATATCCTCCTCAGAAATGTGAACAGAAATGCAAACACTTTAACAATGGCACAGGTCTGTGCACAAATGTAATTCATAAATGCATTATGCTTTTTATACCGTATATCACTTGTACTCTAGTGGAAACAAGCCCTAAAAAGATATGTATATAGCAAGCTTAAAGTGGACCTGAACTCAGAACTGCTTCTCTGCTCTAAAAGATACGCAACAGAATAATAACCTTTAAAGAAAAACTTTTTTTTTCTGTGACAGCTGATACAAATCTGCAGTGTTTCTACTTTTTGCTTTCATGGTAGCAGACATATTGTTATCCTCCTGTGCTTTCAAATGATCTTATCTGCCCTGGCAGTCAGGTGATACAGCTAATAGATCAAATTACAACTTGTGCTTAGTCACAGATAAGAGGGAATTAGGCTAAACTCGCTAAATACATACAGGGTGCATTTCTCTGTTTTCCTTCTGTCCTGTGCAAGAGTTCAGGTCCCCTTTAATGTTCCTCTTACTACATGCTCACTTCAATACATATCTCACAATTTTTTGAACTAAAAAAACAAGGATACCTGTTTGAGCAAATATTTTTAGGCAAAGGACACGTCTCCCACGGCACCTCTGGTTATGAGGGCAACAAAGAATTCATAAGCAAATGTACATTTTCCCCACTTCCATTGATGCAGCTATGGTCATGCTGCATGACAAAGTAAGCAATGCAATAATTTTGAGGTTGCATATATGGTAAAAACCAGTGATCTGCAAACGTGGCTCTCCAGCTGTTAAGGAACTACAAGTCCCACAGTGCATTTGCCTTTATGAATCATGACTGTGACTGTCAGACTCCTGCAATGCATTGTGGGAGTTGTAGTTCCTTAACAGCTGGAGAGCCAAGTTTGCAGATCACTGGTATAAACACTTGCAGTAGTTAGGGCACGTTTCAGTCTCTGCACAAGAGGAGCTTATACTGTAATGTCCCACCACACTGGAGGAAAAACAAATAACTACTTCAGTTCCCTGGTAGATAGAATCCTGATAGGAACTGAACCCAGGATCTCAGTGCTAACCAATGACTCCCAATGCTGCCTGCATTGTGCTAATACTTCTCTTTTATTCCACTTTTCAGAACAAAGATGGCTCCTACACTGGTTTCATCAAGGTTCAGCTGAAACTCATCCGCCCGGTTTCCGTCCCTCCTGCCACCAAGAAGCCGTCCTGCATGCGAGACCGCAAAGCATCAACGGGCTCTCAGCAGGTGAAACGTAGGACCTCCTTCTACCTTCCCAAAGATGCTTCCAAACACCTTCATCTGAGTTCCCGAACACCGGCCAGTGAGGTCATCCAGGCACTCCTGCGCAAATTCACCGTTCTGGACAATCCACGCAAGTTTGCACTATTCCAGCGAACGGAGCAGGATGGGCAGGGTAAGCAAACTATTCAGCTCTTTAATGCGCTTCAGAGGCCTCTTATCAAACATGAACTACTGGGGAATACACATATATTACATACAGTATGTATACAAGACATTAAGTTCATGCTCATGCCTATTCCCTGTAGCAATTGCCATTGTGACGCAGTAAAAAGATGTAAAGAAACAGCAAGGAATCAAACATTTGATACAAATTTAAAAAAATAAAAAGTTTGTCCTAAAACTACAGTATATTTACTGCCTCAGAAGGAAAAGGCTATTTTTTTTTACCAAGATTGGCTTTCACTGTTATTGTTTTCTGCAGTGTGTCTCAGGAAGTTGTCAGACGATGAAGAGCCGCTGAAGCTGCGTCTGCTAACCGGACCCTGTGAGAAACTGCTGAGCTTTGTGCTGAAGGAGAACGAGACAGGAGAAGTGAATGTAAGCTCCTTTTTCCACAGACACTGACTCATTACACGAGTCCCTTATTCCTCTTCTCTATTCCCCACAGGCTGCAATACCACTTCCTCACACCCCTTCCCAGTCTCTCACACCCCCTCTTCCCATCTATTATCCCCCTTCCCATCTCTCACCCCCCCTCCCCATCTCTCACAGCCCCTCCCCATCTCTCACACCCCCTTCCCATCTCTTATCCCCCCCTCCCCATCTCTTACTCCCCCTTCCTATCTCTAACCCCCCCCTCTTTCTCTTATGTACTCTCCCCATCTCCCCCCCCCCCTCATTTCTCACACCCCCTCTCCATCTCTCACACCCCCTCTCCATCTCTCACACCCCCTCCTCATCTCTCACACCTCATTCTCCTCTCTTATACCCCCTCCCTATCTCTCATGCCCCTTCTCCATCTCCCACACCCCTTCTCCATTTCTTATACCAACTGAGAGGAACATGATACTACATGGACTGTATACCTCCAATACCCCCCTATGGACTGTATATCCCAGCCCTCCATATTGTCCCTTACATCCTCCACACCCTGTAGGCCACATACACACATCAGACTATAGTCTTTGGAAAATGAAAGATCACAGACCAATCTTACCACCCTTCATGTAGTATGAGAGCATACCTCACAACATTTTAAGCCCAGAAAACGGGACACTTAGGCCACACCCCTAACCACACCCCCAATACCCCTGGACACGCCCACCATTAATTTTTTTATTTTTTACAAATATTTTTCTTTTAATTAATAGGACTCCTGAAAGGGGTGGAGGGGAGCGTGAGGGTGCCCGTGGGTGTGGGGGAGCGGCGAGAAAAAAAACTGATCGAGGCACCAGCCCCCGGGAACTGTATGCAGGATGGATTGCTGCCGCTATTTCTCCCTCCCTCCCTCCTAATGTGCCCCCCAGCGTCGCCCCCACCTGCCTGCAGAGAGTTCAATGCGGAGCGGGCTGTCATTAAATGATCTTACTATTGCCGCTCCGTGCATTGCATCTGCTTTTCTTGGCTTCCTGCTTCCTGTGACGTCACAGGAAGCAGGAAGCCAAGAAGAGCAGATGAAACGCACGGAAAGGCAATTGCCAGATCATTTAATGACAGCCCGCTCCGCATTGAACTCTGCAGGCAGGTGGGGGCGACACTGGGGGGCACATTAGGAGGGAGGGAGGGAGAAATAGCGGCGGCAATCCATCCTGCATACAGTTCCCGGGGGCTGGTGCCTCGATCAGTTTTTTTTCTTCTCTCTGCCCAGCGGCCGGGACAGAAGGGGGGGCAGCGCGGGATGGCGGGAGGGGCCCCCCAAATCGGTACAGTCCCGATCAAATCGGGACTGTTGGGGACTATGTGAGAGCCATACTCTACACAGTCTTTTCTATGGAGCTGAACTCCACATCAGACAGAAATCTTTGCAAGATGCTGCACACACAGATGCTGTACAGACACAAAAGATCAGTATCTGCAAAAGATCTGTTCCTGCTAAAAATCCATTCCTGCAAATTGCATTCATAATCTATGAGATCTGCAGATCATCATACACACCTTGTTTTACAGACATTCATCTGCAGATCAGATCCACCAGGATGGATTTTCAGATCTGCAGATGATTGTCTGATCTGCAGATGAATGTCAGTTAAATAAGGTGTGTATGAGGATCTGCAGATCTCATAGATTATGAATGCATTTTGCAGGAATGGATCTTTTGCAGGAACAGATCTTTTGCAGATACTGATCTTTTGAATGTCTACAGCATCTGTGTGTGCAGCATCTTGCAAAGATTTCTGTCTGATGGGGAGTTCAGCTCCATAGAAAAGACTGTGTAGAGTATGGCTCTCATACTACATGGAAGGGGGTAACATTGGTCTGTGATCTTTCATTTTCCAAAGACTATGGTCTGATGTGTGTATGAGCCCAAAGGACTACATACCCCAACCCCCTACACCCTTCTCCTATTCCCACAACCCCCTCCCCATGTTAATGCCTTGGTTTGCTTTGGCAATACTAAATGTATTTGGTCCTGCCAATAAAGCTTTTTTAGATTTGGATTACTTCCTCCCCATCTCTCACGCCCCATCCCCATCTCTTATGGCCCCTACCCCTCTCTCACACCCCATCCCTCACATCCCCTCCCCATCTTAGTCCCCCTCCCCATCTCTTAGTCCCCCTCCCCCACACCTCCTCCCCATCTCTCACACCCCCTCCCCATCTCTCACACCCCCTCCCCATCTCTCACACCCCCTCCCCATCTCTCACACCCCCTCCTCATCTCTCACACTTCCTCCTCATCTCTCACAGACTGGCAGCAGCAGGACATCCCCTCTCATCTGTCTAGTGCAAAGCAATAATATGCGAGCTTGAAAGGCTGACTCCATTATAAATTTCTATATTAGTTTTTTGGTGGAATAACTGATGCATGTTGGATGGGTAGACATAAAATGCTGCAGGGAAATGTCACCATGGTGAGTGGGGAGGAGACACAAGCTGCTCCAGGGAAATCTCAGCACTGTGGGAACAGTGAGGAGAAGAATTACTGTGAGAAAATCTCCCCATAAAGAAAGAGGAGGCGACACAATCTAGAGCGGGGAACTCTCACTAGGAGGGAGGAGATACAACTACTGCAGACATAGATCATTACTGTGGAAAGGAAGAGGACACAACTCCATCAGGGCATGGTTGTAACAATCACCCCTGTGACCTCTGCCATCACAGGGGGACCCAGAGGCTTTGGGGGGCCCTTCTCCTCCCTCTCCCCAATCGCAAGTGCAGCCAATTAGCAGAAAAAAAAAGCCTCCCTGTTCACTCATAAAAACTGTGTGCAGAAGCATGTGTATTTTTTTCCTGCTTCCTGATGCTGCTTCACAGCAGAAAACTCTCTGCTGCCATTTGCTGGCATCCGATCAGGTGACCCGCATGGGGTTTGGGGATAAAGGGGGCCCCTTGCTATCATTTTTGCAGGGGGGGGGGGGGGTCATATTAAGTCTAGTTACGCCCCTACATCAGTGGGTCCTCCTAGACATAGTTCTTGGCCTTCAGAAATGATGTGGTAGGTTTGCAGAGCAGGTAACTCAGAGAGTTTACCACTGGGGCCCCTAATGTGAACAGTGGAGACATTCAAGTTGACAAGCACTGATATATCTGTTGTGGGTGGAGAAAGCCTCAGTAGACCCAAGTATAGTAACGTATATTTTGTTCTTGTAGTGGGATGCCTTCAGCATGCCGGAGCTGAAGAATTTCTTGCGCATCCTCCAGCGAGAAGAGGAGGAGCACATGCGACAGATTATCCAGCGTTATACGTGTTGCCGCCAAAAGATGCAGGAGGCCCTGGCATCGCAGAAACCCGGCTGAGTAAAAAGGCGAGCACACGTGGAAATGAGCGCATGAAGACTGCAAGACTGATCCCGAAGACGCAAACACGGTGTGACTGGAGTTTGAGTGTGGGGAGGCGTGCATCCCGGTGTGGCCGGCATCTGATCGCCCCATTCGGGCATATGTGAGTGAGAGGAAGAGCGCGAGAGTGTCTGCATGGGACACGAGATGCTGGAGAGTGACACTACAGTGGCCTGTTAAGGTTCCACAGCTGCAGAGGTCCGGTTGAGTTTAGCATCTTATCCATCCATAGAAGCTGCTTCTCTGAGCCCTAAGCTGGAGCTTGCAATTTGGACACATCAGCGTTGATTTCATTGGGCGAGATTGTGGACTCCTGTGAGCCGATCCCGCTGTGGTCTGCCGGCACCATTTCTGGTGCAGGAAGCTGAAACGTAGCGTACGTTGTAGCGAACACCCCACCTTCTGTGGTGGGGATTATGGCTGCCTGTCAGCACTTCTATGTGTTGTTACTGTTTGTTTTATATGTTGTATGTGTTTTGTAGTGAAGATTTGTGACGTTTGTGACAATCAGATTTTATACGAGTTGTAATTTCAGTTTAAATTTGTATACGTATTGTGGCCCCTCCGTATGAGTTTGGTGTCTGGTGGTGCCAACAGTAGTAAAATATAGGTAATTTAGATGACGGATATTTTACTATGCACTACCCGGCACCTACTCCCACTTGCACCCTCCACTGCAGGTGCCTAACTCCCCACCCAATGCCTAACCCAACCCCCCCCCCCCCCCACCTCCGGTAAGTGCCTAAAAAGACCCTCCCAACCTAATGCTTAAAGAGACTCTGTAACAAATTGTTTATCTTTATTTCTTCTATGCTATAAGTTCCTATGCCTTTTCTAATGTGGTCTGGCTTACTGCAGCTTTTCCTAATTGCACAGTAGCTGTGTTATCTCTGTTATATGATCTAATCTTCTCTCTATAGTCGGCACAGTCAGGCTGAGGCAGTCAGACTGGAATGTGCAGGGCTGCTTGTGATTAGCTAGAAGCTGTACACACCCCCTGCAGGCTCTGTGTGACTAACACACTCTGCTTAGCTGAGCCTATTAGAAGCTGGTTAGTTTGTTTGTAAACACTGCCTAAAACTGGCAATTACAAGCCAGGTTTGCAGCAGAGAATGGCAGAAACAGCACAGAGGGGACCAGGAGCACATAATGAATAGAATGGTATGCTTTTTATTGTAAGAATTTCAGAGTACAGATTCTCTTTAAACTTTCCCTAAGTGCCTAAAACAAATCCCAACCTAATGCTCCCCCCCCCCATAAATGCCAAACCTTAACTCCTCCACCTACTACCTAACCCTACTACCTCCTGATAAGTACCTAAAAAGAACCCCACAACCTAATGCTTAAACCTCCCGATAAGTGCCTAACCTTAAAGCTTTTAATACCTAACCCTCCCCCCCTCCCCTGGTAAGTTCCTAAAAAGAACCTCCCAACCAAATGCTTAGCCCCACCCAACACCTGCTAAGTGCCTAAAAAAAATCCCCCAACCTAACACCCCTTCCCCTGTAAGTGCCTAACCTTAACGCTTCCACCTAGCTGAAAGGCTACAACCATTAATTACTCCTTCATTAATTACTATGAAGGAGCTGATTGGCTAATTGTCTGATCGGGCGCCCAAATCACTGTGCGCTTGATTGCTGATAAATACCACAGGCATCTATTAGACAGCTGCCAATCACGAAGCACAAATCACCTGATTCAAGGAATTTTGCCAATATGTTTCCTGCAATGATGCAAAAATCAAGGGGCAAAGCGGAATGTCTCACAGCAACCAATCAGAATTCATCTTTCACTGAACTGCATGATAAAAGGTGAATTTTGATTGGCTGTTTTGGTTACAGCTCTTGCTTTTTTGCTGCCTTGCTGAATCATTCAGCCTCAGAACTTGTTTAACAAAGTGCCTTAAAGAAGAACTGTGTATTTTATCAGCAGGAACCAATGATGACGTGACAATCAACACACTAAACGTTTTTCACAAACTGTCTGTAAATGATAACTTGACATCAGTGTTGAAATGCCAACAATAAAAAAAGAATTATTTAAATTGTAACTAAACCTTCCCTATAATAATTAGCAGTTACTGTGCTGTAATTGTGCATTAGTGAAATCTAGTTTGGGAATTTGAAGTAATGCCATTTCAAACTGTATCAACCATTGCAATGATGTTCTGAGTAGTAACCGCAGCTTATGCTTGGCTTTGGAGTGGAAAGTATAGAGGCAAATGTAATATTCCCTAAATGGTAAAAGGTACTACGGTTCTTAGCATGCTTATATTAACCTTTGCACTATTTGTTCACTATATGTGGGCAGATGGCAGTGTATTATACATGAATGAGTATGCAGATATGGGGTCCCGCCGGGGTCAGGTGGAAGCAGCATGTACTATACACCTCATCAAACCCGGATTTACATTACAGGAGCCTATAGACATAGATGTCCCTAGACTTCACCTTCCTCAAACCCACAAACTCCTAACACCCCCCCCCCTCCCCCCACAGAACCGCATCACAAGTGCGCTGGCTGGCTCAGCTGTTACCTTTCCTACTTCTCCTGCCCAATGTAGGTAGCCACAGGTGCCCCTTAGTATTAGGTAGACAAAGTAACATATCATTAATGCTCCGCTCGGGACTCTGCATAGGGAAGCAGGGAGGGAGGCGCTCAGGGACAGGAGTGAGCCATCTCTCCATCATCAAACGCCTATAGGCATGCGCCTACAGTGCCTTATGGAAAAACCGGCCCTGCACTTCATGATTTACCAAGAAAGCCAGACAAATAAAAAAAATGCATACAGTAAAACCCCTGCTATCCAGAACTCAGTTTGCCAACCAGAAAAAAAATCCAGGCCTTGAAGGTTGTATCCATCTACTTTTACACTTCTTTATACAGTAATAAACATCTGGTACATTAAGATAAGTCTGTCCTTTGTTTTAATTTTGTTTAATTACTTTTTTAATACCATATTTCAACATTAACACAGAGTTTATGGTAAGTATACAGGGTAGGGTATAGTAGTACCGTTTTTTTTTTAGCTAGGCCTATTTTTAACACACTCAGGCTCATTTCACACTGGCGCGTTGCGTTACCCTATTTGTACTGCAGAGTAACGCTATGCTAATGAAAGTCTGTTGGGCATTTCATACCTATGAGATGTGCCCCGCTGGAAGTGACCTTTTTTCTGCACGTCTGACTGCAACGTGCAGCGAACTGAAAGTCATTTAAAGAGAAACCGTAACCATGAATTAAACTTCATCCCAATCAGCTGATACCCCCTTTCCCACAAGAAATCTTTACCTTTTCTCAAACAGATCATCAGGGGGCTCTGAATGGCTGATTTTGTGGTGAAACCCCTCTAACAGTATGATGTGAGGACCATGGTCTGACAGTTTTCTGTCTGTGAACCTTGTTGCATTGTGGGAAATAACAGCTGTTTACAGCTGAGTCCAACTGCCAAAAAAGCAAGCAGCATCTCCTTCCCCTGACATCACCTGCCAACAGTAAAAATGTCACCATGTGATAAATGTCAGAATGTACAGAATATCAGGAAGAGGAAATATTTTACAATGGGCAAACACTGACTAAATCATTTATACATAATTATTGTAAAAATGAAGCACTTTTGTTCATTACATAATTTTCACTGGAGTTCCTCTTTATGTCTATGGTAAAGCATTTTTTTTTGTAATTGTGTTGCGCCTCGCATGTGCGGAAGCGTGTTTTGTCAATACACTTCCATGCAACTAATTTTTCAGCCACAGGAAATGATCGCTAGAGAGCCTCACTTCCTGCTTGGCATTCAGCCAGAAAGGGGATTACCGCTTATTAATGCAGAAATCCCAGAAGGTGGGTTAGTAGTGTGAAACCGGCCTCAAGCAACTAGAAACTACATTACACAATCCCTGTTGGTGCCCGATAACGGGGGTTTCACTGTATATCTAGCTTCCTTATAAAAAGGAAATCTGGCTCCACCCACTTATGAAACCTCACTGACCTACAGAGAAATGCAGGTGGGGGAGCTGTGTAGACTTCGTCAGAGATTATATAACTGGACAGTTAGGTTCCTTTCAGCTGTGGCTTTTTAACAGAAGTGATTTTCAATCCAGACCCTGAACAAGCATGCAGAGCAGATGTTTCTGACTGAAGTCTGGATTAGCTACATGCTTGTTTCAGGCATGTGATTCAGACACTTCTGATGCCTGAAAGATCAGCAGGACTGGCAGGCAACTTATATTGTTTACAAGGAAATAAATATTAAAGCCTCTATAAACCTCTTATTTCAGGTTCCCTTTAAAGTGTACCAGAGCTAAGGGACGTTAAAGATTGTATACTCACCCGGAGCTTCCTCCAGCTCCATAAGCACGTGTGAGTCTCTCGCCATCCTCCCGCGGTCTGCCGTTCAGCCGCGATCAGTCCTGTTAATAGGCTATGTCGGGATCAGTCTGGGCTACTGCGCATGTGCTTATGGAGCTGCAGGAAGCTCCTGGTGAGTATAAAATCTTTAGCTTCCCTCAGCTCTGGTTTCCTTTAAGAACACAGCTTTGCTATCTTCCAATAGAGATCTGTTTCTCAACAATACAGAAGACTGTAAACTATGTATAATGAAATGTCACGCAGTAGTTGCACGCTTGCATTACCTGATAGAAGCTGTTGTCTCCATTTCAGTCCTGTGCACCCAGAAGAAGATGAGACAAGTATCTGAAATTGTAAAAAATAAATAAATAAGAAAAATATTTACATTCATAACCAACAGCAAGATTAGGCTATAGGGGCTTGTATGAGCCGAGGGAAAATCCCACAAGCGTGGGGACTCCCTAAACTCCTATATCAGCACTCTAGAGCCGTCAGTAGTTGAGGGCTGTGCAGGAGTGACACAGCCCCATCTTCACAGAGCACTATGTTCACTGCTGTTGATGACTTTTTTTTTTTTTTAACAATTTTGTTTTATTGTGAATTGCACAAGGATAAAATACAACAAAGTGTAGAAGCACTTACTATGAGAGTACATCATGGAAGCAGTACAAACATGATGAGAAAGAGAAACAAGGAAGAAGCCAAACAGTACTGGCTTCAACATATCACAAACAATAACATGTTTCATTCATAAGGCTGGTTTCACAGTGGGAAGTTAAAGTCCCACGTTACAGCAGCCAATAACGCAGCCTAACTCACAGCACTGTAAAATCAATGGGCTGTTCACAGTGCACACATTGCGTTACATTGTAACGCTGCACGTTCTGGGAAAGTGCAGCATGCTGTGCATTACACTGGGCTTTAGCTGCGTTAAAGACTGCTTGCACATGCTCAGTGACTAGCCACATGGCTAATTAATATTCACTGCACTGTGGTGACTCCTGGTGGAACTGTAGTGTTGTCTGGATCATGAACGAATCGTTCATTTGATCCGTATGTTTTTTGTGAGTCGAATCATCCGGATCATCACAATGAAAGATTCGGTTCACAGTGGATGTCTGTCTGGAAGAAACAGGAACATGCAGAATGTACAGTGCAGGGAAAGTCTTGTCCTGCTAATCATTTCACCCCCAGTCTGCTTCCCTAGTAAAATGATTCAAATGATTCAGTTCAAAGATCCGGATCTTTTCAATGATCTGATTCGAATGATCTGAACCCTTAAAAAAATCCGGACTTCCTATCACTATCCTTTGAGAGCCGCATAACGCTGCTCAATCTGACGTCCAACTTCAACACCACCATGCGTTGCGTTAGGGGCACGTTATGCGACCTTAACGTCCCCTAAAACACAACGTCCTGGTGGGAAAGCAGCCTAATTGTTATGCTGGGCATACACGGAATAGATTATGTGCTGGATTGAGCCAGCCCCACCAGCGCTTGGATCGATCCCCGCTTGTCCCTACGGGCGCTCCTTATCTTCTGCTCGTTTTCTGCCCATTGTCCGCCCGCGGGGATCGAGCGGGGTCATCGGACCTGTCGGAAATTATCAATCGAGCCATTAGCGGCTCGATTGATAAGAAAGAAACTAACCGTCTATTCCCAGCATAAAACATTCCAAATTAACAGATCATCCACCAATGGTCATTCTTGTATCTGACAATTCTCTGAATTTTGTATTATTATAACATAACTAGTCCCCAAGGCATAATCTCCCAATTCACCGTGCAGCCTTCTTTTTTCGGCTATAGCCACATCTCCATTCCCCCCCCCCCCCCCCCCCCAACAGTCCAAACTGCGTGAACAAAAAGGGGAAAAAGAAAAGATATATGAGATAGAAGTCGAGGAGAGAAAAAGCCACTACTATCAAATGTTTCAGGAATATAAAGTTGTAATGTTGCGTCAGTGACCCATTGGGAATGCCGCTCAACCATCATTCTGACACAAAAAGGGTGTTGCCAGCTGGGCCAACAACATAATCTGTTTGTACCGGTCACTATCTTTACCCACACAGCCCATGTAATTATATGCTTATCTATTAGATCCTTTTTAGTTGCAATTAGTTTTTCCATGTCCTCAATGCCATTTACCCTCTTGAACCACTGCTTCACCGATGGGGCTGCAGTGGACTTCCAAGGCACTGGAATACATGCCCCGGCTGCATTGAGTATGTGACGCAATAAAGACCTCTTGTACAGGTAGTCCCCGACTTATGAACAACCCGCTGATACGAACAGCATGGATACTGTGATTCTGTTGGAAAAAGTCAAAAAAACATTTTTCAAATTGGACATGTAGTTTAAAAAAAAAAAAAATTTCAAAGAAATCTTGGCTTTTAAACTTGTATAAGCAGGTACAGGGAGCAGAGGTTACGGTGGTGGAGGGCACTGGAGGCCCAGGGGGCAGAGATGGCCCTGTGTTCCGACTTAAGAACAGATTCAGGATAAGAATTAACCTACAGTTCCTATCTCGTTCGTTAACTGAGGACTACCTATTCTACCACAAGGAGAAACATACAGTAGAAGAATTTAGGCTTTAGGTCAAACAATTCCCCCGAAACATCTTGAGCTAAAGATCTGACCTGTCTCCAGAACTGGGTTATACCAGGACATGTCCACCAGATGTGCAGGACATCTCCCAAACCTGAGCCCTACACAGCCAGCATGTCTCTGGGAATGAATCAGACATTTGGGGTATGATACCAGCCAGATAGCCACTTACAGTTCTGTCAATGTGTTATAACGTTCAAAGAAGATTTAATTCAGCTCGTAGACCATATTCCATTGTTTGTCGATAAACTCTACCTAGCCACAGCAGCCATTTTGTTTTAAAGAGATATTTAGATTTCAACGTATATCTGCCAGTAGCCACTTATAAAAGCGTGAGAGGGGATGTCGTTCAGGTTTGCCCCTCGGGCACAAATTTTCTACCTCCGTTTTCTTTGTGCAAGCTGCAAATTTGATATCAGCTTAAGAAGATAGCTAGAAAGTTGCATATAAGACCAATTTGACATTTAATACTGATTTAGAGTTAATATTCTCAAGCGTTTTACCAGCATCGCGAGCTTGGGGAGGAGACATCAGTGGAAAACTCCCTGGCCTGCTGGAATGCCTAGTAATAGGAGCGTGGTGGAAAAAGAAGCTGCTCCACCTCACCACATATCACTGTGCTGTGTGTAGGAGGGTGCAGGTGACAGGAGCCCCACTCCTAACCACCATATGAAGCAAAGTTGTCCGAACTCCTTCATCGTATTAAAAATCCATATCTTTATTCAATCATCATTAAAAGGTACAACAGTGGTACAGGGCAGCGCAAGAGCTGTCGCATTTTCGACCCTCCTACGACTAAGGAAACGCGTCAGCTCTCGTGCTGCCATGTACCACTGTTGTACCATTTAATGATGATCGAATAAAGATATGGACTTTTAATACGATGAAGGAGTGCGGACAACTATGCTTAATAGGAGCGTGGGGTTATGGTGCTATGAGAATCCCATGAAACTGGAGCAATTATTCAAACGCCTCCAGTCTGGCTAATATGTACAGGGATATGCTGTACAATCACTCTAGTCTCTGCACCAAAACAGCTTATACTTTATTGTTCCTGTAACATCCACACATTACTTATACTCATTAATGTAATGAGTATAATCTACAGAAAGCAGTGCTCCTTTCAATCCTGTCTCTGCCTCACAAGAGTTTACACTCCAAACTCCGGACCACAGTCACATACACACATAACCCGGGATTAGTTTGGATGGTAGCCAATTCGTTTGCCTGGACACCTAAAAGATACCAACAAGAAACATACAAACTTCAGGAAAATGGGTATATGGCTGACATTAAACAGCAGCTTAGAACAGACTCAACAAAAACCACAACTCCTGTTAAAGCGGACCTGAAGCTTTCTATCTAAAAGATAAGCAACAGCATAATAACATTTAAAGAAAAACGTTTCTTTGTTACAGCTGATACAAATCCTGCAATATATCTGCAGTGTGTCTACTTCCGACTTTCATGGAAGCAGACATAGGGTTAACATTCTGTGTTTACAAATCAGCTACTCTTCTGAGGCAGCCAGCTAACACAGCTAAGAGATCAGAATACACTTGTGATTAGTCAAAGATGAGGGGGAATCAGGCTAAACTCTCTAAATACATACAGGGTTAATTTCTATGTTTTCCTTCTGTCCTGTGCAAGAGTTCAGGTCCACTTTAAAGTTTTTAACATCTGTGTGAGAAAATGTTCTTGATTTCCTGTCCTAAGAAGACAGGAAAATCTGCCTAACGGTACGGGAGATAAACTATTAGCAGCCGGCATTGGAGCAGATATACTATTGGGAAACATACTCAATTTCTGTTTTTCTGACAATTGTGATATTTTGGAATTCAGACCTCTTGCTGTGTGTCAGCTGTAACACAGACAGGAAGTGAGGGCTAGTGAGCAGTGACACACCACGATGAGAACCAGAGAGGGGTTTCATCATTTCTTCATACTATCAGAAACTGAAACAGGCCATACACGCTTCAATTTTCCCAGGCATGATTCCATCACTTTTATTGAGTCTGTTTGAGATCTGTAGCGCCACGAGCTGCATCGATTCATTTTTTTGGGGGGGGGGGGCAAAAATCGATCGAAATTACGATCGGACAGAATATCTATATCAATTGGATGCGTCATGGATTGAGGCAGGTGACATTGCTACCTTGTATCGAACAGTGCGATGCTGCAGTGTGATAGATTTTCAATCGATTTCATGGTGAAAAACATAGAAAATCTGTGTTTAGTGTAAAAGGGGGGGGGGGGAGAATTAGATCCCTCTCTGATTAGATAGAGATTGAATTGCTTGTCTCAATGGGTGGCAATCTATACGTGTATGGCCTCCTTAAACCTACAATTACAAGATTGAAAAGAAAAAACGTTTTAGCTGGAGTTCCACCTTAAATCAACAGTAATGTTTTAGTTGTTAAGATCTGTAAGCGAGGTGTGGAAAGAGCTATGGTGATTGCTAAACAAGGTTGTGCTAGGCAGCACTAGATGACATGCTAGTTAAATCCAGAGAGTGTATATTTAAAAGGAATCCAATGTGAGTGTGATAGGGAGGCTGCCATATCTATTTTCCTTTTAATTAATGCAAATTGCCTGGCTGTCCCCCTGATCATGTGTCTCTTTTAAGCCGCATCTACATGCGTAGTTGCGGCTCCGATGTTCCTTATCAATCGAGCCGCTGATGCTGCTTGATTGATAAGATCCGACAGGACGGATCTCCGCACCGCCGATTCCCTGCTCGCTCCCCGCGAGGGGACAATGGCAGGGAATCGAGGGGAAGATAAGCGGCGCCGGCGGGGAGTCGAATCCGGGGGACGCGGCGGGCACGTGGAAGAGGTGATCCGGCCGCCGGATGGGAGCCACTTCTACGCGTGTAGATGCGGCTTTAGCCATAACCCTGAACAAACATGCAAATGAGATGCTCGGACTGAAGTCTGCCTACATTCGCTACATGCTTGTTTTAGGGTTGTGAGTCAGACACTACTGATGCCAGAAGATCAGCAGCACTGCCAGGCAACTGGTATTGTTTAAAAAGAGATAAATGTGTCAGCCTCCATTTTACTCTCACCTCGGGTTCACAGTTTAGAAAGAAGCCTTCAGGGGATTACCCTGTTAATATGCGTTAATCCTCTTCTGGCCGACATCCAAACACGAAGCAATGCTCGCTTGCGCTCACTTCCTGTTACAAAAATACTGGAGTGCACAGAAGCGTATTGTAAAAATATGCTTCCGCACATATGTGCCGCAACGCCACAGCCATCTTTTTTAAGAACCCCTGCGTTGCCATAAACTTACACGACTTCTGGTCTGCCACACGTCGCCGCAGAACTGCGCCGTAACTTAGGTTTGTCCTGGTGTTGGGGATGCACTTCCGTTGTGCTGCACCGGCTCAGTATGAAAGTCCCCATAAACTTTCATTGGCCTGCGGTGTGGTGCAGAAAAATTACCGCACCGCCCCAGTGTGAAACCACCCTAAGGCCTTGTTCACATCTAAATACGAAAACACAAGTGTTTTGCGTTTTTGTGCGCTGTTTTTTTTTTAGCGCCTCCCGGCTCTCCGCTGCATGCTGCGTTTTTGTTAAAAGTGATTTTCTGAGTGCCTTTCAAGAGCAGTTTTTTTATTCACTCCCTGACGCAAGTCAGGAAGTGAACTCTTTGACCCGGAAAATAATAAATACAATGTATTTATTCTTAAAAACGCGAACGCAATTGCTGCACAAAGCGATTTTGTGTTTTGCGTTTTTCCTATACCTTCCATTATAGGAAAAATGCCCCAGAAATGGTACAGGCACTGCTTTGTGCACCGCAAAGCGGATGCAAAGCGCTGATATGAACCTTCTCATAGAGATTCATTGCACAAGCGTTTTGAAAACTGCCTGCGCTTGAAAAAAGGGCAAAAACACCCTTAGTTTGAACGAGTCCTCAAAGTACCTCCACAAGGATGTGTACAGCAACAGTAAAGAAAACATCAATGCATGGAAAGCCTACTTATCTACTGCCTAAGCTCATCAAAAAGTCAATCTCCACTGTCAAATGTACATTTTATTTAAACTAAGAGATACTAAAACCAGCCAATGTATACATACACCTCTTTGCCCAGAAGTTTTTCCGGATGAACTTGATGGACAGATCAGTCTTTCTTTTTTTCCCCAACTAAACTACAGTATGTGACTATGTAATGCTTCTGGAGGCAGCACAGCCAGTTGAGGCCCTAAGATAAAAAGCTGATTCACCCGCATATAGAGCAGCAGGATGTGAGAAATCTCTGAATGAATTGCGACATTATGAGTGAGGCACCTCCTCCACATCTCTGCTGACCTCACCAAGTTACACACAAACCGCTCACAAGTCCTGGCACCCACCAGCCACACATATTCCACTCGTGTTCTGACAGGAGCCTAATGCTTCCATACATGCATAGGACAGGGCTGCTGCCAGCCACACATATTCCACTCGTGTTCTGACAGGAGCCTAATGCTTCCATACATGCATAGGACAGGGCTGCTGTGGGAGTAAACAGGTAACAGGTAAAGGTAGGAAAAGCTAGAGCTGGGAGTGAGCAATTGTGTGTGTTGCAGTCAGCCTTCAGTATAGAGGCAGTGGGGGTGAATTCCCTGGTGGTGAGAGGTCCAGGGCCCACCCACACTTCCCTCTGGGTATCGCATGGTGGTACGGGGCCCCGGCCAGTGAGCGAGTCCGGGGCCCCCAGCTGTCGTGTGAACCAGTATTTGTGGTTTTAAACTGCCAGAGGCTGCCAACATGTGTATGAATGACAAAAAAAGGTCCACTCTTCCTCCAAAATGAGCCACTCTGAGAAGCTGCTGGATATTTTGTTATTTTTGTAACATTCAGGACGGTTGTAAACTTGTGGTGTGCGTCTGCGGTGCGATGCCCCACCCCATCGCACTGCAACAAACCACAAACATATGACCCTGTGGCAGAGTGCGCCGACAGGGCCAAATGCATAACGCCCCCACCACATGCCCCTTGCCCAGTGACATACTCCCTGCAGGACAGGAAGTTTGTCACTGGGATTCCCAGGTTTTCTCGTTGTTCTGTATATGCGCACCGCTGCCATCATTTTTAAAATGTATACATCTTCCATCGGCTTCAATGCCTTCTGCCGCCTTGCTGCAGAAGTCTGTCGGTAATGCACTGTTGACTTGCCGGCGAATTGGAAACTTTTGGCGTGACAACCCGGTAAGCGTGCTAGGCCCCATTGCCTTGCATTGTGTAAACCTGCGGTAAAACAGGGTAAAGGGGGCCTCAGATAAAACATTTCTCTGTTATAAACATGCTGCAGATGGCAACAAAGAGGGACAACGAGGTCCACTTCAATATTTTTAGTAACTTTTCAACATCTGTTGTTGTTCATAAGCATGTACTGTGTGCATGGAAACCACCCCTGCAGTGATTCCCTTGAGTCAACCTTTTTAATGCCCAAAGATGATGAGCGCAGATCTGTTTGTTAGTTCTGTTCTTTAATAATCCACTTTCTGTGCCAGTCTGAGGCATCCCACAAAGCTCGATAAAATGCACAGCTCTGTTCTGCTCATGCACAGTGCCCTCTAGTGCTTGCTACACATCACTATCCAGAGTCAAACACACACATGAGAAACCAAAAGGTCAAAATAAACTGACAAGATACACATCGGTAGCTATCCTACTCTGGAAAAATTACCTTTTTTTTTTAGAATCCCACAGTTTTATTTCTGATACAGGCTTTCAGTATCCCAGAAGCTAAGGGCTCTTTCACACTAGAGGCAGCGGTAAAAAAGGTTAAACCGCTGCCTTTAGCTGTCAGCGTTTTGGTGAGTTTTGAAGGAGTTTTAACGCCAATACATGACTATCCATTGAAATGAGAAACGCCGCAGTCGGCCCTGAAAAAGCGCCGGGGAGCTTCAAAACACAACGCTCAAAAACGCGGCATTAAGTGTGAAAGGTAAAATGAAAGTCTATGGACTTTCATTTTACCATGGAAAACGCCAACTATGGCTGTGGCGGTAAAACGCCGAAAAAGGCCTCTAGTGTGAAAGAGACCTTAAACATATAAACTATTGAGCTTTCTTAGGCTAATTTCACACCAGGACATTGCGTTAGAGGGGGCGTTAAGGTCGCATAACGTCCCCCTAACTCAACGCCTGGTGGTGCTGGATCTGGACGTCAGAGTGAGCCGCGTTGTGCAGCTCACTCTGGCGTCAGTGATGCCGTGATGCGCACTCTTGTGCGCATGCAGCATCACGTGGTCCCGCCGGCCAATCGCCGCACAGAGCGGCTGCTCCAGGAAGTAAACACTGCACGTCATAACGTGCAGTGCATATTAATTAGCCATGTGCCTGGCGGCTCTCCGCTCCTCCCCAACATTACTGAGCATGTGCAAGCAGTCTAACGCGGCTCAGCCGCGTCCAAAGTACTGCATGCAGTACGTTGTCTTGTGACGCAGTGTTACAATGTAACGCAACGTCCGCACTGTGAACAGCCCCATTGATTTTTCATTACTGTGCGGTGGGCTGCGTTACAGGCTGCTCTAACGTGCGCCTGTAACGTCCCACTGTGAAACCAGCCTTAATCTCTACCCTGCACTCAGAAGCTTTTCTCTGCAAGGAAGAGATTTTATGGCTTTTAAATGAGGAGTACACCATAGTCTGACTAGGTCCCGACTGCAGGGATACTTTCACTTGCCTAATGTTTAAACCTTTCAGGAAGAAAACAAAAGTAAAAGAACACAGCATAATAAGTTGTATTGTTGACACTGTACATACACATCTACATTATGGTGTCCTGTCACCTCAGGTAGCCCATAAGGTACCCATTAACACTACAATATTTTCATTGGATGCAATCATTAAAGAGGAACTGTAACGACAAAACGGCCCCTGGGGGGTACTCACCTCGGGTGGGGGAAGCCTCAGGATCCTAATGAGGCTTCCCACGCCGTTCTGCGTCCCTCGGGGGTCTCGCTGTAGCCCTCCGTACAGCCGTGACGCAATATTTACCTTCCTGGCTCCTGCGCAGGCGCTCTGATGCCTCTCGGCGCCGAAGTAGGCGGAAATACCCGATCACCGTCAGGTCTGCTCTACTGCGCAGGCGCAAGTTTCCGCCGCCTGCGCAGTAGAGCGGACCCGACGGAGATCGGGTATTTCCGTCTATTTCCGTGCAGAAAGTCGCCACAGCGCCCCCGCTGGAGCCAGCAAAGGTAAATATTGAACTGACAGTCGGCACAGTCGCCGGCTGTTCGGAGGGCTGCGGCGAGACCCCCGTGGGACAGAGGACGGCGTGGGAAGCCTCATTAGGATCCGGAGGCTTCCCCCACCCGAGGTGAGTACCCCCCAGGGGATCTTTTTAATGTTACAGAGTCTCTTTAATGCATGTTTTTTTTTTCTTTAAAGAGACTCCGTAACAAAAATTACATCCTGTTTTTTTATCATCCTACAAGTTCCAAAAACTATTCTAATGTGTTCTGGCTTACTGCAGCACTTTCTGCTATCACAGTCTCTGTAATAAATCAATGTATCTTTCCCCTGTCAGACTTGTCGGCCTGTGTCTGGAAGGCTGCCAAGTTCTTCAGTGTTGTGGTTCTGCTATGAACTCCCCCTTCCAGGCCCCTCTATGCACACTGCCTGTGTGTTATTTAGGATTAGAGCAGCTTCTCTCTTCTCTCTTATCTTTTACAAGCTGGATAAATCGTCCTCTGTGCTGGCTGGGCTTTCACATACTGAAGAATTACAGACAAGGGCAAAGCTGTTTACAGGAAGAAAAGAGCAGCCTGAAACTTCAGTGCATGAGAACTGCAAGGGGAAAGAAACACACAAATGATCTCTTGAGATTCAAAAGGAAGGGTGTATACAGCCTGCTTGTGTATGAATGTATTTTCTATGTGTGGACATACTGTACATCAACCTACTTCCTGTTTTGGTGGCCATTTTGTTTGTTTATAAACAAACTTTTTAAAACTGTTTTTAACCACTTTTAATGCGGCGGGGAGCGGCGAAATTGTGACAGAGGGTAATAGGAGATGTCCCCTAACGCACTGGTAGGTTTACTTTTGTGCGATTTTAACAATACAGATTCTCTTTAAGGCTCCCTGCACACTGAAAATCCGTTTTGCGATTCCGATTTGCAATTCCGATTTTCCCTGAATGCAATCAACAGAAAAACGGAGTCAAAAACACAGCATGCAGTAACGATCAAAAATCAGAATAGGGTGTAAAAAAAAGATTACAAATCGGAATCAGAATCGCATGCAGTGCACAGGGAGCCTAAAACTGACACAAAAAAAATGCACAGCTTACACATCACCAAAGCAGTGCATTCAGCCTCCAACTGCCCTCCGTTTGCAAAAGCAGATAAAGCAGTGCATGTTGTTGGTGTAACACACTCCAATACAACATGTATATATGCATACGTATGTTCCGGGCGGGCGGTGTTAATTTGGCCCGCAGGGAATAGCCAATAGACGGCTCTCCCTGCGCTAGGTAATCTGGTGTAATATCACAAATATATTCTCCTACTAATTACCTATTTTTTTTCTTTTGACCATGCAATTCAGGGTCTGGCTATTTTCGGCACACAAATTACAGTGATTTAATAGCAATTGTGCCTGCGGCGCTATAGTCGTAATTAATGATACGATATATGAAAACCGTTAAAACATATTCCGTGGTGCTGCACAGAGTAAGGGACAAATCCAAGCAATGTGTAGCAAGCACCTATGGTGGACCGAGGAAAGGTATGACGTGCTCTCCACTCCAGTCACCTTTGCACTGTAGGTGTCCTTCCAAATAGCGAATCCAATGAGTAAGCACCGTCTTCAATAAATAAGCTCTTTTATTAAAGTTTCAATTCATCATAAAAGCAGGAGGATCAAGCAACCAGCGACAGCTCCGCTGTTTCGGGCAGACTGCCCTTTTTCAAGCTGTTAAAGCATGTCATCCACAATACAAACCAACACAGAATCCATTTTATAGCAAACATACAAATCAGGTGATCTGGATACGGCCAATCAGAAGCATGGGGCCACCGACGGACCTGATAGAGAACTACCAGCCTAATATTTAAATTCGCCACTATCCCCACCCCTCAAAGGGTGTGTATATCAAAAACCAGCCCCCTCCGCATCAATACGGAAACTCACGCTGTCATCTGACACGCAGTGGGATGAACGCGGCGATACTCTCCGTCCTCCTCCTCCTCTCCAAACAAAAACCCACGTGATCCATCACGTGTGGTGTGACGCGACGCCGCTTTCGCATCAACTCAGCGGCAATCGCGTCCATACGTGTCATGGCAACCAGACGCTCTGGTCTTGCAGGGAATTCTACCCCGCCCACCTACAGAGCTCCGGCAGCCAACATAACAATAACAAGGAGAGGGACAATAACAAGGAGAGGGATAGTGGCGAATTTAATATTAGGCTGGTAGTTCTCTATCAGGTCCGTCGGTGGCCCCATGCTTCTGATTGGCCGTATCCAGATCACCTGATTTGTATGTTTGCTATAAAATGGATTCTGTGTTGGTTTGTATTGTGGATGACATGCTTTAACAGCTTGAAAAAGGGCAGTATGCCCGAAACAGCAGAGCTGTCGCTGGTTGCTTGATCCTCCTGCTTTTATGATGAATTGAAACTTTAATAAAAGAGCTTATTTATTGAAGACGGTGCTTACTCATTGGATTCGCAGAGTAAGGGACAAACATGGAGTACATAATAATACAGACAGTGGTACACACAAAATATACACACTGGTACATAATACAGGATTGGTAATAGAACAGACATTGTAATTACAGTGACAAATGTAACATGATGAAGAAAATGTATAGTAAATTCCAAAACAAAAAATGTGGAAAAAGCCTTGCTCTTGCCTGCTTACAATCAAAAGGGAGAGGGAGGAAACGAGAGGTGGGGTAGTATACAATATGTACTATATAATATTTATAGCTAGAGGCAGTGTGTTTTGGGTTATGTTTAGCAAGGAGTACAATTTAGCCAGAGGTTGAGCAGGAATGGCCTAAGTTAGAGCATATGCTTGTCGGAAAAAGTGAGTTTTGAAGGAGTGTTTAAAGATTTCAAAGGTTGGAGAGTGTGTTTTGGAAGGGGATTCCTAAGGAGTGGTGAGGCACGTGAGAAATCTTGTATACGTGAATGCTAAGAAGTAATTCTAGAGGATGACAGAAGGTGGTTGTGTGCAGATCTGAGATCGTAGTGGGGGTGGTATCTGGAAACTAGTGCAGAGATGTACAGGGTAGAGAGATTCTGGAGAGCTTTGCAGGTTAGGGTTAAGAGTTTGAGACACATTGGTTAATTGGCAGCCAATGAAGAGCTTGACAGGAAGGAACAGCAGAGGAAGAGTGAAAAGAAAGATGAATGAGATGAGCAGCTGAGTTCAGTACAAAGTGAAGGGTGTCAGTCTGTTAGTTGATAGTTCAAAAAGTACAGCAGTAGATTACAATAGTCCGAACAAGTTATTATAAGAGCATGTTCTTATGTGTGAAAAAAAGTGTAACTGTCCATACATTTTAGGACAGAATTCAGTCTCTGCTAAACATGTTAAAGATTTTAGTTGTCTCACTTGCCCTCCCTGCATGATTCCTCAGGCCTCCCCAGGGTGCTCGACAGTCACATCCCTGTTCCTGGATTTGCTGGAGTTTATGTAATGCCTTATAGATAGAAAAAAAACAAAACAAATATAAACAGACAGGTGGGAACAGTGATGGGACACAACACGGAAAGGAACCAAAAGTCTGGCAACTTATCCTGTGTAGATGGCAACCCTGAATACAATTTGAATTGTTTTCAGGCCCAGACGCTGAGAAATATACTAGTACAAATTGAACACCGCCTTTCTACATAACCCACTTTCTTGGACCTGTCTCTTCTTTTTTCTTTTGCTCTTCTCTCCCCCCCCCCCCCCTTTACTTCTGCCCTCTCCTAGGGTCAGGGGTGGACACACAGAGGACAGGAGGATCCTCCCTACCCTTTCCTGTATAGCCCTTTCAGGACTTTGTACTGTTTACAACTGAGCCAAATGATCTTACTGTTCTTGCCTCAGTTGTTCAGTTATGCTTATGACGTTGTTTATACAAGTTTATATGCACGATTTAAGCTCCTCCAGTACAAGAAGCTTGATAGCTGCCGGACTTGTCTATGTCCATTGTTTCTTCTTCTTTTTCTAAAAAAAAATGCTCAACAAAAATTTTGAAACCAAAAGTCTGCGGACTTAAAAAACCAGAGTTAGTACCTGCTAACGCTGTTTTGAACAATCCTTCAGGGCAAGGTGAGACGTCGCTCCTCCCAGACGCAGGAACAGACAGCACTTCCCCTATAAAAGAATCACATGGTCAGTACACCCTCAGTGCGTTTAAGCCAAGTACCGGACAGGTGAACAACCTCTAACCCACACATGTGCTTCTATATCACAAGGCAATTTACACCCGGGTGGGATCGTTGCCCTGAAGGATTGTTCAAAACAGCGTTAGCAGGTACTAACTCTGTTTTCTTCCCACAATCCTTCAGGGCAAGGTGAGACGATTAACAAGTAATACAACCTCAGGGTGGGACCACCGCTTTAAGAACCTTTCTTCCAAACGCCTGGTCATTAGCCGACATCGCATCGAGTCGATAATGCCGAATAAAAGTTGAAAAACTTGACCACGTAGCTGCTTTACAAATTTGCTCTGGTGATGCTCCTGCGCAATTAGCCCATGACGTTGCCATAGCCCTAGTTGAATGCGCCTTAAATGATGCTGGTACTTCTAACTGCATGGTTTTGTATGCTTCAACAATAGCTAATTTTATCCAGCTAGCAATAGTGGACTTTGAAGCTCTTTGACCTACCGATTTCCCTGAATGAACAATGAACAAGGAATCCGACTTCCTAATGTCTGACGTTCAAGTACTCAAGGACACTCCTCCTAACATCTAACATGTGAAATATCTTCTCCCTATCCCCAGTAGGATTAACTGAAAAGGTAGGAAGAACAATGTCCTGGGATCTGTGGAATCTAGACATTACTTTAGGACAGAATTTTGGATCAGTCTGCAGAACAATCCTATCTTGAAGGTCCTGGAAATATGGACTTTTCATAGATAGAGCCTGAATCTATATAACTCTTCTGGCTGTGGTCACAGCCACCAGAAATACTGTCTTAAGGGTTAAAAATTTTAATGAACTCTCCTTCATAGGTTCAAAAGCACCTTTACATAGCCCGTTCAGAACTACCGATAAATCCCACGGAGAGACATAAGGTTTAAACACCGGGGATTTCCTAGAGATCGCCTTTAAAAATCTAATGATCAAAGGAGAAGAGGAAAGGGGAACCCCAGAAAAAGCTGAGAGGGCTGAAATTTGTACTTTCAAGGTACTCAGAGAAATCTTTTTGTCCCAACCGTCCTGGAGAAAATCCAAAACCGCTGGGACGGAGAGGCTATTAAACTTAGACTCCTTCAACCAGGAATGAAAAGTTTTCCAATACTTTAAGTAAATCTTTCTAGTTACCTCCTTTCGACTAGAAATCAGCGTACAGGCTGCCTTATCAGACACCCCTAATTTCTTTATCATCATTAACTCAGGATCCAGGCTGTTAAACTCAAAAACTCTGGATGGGGATGCCATAATTCCCCCTGCTGCAGCAAGTCTGGTCTGTTTGGAAGTCTCCAAGGTTCCTCCACAGACAATGACCTGATCACTGCAAACCAACTCCTTCTTGGCCAGAAAGGAGCAATCATTATCATTGGGGTTCTGCAGCTCCTCCATTTGCTCAGAACCTCTGGAATTAAATTCTGGGGGGGAAATGCATTTAGGAGTGGAAATTTCCACTCCTGACTGAACGCATCCACTCCCCGACAATTGTCCCTTGGATTCAGGGAAAAAAACTGTTGTACCTGACAATTCTCTTCTGTTGCAAATAGGTCTATTGATGGAATTCCCCATCTCTTTGTAATCTCTAAGAACACTTCCTTGTTCAGAGACCATTCCGTTGATAGAACCTTGTTTCTGCTCAGCTTGTCCGCATCTATATTCAGCATTCCCTTGAGATGGACCGCTCTCAATGATAATACATGATTTTCTGCCCATGAAAAAATTCTCTCCGCTTCCTCCTGTAACAACAGGGATCTCGTGCCCCCTTGCTTGTTTAAGAAGGCCACCGTCGTCACATTGTCTGACTGTATCAAAACATGTGATTGATTTATTACTGACTGAGCCTCCATCAATGCCAGATGGACCGCTCTCAACTCCCTCCAATTGGAAGATCTTTGAGCTTCTATTTTTGTCCATTTCCCTCGAAATGCTCTGTGACTCATATGGGCTCCCCAACCCCACGAACTTGCGTCCGTAGTTAGGATAAAATCTGTTGGATTTTTCCACAGATTGCCCTTCACAAGGTTCGATTCCCTCAACCACCAGTGCAGGGACGACACAACAGTTTCTGGAATCGATACTCTGAAGTCTAGAGTTCTTGGATTTCCATCCCAATTCTGCAGAAAAAACTCTGCAGCTTCCTTATGTGAGCCAGAGCCCAAGGTACTGCCACAATCGTTGAAGTCATCAGCCCCAACACCCGAGAGATTGTGCTCAAGGTTGGTCTGATCTCCATTTGCAACGACTGAACCGCCACTGTAAGTTTCAGAATCTTTTCTGTCGAAAGAAACATCTTTTGACTGATTGAGTCTATTATTATTCCCATTCTTTGACTTGATACAATCGAGGACTTCTCCAAATTGATAATCCAACCGAGATTTTGAAGATGGTTGGAAACTAACTCTAAGTGACCTTTTAGCTCCTGCACAGAACTGCCTAATAATAGCAGATCGTCTAGATAAGGTATCACCAGAACTGATTTTTCCCTTAATGGAACCAAAGCCTCTCCCAGAATTTTCGTGAATATTCTTGGGGCTGAGGTTATTCCAAATGGGAGGCAGACGAATTGAAAGTGCATTACAATTCCGTCCACCTTTACTGCGAACCTGAGAAATTCCTGCGATTTCACATGAATCGGGACATGCCAATAGGCGTCTCTTAGATCCAGAGACGCCATGAAAGCTTTTGAAAATAAAAGATTTCTCACTGAGATAATTGATTCCATTCGAAACTTTTTCTTTTTCATGAATGGATTTAATGATTTCAGGTTTAGAATTAGTCTGTACTTCCCCGATGTTTTTTTTTACCACAAATATTGTGGAATAAAACCCTTTCTTTTGTTGTGTTGCTGGTACTCTGCAGACCACATTTTGATCCAACATATTCTGCAGTATTCCTAGAATTTCCGGAATGAGTGCAACATCCTTTGGTGGTTTTGACACCACATACCTTGACGGAGGGGGACTGGCGAATTCTATTCGGTATCCGAATCGAATTAGCTGTCGAATAAACGGACTTTTTGACATTCGAGCCCAACTGAGCGCAAAATAGCTCAACCTTCCCCCTACCGCCAGGAACGCGTCATTGTGACTTAGACTGGGTTTCCTGAGGCTTTGCTCTGAAACCCGTCTTAGCTGATTTGTCAAAAGACCACCGTCTTCTCTTCTGGTCTCTTGGTTGCTCCTTCTGGTCATTCTTATTTCTACAAAAAAATCTTTTATTGGTAACCACCTTTTGTTTCTTAGGAAAAGTTTTCTTTTTATTAGATGTCCTCTCCAAGGCTAAATCAAGTTCAGGCCCAAAAAGAAGGTCCCCTGAAAAGGGTACCCCGCATAATCTATTCTTTGATGTTAAATTACCGTCCCATGTTTTAAGCCATAGGGCCCTACGACAAACATTAACAAGAGCCGTTGATCTAGCTGTGAATCTGACCAATTCAGCCGAAGCATCTGCTATATACGCAGCTGCCTTAAGCAAAATAGTAATTGAATTCAGTAATTGTTCTACCCAAGCACCTGACAAAATACTTGACTTTAGTTGGTTAATCCATAATTCTAAAGTTCTGGCAACACAGGTAGAAGCTACCGCCGGCCTGAATAAGGTGGCGCTAGCCTCCCAAGATCTTTTCAGATAAGCGTCAAGCTTCTTATCTATTGGATCCTTTAAATCCCCTAAGTCTTCAAAAGCCAGATTTCCCTGTTTTGTAACCTGGGAAAACGGGGAATCTAATTTAGGACACTTATCCCATAACATGGTATCCTCAGCTGAAAAGGGAAACCTCCTTTTCATCGCTTTGGACAACAATAATCTTTTTTCTGGCTCAGTCCATTCCTTTAGAATCGTCTGTTTAATAGCCTTATGAACTGGAAAGACTAGACCTTCTTTCTCTTCCATGCCTTTATATAATTGATCATGAATAGAAAAGTTAGAGGACACATCCTTATTAATCTCTAACGTATCGTTAATTGCCGAAATTAACATTTCAGTATCTTCAGTACGAAATTTAAACCGGGAACCAGATTCTGACTCCAGATCCCCAGTATCTGAATCGTCAGAATTGGCAGCCTCATCAGCCATATCCTGATTATCATTATTCGGTACTGAGAGCACCCCAACTTCCTGAGAAGATGATGGCCCTGCATTAGTTAAAGAAGATTTAAAAGACTTTAAAGAAGCATTAATCTCCTCTCTAAATGCTTTTAACGTATCTTGAACAGATGGAACAGGCTGTTCCCCAATCACCTTATCCATACATATCTGGCATAAAGTTTTGGCATATGGCAAGGCCATTTTTGCGTTACACACAGGTCATCTTTTATATGTAGGTGGAGGCCTACTACTTGCAGTAGCTGCTGTATCTGCTGACTTTGCCTGCAAGATAAAACAAATAGCCATACTTGCTTTGCCCCCAATCAGTTGTGCATAACAGTAACCAAGTGCAGAACGAGATGACTATAACTATCTCACCTTCTGCCCGGCAGAGCCGCCTTCCGTCCTGTCTACCGCCGACATGTTGCCACACGTCCAGCACAAGACGCCGTCTCTCCGCAATGCAGCTCGCGTGGCCTTCCTTATTACTTCCGGCCTCAGTAACGGGGGGCGGAACCGGAAGCATACGAGAGACAGAGCACCAGGGCAGGCCAATAAAAAAGTAGTTCCAGCATACCCGCCGGAAACTACGCATGCGGAACACTCCACGCCGGAAGGTCGCGAAAATTCATGCTCCTGCGCGCCAATCCACCATGCTGCATACAGAGCCGCTGGCCGCCATGCCTCCGAGTCCCGGTCCCACTGAAAGCCTGAGGGAAAGGCCTCCACGCCCTCTACTCTTGCCTCCCCTGCACAGAAAGGAAAGGTAGGCATATTCCACATAGTCCAGCGTGGAATGATAGGCTAGACTGCCTCAGTACCGCAGTCTCAGCCTACCCTAAAGAATGTAACCTGCAGCCCAGCACACAGGTCCCACTCCTAGGGGAGATGCCGACCTGCCTGGACGCAGGAACAAACAGCACTGAGGGTGTACTGACCATGTGATTCTTTTATAGGGGAAGTACTGTCTGTTGCTGCGTCTGGGAGGAGCGACGTCTCACCTTGCCCTGAAGGATTGTGGGAAAAAACAAGGGGCTTTCCCTGCCAGCAAGACAGGCAACAAACCCAATACCAACAACCTCTCTTAGTATACTCTGTATGAGGGGGCACTTAGACGATTACCTAGCTGGCCAGGAGAAATGGACGGTTAGAAGCACTGCTGTAATGTGGCGCAATGGAGGCATTACTAAAAAGAGGCACTGCTACAATGAGGATCTGCAATGGACAACACTACTTCAACAGATGGGCAATGGAGGCCACAGTTATAACAGGGGGCTAACCTAGGAAACTACTATAACAAGACAAAGGGCAATGTGGGGAACTACTTACAATGGCAAACGCTTCCAACTGAAACTTACTGTTTTCTTGAGAAACACCTTTCATATTAATGGTACATATTTTTCTTTTAACTGCACTCTCTGGACTTGTAAAGGTTTAGTGTACGTATGGGTGCCTTAAAGGACATCTGAAGTGAGAGGGATATGGAGGCTGTCATATTTATTACCTTTTAAATAATACCAGTTGCCTGACGGGCCTGCTGATCCATTGCCCTTAGCCATACACCGTAAACAAGCATGCCAATCAAATGTTTCTGACAAAAATGGCAAGATTAGCTGTATACTTGTTAGGGTTGCCACGTTATACCGGTATGACGGTATACCCCGGTTTGATTGTGCATGGTAATCATACCATGCACATTTGCGCTATACCGGTTTCCGTGTGTGTGTGTGGGGGGGGGGGGGGGGGCGGTCACACAAACAATGGCCGGGGGGTAAACAAATACTTGCCGGGGGGTCCTGCGCATGTGTACTACTTGCTTCAGAGGCATGCAGAGCCCCACAGAGCTAAATACATGCCTTGAATGCAAATCATGTACTAGTCCTAATCTATAATTTGAATGCAAATTGATGCACATGGATGCAGGTGTGCAGGACCCCCAGCAAGTGAGTATGTGTTTACCCCTGCCACTGCATCCCCCCTCCCCCCACCTGGCTCTCTATGCTGGCTGCACCTACCCTGGCTACCTATACTGCAGACATATATTCCTGGCTATCTATGCTGGCTGCACCTATCCCTGGTTACCTATACTGAGGCCACCTATTACTGGCTACACCCATCCCTGGCTACCTATACTGTGGCCACCTATTACTGGCTACCTATATTGTGACCATCTATTACTGGCTACACCTATCCCTGGCTACCCCTATTCCTGGCTACCTATATGGGGCCACCTATTACTGGCTAAACCCATCCCTGGCTACCTATACTGTAGCCACCTATTACTGGCTACCTATATTGTGACCATCTATTACTGGCTACACCTATCCCTGGCTACCTATATGGGGCCACCTATTAATGGCTGCACCTGTTCCTGGCTACTTATACTGGAGGCACCTATACCTGGGTTCCATACGGGAGGGGGGGGAAGGGATGTGGAAGTGGAGCTCTGTAAAAACAGCGCCAGAGATTTGGGCGCAGCCTGTATCTCCATAGGCCATAAAAGGAATTACAGCTATAGCGGCGCTCAGTAAATGATTTGGCCGTCGTCAAAAGACAGAGCACAAATTACTATAAAAACACTGTAAATTACATCTTTCACCACTATCCTTTGCGGCTGCAAAACCTTTAGCTAGCACTAGGCTAGCTAGTACAGGTGTCCGGCACCCCCCCCGATCGCCCCCGTTTATACATTACCCAGCCTGGCTCCAGCGATCGGCGCAGCCTCCCCACACAGTTCCGGTCTCTCTATGGGGAGGATCGCACATGATGTTGCCGACGTCATGCGTAAACCCGATCCTCCCCATAGAGAGACCGGAGCTGTGCGGGGAGGCTGCGCCAATCGCTGGAGCCAGGCTGCGTAATGTATAAACGGGGGGGATTGGAGGCGATCGGGGGGTGCCGGACACCTGTACTAGCTAGCCTAGTGCTAGCTAAAGGTTTTGCAGCCATGTGATCAAATTAATTCATCCTGGGGGACTTCTGAGGCCAGCAAGCGGTACTGCTAAGGAGGGCCAGCAAGCGGTACTGCTAAGGAGGTTAGTGTCACCAGGACTTTTGCAGGAGCAGGGTGAGCCGTTTTACAGTTTTACCCTGCGCCCAAGGAAAGCTCACTAACTGTGGCTTATTAACATGAACTGTCACATTTTGTGCGATTCAGCATGCGGGGAAACAACGTGCAATTCCATCAAATATGACCTGGCTTAAATCACTCAAAATGCTGCTAACTCAACTTGGAAGTGTCCAGTCCATTTTGTATTTTGTTAGCATCCAAACATTTTAGCACCTGTTTATCAGCCAGCAACTGCATATACTGAACAACTGCTCATCCTATATACTAAAGCAGGGGTCAGGAACCTTTTTTGGCTGAGAGCCATAACCGCCACATATTTTAAAGTGTATTTCAGTGAGACCCATACAATATGTTTCAAACTGGGACAGTGCGCATGTGCAGCAGAGGGCTCACATCCCTGTTGCCATGGTGAGGTGTATACAGTTGATCCTCCGGGCAGCGGTAATGTCAGACATGTCTTCAGCTTCTCTTGGGTTTCAGCAACATCAGCAATTTCCCCGAGAGCCAGGCAGGAGAAATACCAACTAACAGCTTGTACAATTAGCTAGCTGACTTGGAGGTTGATTTACCTTGTAGGATGAGATCCCCGCACTTTGGCCCAACAGGCCTATTGGGCCAAAGTGCAGGGATCTAGTCCTGCAAAGTCACTGGACCTGACAGGGTCCAGAGTGGGACAGTTGGGAGCACTGTTCGTTTTGGGGGGAGCGTGATTAAGTTAGTAGTGCATGCTACAGCAGTAGCATGCCTATTTTGAAAATTTTACTTGTGCTGCTTGAGCAGTGTAGCTTAGTGAATCAACCCCTACTGATTTGTCTGTGAGCCAGATGTAGCCATCAAAAGAGCCACATCTGGCTCCCAAGCCATAGGTTCCCTACCACTGTGCTAAAGGAAAGATGTAATTAGCCACAGACACACTGCGGCCAGTTCACAGTTAAACTGCACAGTGGCCACTAGCGATCCAATTTCTAGCGAAAAATCAGCAAACGGGGAACAGAGGCGCCCGTTCTCACTAATTATCTTTACTAATTTTATGCTGAACATACTACACTATATTGGGCTCTCGGTTTCTCTAACCTTATTTAGCGAAAAATCTTTCAAGCAATCAGATAATTATGATCGGAAGTGAAATATAATACATCGTTCACTACACCATCAACGAACCAAACTTTGCTTTCTATCATAAGCAACAAGAAAATCCAAAATATTTGTTCCACGAAAATTCAATCTTTTTTAAATGATTATGCCCATTAACGGATTTATTTACAACCAATCCGATCACATCCAATCAGAATTATCTGACCGTTCAAACTATTTTTCGCTAGAAATTAGACTGGCCACCGTTAGCAAGCTGCAACTGCTCATTCAACAGCTGATCTGCCAGGAATCCTAAATACTAACTGAATGCTGTAAATATGCATGGACCCAGAAGCACCTGTGGACTGCGGCTTAAGTGTGGGAGGTGGCTTAGTGTAGGCAGTAGCTTAGTGCAGCAGTTGTGTTATGCTGGATCCACATGGTGCGTTCGCGCACTCGATTTCCCGCTCGATTCCCATCGATTCGTTTATTTCCAACATGTCCGATTTGGATTTCGATGGATCGTTAGGTCGATTTGGCATACTTTGCATGCGAATCGACCTAACGATCCATCAAAATCCAAATCGGACATGTTGGAAATAAACGAATCGACGGGAATCGAGCGGGAAATCGAGTGCGCGAACGCACCGTGTGGATCCAGCATTAGTGTGCAGTACTTTTGAGGATCAGGTGTTTCCTGATTAACTATAAACCCAACACAGTCTCAGGATGTTTCTGGTTTTTCAGCAATTGTTTCAGTTGAGAGTTGTGAAAATGACAAAATCATCACTTCATCAAAATCAACAATTTCAGGAGGTGACACTATTAAGGGCCTTGAAAAAACTTGCTGCATCTTTGGCCTTTAAAGCCTTATATGCACATTCAAGGCATGTCCACCAGTGGGCTCGGTTGACATCGCAGGGCCGACACCGTACAGACTGCATACGTCGCTATCGGTGTGTTCTGTTGCTACACATAAGCCAAGGGATGAGCAGCACAAACCGAATTTTATGCAATACTATGCAAAGCATGCACGCAGCACTGGAGGTCCCCAGACTCCATAAGAAATATCAATTATGCAAAAAGTTCAGAAGCGCTCACGGCTCAAAGACCTCACAAAGTTCAGTTTATCAGAGAGTCACCATCCAGAGGTTTAAAACATCCGATTGGACCTCCCAGGGCTGTAACCGATTCCTTGATAGCTTGGCCAACACGTCATATAGATGTAAAGAGAAAAGGGCACATAGCGTAATCCAACACTTACAACTTGCCCATCACCAATCAAAGTGACCTCAAGGTCCACCTCGTGCAGGATCACACTCCCCCCAATGCTCCCGCACTCACCCAGTCAGCCTCCTATTAATCCGGAGGTCTGGATATAAGGCATAAACAGGGGATGTGGCAAGGCTCACTTCCAATCACGTAGCAATCTAAGACTTAGAAAGCACCAGATAGTATAAAACCTTTTAATATCCTTAAAAGCATAAAAATATTGCACTCACAAGTGTAGAAGATCATCAAGCATTTTGTACATATGTAGTTCACGGTCCCGGGTAGCCGCTCACACACACGCTGCCTCAGACCCTCTCCACCAGCTACTTCCTCATAGTGCCGATCACGTGACGTAGCTCTGCCCTATGCATTTCGTCAGGGAACTGACTCATCAGGGGCATACGTCACAAAGGGCACATCGGCTTCTATAAACCCTATGCACCGCCCACAGTCCCAACCCCGCCTCATATTCAAAACAGGTCCTCCGCAAACGTCTGTGTGAACGCTCACCCATAGACCACACAATACGGAAAATCCTATCCGTGCAAAGACGGAAAACAGATAGACAATGAGGAGAACCCTATACAACCTATGACATCCAATGCAGAAAGCGGTATCTATACAATACGGAAATAAAATATCTATAAAACATCAGAAAATATCATAAGTCCCATGATCATATACTATAAACATATATGCAAAAAAACTGTTATACTTAGATTTAAAAAATAAACAGCAGTTACAGTATATAGACAAATCCTTTAACGGAAGAATACTAAAATGAGTGCCAAAGTGCGGCACCCCCATTACGCCAAATAAATCGCAACCAATCACCAAATGACCAGATAGTCAGAAGAAACCAGCTTACCGGTGCGTATTAAGGGGATATTAACGTATACCAGGTAGTGCCGACGCTCATAGACAAGGGTCAGGGAGGAAAAAGGATCTATCCACATACCAGCTAGCTGTTATTTATAAAACAATTTATGTCCAAATCAACATTTAGTCCCATCTAAATTAAAGATCCATTTGGTTTCTTTCTTTGAGAGTTCTCTTACTCTATTGCATCCCCTCCAGTTTGGTACTAATTTTTCTACTGCGCAAAAATGCATTGCGCTTGGGTCACACTGGTGCTTCAATTTAAAATGAGATGAGAGACTATGTTGCTCAAACCCCCTCCTGATATTATTAATATGTTCACCTATCCTTTCTTTTAGTGGTCTAGTGGTGCGGCCAACATATTGTAGGCCGCAATCACACCAGATCACATATACTACAAAAGCTGTGGCGCAACACATAAACTGTCTAATCTTATATGTGCTACCATTGCATCCTGACACTATTTCACTAACTCTATGCCCAATTGCCTCACGACAGCATTTACATCCCCTGCAGGGAAAGAAGCCCGGAGTTTGCCAACCCAGCGCCCGCTTCTGTTCTGGAGGGGCCACGCAGCTTGGTGCTATCTGGTTCTTTAAATTAGGGGCCCTTCGATACACAAAGCTCGGTTTTGGAGGTAATACATTTTGTAGAACATGGTCACTCTGCAAGACATTCCAATGTCGTTAGAAAATCTTCTCAACCTGTCTATAGTGTGTAGAAAAATCTGTCAAAAATGAGAAACTCTTAGGATTACCACCTGGTTCATCCTTTCTGGCCCCTACTAACATCTCTCTTTCCTTTCTACCTACTTCTTTCTGTATCTCATTCAGCCATTCATTATATCCTTTCTCTATAAATTTAGTTCTCAAAATGTCGGATTGCGCAAAATAGTCATGTAAATTAGAACAATTCCTCCGAACTCTAGTGAATTGCCCCTTTGGAATCCCTTTAAGCCACTGTGGATGATGGCAGCTCGTGACATCAATATAGGCATTACGGTCAGTAGGTTTAAAGAAGCACTTTGTTGAAAAACCATCCCCTTCTCTTGTAATTTCTAAATCCAAAAAATGAATGGATTCTCCATTACATTCTGCTGTAAGTTGAATATTGTCCCTAATGCTGTTAATTTCCTCAATGAATGCTCTAAAACTTACCTCATCGCCTCTCCAAAAGATCAGCAGGTCATCGATATACCTTTTCCAGAGTGCCAACCTAGGACCCCCTCTCCTGATGGCCTCTTCCTCCCATACTGCCATATAAATATTTGCTAGGCTCGGGGCGAACGAGGCTCCCATGGCGTTGCGCCATGTCTGAAGAACTGATGCTTGTGCCCAGTGTTCTCCCCAGGCTCTTTTAGCCGGGTGCTCCACCCGGCTAGATTTGGTGACCACCCGGCTGTCATCGGCTCACCTCTTCATCTCCTCCTATGCTGTTAGCAGAGTTGCCCTGCATTTTCATCTCGCCCCACCCGGCTACTTTTTCATGCCACCCGGCTGGAAAAAAATTCTGGGGAGAACACTGCTTGTGCCAAAAATAATTCCGTTTTAGAGAAAAATCTAACAACGATAAAATGAACTCTATTTGAATTCCCTGCATATCTGTTAATTGATGTAAAGCTGTCCTCGCCGCTTCGATACTCTGATCGTGGGGTAGATTAGTATATAAAGAACCCACGTCCGCTGTTGCCAGCAGGATATCTCCCTCAAGCCTCAGTTCTTCCAACAAACGCACAGTATCTTTTGTATCCAGTAATACATTAGGTAACTTGGGGACAATGGGTTGTAAAAAGCTATCTATAAATTGACCTACCCTATGTGTGATAGAGCCTACTCCACTCAGAATAGGTCTTCCGGGGGGGTTCGTGGTGCTTTTGTGGATTTTAGGCAACTGATACATGCCCGGTAAACGTGGTGCTGAGGGTACCAGGAAGTCACAGGTTTTCTTATCTATCAAATTCATCATAAGGCCTTCATCCAACAGAAGGCTCAATTCCCGTTTAAATTTTAAAGTAGGATCTCCTGGTAACCTCTCATAAGTTTTTTCATCATAGATCAATTTATCCAATTCATCAAAGTATTGGTCCTTCCTTAACACCACCACTCCTCCCCCTTTATCAGCAGATCGCACAACGAGATCTTTCTCCTTGAGCAAACTATAAGCTTCTCATCGGTTTTCCTATGATTAATGTTAAGTTTTTTGAGATCTTTAATAACACATTCCTTGAAGTTTTCAACTGCATTGAGGGCTGAAGTATCTTGAGGGTTAAACGTAGATGCATTTTTAAAATTAGTGCGAGGGGTCTCTCCGATGCAATTCGCCTTGTTAGTAGGCCCCTCTTTCTGAATAAAATATTTTTTAATATTTAACTTGCGTGTGTAACGATGTATATCAATAAAAGTATTGAATTTGTTTAGTTGTTTTGGTGGAGCATACTTCAACCCACGATCCAGTAGTCTGACTTCTTGTTTATCCAAAGGGACGTCACTCAGATTATAAATGCCTGCACCTATTACTGCCTTCTTCTTTTGTTCCCTTCTGCCTGCTCTCCCCCCCCCCTTCTGCGCCTTTTTTTCTTGGTGTCATTGACTGCCCTACTAGGTATTCTTCCTCCTCCCAACCTTCTCTCCAATACCGGGGGCGTGGGGCTAAAAAATGCGGTTGGCCATAGTTCCTCTCCTCCACAAGTGGTTGATATCTGTTCTGAGTATGAACTGGATACTGGTAGGGTTGTGTTTCCTGTCTTCTGTTCCATTGCAAATTTCTATTATTCTGAAAAACCACCCTCCCCCTATACGGTCCTGGATGGACCCTATCTACCCCTCCTGTCCTTATATCTTGTGGTTTTTGTGTTTTCCCCTTGGGTGGCACTACCTGAGCAGAAACATTCTGTATAGGTGCAGCAGCCTGAGCCACCGATTCATTACTACAGGTGCAGGCATTTATAATCTGAGTGACGTCCCTTTGGATAAACAAGAAGTCAGACTACTGGATCGTGGGTTGAAGTATGCTCCACCAAAACAACTAAACAAATTCAATACTTTTATTGATATACATCGTTACACACGCAAGTTAAATATTAAAAAATATTTTATTCAGAAAGAGGGGCCTACTAACAAGGCGAATTGCATCGGAGAGACCCCTCGCACCAATTTTAAAAATGCATCTACGTTTAACCCTCAAGATACTTCAGCCCTCAATGCAGTTGAAAATTTCAAGGAATGTGTTATTAAAGATCTAAAAAAACTTAACATTAATCATAGGAAAACCGATGAGAAGCTTATAGATAGTTTGCTCAAGGAGAAAGATCTCGTTGTGCGATCTGCTGATAAAGGGGGAGGAGTGGTGGTGTTAAGGAAGGACCAATACTTTGATGAATTGGATAAATTGATCTATGATGAAAAAACTTATGAGAGGTTACCAGGAGATCCTACTTTAAAATTTAAACGGGAATTGAGCCTTCTGTTGGATGAAGGCCTTATGATGAATTTGATAGATAAGAAAACCTGTGACTTCCTGGTACCCTCAGCACCACGTTTACCGGTCATGTATCAGTTGCCTAAAATCCACAAAAGCACCACGAACCCCCCCCCCGGAAGACCTATTCTGAGTGGAGTAGGCTCTATCACACATAGGGTAGGTCAATTTATAGATAGCTTTTTACAACCCATTGTCCCCAAGTTACCTAATGTATTACTGGATACAAAAGATACTGTGCGTTTGTTGGAAGAACTGAGGCTTTAAGGGAGATATCCTGCTGGCAACAGCGGACGTGGGTTCTTTATATACTAATCTACCCCACGATCAGAGTATCGAAGCGGCGAGGACAGCTTTACATCAATTAACAGATATGCGGGGAATTCAAATAGAGTTCATTTTATCGTTGTTAGATTTTTCTCTAAAACGGAATTATTTTTGGCACAAGCATCAGTTCTTCAGACATGGCGCAACGCCATGGGAGCCTCGTTCGCCCCGAGCCTAGCAAATATTTATATGGCAGTATGGGAGGAAGAGGCCATCAGGAGAGGGGGTCCTAGGTTGGCACTCTGGAAAAGGTATATCGATGACCTGCTGATCTTTTGGAGAGGCGATGAGGTAAGTTTTAGAGCATTCATTGAGGAAATTAACAGCATTAGGGACAATATTCAACTTACAGCAGAATGTAATGGAGAATCCATTCATTTTTTGGATTTAGAAATTACAAGAGAAGGGGATGGTTTTTCAACAAAGTGCTTCTTTAAACCTACTGACCGTAATGCCTATATTGATGTCACGAGCTGCCATCATCCACAGTGGCTTAAAGGGATTCCAAAGGGGCAATTCACTAGAGTTCGGAGGAATTGTTCTAATTTACATGACTATTTTGCGCAATCCGACATTTTGAGAACTAAATTTATAGAGAAAGGATATAATGAATGGCTGAATGAGATACAGAAAGAAGTAGGTAGAAAGGAAAGAGAGATGTTAGTAGGGGCCAGAAAGGATGAACCAGGTGGTAATCCTAAGAGTTTCTCATTTTTGACTGATTTTTCTACACACTACAGACAGATTGAGAAGATTTTCTATCGACATTGGAATGTCTTGCAGAGTGACCATGTTCTACAAAATGTATTACCTCCAAAACCGAGCTTTGTGTATCGAAGGGCCCCTAATTTAAAGAACCAGATAGCACCAAGCTGCGTGGCCCCTCCAGAACAGAAGCGGGCGCTGGGTTGGCAAACTCTGGGCTTCTTTCCCTGCAGGGGATGTAAATGCTGTCGTGAGGCAATTGGGCATAGAGTTAGTGAAATAGTGTCAGGATCCAATGGTAGCACATATAAGATTAGACAGTTTATGTGTTGCGCCACAGCTTTTGTAGTATATGTGATCTGGTGTGATTGCGGCCTACAATATGTTGGCCGCACCACTAGACCACTAAAAGAAAGGATAGGTGAACATATTAATAATATCAGGAGGGGGTTTGAGCAACATAGTCTCTCATCTCATTTTAAATTGAAGCACCAGTGTGACCCAAGCGCAATGCATTTTTGCGCAGTAGAAAAATTAGTACCAAACTGGAGGGGATGCAATAGAGTAAGAGAACTCTCAAAGAAAGAAACCAAATGGATCTTTAATTTAGATACGGCGAATCCTGTGGGACTAAATGTTGATTTGGACATAAATTGTTTTATAAATAACAGCTAGCTGGTATGTGGATAGATCCTTTTTCCTCCCTGACCCTTGTCTATGAGCGTCGGCACTACCTGGTATACGTTAATATCCCCTTAATACGCACCGGTAAGCTGGTTTCTTCTGACTATCTGGTCATTTGGTGATTGGTTGCGATTTATTTGGCGTAATGGGGGTGCCGCACTTTGGCACTCATTTCAGTATTCTTCCGTTAAAGGATTTGTCTATATACTGTAACTGCTGTTTATTTTTTAAATCTAAGTATAACAGTTTTTTTGCATATATGTTTATAGTATATGATCATGGGACTTATGATATTTTCTGATGTTTTATAGATATTTTATTTCCGTATTGTATAGATACTGCTTTCCGCATTGGATGTCATAGGTTGTATAGGGTTCTCCTCATTGTCTATCTGTTTTCCGTCTTTGCACGGATAGGATTTTCCGTATTGTGTGGTCTATGGGTGAGCGTTCACACAGACGTTTGCGGAGGACCTGTTTTGAATATGAGGCGGGGTTGGGACTGTGGGCGGTGCATGGGGTTTATAGAAGCCGATGTGCCCTTTGTGACGTATGCCCCTGATGAGTCAGTTCCCTGACGAAATGCATAGGGCGGAGTTACGTCACGTGATCGGCACTATGAGGAAGTAGCTGGTGGAGAGGGTCTGAGGCAGCGTGTGTGTGAGCGGCTACCCGGGACCGTGAACTACATATGTACAAAATGCTTGATGATCTTCTACACTTGTGAGTGCAATATTTTTATGCTTTTAAGGATATTAAAAGGTTTTATACTATCTGGTGCTTTCTAAGTCTTAGATTGCTACGTGATTGGAAGTGAGCCTTGCCACATCCCCTGTTTATGCCTTATATCCAGACCTCCGGATTAATAGGAGGCTGACTGGGTGAGTGTGGGAGGATTGGGGGGAGTGTGATCCTGCATGAGGTGGACCTTGAGGTCACTTTGATTGGTGATGGGCAAGTTGTAAGTGTTGGATTACGCTATGTGCCCTTTTCTCTTTACATCTATATGACGTGTTGGCCAAGCTATCAAGGAATCGGTTACAGCCCTGGGAGGTCCAATCGGATGTTTTAAACCTCTGGATGGTGACTCTCTGATAAACTGAACTTTGTGAGGTCTTTGAGCCGTGAGCGCTTCTGAACTTTTTGCATAATTGATTTTCAGGCTAGTTACAGACTGTCATTTATCAGTGCGCTCCACTTAAATCATTATAACTCTGTTTTTTTTTTCCTAAGCGCAGACTTTTTTATTTTTTCTCTCCATAAGAAATATATAAATACAGATGGTACTGCAGCACACAACAGGAAAAATGTGACAGGGGCTCTTGGTTACACTTTAACGCGTTTAAGCTCACCAACTGCGCCAAAGTGTCCCCGATCTGGTGAGTCCTACTCTAACCAGGCAAAAATGCTAGTTTTTATCAGCGTTCTAGTGGGAACCATGCCAAAAGCCCAGGGGTCAGCTAAATGGTAGAAATGAAATTAAAAACACCTCACCTTCTACTAGCTACTAACTGAACTATGAGCACCGCTCATTTATATGCTTAACTGTGCTAGAGATGGGTGTGGTTATGCACGCTCACAGGGGAAAATAACATAAGCCAAGGGATGAGCAGCACAAACCGAATTTTATGCAATACTATGCAAAGCATGCACGGGGAGGGGGCCCCAAGGAGTGGTGCGGGATTGATGTCATGCAGCAGGCGGGGTGAGTGGGGTAAGCAATGCTGTGGCTCGGCAATTGGCCAAAGTTATCCACCACAGTGTTCTCCTCAGACTCTTTTAGCCAGGCCAATTCTGGTGAGCACCCGGCTGTCATTGGCTCACCTCCTCATCATCCTCCTATAATGTGAGCAGAGAAGCGACAGCCCTGCATTCCTCCTGTCGCACCCCATCCAGATACTTTTTCATGTTACCCATCTGGAAAAAATTCTGGGGAGAACACTGCACCGGGCTGATCGCTGGGGGAGATGTTGGGGGCCGCTGCACACACACTGGAATCTCAGATCATCTAGCATGTGTACAAGGTTTTCAATCTCTATACTTAAAGAGACTCGGAGACGAATGAAAGTACAGCTCTGATACTTACCTGGGGTTTCCTCCCGCCCCATAAACACGTCTAAGTCCTACCCTGTCCTCCCGCGGTCTGCCGTTCAGCCGCGGTGAGCTCCATTACCAGGCTCAGTTGATGCCAGTCATGGTCTACTGTGCATGCGCAGACCTCCCCGCGCATGCGCAGTAGACCCGGACTGACGTCACTGAGCCTATTACCGGGGCTCACCGCAGCTGAACAGCAGACCGCGGGAGAAGGGCGTGGGACTTAGACATGTTCATTGGGCGGGAGGAAGCCCCAGGTAAGTATCAGAGCTGTACTTTCATTCGTCTCTGAGTCTTTTTAACGATGATAGATCAATTCTGCACAACTGACCATGGGCTCCTGTCACTGCCAAACTCTCCTTCAACGATGCATCTTTGCCCACTGTTCCTACTATCATATGTGTGTTTAAGTGCTGAAGACATCTAAGACACAGTGCTAGTATCACACTGCTGCTTGTAAAATTTTACAATGTAAACTGTGGCAGGAAATCAGCTTGTATTATAGACCAAAACCAGAATCAATAATACATGTACAACACACTATTATGGTCTTATTTTACATTATTTAACCACTTTGCCCCAAAGGGGTTTTTGCCCGAACGGACAAGAGCAATTTTCACCTTTCAGTGCTCATCCCTTTCATTTGCCAATAGCTTAATCACTACTAATCAGGGCTGTGGAGTCGGAGTCGGGGCAATTTTGGGTGCCTGGAGTCGGGAAAAAAATGCACCGACTCCTAATGAATTTAAACTGTAATTAAAATAGAAAATATGATAAAATGTTCTATTTCTCAGATAATAGACATCATAAATAATTTATACATACAGTAATAGCTGTGCTTAGTCCACAAAAATGAAATAAACCAATCAAAATTAGTTACTTGTGCTGCTTCAATAAAGCAGTCCCCGTATTTTTAAAGTCAGAGATACACATCTGATTGGGACAGTATATATGATGTGTACACAGGAATCTCTAATATATACTAAATAACATCTATGGTGTTAGTATAAAGTCTGATGCGTAGCCGTGTCACTAATAGAGATGGTCAATGAGATGGAAATAATTCTGCATTGATGCTGGTTTATGCAAATGTATGCACTCTCTTTGCTCATGAAATCAAATAATTTGATATGTTGTTAAAATTTGGTTTGGTGACAACGAATGGTACCTGAGAAGGATGAAAAGAAAAGTTTTATACATACCTGGGGCTTCTTCCAGCCCCCTTCAGGCTAATCAGTCCCTCGCTGTCCACCACCACCTGGATCTTCTGCTATGAGTCCCGGTAATTCAGCCAGTCAGCGTAGTCCGGCCGCATGCCGCTTCCACAGCCAGGAACGTTCTGCACCTGCACAATAGTGCTGCGCAGGTGTAGTACGCTCCCGGCGGCGGAGTGTGTGCATGCGCACTACGCCAGACTGGCTCAAGTACCTGGACTCATAGCAGAAGATCCAGGTGGCGGAGGAGGACAGCGAGGGACTGATTAGCCCGAAGGGGGCTGGAGGAAGCCCCAGGTATGTATAAAACTTGAATTTCATCTGTCTCAGATTTACTTTGTTACATAGTACTATGCTCTACATATGCACTCTCCACAGAGCTGCAGGGAATCCACTGAGAATGTTGTGCACATTGAACACAGAGGTGCTGTCCATCACCCATAAACCTGGTTCAGATTGTGCATGAAGAATGTGTAATAGAGGAAGAATCTCCTTATTCCCCTGCAGAGTACCTGCACATCACTCTTACATGTACCCACAGTTACATTGCCTAGGGCCTGATAGATGTTCTTTGTTCCGACCTGCACCTTTTACAAGTACTCTTACCAAGGGCTAGTTTTTAGTCTATGACTAAAGGGAATAAATATGGCAGTCTCCATATCCTTCTCACTTCAGTTGTCTTTTAAAATTCCTAAGCGTTGGCAGTTAAGAGACGAATTTCATGTTACATACTTTCAATCAACAAGATTGTAATATGCAAATTAGAGGAGTCGGAGTCGAGGAGTCGGTGGAATCCTAAACTGAGGAGTCGGAGTCGGTGGATTTTTGTACTGACTCCACAGCCCTGCTACTAATCACAATGAAATGGTCTATATCTTGTTTGTTTCACCACCAATTGGGCTTGCTATTTGTTTTCAGCAAGTACTTTATTTTCTATGCATTTTAAAGGGAAAAACAAGGAAAAAAATTAAAAAATACACTATTTCTCCAATTTCATCCCCTATAGTTTTAATATAAACACTGCTATTTGTTCATAAAAACCACACATTTTAACTGCCTATTTGTTCTGGTTATCACAAGATTGTAATTATGTCCCTAGTTCAAAATATGGTGACAATATAGTATTTGGAAATAAAGGTCTATGTTTTTCTTTGGTGGGTTTTTTTTTCCACTATTTTCACATGCACAGGAATGCTCGTGCACAGCGGCAGCAGCACTGTCTGACTTCTAAAAACGTCGTGGAGCAATTAAGAGGCTCTAACAGGACGGTTTTATAAGTCAGCTTGTCGTTAAGTGGTTAAAAGACCACTATATTGAAAAAAAAAATGGAAGTTTGCAATACAGGCAGACGGGGCCGGGGCCGAAGAAAGTGGTTTCAGGATATTCCACAGCAAAACAAGCGGAATAGACGGACACGGACTGTAAAGCTTATCAAGCTGATACTGATAAGCTGGGGTGAGTGTGTGGGAGCCGAGCACACACGGGCTGCAATTCGAGGGAACCAGCGGCGACACTCGTAGATGTTAAACTTTGACTGTAAGTGCACATCAGTCATAGCCTAAACCGGATCGCAGGTGACTGGAACGCTCCGAGGCCGGCTGGCAGCTGCCGCTGGATATCGATCCGCTGAGCCAGTGTGGGTACACAGAGATGACGCTCAGGAGTTCCAGAGATCCACTCAGTGTCGTGAAAAAGTTGCCATAAGCTGGTCGAATTCGCAGGCTTACGAAGTCCTCTGCTCAGGCAAGTATGTTTTACGTTGTTATGTTGCATTATCTTTATTGTATGAGAGGAGGATAATGTGTTCTGTGTTTTGTGTTAATTGCAGCGTGGAGGCTGCGGGTTTCGCATATTGTAAATACAGAATGTGTTTTCAGAGTTTATGCGCTTTGATTGTTTCTTAGGATTCGATGTTCCTGTGTGGCAGATGTTTTGTTTTCTCTCTCTCTGGGTTTTGTTTTTCTCTCCCTGTCCAGAGACTGGGCAGGATGATAGATAAAGGGGGGGGGGGGGGGTCCCCCACGGCAGAGGGAAACCAACAGTGTTAGTGGTGGACAGGGGAGAGAGGTAGCCGAGTAGACAGGAGAGGAAAGGAGAGAACAGTTGTAAAACTTGGAAGTAAGTTTTTTCTCGGTGAGCTGTTTTTTTTTCTTTTTTCTTTTTTTTCGGGGAGCTGGGTGGACAGCCCTTGTCTCTGGGTAGCTGTGTAAGTTCGCATAGTGACAGCTGAGATAATGGGTGAGGTTTTTGTTTGTCTTTCCTCCGTGCGTTTCGAGTCAGAGTTGCTAACATGCTTGTACATATCCGCATCTGTTATGTTGTTCAGCCAGCTCGTCTGTTGTTCGTCTCAGCAGTACTAGCCGTTAATGTGGTTTAGAGTTATGCGGCGTGCTGTAGTAGTTCTGAGTTATGGCTGAGATAAGCTGCAGGTGATTTGTGGAGAGAGGGAGTTTTCCACGTCCCTAGGATTTCTCCTTCGGTTTTTACGGACATCCAGGAATGTATGATTTTTTGTGGATAGATGATTTGTGATTATGCATAAAATGTTTGTTCTGTTTGTATTTTGTTTTATCTCCTAAGATATAGGAACGAGAGGCTGCTATGGGAGCAGCCATCTTAGCTGGCAGTCCAGGACTCAAAATGGCGGCAGTGGAGAGAGCCCGCCCCCGAAAGTCATGGCCCCCACACGTCATGGCAGGGGGGGAGGAGGGGCTGGGGGATCCACGTCACGTCAGGCTGTGCTCGCGGCTCCGGGCAGAGCAGCTGAAAGGGAGGGGGGTAGAAATACAGAGACATGCTACTGTGTGTCTCGGGTCTCAAAGTATTTCCCCAAAGGTTTTCCCTGAGTCCGTGGAAAGGAATGCCAGGATACGTGCAACAAGCTATTACTGTATGATTAGCAGGAGCACGGATAGGAAAAAGTGTCCCAGCTAGGTGCAGGGACACACGTAGCAGTGCAGGTCAGGGAAGTGTCTGTACTGAGTTGCTTACGGGATTATTCCTGTAAGTGGGGCACCTTAATCGATGGTGCAGCATGAGTTCCCAATAGAGTATAGGGGGGGACAGGGCATCAGGGGGGTGCCGGAGTTGGAAAAAAGGGAGTTGACCAATTCGGGTTTCCGTCGCCGCTTCTGCAGAGCGGTAACGTTTTTTTCCGGTTTTTGTCGTGGACAGGGCCAGAGCTTGACTGAGTGGTCTATGCTGGGCTGGGGTTGTTTTTTTTTGTGCGTTTTTTTTCGTCCACTGATTGGTCAAATATGTTTTTTCCAGCTCCTATCAATTGTAACACAAAGAACAAAAACTGACCGCAGTTCTTGGGGCAATTATACAGATGATAGAATTGCCATGTACAGAGTGACAGTGTATCAGTACGCTGTTTGCCATGTGACTACCTACCATGTGCGTATTCAGGGATCTGCATACAGGCATGCGACGCTGGTATGCTTAGCCCTGCACCCTGTGTAGTTTAAGTGCAAAGTGCTCCTTCCTACAGGGAGGCAGCCGTTTTTTTTGGTAGTCTAGGTAGTGGCACGGCAAACATTGATCAGAGGGTACAACACACAGAACTTCTAGCAGAGCTGGTATCGCGAGGAAGTTCTAGATAAGTAAATGCGATAATGAGTAAGAGCATTGCAGGCTCACCTGCAAAGCAGCATCAGGTGTGGCATCCGTAATCTGTGCATGCGACGGCCGCGCATGGACAGATGAGGGGGGATGTGGAGTGAGCTGCAATGGGGTGAGAGCTTCCAAAGGTGAAGCGAGCTTCCAAAGGTGAAGTCCGCGGGAGCATATTTTAAACAGGTAAGTACTGAGGATAGTACTGAGGTAGGGGGGTGAAGTTTAACTCCAATCTACCAATAAGAGTAAACAGAGGTCATGAGAACCATAAAACAACGAGATCAATTACGGTATATATTGATCATTTTAAAGGGTAAAGAGTACAAGCCGCAGGGCGAATCCCAAATCATTAATAAGAATTGATTTGTTTGTATTTCGATTTCAGGTGTTTGGCAATATGGAATGGAGACAGCTGCAGTGCTGGCAGCAAGGATGGAGATATCAGTCGGATAAGCGAAAGGTTCCAGATGCCAATCTAAGCTTGGAGGAACACGAGATTCCTGAAATCGGAAAGAGACTAAAACACGAGATTCCTGAAATCGGAAAGAGACTAAAACACGAGATTTCGGAGATCGGAAAGAGACTAACAAAACTGTCTGAGCAAAGCATAATGCAAAGTGCTAATGTTTTTCTTTCCCAAGGTGGTGCTTTTATAATGAAGAGTACCATGCTGATGGTGATCCTAGGTTGCCATTCCGTCCTAGGAGAACGAAGAGAGGACATTCTCATGTATAATAAGGGGTTAATGAGAATGCAAGGCCCAAGCATGTTAATGTTGGGTGACAAAGGTACTGATCCTTTCACACCTCCCTCTGATTGGCACAGATGGACCAAGCAGGGATGGAGGGAAAGAGCACTTGTGCCAGGAGAAAACAAATTTCATGGCACAATGGGGGTGAAAGGTCTGAAGGGTCAGGTGTGCGGGCAGTGGGGATTGAATGGCAGTGTAAATCTGCTATTTAATACCACACTCCCAGAATCGACGCACCGATCCAAAGGTTTGTTAAAAGGTACATTGCAGTAGAATGGGTACGTGCAAAAGGTGGAGTGTGTGATTCAGGGGTACCTTGTCTTGGTTATGCAGAGTGAGATGGTTCCAGATTGGAGAGGAACGAGTAGGAGGCGTCAATTCTCCTGCCGGAGAGACGCGGGGGACAACATCACACTCTGGAGCTACCAACAGAGAGTGCCTCTGAAACAACTTTACACACGTAAAGGCTGGAAAGCCGAGGGTGGGTGGTTCTCGAAACAAGAAGTAAAAATCGAGATCAAGCCACATTTCCAGGTGACAAAGAGGGTGGGGAGAGCGGTCCCGGGGGAGGGAAAGCCCACACAGGGAACCCCATTCACACCACACGGGTCACAACAGGGGACGATATTACACAGTCCATATGCAACAGCTTATCCTCATGATAGTTGGGTAAGTGAAGAGGTACTCTTTAATCGAACGATTGCAGAGAGTACAATCTTCCCGACCTCAGGTACATAGTGTGCCTCAGGACATAAGGGGGGAAGAGGTCCAATCAGGACAGCTGGGGACATATTTTGTCAGCGAGAGATTGGACAAGGGGAGGTATATTAATTTTTCTGGAGAAGGATCTTTTGCATGGCAGCTTCGAGATGTTTGGGTGAACAAATGGAAACGGTGCAACATTCCTTTAGGCACCGCCACTTTCTTAGTTCCCACCTCAACCCGGGTCTTACACCAGGACCTGAGAGGTCAACCTTTTTTGGTGCTAGACGGGGAGGTGAAGCAAGTAGAGTTGTCCTCATGCGGGCAATTCTTGCAGAAGTACCTGCGTTGGCCGGGGCAAGTCAAATTTAGTGAAGAAGCCTGCAGGCTCAATAACGCAGAATGCGAGGCTACCATTCAAAAGATCCACCCTGAAGCCCAACCGATAGTTCCGGTGGCGGAAGGAAAGGTTTGGTTTTTTAACATAAGTTCTAATGATACATTCAAGGTATATTCTCATAATTGTTCCGATAAGGGGGAGTTTCCAAGGGGAACATATTGTGGGAGCGGAGATCCCATATGGATCCAGTCATCCAGGTTGGATGACGTTGTTTCTCAAATTGTTAAGAGAACTCTAAAGTGCAAAGTTTCACGGGTAGTTCCCGTCCTGAAAGAGAACATGACATGGGACAAAGGGGAACAGGTTTTGATCCAAGACGACCACATTTTGTTACAAAGGTTAAACAAACAGTACACTAAGTTAGAGGTAAGATTTCACCATGATACAGGTGATCTTCACGAGGTAGAATACAAAAATGAGCAGGTGAGTTCCAGTCTGACCTGGTGGACAAAGGTTCCGGTGATGTTCCAGGGACACTCGGACTGGGCCTCTGCGGTTCCAAAGTTCTTTCTACACCCACTGGTCGTCTGGATGGGGATGACAACTTTAGGCATCATTATCCAGGTGAGGTTGCGTGTTAAAATTACGTAAAACAAATTAACCGGGTCCAGAGATTGGTGCCTCATAAACAATCTCCTGAACCGATATTTTCAAATTAAGGGATATACAGGGTTACGGGTATAGGTTTAGTAGTACCTGTGATGGAGCTGATTGTATAAAGGCGTTCTTTTAGAAGGCACCTGGCACTGCTCCCTTGAGTAACAACCAAACGAGTTTCACTTTTCTGTGGTCATGCAAGTTTGTGAGTGATACGGAAGTGACGCAAATGCTGAGCATGTGGTATAGAGGGACTTAGAAGTAGGGCCTCCCCAGAGAGCCTGGTTACAGGAAGACCAAGAGGTCTTGCTCTCTCTCTTCCAGGGGTAATCGCCGAGAGCAGAGAAGTTGTGTGGGCACGAACATCGAGAAGTGAAACATAAAAGAAAAGAAACCAGGTACTGGGAGGTTCAGACGCTGGGATCTGCGGGTCAAGCCGTTTTAGGGGGGATTGTTATAATTTAAGTAGGCCTCAGTTACTTGGCCTGAGTTTTATGTAAAAGGCTTGTCTGCAGTGTATGCCTTTAAAATAAATAGAGGTTTTGTGATGCAGGCAGAGGCATCTCAGGGTCTGCGTGTAGCAGAGGATACACGCAGATACTGAGAACATGTTCCTAAGAGAAGGCCATCGGACTACTCTGACCTCAACCACAGGAACAGAAAACATTGGCCATGTTATGTAAATATCCACAGGCCTGCATGTAGGTCAAATGCCTCATTGATTATTAATCAAGTAGGTGTGTATGATGACACCACAAGTGGGTCCACCAATAGACGGATATAGGGGATGGCGAAGATGATGTCATATTTAACTCTTTCCTAGTCGGTATTAAACCGGGTGCGAGCAATGGAGAGGGCATTCTGCTTCTTCCTTCTGCACTAGCTCGCAAGGCCGACTTGGACCTCTAAGCATGTTATTCCTTTCTGTAATCTGATATAATGTATGCTGTACATAGGTAGTCTAGATGTAACATAGAGTAGACACAAGAAGACCTGGGTATCTTCAGTAGGAAGATACTCAAGCAGCTGTAACGCAACATGGAAGTCTGCTTTGCCAGGAGATGAATGTATCTATCTGTATTCCTGTTTCCTGAATAAATAACGTAAACATTGAAGAAGCCTGAGAAAGTCTATATCCTGTTTGCGGTGTGGAGAGTCAAGTGATCTCACAGTCTGTGAGACGATGGTGTCGAAGCAAGGTGATTAGAACAGTTTATAACAGTTAAAAGACTGACAGGTTTTGCACTAGTCCATATCCTCAAGTGGGGCTCTCAGTATTACCAGTAATTGTATTATTTTTTAAAAGCATTCTCTGAACAGCAGTTGCTAAGGCCTCTTTTGCACTATACGTTGAAAAACAAATGCATTTGACTTTCTATAGCAGGGCATTGTGAAAAAGATCTTAGTTAAAGGGACCCTTAAGTCAAACAAAAAAAAAAATGAGTTTTACTCACCTAGGGCTTCCAATAGCCCCCTGCAGCTGTCTGGTGTCCTTGCCGTCTCCCTCCGATCCCCCTGGCCCCGCCGGCAGCCACTTCCTGTTTCGGTGACAGGAGCTGACAGGCTGGGGACGCGAGTGATTCTTCGCGTTCCTGGCCACAATAGCGCCATCTATGCTGCTATAGCATATATCATATACCATATAGCAGCATAGAGGGTGCTAATGTGTCTGGGAACACGAAGAATCACTCGCGTCCCCAGCCTGTCAGCTCCTGTCACCGAAACAGGAAGTGGCTGCCGGCGAGGCCAGGAGGATCGGAGGGAGACGGCGAGGGTACCGGACAGCTGCAGAGGGCTATTGGAAGCCCTAGGTGAGTAAAAAAAAATTTTTGTTTGACTTAAGTGTCCCTTTAAAACGCGAATAGTTGGAACTGAGCCATAGGAAAACATGGGCATTACTTTGAAAATCAGTTGTTCTTTCAGTTATAACTGATCTGAAAAGAGTGCAAAGGAACCTAAATGTAACTGCCAAAATAGTGTGCAAGCGAGTAGGGAGGTTGGCTGGCATCTAACTGTTTTGGCAGTTAGACTAAAAGGAAATGCTTTTGAAAACAAAGAAACCCCTGAGAATCGCCAATGAGGATATGGACAAGTCCAAAACCTATTGGTTCTGTCAGACTGCTTACTTTTTCGCGATAGTAATCCTTTAAAGAGGAACTCTAGCAACAAAAAAAAAAGAATAAAATTGCTTATTTTTTAATATTCATTCATAGATTAGTTTGTCAGTGTTTGCGCATTGTAAAGTCTTTCCTCTCCCATATTTACATTCTGGAATGTATCACTGGTGGTGACATCTTTAGTCCTGCCAGGAGATCTGTAAGGGCCCGTTTCCACTTGTGCAGCACGTGTCAGTGAGACACACGGCGGCACTTCCGGGTGTGCGGGATCGCAGGCGAATCCCAGAAGCCGTGCCATGCACAGCTATGGGATTTGTAGCCTCCCGCACAAAAACTGTGGGCAGTTTCGGCCGAATCGCTAGCACAAGCGATTCGGCAGGCGGCACCATAGTTTCCTATGGCAGATTTTCCCTGTGCGATTTGTGTGCAGGGAAACTCTGCAGATTCGGAGCAGAAACAGCTACAGTGGAAACGGGGCCTTAGGGCGTGTTCATTAATGAGAGTTCTATGCAGAGGGAGATATTGGCTGCTTCTGTGGCAATTCAAACCAGCCATTATTTCCCACAATGCAACGAGGTTCATATACAGCAAACTGTCAAGCCCATCACCCCAGTGCTGACATCACACTGTGGAAGGGGTATCTCCACAATATCAGCCATACATACCCCCCTGTTGACCTAATCAAGAGAAGGTAATGATTTCTTGCGGAAAAGGGGCTACTGATTGGAATGCAGTTCAATCCTTGGTTAAAGTTTCTCCTACTGACTTGCAAAGTACACTCAACCAATCAATTCTATTATATGTGCTCTTGCTTCAGCTGATGGCAAAGCCTGTTGCTGCCGTTAGGCCTCCTTTCCACAAACTGTTGAGCTGTGTGCTCAGCAGGCAGTTACCAGGCAGAAGTAAGCAGCTATCATGCAGCAATGAGCAGTTACCAGGCAGAAGTAAGCAGCTATCATGCAGCAATGAGCAGTTACTAGGCTACAGTGAGCAGTTATCAGGTAGCAATTGAGAGTTCAAGAGGCATTTCACTGCCTATCAGCGGTCCGTGGAAAGGAGGCCGTATGCAGGGAATACACGGTACATTTTTGTACTGTGTATCGAGCAAGCGGCTCGATGCCGGCGCGAGTCCGCGGCCGCCCGGCTCGATTCCCGCGGGCGCTCCTTATCTTCCTTTCATTTTTTGCCATTGTCCGCCCGCGGGTATCATGCGGGGAATCAATCCGCGCGGCGATTCGACCAAAAAAACTACCCATGAACTACCCGTGTATGCCCAGCATAAGACCTCTTTTCCACTGATAGTTGAAATGCCTCTCAAACGCTTACAACTGCTTGCTGCTGCCTGATAACTGCTCACTGTAGCCTGGCAACTGCTTGCTGAGCACACAATTCCACAGTCTGTAGAAAAGAGGCCTTACATTTGCTAACAGTATTACATATTACCTTCACTACCACCTTACAGCCTAGTAGTACAAGGCAACAGAGTCACGTGACTTCAGCACAGCCTCTCTCTCACACAGCTATGGCGCGACACGAGCATGCGTGGGGTTCTAACTTCTCAGCAGGACCGCGTGACGTCAACACAGCTCACAGAGGCGGGCCCATGACTGGTTGGTAGTGGTACTGCTAGACGTCACGTGTCTGCGTCCCGCGCCTCGCTCTGGATTTTTGCCCTGCCCCTTAGCCTTGCATGGATTGGTGGTGGGTGTGGGTCATGTGGGGTGGCAGTCCAGCTGCGGATGTGACGCAGAGTGAGCGGAGAGGGTGACAGAAGACCGGGGAGAGCCCGGGAGGGGGCGGAGACCCTGGAGTGACCCGACATGGGCGGCAGCGGTTCCAGAGCCCGGGGACTGTGGCCCTTCTCTTCCGCCCAGGGCCCCGATAGCCCCGGACACAGCGAGCAGAGTGTAGCCCGAATCCGCCAAGCCACGCCTTTTATCTTCACCCGGCGCGGGTGAGTGTGGGGTGACCCGTGTCTTGCACACTTTAGGGTATAGAGGGGGACCGGTTAGGAGGAGCTAAATGGTTGTCATGGAAACAACCCCGCTGTATAGCCCACTTTCCCTGCTGTATCTTCTTCTAATGTCTCCACTTGTTAACTGTACAGACTGCACTTCCAGAGTGTGCTCCCTGTATCCTCTACTAGATGTCCCCTGCCGCTGTGCACTCCCCATTCCCTCCCCACACATAACCTTCACCTGCCATGTAGCCCCTCCAAGCCCCCAACCACAATAACTGTGCACTTCCCATCCACCCACCACAGAACCACCATCTGCCATGTAGTCCCTCACAGCCCTAATCCCAAGCCTCCCCATCATCATCATCATCATCTCTGTGCACTTCCCATCCACAGAACCATCATCTGCTATGTAGCACCTCAAAGCTTCCCCCCTCCATCCCATGACAGGACACTACCCATCCTACAGACTCTTCTGCCACTGTACAGTCCCCATACCCCCCCCCCCCACAGAACCTCCATCTGCCCTGTAACCCCTCCCAGGCCCCCCCACAGAACCTCCATCTGCCCTGTAACCCCTCCCAGGACCCCCCTCCTATCACTTTACACTTCCCATCTCAAACAGTCTCTCCTTCCACTGTACACTCCCATTCACCCCCAGAGAACCTCCATCTGCCATATAGGCTCTCACAGGATCCCACTTCTGTACACTCCCAATCCCACATATTCTCTTCTTTCACTGTACACTCCCATCCACCCCCCACATACCCCCATCAGCCATATAGCATCTCACAGGACCCCCCTCACATCTCTGTATACTCCCCATCCCACAGATTATCTCCTTCCACTGTACACTCCGATCCACCCCCCACAGAACCTCCATCTGCTATGTGGCCCCTCCCAGGACCACCCTCCCACCACTGTACACTATGCATCCACAGAACCTCCATCTGCCATGTTGCCCCACACAGGATCCTGCCACTGCACACTCCCCATCTCTCCCACAAATTCTTCTGCCACTGCACACTCCCCATCTCTCCCTCAAATTCTCCTGCCACTGCACACTCCCCATCTCTCCTACAAATTCTCCTGCCACTGTACACTCTCCATTCCGCATATTCTCTCCTTACTCTCTCATTACCTGCCACAAAAAAAAGACCCAAACAACATTCTAGAGATACCCCGGTGTGTACAGGGCGTTCCCAAACCAAAGCTTGGGTTCAAAACCAGATACCATAAAAGGGAAGCCTCAGATCCTATCAAGGCTTCCTTAGCTGCTGTAAAGCCCCCCGTTGTAGAGCGTGGCCCCCCTTCACATCAGGGCCGTGCAGCTCTTCTTCCAGAAGCGGGTCCGCACAGTAGCTGCGCAAGCCCACATACGTAGTAGCATGGAGCCTGTGGCTCCGGCTTATTACACATGTGCAGGCGGGCTGTGTTGGCTACTGCACGGCCCCTTTAGGATAAGCGACAATGCATTGTTGCTAAGGGCCTGAGCCTACTAACGCAGTTGTGCGCAGTTGTATCCGCTTCTGTCTGCTTTTCAGCATCTGTAACATTGATGTGTTGCTGAAAAGTGGACACAACTGTGGACAACTGCGTTAGTGGGCTCAGGCCCTAATCTTCTGGGGGGCCGTGCTCAGCAATGGGGGGGGGGGGGGGGAGACAACACAGCAGTGAGGGAAACCTCAATAGGATCCCGAGGCTTCCCTCTTTTTAGGTAAGTATCTAATTCTGTACCTAAGCTTTGTCTCCGGTACTCTTTAAAGTCTAACCCTTTCAATTGAAAATATGAAACTGCAGGGAGTTTTTATACAACATTGTCCTTAGTTACTTACTACACATGCAATGCATTAAAGTCTCATGGAGGAATATATTGGGAGGGGAGACTTGGACAGTAAGGGTTCAGCGCCTAATCCAGTTTTCAAAACTAAATTCGCTTTTTTTACTACCATTCCCTTGAGCCAAATTTGGTTACCTGCCTGCTTTGATCTTTAGCTCTGATGCCGCTGCACTTCTTATTTGTATCCTGTCCACCATGCACTCTTGACACATTATACCCCCTGTATGGTGTCTACGATTGTTGCATTGTACATCCTGTGCCTTGTTAATGTAACAATGTATACCATCTGTAGCCTGACACATTATATGCCTTTCCCATTGTGCACCTGACATATTGTACCACCTCTGCTACACTTCCTCAAGAGCACTGTGTCCTCTACCCTGTTGCTCTTACTTTGCATGCCCCCCTCCTCCCTTTTTACACCCGATACAGTGTATCCAGCCTGTGCAAAGTTCACCAGTGTGCAGTAAAAGTATTTCATCAGATGCATTGCAAATGTGGTTGTTTGTGCCAAAATGGGTGCAGATGAACACTTCAGATAACTGTGTGTGTGGGGGTGGGGGGTTTCTAATGAGCGGTTTAAACTGCGATATGTAGCGTTCACTTTCCACCTATTCGGGTAATCTCCACTTGTCCCCTGGGTGCCTTCCATTCACAGGCGTCAGTGCATTAGCAAAGCTGTTCTCACCCCCAGCCACATTAGGTGGTTTAGCAAAGTCACGTTTTAGCCAATACCAGCAAGCAGCAAAGCTCTTAGCTGTTCTGAGGTTTTATTGACACAGGATGTGTATTATGCTAGACATGTTCTGCGGGAGATGGCGACAGGAGCTGTGGAGTGATAAATGGGTAGAGTTGTTGCACTCTGGAATATTGCAGGATCTCACATGATGTGCAATTGCCTGAGCTGTTGTTTACAACCTTATGGGCACCTGTCTTCTCTGCCTGCCAGGAACTTTTTGTTCTCATACGCATACCAAATGCAAAGGCCTGTTCAAAACACTTGAGGTCAGATTAATTTGCATTCATTGGTCTTTTTAAAGCCATCCAGCAGGGATGGGCTCATAAGTAGTTCACTAGTCGAATTCGTGATTAAAATGAGGCTCTATTGCCTCAGCTGTGCGGCTGGGAGAGAAAGGGTTACTTACCCATAAGTCCGCTGTCTTCTATGCGTTCCAAATGTCTTGCACGCATCCTATTGGACGCGTTGCAAGACTCACTAATGTGCACTTCCTCCTTCCAGCTTGAAGGAGGAAGTGCACGTAGTGAGTCTTGCAGCGGCCGTTTGGAACGCATAGAAGACAGCGTAAGTAACCTCCTCTCTCCCAGCCGGAAGCCGAGGCAATTAAGCTTCATTTTAATCACAAATTCCAGTAGTGAACTACTCATGAGCCTATCCCTGCCATCCAGCAATAATGCACAGAGCTTACACCTGCAGTTTGCAGTATGATCTCGTTATAGTAAACTCTGATATAATAAACATTTGGGTATAGTAAACTTAGTGTCCAAGTCCTGGCCAAGCCCCATTATAAGTATATGGGAGTAACACCTGGTATAGTAAATTGGGCTGATTAACAAAATAAAAGTAAGTTAAATTATCTCCAGGATAAATACATTTGTGTTCCTGGCCCAGATCTGTAAGCAGCCGGAGTCTCATGCTCTTATCGTATATATCTGTACGCTATGGAAAGCGATCCTTGAGCCGTTGGTTGTCACCCAGTTCACCTTCTGCTGCCGCTTGTTAATCATTCACTCCAGAGATGGATAAGTGTTTACCTCTGGCAGAGTATGAGCTGTTCTTTATCAGCACTTTTATCAGTGTCAAGCTGTCCTTCATTGCTCCACAGCTGCTGTTATGGACAGTGGTGGAGATGAGGATCGCTGACTCCATCACATCTCTGTTCACTTTTTAAAATCCAATGCTAGGTGCGCATGATGCAATTTTACAGATTTACTGTCAGATTGACTATTTCCAACAGGTCTGATCTGATTTCTGATTGATTTCCCATTCACTTCTATGGAAAACGATCAGAAAGATCTGAAATCAGAGTGGACATGCTGGAAATAGTCGATCTGACAGTAACTCTGTCAGAAAATTGCATCGTGTGGATCTAGCACTGTGCTGAGAACACACAATGCAATTTCCGGTCTGATCGACAGGTAATCTGCTGGGAAGTTGTATCGTGTGTGTATATGTCCAAACTGCTCCCAATTGATAGGGGGATCAATTTTTCCAATTATAACTTATGAAATGAATCCCTTTATCGATCAGAAACAGATCAGACTGGTCAGAAATAATCATCTGATTCCCATTGATCGGACCAGAAGTCGCATTGTGCGTACTTAGTATACAACTGATACCTGCAGCATCCGAGAGAGCTAAAAGTAGCCATACACTGGTCGATTTGCCATCAGATTCGACTAACAGATTCCTCTCTGATTGAATCTGATCAGAGAGGGATCGTATGGCTGCCTTTACTGAAAACAGATTGTGAATCGATTTCAGCATGAAACCGATCACAATCTGTGGTGGTGGTGCTGCCCCCGCCTGCATACATTACCTGCTCCAGCTGGCGCGACTCCCGCTCTGTCCTGCCGGGTAAGTTTAAGAGGGCGCTCTACTGTTTAAACTTCCTGCCGGGACAGGAAGTTCAATGAAGCAGCAGCCGGTCCTGAACCCAGGGCGGAGAAGAAGCTGCGGGGACAGAGGGGGAGTCGCGCCGGCCGGAGCAGGTAATGTATTGCCGCTAGCGTCGGTCATCGGGCATTCGAACGCCGCTATCGACGCACTCCCGACCCGCCGGCGATCGAGGGAAATCTTCTGCACGGACGAATCAACGGGAACGATTGATTTCGGGCGGAAATCGATCGTTCTGTCAGCGTTTGCGCAACAATTTCACAGCACATTTGATCACAGTGATCGAATCTGCTGTATATCGGCGGCAAAATCGTTAGGTGTATGGGCAGCTTAAAAGTGACCCTTGCACAAGTAAAGTAATTATCTCATTTTGAGGAAATTGGATACTATGTTGAAGGCAGTTGTCCCTGTCATTTTGCCTTTGTGGCAGATGCAAGATCTTAAAGATCAGCATTATGATACTTCACAAAATTGCGCTTAAAAAATATCAGACCCCCGTAAGCAGCAATGTTAATAGCCACAAGTAGCAGCAATTAGCTGCAATTTAAATGCCAGAGGCGCCTGATAAAATAGGGCCCCCATTCCACTCGCTTCAGTGGTGCAAGTTCAGTGGCATTGTCACGCTGAGACTTTGTAATCTTCTAGTGAAGTATAAACCCACATTTAAAAGTGAATTGGCTAAACTGAAAAGCTTGTAACCCACTGAGTACTTAGATTTTAGCTGGAATGGAATTTTAATGTTGTAGTCTTCTAGCTCCTCCTTGTGTTTTTCTTTGTGGCTATTTGACAAATTAGGCTGGTTTCACAGTGGGACGTTAAAGTCCCACGTTACAGCAGCCATTAACGCAGCCTAACTCACAGCACTGTAAAATCAATGTGCTGTTCACAGTGCACACGTTGCGTTAGGGTATAACGCTGCACGTTAAATGACAGTGCAGCATGCTGTACGTTATACCCCTATAGAGCTGTGTTAGATTGTTTGCACATGCTCAGTGACTAGCCACATGGCTAATTAATATTCACTGCACTGTGGTGACTTGTGGTGGGACTCCTAGTGTTGTCCGGTTCATTTGATCCGGATCTTTTTGTGAGTCAAATCATCCGGATCATCACAATGAAAGATTCGGTTAACAGTGGATGTCTGTCTGGAAGAAACAGGAACATACAGTATGTACAGTACAGGGAAAGTCCTGTCCTGCTAGTCCTGTCACCCCCGAATGCTTCCTTACTAAAATGATTCAAATGATTCGGTTCAAAGATCCGGATCTTTTCAATGATCCGATTCGAATGATCCGAATCCTTAAAAAGATCCAGACTTCCCATCACTATCCTGGAGCGGCTCAAGCAGCTGACATCCAACTTCAACACCACCACGCGTTGCGTTAGGGGCACGTTATGCGACCTTAACGTCCCCTAAAACGCAACGTCTTGGTGTGAAAGAGGCCTTAGTGTATCTGTCCTCTATATCAACATTTCTCTGCACCAACCCATTGGATCCTGTTTAAAGTCCTGTACACAAGCTCAACAAAAGTCGTTTGAAACATCCGACAAATGACAGATTTTGCCTTTTCGGAAAAAAAGGTGTGAAAAGATGTAACACAACAGCAAGCGACTGATCCATCTGGCAGATTATCTCAGACAACAGTTGGGCAGATATTGTGCAGTCGGCCATGTGTGTACAATGTCGTTTACAAGGCGTTGTTCTACAGATTGGGCACATGTCTTGTGTAATGTCGCTTGCATGCACTGTGATTAAATCAGTTGGTCATTTGCTATATTGGTGTGCAGACAGCGTCGTTGGAAAGACTCGTTTGTCTTTGTCGCTGGTAAAGTAGTTTCCACAACATTGATTTTTTTGTTTGTTTGCGTCAATTTTTGTTGAGCTTGTGTACAGACCATTGAAAGGACTGTGCATGCCAAGTACCCCACTACTGTAGTAATATCATCTCAATGCAAATACAGTACAGTCTTGATTATCCAGCTCAGACTGGGATAGGCTGATGCCAAATAAGTGTGATTTCCGGTTGCTTGAAACATGGGGTCATATGCAATTAACTTTTTCTCCTAGGAGATACATTTTCACTTTGTCTTTTAACTTTTCAGCATTTTGCAATTGAAAAAGTATCAAACAGCAGGTGGAAAAAGTACTGTCAAAATTATTTTGCCTATTTCCTTGCTTGCTGGTGGTTTAAAAGGCATTTTATTGACAATTTTGAAAATATCACCCAGGAGAAAACTCAGGAGAAAAAGTGAATTGCATAAGGCCCTTTTAGTTTATAACGGGCATTTTAGTTTATAAAATCAAATGAATTATGAGCACCAACAACCAATGTACCATAGCGTCCCGGTTATCCAGAATTCAACCAACCAGCACAAATCGCCGGCAGTATTCAGTAGTGAAGGCCAACTTCTTAGGCTGTTTGTGCCTAAAGAACGGGTTCCCACCGATCCCCCAAGGTTAATATAATACTTTCAATTACTGTATTTTAACATTTAATAAGTTCATGGTATGCACATACAGTGGGGTATAGTACTCTATTAGCTAGGCCTATTTTTTTTAACACTGGGGCCCATATGCAATTCACTTTTTCTCCTGAGTTTTCTCCTAGGATTATCTATCTATCTATCTATCTATCTATCTATCTATCTATCTATCTATCTATCTATCTATCTATCTATCTATCTATCTATCTATCTATCTATCTATCTATCTATCTATCTATATATATATATATATATATATATATATACACAGTGGTGTGAAAAACTATTTGCCCCCTTCCTGATTTCTTATTCTTTTGCATGTTTGTCACACTTAAAGAGACTCTGTAACAATTTTTTCAGCCTTAGTTCTTCTATCCTATGAGTTCCTATGCCTGTTCTAATGTGCTGGGGCTTACTGCAGCTCTTCCTAATTACACTGTCTCTGTAATAAATCAATGTATCTTTCCTCTGTCCTGTTTGTCCGGCTAAAGCTTGATTGTGTGGAATGTGCAGGGCTGCTTGTGATTGGTAGAAGCGATACACACCCTCTGCAGGCCCCCTGCATACTATGAATGACTCATACACTATGCTTAGCTGAGCCTATTAGAAGCTGGTTAGTTTGTTTGTAAACATTGCCTAAACTGTTAATTACAAGCCAGGATTGCAGCAGAGAGTGGCAGAAACAGCACAGAGGGGCACAGGAGAAAATAAGGAATAGAATGGTATGCTTTTTAGTGTAAGAATATTAGAGTACAGATTCTCTTTAAATGTTTCTGCTCATCAAAAACCATTAACTATTAGTCAAAGATAACATAATTGAACAAAAAATGCAGTTTTAAATTATGTTTTTTATTATTTAGTGAGAAAAAAAAACTCCAAACCTACATGGCCCTGTGTTAAAAAGAGATTGCCCCCTGAACCTAATAACGGGTTGGGCCACCCTTAGCAGCAATAACTGCAATCAAGCGTTAGCGATAACTTGCAACGAGTCTTTTGCAGCACTCTGGAGGAATTTTGGCCCACTCATCTTTGCAGAATTGTTGTAATTCAGCTTTATTTGAGGGTTTTCTAGCATGAACTGCCTTTTTAAGGTCATGCCACAACATCTCAATAGGATTCAGGTCAGGACTTTGACTAGGCCACTCCAAAGTCTTCATTATGTTTTTCTTCAGCCATTCAGAGGTGGATTTGCTGGTGTATTTTGGGTCATTGTCCTGCTGCAGCACCCAAGATCCTTCAGCTTGAGTTGACTAACAGATGGCCGGACATTCTCCTTTAGGATTTTTTTGGTAGACAGTAGAATTCATGGTTCCATCTATCACAGCAAGCCTTCCAGGTCCTGAAGCAGCAAAACAACCCCAGACCATCACACTACCACCACCATATTTTACTGTTGGTATGATGTTCTTTTGCTGAAATGCTGTGTTACTTCAACGCCAGATGTAACGGGACATGCACCTTCCAAAAAGTTCAACTTTTGTCTCGTCGGTCCACAAGGTATTTTCCCCAAAGTCTTGGCAATCATTGAGATGGTTTTTTTTTTTTTAGCAAAATTGGGACGAGCCTTAATGTTCTTTTTGCTTAAAAGTGGTTTGCGCCTTGGATATCTGCCATGCAGGCCGTTTTTGCCCAGTCTCTTTCTTATGGTGGAGTTGTGAACACTGACCTTAATTGAGGTAAGTGAGGCCTGCAGTTCTTTAGATGTTGTCCTGGGGTCTTTTGTGACCTATGAGTTTTCTCTGCGCTCTTGGGGTAATTTTGGTCGGCCGGCCACTACTGGGAAGGTTCATCACTGTTCCATGTTTTTGCCATTTGTGGATGATGGCTCTCACTGTGGTTCGCTGGAGTCCCAAAGCTTTAGAAATGCCTTTATAACCTTTACCAGACTGATAGATCTCAATTACTTTTGTTCTCATTTGTTCCTGAATTTCTTTGGGTCTTGGCATGATGTCTAGCTTTTGAGGTGCTTTTGGTCTACTTCTCTGTGTCAAATAGCTCTTATTTAAGTGATTTCTTGATTGAAACAGATGTGGCAGTAATCAGGCTTGGGGGTGACTAAACTGTGATAAACCACAGTTAAGTTATTTTTTAACAAGGGGGGCAATAACTTTTTCACACAGGGCCATGTAGATTTGGAGTTTTTTTTTCTCACTAAATAATAAAAACCATCATTGAAAACTACATTTTGTGTTCAATTATGTTATCTTTGACTAATAGTTATTGGTTTTTGATGAGCAGAAACATTTAAGTGTGAAAAACATGCAAAAGAATAAGAAATCAGGATGGGGCAAATAGTTTTTCAAACCACTGTATCTCATCAAAACTGACTATAAAGTATTGGCCTTGACAAGTTAAAATCTCCCCTAGCATGAATCCTCCCTGGGGTATACATACCACTTGTTGTGAGCCTAGGCTCTGGACTGCCTGTGCAAGTGTGTGACTGAGGATTGTGTAACTATCTCTGGCTTTCTCCCTCACAGCTCCATGTTCTTTGATGAGGATGGAGATTTGGCGCATGAATTCTATGAGGAGACTATTGTAACAAAGAATGGCCGCAAGCGGGTGAAACTCAAACGGATCCACAAGAATCTGCGACCACAGGTAACAATTGCGAATACGGATGGTCGGAAAAGATTTCCAATTCCCCTATCTGACAAGTGTCTTTCTGATTTCTGTGTAATTCAGCGGAAATCTGAATTTCCGGTTTCTGCACAAAGGAGGTTTTTTTTTTGCCATTTATGTTAGTTAGGTCTTTTAAAAAAGATTTTGTGGAGTCTGCTATATTTTGTTAGGATCTGCTATATTTTGAAGATGTAGGCTATTATGTAGACAACCACGGTACACTTTCAAATCTTCTGATTGGCCTAATATTTCTAAATCTTGTGATCCCGTGGAATTCAGAAGCTCATCCTTAATTGTGAGCATCCATGACAATAATCACTGGTATAATTTCTCTCCTTTCCACAGGGCACAATCAAGTTAGACCACCCATGCATCCATGTGGACTTCCCCGTTGTATTGTGCGAGGTCTGACACTGGCTTGAACCCTCACCTGCCATGCTGTGCCCTCCTCTACCAACCTCTGCCCCTAGCGCTGCGCTCCTGGGATGGGGAGCGCGTGGAGAGTCATGGGGGGGAGACACGGACACCCCCCAGGTAAAGACTTTCAAACTGTGCGATGTTAGGTACGACAGAGACATCAATTGCTCCGCCATAATGGACTGGATGGCTGCTGATGTGGATATTCATTTCCAGTATCCGCAATCGGTTACGTAAATATAGCCTTGCTAGAGATCTTTTCTTCCTTTTAATACCTACGATATCCTTCTATCGTACTCATGGCCGCCGGGAGAAGAGGCAAGCGTTCCACAGCATCTTGTTTAGTGGTCATAACGCTTATGCCCCTTTCAGTACTTGACGGAGCGGTCATACACAGTGGTCCAGGCCGGCTGTGATCTCTGTAGCATATATTTATTGAATACACCTTCTTAAGGTTGAGATGTAGAGGCCCAAGCTCACCGTATATTTCTTTCTGGTCTTGGCGTTCCAGCACACATCTGCTCGTCTTAGTCAATATTATCTACACAAAGTGATCTGTGATGTAGTGAATTATCCTTGACCTTCCGGGGGTTGTGCTACACTGCTGAAGGACAGTAATACGTGTCTGCGGGACAAAGACGGATCCCTGGTGCAATCACACATTTATGTGACTGCCCTCCATCTATGTTTATTTATTACATGTATGTTTTAGTTTGTGTTCTGTATTTCTGAGCTGTGAAAAGCCCCACCCATCTCCCAGCATCCTTCACTCTGCACTGACCCTTGCACCCCAAACCTCTCAGACTGATTTACGCTCTGCCCAAACAATAGAGGGAGCTGGAGATGTTCGGGGCTCAGAGGATCTGTCCCCAATAAATCTTATGTTCGTAACCTGGAGTTGTGGTGTTTTTGTTGGTTTGGATGTATAGAGTGGGTGGAGTAACCCTTAGTCCTATGTACTGTATTTGCACTACAGCCTGATAACATTGGGATTCAGGGGTAGGTTTGGATTGCAGATGTTAAGGTGCCCATACATCAAGCAATGTATGGGCAGATCGACCAAGAGTAAAAACTCTCTCTGATCGAATCTGATCAACACTGATCAGAGAGAGATCTGTTGGGTACCATAAACTGCAAGCTGATTCCTGATCAATTTCAACTTGAAATCTTTGGTGAATCAGGCTTTTGATTCGTTGGCAACCACGCGGGGCACTTGTATGTGAGGAAGAGGATGAACAAAGCTGTGGACTAACACAGGTGTAAAGTGTTCATGCACAGGGCAGCAGGGGTGGGGCACATTTTACACTAGTGGGGTCATCGCAGGCGGTTCCACCGCTTGTCGCAGTTTCGCAAGCCATAACCACCAGGCACCCGATCGAGCATGTCGGCCCAAAATTAGTCGCATCGTCAATTAGGCATGCTCTTGGTGCCACCAATTTTTCATCCAATTCGATTATAATAATCGGATGGTTGGTTGGCCACCTAGTCGCCTGATGTATGGCTACCTTTAGGCTTCAGAATGCTCACCGAGCCATATCACTAATTTTGCATTATTGTAGCACTATTTCTTCACAGTAGCTTGTCCAACTTGGGAACCAGGTGAAATCGGCTTATCTAGGTTGATGTATTGCAGCATTAAAGAGAACCCGAGGCGGGGTTCTGACAATGGAATCCACGTACAGAGGCTGGGGCTGCCTATACTACCCAGCCTCTGTTGCTATCCAGATCCCCCTAAGTTCCCCCTGGGCTCTGCAATGCAATCCCCCAAAAATTACAGCCGCGCTGTGCGGGCTGTGTTTACATCTGTGCTGTCACCCTGCATGCTCCCCCCGCCTCCTGCATAGCTCCGGTCCCACCCGCGTCCCTTCCCTCCAATCAGCGGGGAGGGAAGGGACACGGGCGGGGAACGGAGCTATGCAGGAGGTGGGGGGGGGGGGAGCGGCAGACTGACAGTACAGAGATAAACACAGCCCGCTGCGACACGCTGTGTGTCGTCAGTGCGGCTGTGATTTATGGAGAATAGCAGAGCGCAGGGGGGGCTTAGGGGGGATTGAAATAGCAACAGAGGCTGGGCAGTATAGGCAGACCCAGCCTCTGTATGTGGATTCCATTGTCAGAATCCCACCTCGGGTTCTCTTTAAAGAGAAACTGTAACCAAGAATTGAACTTCATCCCAGTCAGTAGCTGATACCCCCTTTCCCATGAGAAATCTTTTCCTTTTCTCAAACGGATCATCCAAGGTCTCTGTATGGCTAATATTGTGGTGAAACCCCTCCCACAGTGTGATGTCAGGACCATGGTACTGACAGTTTCCTGTCTGTGAACCTCATTGCATTGTGGGAAATAGCTGTTTACAGCTGTTTCCAACTGCCAAAAAAGTAAGCAGCATCTCCTTCCGCTGACATCACCTGCCAACAGTAAAAATGTCACTATGTCAGAATGTAAATCAGAGAGAGGAAAGATTTTACAATGGGCAAACACTGACTAAATCATTTATACATAATTATTGTAAAAAATGAAGCACTTTTTATTACATTATTTTCACTGGAGTTCCTCTTTAAAGTGCTCTGAGAATGGACTTTTGTGTCCGTTCTTTGCTCACCGTAAACAAACAGTAAACAGCTCCTAATTTATAAAGAACGGTCCACACTTGTCAGTCTGCAATGGATCCGATGCGGTAAGTGGGCTGCACTTCTGTGCCATTCCCGATAATCACAGACAGGTGGATGTGTTCCCCATATAGCCTATTGGGGTAACACATCTGCCCCGGGCTACAGCTGGACCTCAGCGGATCATCGGTGCAGACACTACACTGTCCGCACAAGATCTGGCACAAGTGGGAACCGACCCTCAATAGAGCGATATCTGTATGCAAATGACGCAGTTGAGAGAAATTCAAGAGAAAATTTGTTTTTATCTGTGTGAGCCTTCCCCCCCCCCCCCCCCCCCCACACACACACACACTTTTACACAGGGCTGTGGAGTCGGAGTCGGGCAATTTTGGGTGCCTGGAGTCGGAGTCGGGAAAAAATGCACCGACTCCGACTTCTAATGAATTTGTAACTGTAATTAAAATAGAAAATATGATAAAATGTTCTATTTCTCAGATAATAGTCATTAAAAATAATGTATATATACAGTATATATACAGTAATAGCTGTGCTTAGTCCACAAAAATGAAATAAACCAATCAAAATTAGTTACTTGTGCTGCTTTAATAAAGCAGTCCCCGTATTTTTAAGGTCAGATATACATATCTGATTGTGACTGTATATATGATGTGTACACAGGAATCTCTTGTATACGAAATAACATCTATGCTGTAAGAATAAAGCCTGATGTGTAGCTGTGTCACTAATAGAGACGGTCAATGAGATGGAAATAATTCTGCATTGATGCTGATTTATGCAAATGTATGCACTCTCTTTGCTCATGAAATCAAATAATTTGATATGTTGTTAAAATTTGGTTTGGTGACTACAAATTAAAGGGTAACTGAGACGGATGAAAAGAAAAGTTTTATACATACCTGGGGCTTCCTCCAGCCCCCTTCAGGCTAATCAGTCCCTCGCTGTCCTCCACCACCCGGATCTTCTGCTATGAGTCCTGGTACTTCAGCCAGTCAGCGCTGTCCGGCCGCATGCCGCTCCCACAGCCAGGAACATTCTGCACCTGCGCAATAGTGCTGCACAGGTGTATGCTCCTGGCGGCGGAGTGTGTGCATGCGCACTACGCCCGACTGGCTCAAGTACCAGGACTCAGCAGAGTGGCAGAGGAGGATAACGAGGGACTGATTATCCTGAAGGCGGCTGGAGAAAGCCCCAGGTATGTATAAAACTTTAATTTCATCTGTCTCAGGTTTACTTTGTTACACAGTAGTACTATACTCTACATATGCACTCCCCACAGAGCTGCAGGGAATCCACTGAGAATGCTGTGCACATTGAACACAGAGGTGTCGTCTGTTTACAATCTCCTCATTCCCCTGCAGAGTACCTGCACATCATTCTTACATGTACCCACACTTACATTGCCTAGGGCCTGATAGATGTTCTTTGTTCCGGTTTGTACCTTTTACAAGTACTCTTACCAAGGACTAGTTTTAGTCTAAAGGGAATAAATATAGTAGTCTACATATCCTTCTCACTTCAGTTGTCTTGTAAAATTCCTAAGCGTTGGCAGTTAAGAGACGAATGTCACATTACATACTTTTAATCAACAAAATTGTAATATGCAAATTAGAGGAGTCTGAGTCGAGGAGTCGGTGGAATCCTAAACTGAGGAGTCGGAGTCGGTGGATTTTTGGACCGACTCCACAGCCCTGCTTTTACACTTCCTGATCACTGTGGTTGGTCCACAGTGCTCAGCGGGACAGGAACCAATAAGATCCACTCCTTACTGAGGTTCAGAGCTCAGCTGTCTAAAGACCTTTTGTGCCAGTGGGGATGTGCAGTACGCTCTGGACATCATGGACTTGATTGACAGCGGCGCAGGCGCAGCAGAGGAAGACCTCTGCACCGATAGAGGCCGGGGGATGAGAGGGGAGCTGCGGCGAGGGACATGTCGGCTGCCAGGGGCTGGATAAATCCCCGGGTAAGTAGATTTTTTTTTTTTTTTAAGGAGCCTGGACATTCCCTTTAATGGACAACTGAAGAGAGAGGTATATGGAGGTTGCCATATTTATTGCCTTTTAAGCACTACCAGTTGTCGGGCAGTCCTGCTGATCCTCTGCCTCTAATACTTTTAGCCATAGACCCTGAACAAGCATGCAGCAGATCAGGTGTTTCTGACATTCTTGTTAGATCTGACAAGATTAGCTGCGTGCTTGTTTCTGATGTGATTCAGACACTACTGCAGCCTAATAGAGCATCAGGGCTGCCAGGCAACTGGTATTGCTTAAACGGAAATAAATATGTCAGCCTCCATATAGTGCTCACTACAGTTTTCCTTTAATCTTGGATTTTGGTTAGCAGGAAGGTTGGGTAAGGAAGTATCCGGTAAACCTCTCAACTCTGAACATAGCTTTCCACTACTGAGGTAAGTTATTTTCTTTTGGAGGCGGATGTTGACTTCAGGATTGCTATAAAAAGTGAGTACCCAAGATTTATTAGTAGAAAAGTAACAGAGTTTGTATTGTAAACAGTTACATTTGGCCATAAACTGCATCATATAGAATCTATGTCAGTCAAAAGGAGCACACATGAGCATCCTTTGTGTCTGTGCTGTATGTACAATAGATACATGGAAATATAACAAAATCACTTGGGCATTTTTCCATTAGCAATCACAAACGCGAGCGATTGCGATTTTTTTATTTTTTTTATTTTTTTAGGGCCCTTTTTCCACTAGCGCGATTGCGTTTGCTGAATCGCAAAAGCGCAAATCACTAGTTTGGTAAATAACATAGGATTCACGGTAGGTTATTTCCACTACCGCGATTCGATTTTTACACAAACACAATCGCGCGGCGGAGCGATTATTGCCGCAATTTTGCTATGCTCTGCAGTGCATAGCAAAATCGCAAACGCTATCGCCAGGATAAAAAAGGATTTTGCTGAATCGCAATCTCTAGAGTTTGACGCTAACGCTAGCGATTGCAAGTGGAAAAGGGCCCTAAATCTATCATGCGATTGCGATTTTTCATTCGCATTGCATTATCACTCTAAAAATCGCTCCAGAAAGCTATTGCGATTTGTGATTTCCAAATCGAATCACTATAGTGGAAAATACTTCTCATGATTTCTATGATAAAGTAACAACCCTAGCGATCTAAAAATCACTAGCGATTTGCGATTCAGCTGTGTAGTGAAAAAAGGCCCTAGGCTGGTGCACACCTTGAGCTCTTCTGAGTGCTTTTTAAAACGCTAGCGCTTAGAAAAGCGCTTGGCTAATGTATTTGTATGGGATGGCTCACCAGAGCAATGTGATCGGTTTTCCCAAATGCAAACGCGGGTCCTGCAGCATCTAAGGCGATCCAGCCTCAATAGTAAGTATAGGAAAGTGGAAAATGTCTTTCCTTTTTTTTTTTTTTTTTTTTTTTGCAAAAGCTGTTTACTTCCAGCTCAAACTGTACAAAAATGTAAACATCTCTACATCAGAACGCTCTAAAAATCACTAGGCTTAACTAGAAAATCGCTAGGCACTTGCCTGGAATTGCTTTGAAAAATAGCTTCAAAAAAACGCAGTTTGTGATTCTGCTAGCGCTTTTAGGTGTGTTCACCAGTCCTCAGTAAGGAAAGCGTATACATACAAATAGTGGTTTTGGGTCACCCCTGAGCTGCTTGGTTACGCTGAAATACAAACAGACAATACATAAAGCAGTACAGTGTTGTCACAACCGGTGAGTCGCTTATTCAGTATAAGTCTGATGTCCTATTTCAGGAGAGTATTCTTAGAGGCAGCAAAGTAGGACAATACACATCATATCATATCTGCAGCTTACTATTGTCACAGATTAAGGGCCCTGACTCACCAGAGAGCATTTTGCGGTTAAAAAAAAATGCTTCCACTAACCCGTGAAATCACTCTGCTGTGATTTTGCCGCAATTTTAATGTAAGGGCAGGTTCACACTTGGGCGCTTTTCAGCGCTTTGCTGATTGCTGTCTATCAGCAAAGCACTGTTGATAATGTATTCTTATGGGATCATTCTCACTGCAGCGTTTTGGTTTTGCATAAATCGAAAATGTGCTGCATACAGCGATTTGGTGATCACAATGTGATTCTCGTTCTGTTAATCATGAATCACAACGCAAATCGTAGCAAAATTGCGGTTGCATTCCTGATTTGCGTTTAGAGTGTGAACTTGCTCTAAGTCATTGGAAGTGTTTTTTTTAAACCAAAAACGAACCGCAAAACGCTTTCCAGTGTCAGGGCCCAAACTTGTATTTTGAACTCAATCGAGTACATTGCATTTTTGACCTGAGCCTCATTTTAATTTATTTTAAGTAACACTTGAAGTGTACTAGAGCTTATCAAAGCTAAACGTTTTATTTATACCTGGGGTTTCCTCCAGCCCCATAAGCTCGGAGAGAAACGTAAAGAGCGCACTCCTCTTACGCCAGATGAATGCCCGTTAAACAAGGTGTATAGATCTGCAGATATGAATGCATTTTTCATGAACTGATCTTTTGTGGATACTGATCTTTTGCATGTGTGCAGCATCTTTGTGTGCAGCATCTTGCAAAGATTTTTATCTGATGGGGGTACTCGGCTGAATAGACTTTGTAGGTGTGTTCTACTACATGGAAGGTGGTAAAATTGGTCTGTGATCTTTCATTTTCCATATACTTTTATCTCACGTGTGTTCTTAGTTTAAAGGTGCATATACACATCCAATTTTGATTGGCTAATCATTAGTTGATTTTACCTCTTCCATGTAGAAGGACTGCTTACCTACTCAATGGGCATGATTCACAAGGCTTTTTCACCTTATCTACGTTACTTTTTTAAGCTCCCAAAGAGTAAAAATATAATTAGGGTTAGAAAAGTAATATTGAAATTAAGTTAATCAGTAACAACTTTGAGTGATTATTTTGCTCGTAAATGTGTTGAATGGTTATTTTTTATCAAATAGGTGATAAGTCATTTATGAGAAGTTTTGTGAATAGAGCCCAATCTGTTCATAGTATTCCAAACCTGCTGGCACTAATACTACATGGAAGTGGTAACATTGGCTAATCAAAATTGGATGTATGTAGCCACCTTTGTAAGACTGACTTACAACTTCCTAGAACCAAACCTGTTTGTAAGTGAAGGACCGAATGTACTGAGAGGAATATGGAGTCTGCCATATTTATTTCCCTTTAAATAATGCCAATTACCTATCTTTTTCCTACTGATTAGGAATGGTCAGTGAGATGCAAATAAGTGCTGATTCAGAAATATACAAGTTTACAATGTTTGAAAATAGATCAGTCCTATGAAGTTGAGGTGGGCTTGCACTGGTTCATATTCAGTTTCTGTAAACTTACATTATTCTGCATTGGCATTACAGGGATTACGTTACAATTGGCAATACCAGTTATCCAGAATTCTCAACCAACCAGAACAAATCACCAGCAGTACTCAGTGGTGAAGGCCAACTTTTTAGGCTTTTTGAAGGCTCTGCTGCGCTTAAAGAAAACCAGAGACGAACTTAATTAAAATATTTATACATACCTGGAGCTTCCTCCATCCGCACGGATCACTCCCACGCCGCTGTCCTCAGTCTTCTCCGTCTTCTGCACTGGGTGCCGTAAGTTTGGCAGTCGCGGCAAGTCTGACGCAAGTGCAGTGCACTCGCTCCGTCTCTCTCCAGCGGAGAATAGTACTGCGCAGGTGCAATACTATTCTCCGCCAGAGGGGAATAGAGGGAGGGCACTGCGTTCGCTCAGAGTAGCCGCGACTGACCGAACTTACGGGATCTGTTGCAAAAGAGCGAGAAGACTGAGGACGGCGGTGTGGGAGTGATCCATGCAGATGGAGGAAACTACAGGTATGTATAAATCTTTTAATTAAGTTAGTCTCTGGTACACTTTAAACACTGGCTTCCCACAGCTCTTCCAAGATTAATAATACTTTCAATTGCTGTATTTTAACAATAACATTTGTATAGTGCTTTTCTCCCATAGGACTCAAAGCGCTTAGGCTCTCTCAGATTCAGTAATTGGTAGCAGGATGAAGTATTAACACAACAAAAATTATATTTTTGCAAATGCCAAACTGAACAGATGGGTTTTCAGTCTGGATTTAAACAGAGTTCATGGTATGTATATGGAGTGGGGTATGATACTGTATTAGCTAGGGCTATTTTTAACATGGAGTCTCAAGCAACCAGAAAGCACACTTATCCGGCATTAGCCGATCCCCGTTGGTGCCGGATTACTGAGACTCTACTGTATTTGCAACCTGTTGATCATCCTTACTGCTGATGATACACCTGAATTAAACATGCAGTGTAGACAGATATTAGATAGAATATATGATCGGCAATCCTGGTGTGAGCCAGTGGCCGAGTTATTAGATCAGTGGGACAGCCATGCATTATGGGCCTGTTTCCACTAGCTGTGAAATTGCATCGCATCAAAACTGAATCAGGCTGAAGGGGGCTGGAGAAAGCCCCAGGTAAGTATGAATCTTTTATTGCAGGTCATCTTAGGTTTCCTTTAAAGAACAGGTGACACCCATGGTAACCTAGAAATAAAAACATATATAAAGGCTCGTACACACGGGCGGATCGCTCAGAAACCGCCTTATCAGTCCACCGACAGACTGTACACACGCTGTACTGTCTGCTGAAAACCCGCCCAGCGGGAGGTGACGACGAACCCGTTGTTGCCTTTCATCAGACGTGTGTACGAGCCTTAAAGGGATACTTAAGTCAAGGGGGAAAAATTAGTTTAACTCACCTGGGGCTTTCCTCAGCCCCTGCAGCCGGTCGGTGCCCTCGCAGCCCCGCTCTGTTGCTCCTGGACCCACCGGCGGCGACTTCCGGTTTCGCCGTCACCGGCCGACAGGCATGGGAACGCGAGTGATTCTCCGCGTTCCCAGCCATAATATCGCCCCCTATGCTGCTATTGCGGCCTCCTGGCATAGGGTGACAGGTGAGTTAAACTCATTTTTCCCCCTTGACTTAAGTAACCCTTTAAGTAGATAAATACTAGTTCTACTTACATAACAGATGTATTGCTCTGTCCACGTTTATGATTTCTGTACATTTTATAAAGGAAAAGCAGAGAACCCTATTCTAGACAGTTTCCATCTTGGTTCACTTTGACCTCCTGACGTAATTTCCTCGCTCACTTTTTTTTTTCCTCTTGCTAATTGTGTATTTGTTACCTGCCCTCCTCTTCAGACACTCCCACTGAGGTCTATAATAGGAAGTGCACTGGTTTTTGTCATTAGAAGGAGCGGGGAAATAAAGAGAAGAGGAGGAATATATTATAGATAACAAACCCCCCCAGCATGCAACTGTTTAGCAATGGCAATTAAAGTACCAGTGTTCCTAAGGCAGCCTTTCTCAACCTTTTTACCTTGGAGGAACCCTGTAAATAACTTTTGGATCTCAAGGAACCCCTGCAAATAATTTTTTGGTCTGGAGGAACCCCTACATTTATTTTTCAGGAGGCATGGTCTTTAAATAGGTTAGGCTGCTAATTTCACTACCTCCTATTACACTGCCACTCATTATACTGTCTCCTGACCCCCCAATTTAGTGCTTCTTGTTACAGTACCACCTATTATAGTGTGCTCTATTATACTTTCCCCACGATGGGGTAAAATGCCAAGGAACCCCTGCAGAGTCCTCAAGGAACCCTGGGGTTCCAGGGAACCCTGGTTGAGAAAGCCTGTCCTAAGGTATGTGATAACGCCAAACCATAACAGCAGAACATTTCTTAAAAATGTGTTGAATGCAGCATCTTTATCACTTAATACACTCAGACCAGTTGCTGTTGAAATTTGATTTTTATGGTGACAATCCTGCTTTAAAGAGATCCCAAGATGAACCTAAAGGAAGAAAATTAGATATTTACCTACGAAGAGGGAGGCCTCTGGATCCTCCAGAAGCTTCCAGTGTCCTCCTGGAGACTACTGCTGTGTCCTGGGACTCTTTAGAAGACCGCACTCCTCTTCTGGCACGAGTGTGGCTGTGCCTGCGCAGTAGGATGGAGCAACTCATGGACGAGCTTCTCCGGCTTGCTGCATGTTTTGTGAAGAACAGTGTGGTAATGCAACACATCCAACAAGCTCTTGTCAGATGTTTTTCGGGGGTCCCTACGGTGCAATGTTGGGGGCCAGGAGGATGTGGGAAACCGCTGCAGGATCCTGAGGCTCCCTTCTTCTTGGGTATCTGCTTTTTTTAAAAATATTTTTCACCTCTGGTACACTTTAAAGAGAAACTCTGACCAAGAATTGAACATTATCCCAATCAGTAGCTGATACCCCTTTTTTACATGAGAAATCTATTCCTTTTCACAAACAGACCATCGGGGCGCTGTATGACTGATATTGTGGTGAAACCCCTCCCACAAGAAAAGTACGTACTCTTGGCAGTTTCCAGTCTGTGAACCTTGTTGCATTGTGGGAAATAGCTGTTTACAGCTGTTTCCTACTGCCAAAAATCATGCAGCAGCTACATAACCTGCCAACAGTAAAATGTTCACTGGAGTTCCTCTTTAACTCTAAACTCGTTAGCACATCTCTAAGGAGACAAACTCAGCAAATATTGTGTGTGGATGGTGTTGCTCCTGTCTCATTTGTATATTAGCAGAGATAAGCTTGTATTTGAGATCAAAGGCAAAATTCTTATACAAGTATATCACATTATCAGCCAGAACCAAATGTTACTATTCCAGGCGTTTGTGGCGTCAGACAGTGACGAGTTCCAGCAGGAGATGAGGGCTTTAGTTAACCTAAAAGATTCATATTAATGTTTTGTGTGTTAATAGGAGTACCAGGGGCGTCGCTAGCCCTGTTTTAGGGGGGCACGTGCCCCCAATCTTTCCTGGGGTGCCACGGATCTCCGCCCGGCCGCCCCCTCTGTCAAGACTCAGCGGTTTCCTCCAGCCGCCGCGTCACTGACAGTCTCAGACCTCAGGATCAGACGGCGAGCCGGCGACCAATCGTGCGGGCGCTAGGACCCAGCGCCCGCACTGATATGCGGAAGTGACATCACTTCCGCATATCGAGCGGGTGCGTCCAGCGCCCGCTCGTACATCTGGTCGGGTCGCCGCTGATCCTGAGGTCTGCTGAGAGGTAGGGGGGGAGCGGCGGCGGCGGCTAGAGGGGGGGGGGGGCCCTCCCTGTCACTCACTCACTCACTCACCAACCAAAGGGGCTCCCTGGCACGCACTCACTCCCTAAAGGGGCTCCCTGTCACTCACTCACTCCCTAAAGGGGCTCCCTGTCACTCACTCACTCCCTAAAGGGGCTCCCTGTCACTCACTCACTCCCTAAAGGGGCTCCCTGTCACTCACTCACTCCCTAAAGGGGCTACCTGTCACTCACTCACTCCCTAAAGGGGCTCCCTGTCACTCACTCACTCCCTAAAGGGGCTCCCCTGGCACTCACTCACTCCCTAAAGGGGCTCCCTGTCACTCACTCCCTAAAGGGGCTCCCTGTCACTCACTCACTCCCTAAAGGGGCTCCCTGGCACGCACCCACTCCCTAAAGGGGCTCCCTGGCACGCACTCACTCCCTAAAGGGGCTCCCTGTCACTCACTCACTCCCTAAAGGGGCTCCCTGGCACGCACCCACTCCCTAAAGGGGCTCCCTGGCACGCACTCACTCCCTAAAGGGGCTCCCTGGCATGCACCCACTCCCTAAAGGGGCTCCCTGGCACGCACCCACTCCCTAAAGGGGCTCCCTGGCACGCACCCACTCCCTAAAGGGGCTCCCTGGCACGCACCCACTCCCTAAAGGGGCTCCCTGGCACGCACTCACTCCCTAAAGGGGTTTCCTGGCACGCACTCACTTCCTAAAGGGGCTCCCTGGCACTCACTCACTTCCTAAAGGGGCTCCCTGGCACTCACTCACTCCCTAAAGGGCCTCCCTGTCACTCACTCACTCCCTAAAGGGCCTCCCTGTCACTCACTCACTGCCTAAAGGGGCTCCCTGTCACTCACTCACTGCCTAAAGGGGCTCCCTGTCACTCACTCACTGCCTAAAGGGGCTCCCTGTCACTCACTCACTCCCTAAAGGGGCTCCCTGTCACTCACTCACTCCCTAAAGGGGCTCCCTGGCACTCACTCCCTAAAGGGGCTCCCTGGCACGCACTCACTCCCTAAAGGGGCTCCCTGGCACGCACTCACTCCCTAAAGGGGCTCCCTGGCACGCACTCACTTCCTAAAGGGGCTCCCTGGCACTTACTCACTTCCTAAAGGGGCTCCCTGTCACTCACTCACTCACTCCCTAAAGGGCCTCCCTGTCACTCACTCACTCACTCCCTAAAGGGCCTCCCTGTCACTCACTCACTCCCTAAAGGGGCTCCCTGTCACTCACTCACTGCCTAAAGGGGCTCCCTGTCACTCACTCACTGCCTAAAGGGGCTCCCTGTCACTCACTCACTGCCTAAAGGGGCTTCCTGTCACTCACTCACTGCCTAAAGGGGCTCCCTGGCACTCACTCACTGCCTAAAGGGGCTTCCTGTCACTCACTCACTGCCTAAAGGGGCTCCCTGGCACTCACTCACTACCTAAAGGTGCTCCCTGTCACTCACTATCGGGGTCCCTGTCACTCACTACCTAACTGGAGGCGCCTGTCACTCACTAGCTAACCTGGGGGTCCCTGTCACTCACTACCTAACTTGGGGGGTCACCATATTAAGGGGGCATTCTGCCTATTTATGTGAAATGCTGTCTATTTATGTGCCTCATGACTGCTGAATGTGTCTTGTTGGGAGCCTTATGATTTGTTGGGGGCCTCATGATTGCTGAATTTGTCTTGTTGGGGGCCTCATGATTGCTGAATTTGTCTTGTTGGGGGCCTCATGATTTGTTGGAGGCCTCATGATTGCTGAATTTGTCTTGTTGGGGGCCTCCTGATTTGTTGGGGGCCTCATGATTGCTGAATATGTCTTGTTGGGGGTCACATGATTGCTAACTGCGAGACTATGGGAAAAGCTGAATCCTTATCATATGAGACAATAGCATTAAACCTACTTTTTTAGCGTTTTAAAACAGAAAATAAAACTGGGAGGTTCTAAAAAATTGAATACATTTTTCAGGAGTAGGATGGATGAAATTGTTTATCTTCACAGTTTATTTTCAACTTGGATTTTCCATAATGTTCATGTATGAGTTAAAACGTTTGTACAGTATTTAGTTTAAATTGCTGTTGCCACTTTGCGATAGATACCGGTAAGTGACTTTTGGGTTGCAGTTTGGGCACTCGGCCTCCAAAAGGTTCGCCACCACTGTCCTAATCTGATGTCCCACCATTGCTAGGTTCATGTAAATTTGTCTCCACCCGTTACCACACCTATATTCTGGTCCATGGCCCACCCATTTTTTGGTGCGGCGCGATAAGCACGCCGCACAACGTGATCGTCATATTTTTGGCACGCTAGCTGCAGTGTGCTGAATTCTGCTGCCTACAGTATGTACAGTATACGCTGTTCTCTAGTGCTTGCACTGTGTGCTGATTTACCTCCAGTGTGTACAGTGTAAGGTGCTACTCTGTGCCTTTATTGATTGTAAACCAGCTGTATTGTATGCTGATCCCTGCTACTTTCAGTATGTACAGTATTAGCTGTAAAGCCTGGTACACACATACAATTTTGATTAGCCAATTTTAGCTCTGTTCATAAAATTCATTGTCTGTTGGCCCACTTACTGCACGGGGGTGGAAAATTGGGGGTCAGTGATTGACCAATCAAAATTGTATGTGCGTATACATCTTTGATCTATGCCTATACTGATTGTAAATGATCGAAATAAAGGACAGGGGGCTCCGTCCAATATTTCGATGGGCAGGCCCGTTATCCGTAGCTTACAAAAAAGAAAAAATGAAAAAGAAGTTATACATACCTGGGGCTTCCTCCAGCCCCATATGCACGGATCGATCTCGTGCCGCCGTCCACCGCTGCCCGCATCTAGGAGAACGGGCTCTCGTCGCTGACGTCATCGGAGCCGGCTACGCAGGAGAAGTGCGCCCTCTATGTATCTCTCCATACACTGCTGCAGAGATACGCAAAGAGCGCACCTCTGCTACGCTTAGACTGGCGGATCAGCGCAGAGCCGGTTCTCTTAGATGCGGGCAAAGGAGGATTGCGGCGTGGGATCGATCAGCGCATATGGGGCTGGAGGAAGCCCCAGGTATGTATAACTTCTTTATTAAAACAAAGAAACCGAGAGCCCGGTATGGTGTAGTACGTATTGGAATCAGAAGAATAATTGACAAGTAAGTATTATACTCACAAACATGGGTTACCGCATAGGCAACCACTGTATAGGCAGGTGGGGAGATTAGGCCTGTCCCCACTCAGGATTAAGATGTCGCTCTGTGAAGAGGTGCCAAGCGTGTATTGGACGTCTAGCCGTAATACTCCGTATGTCTATTGCCTGATGAAGCGGGATTGTGCCCGTGAAACGCGTTGCGAATTATTCGTGGAGTATTTAATTAAATTGTCTTTTCCTCAAGTGACAATTTCGTGTCCTTTTTGGAGTGACCGGTCCACCACCGCCACCCGAATATTTTAAACTTTTTAGTATACTTTTGGCGCCTCTGCACAGATTATTATAACTTCTTTATTGTTTTCAGCTATGGTTCCCTTGAAGTGACAAGACAATATACTCTGTACAATGCAGCGGAAGATGTTGGCTCTATATAAATACAAAATAATAATAGATGTTATGCAGCAGTTTTTCGTAGCATGCCATCCCTATAGTCATGCATGGCACGGCTACAGGGATTCTGATGCATACTTGTGTTGTTGGCAGTGTAGTGCAAACCGGCCCTTAGGCAGGGATCACATTTGTTTTTCTGCACATCTTGTGCGTTAGTATGCAGAAAAAAAACTTTTTTTCCAGGAACGTCCTTGGACAGCACCCCTGAGACTTGTCTCCCTCCCCACAAATGATGGACAGGAACTAGATTAGCATAAAAGATTTGCATCAATTAGGCAGACATATAAAGCAGGGTGAAACCAGACCTCGTCAGTTGTTTTCTGTCCACCACCAGGAGCTGGATGAGAAGCTGGAGCCAACCATGTCCATGGGACAGAAGCTGTGTAGCGGGATTTCCTGGGTGTAGGCCGGTTAGTGGACTGGGCCAGGTTCCATGCGGCACCTACTGGCTTCTCCGTATCTGAAGGACTTCATGCCGGACGCGTTCAGAGCCCACTTCCGGATTGCGGATCATGTGATCACGCGGGCAGACTAACGCCACCTCTACCCCGGAAGTACTTCCTGATTCGCCGCCCGGAGTCACGCGGCTGCTGCAGTTGCGGTCCCCGCCCTCGGAGTCAGCGTGGCCGCTACGGATCGGGGGACGCGGAGACATATTGTTCCGGGCGGCGGATGAGGTAGGAGCAAGAGGGGACTATGTGTCATAAGACATTGTTTCTGTGGGGAATACTTTGAGCATACACCACATGTAGAGGGGCGGTATTTCTTTGGCGGCCTATTTAAACTGAGCACATGGTCTCTGTATTATCATTTCGACCATGGACGCTGCCGCAGGACCTGGGTCTACTAGATCTGTGGAGTCTGGTTCCGATGCCTCTCTGGTAGGACGTTGATATGATTCCTAGCAGTTGATTGCTGTGATACGTTTAAAGGGGCATATTCTGATTATACTTTCCCGTCTGTTCTCTTATAGCCCACTGTGTCTAAATCTGTAAAAGACAAGTCCGATTTACCTGATAAGGGAGAAAAGAGTGACAAGGGAAAGTCTACACAGAAAACGGATCATAAGAAATGTGCTATATGTTCCGAGAAAATATCATCATCCTCCTCAAGGCCCCTCTGCCGTACTTGTACTGATAAAGCTGTTAAGAAGGAATCTCCTGTAATCTTTAAAGACCTTATGGGTTGGATGAAGTCCGAGATGGCGACTGCGATCCAAGTGATCAAGGAAGCTAACATTCCATCTAATATTCCTCCAGATGTTAACCCTGCATCCCAGCCCTCCGCATCTACTGCCTCTGTGGCAGCTCCTGTTCAGGTGGTTCCTTCTCCGCTTGACCAGGAACCTGCAGAGACAGCCCCTACTCATAAAAGGAAAAGAGGAGAGGACTCGGCTGAGTCAGATTTATCTGAAGGTGAGGTAGCCATCTCCTCATTAGAAGAGATTTGTTCTGAAGATGAACCTACAGAGGATAAATTGCATAAGTTTGCTTTTTCCTCCAGATTCTATGAGAAGTTTTCTTAAAGCAATGCACGACACCATGGGGATTAAACCTGACGAAAGGACTCTTACTCCATTAGATCAGATGTATGTAGGTCTATCTGACCCTGAGACTGTTTATATACCTGTTCATGGTGCCTTAAAGAATATCGTTAAGCGGGAGTGGGATAATCCTGAGAGAAGGGCCGTCTGGCCAAAGTCCCTATCTAGGAAGTATCCATTTAATCCTGAAGATCAGAAGTTCTGGGGTACGGCCCCAAAGCTTGATCCCTCATTATCTAAGCTGTCTAGGAGGTCAGACCTTCAATTTGAAGATTTTGGTAACCTCAGGGATCCCATAGATAAGAAAATGGACAACATTTTAAGGAGAGCATGGGAGTCCTCAACTCTAACTTTAAAACCAGCAGTAGCATCCACAGCAGCAGCTAGGTCTCTGAAAGTCTGGTTATTAAATACACAATCCCGCATTGCTTCAGGAGTACCCAGGGAGGAGATACTTAAGGATTTTGATAACTTGTTGCATGGAGCTAATTATCTTTCAGACGCAGCAGACGACACGGTACGGTTAACGGCTCGAACCTCAGCCCTGGTGAATACATCAAGGAGGGGCATTTGGGTGAAGACCTGGCACGGTGACACATCTTCTAAATCGAAATTATGTGGTATTCCTTGTGAGGGTGAGTTCCTGTTCGGGTCTAAATTAGATGATATCCTAGAAAGGTCAGCTGATAGGAAAAAGAACTTTCCGTTTAAAAGAAAGAATTTTCAAAGAAAGGGGTCCTTTCGAGACCAAAAGAAAGAGACTGACAGCAGGCCCCCCAATAAGAGACGTTGGGTCCCAAATAAAACACAGCGATCTAAACCCAATTTCTCCTCTAATTTCTCCTCTAATCCAACCTCACAACCCCCTAGACAATGACGCCAAGCTTCCAGTGGGGGGCAGAATTGCGCTCTTCTACGAAAATTGGGAATCCATTTCTCAAAACAAGTGGCTACTAAACATAGTTCTGGAAGGATACAAGATCGAGTTTTCAGATCACCCCCCAAGTCAGTTCTTCCTAACACCAACTCCAAAGGATCCAATCAAGGACCTAGCATTACAGGCAGAGGTTTCCTCACTGTTAGAAAAGAGAGTAATCAGACTAGTCCCAAAGTGCCAGCAGTACCAGGGTTTTTACTCACCAGTGTTCCTTGTAAAGAAACCCCAGGGTCAATACAGATTCATCCTAAACTTAAAAAGATTAAACAAGACGATAAGATACCGAAAATTCAGGATGGACAATGTTCGCAGTGTGATAAATCTGCTTCAACATCAATGTTACATGTCCTCTCTAGACCTCAAGGATGCGTACCTGCACATACCAATCCATCTGGAATCCCAGAGATATCTACGGTTTGCCTTGATACTACAAGGAGAGGTAAGACACTATCAGTTTCTTGCCCTCCCTTTTGGTCTATCCTCTGCACCATGGCTATTTACTAAAGTACTATGCAAGATTTTGGCGGTTCTTAGACTACAATCTATTCACATTATAGCCTATCTAGATGATCTTTTGATCTGGGGTCCATCCTTTGAATCTGTACATGCTCAAGTGAATTTCTGCTTAGATTTTCTTCAATCCTTGGGATGGTTGATTAATTGGGAGAAGTCTTCTCTTACTCCCTCTCAATCTATTTGGGTTTCACTATATCTTCTCTTACTAACCTGGTGATTCTGCCCGAAAGGAAAATATCTGCCATTCTAAAATGTGTTCATTCTTTCCAGGAGATGAAATCAGTCACACTAAGGAAAGCTATGGCACTGCTGGGATTACTAACCTCTTCATTTCCCGCGGTTCAGTGGGGACAGCTGCATGCCAGGACTCTTCAACATTGGATTTTAAGGAGTTGGAATCGGAAAAAGGAATCTTTAGACAAGTCTGTCATCATTCCTCAGAGAGTCAAGAAATCACTGAATTGGTGGTTGAGTCCTCCTCATCTCTCAAAAGGAAATCTGTGGAACTTTCCCTCAGAGACTGTTATAACAACAGACGCGAGCGCTTGGGGATGGGGAGCCCATCTAGGCACATCCCCGGCTCAGGGAACTTGGTCAGAACAGTTAGGATCATCAAACAACAGAGAACTTCAGGCAGTGTGGGAAGCATTGCAGCACTTCCAGGACCAGATAAGACAATCACATGTCACGATACGAACGGACAACAACACAGTTGTGGCATATCTAAACAAGCAAGGGGGAACAAGGAGCCGATCCCTTTACTTACAAGCAGATCAGATCTTGAGATGGTCCGAGAGGAACTTGAAGTCCCTAAAAGCTCTACATCTGAAGGGAACATTAAATCAGCTGGCAGACTTCCTGAGTCGATCCCCTCTTCACCAGGACGAATGGTCTCTAAACGAGGAGGTATTTCAAGAGATCACAGAGCATTGGGGTCATCCAGTCCTGGATCTCTTTGCACGAAGGAACAACACGAAGTGCCCGATGTTCTGCTCCCTGTGTCCACAGGACAAGCCTTTGGCGGTGGACGCATTCTCAATAAGTTGGAGTCCAGGACTGATGTATGTTTTTCCTCCTCTATGTCTAATTCCTCGGGTTCTCAGCAGGATATGCCAGGATCAAGCAAAAGCAATAGTAATAGTTCCATACTGGCCAAAGAGACCCTGGTTTACTCTTCTAAGGAGCTTAGTGACAGCAGATCCAATTCTTCTTCAGATGCGGCCAGACCTTCTTCTTCAAGGTCCAGCATTTCATCCCAATCTGCGAATGCTTCAGCTTTCTGCATGGAGCCTGAGTGGAGGTTGTTAAAGAACAGAGGTTTTTCAAACAAGCTTTCAGAGACTTTGTTACAAAGTAGGAAGAAAGTCACAAGGCAGATCTATGGGAAGGTTTGGAATGTGTACAATAAATGGTGTCTTCAGAATTCAAGAGAGGTGAGTTCTTCCCTTTCGGTTCTTGAGTTCCTACAACAGGGTTATGAAATGGGACTCAGCACAAGCACTTTGAAGGTTCACACATCTGCCCTTAGTGTGTTTCTGGAAAGAAGACTAGCAGAAGAAGAATACTTTGTTCGTTTTTTCAGAGCTCTAAAACGTCTCAGACCGTTTGTTCAATGTAAGATGCCATCTTGGGACCTCAACACGGTACTACAGGCCTTGTGTGAAGCTCCCTTCGAGCCTCTGGAAGAGGTCTCGGACAAGATATTAACCCTTAAGACAGCCTTCCTAATAGCAATCACTTCCGCCAGGAGGATTTGTGAGCTTCAGGCCCTTTCAGTGAAAGAACCATATTGTGTAATCTCAGGAGACAGAATAACTTTACGTCTGGACACCTCTTTTCTCTCTCGAGATTTCATAGATCTCAGGAAATATTCCTGCCATCCTTTTGTACCCTACAAACAGTAAGGAACAAAAACTTCATTGCCTGGATGTAAGAAGAACTGTGTTAACATACATTGAAAGATCCAGTTTATGGAGAAAGTCTGATGCTCTGTTTGTCTTATTTGGAGGAAAATTCAGAGGAAAACAGGCTTCAAAGAACTCTATCGCCAGATGGATAAGACAAGCTATTGCTTTAGCCTATTCTCGCCAGGGGAAGATCCTATCCTCATCTGTGAAGGCACATTCTACGAGAGCAGTATCAGCATCTTGGGCAGAGAAGGCAGGAGCCACGATTGAGCAGATCTGTAGGGCGGCTACCTAGTCTAGTCAAAATACGTTCGTAAAACACTACAGACTAGATATCTTATCAAGTTCAGACTTGACATTCGGTAGAAAAGTGTTACAAGCAGTTGTCCCCCCCCCTAAATTATACGGTCTTGTCTATCGTCTCAGGGGTGCTGTCCAAGGACGTTCCTGGAAAGACACTAATTACTTACGGTAACGTCTTTTCCAGTAGTCCGAAGGACAGCACCCTTGCGACCCACCCTTTATTCTATTAAAATATATTTTGTGAAGCATTACATAATGGTGTTGTCTTTTTTATTACTGACGAGGTCTGGTTTCACCCTGCTTTATATGTCTGCCTAATTGATGCAAATCTTTTATGCTAATCTAGTTCCTGTCCATCATTTGTGGGGAGGGAGACAAGTCTCAGGGGTGCTGTCCTTCGGACTACTGGAAAAGACGTTACCGTAAGTAATTAGTGTCTTTCACAGCAGCTAATGCAATTGATAGAGAGAATACACACAAGGTGCATAATTATTATTAACATGCGTTCTCAGTTTAAATGTGAAAATTTGCAGGAAATCGGACAAATGTGGCCCTTGCCTTACAGAAAGCAGTGAGGTTTTGCTTTGTAGATTTTGTCAAGTAGGATAGTTGCCTCATGAAATTTTTCGAGAGGAGCTTAATCAAACTTTAAAGAGAAACTCCAACCAAGAATTTAACTTTATCCCAATCAGTAGCTGATACCCCCTTTTACATGAGAAATCTATTGCTTTTCACAAACAGACTATCAAGGGGCGCTGTATGACTGATATTGTGGTGAAACCCCTCACACAAGAAGCTCCGAGGACTGCGGTACTTTTGACAGTTTGCCACAATGTAACAAGGTTCACAGACCGAAATTAGCTGTTTACAGCTGTCTCCAACTGCCAAAACAGCTAGCAGCAACTACATAACCTGCCCACAGTAAAAATGTCACCATGTAATAAATGTCAGAATGTAAATCAGGGAGAGGAAAGATTTTAATATGAGCAAACACTGACTAAATCATTTATACATAATTATTGTAAAAATGAAGCACTTTTTTATTACATTATTTTCACTGGAGTTCCTCTTTAAACGAAGCTCCAATGTGCTGTATGTATAGACTTTTACAAAGGGATGTTCTGTATGTTTATATATTAGTAAATGGGAGAGAGTCTTGACTGGTTTACTTTGTTGCAATAAAGGAATGGGTATTGACCACTCAGGCATAAAGGACACCTGAAGAGAGAGGTATATGGAGGCTGCCATATTTATTTTCTGTTTAAGCAATACCAGTTGCCTTGCAGCCCTGCTGATCTATTTGGCTGCAGTAGTGTCTGAGGCTGGGTTCACATATGACATTGCATGAAAGGCTGCATTTTAGGTTATGTTTTATGTTAATGTTGTATGCGTTTTACTGCATTCTTGGTGCGTTTGCGATGCATTTTGCATGAGTTTTAATGCGATTGTGGTTCACATAAAAATGCATATGCGGTTTTGTATGCGTTTTCCATACGTTTTTATACTTCCATTTATGTAAGTCACTTTGAAGACAACAGGAAGTGGAAATAAAGCAATATATATATATATATATATATATATATATATATATATATATATATATATATATATATATATATATATATATATATATATATATATATAATTTTATTTTTATTTTATTTTTTTTGGGGGGGGGGGGGGAAACACATACCATTGCGTTCCCATTAACTTTCATTATGTGCGTTTTTTTTATGCGTTCATGAATATTATGCAACAAAACCGCAGGTTTGAAAACGCATATGCATTTTTTCCTGCAGCCCACTAACTTCCATTAGCGGCAAAAATGCAGCGTTTTCCACAGCGCTAGTGTTTCTGCTATGTGCACCCAGCCTGAATACTACAGTCAGACTTCAGTCAGAAACATCTGATCTGCATGCTTGTTCAGGGTCTATGGCTAAAGGGATTGGAGGCAGGGAATCAACAGGACAGCCAGGCAACTGGTATTGTTTAAAAGGAAATAAATATCTCAGCCTTCATATCCCTCTCACTTCAGCTGTGCTTTAAAGGACAACTGAAGTGAGAAAAATATAGAGGTCGCCATATTTGTTTCCCTTTAAACAATACCGGTTGCTTGTCAGTCCTGCTGATCTATTTGGCTGCAGTAGAGTCTGAATCACGCCAGAAACAAGCATGCAGCTAATCTTGTCAGATCTGACAGTGTCAGAATCCCCTACATGTTTGTTCAGGGGCTATGGCTTAAAATATTAGAGGCAGAGGATCAGCAGGATAGCCAGGTAACTGGTATTGCCTAAAAGGAAATAAATATGGCAGCCTCCATATCCCTCTCACTTCAGTGGTCCTTTCAAAGGAAAGTGAGACTGTGTGTGAGCAGCTGTACTGTACCTAAACTGCTGCCCATCACACTTGTGAGGGTGCCATTCTGTTCCTGGCATGTGTCTGCCATGCACATGTGATGGTAGTGCCAGACTGTTCCGGTACTTCTGTACCATTTAGGGCTGGTGCACACCAAGAGCACCTCTGAGCACTTATAAAACACTAGCACTTTGAAAAGCGCTTGGGTAATGTGTTTGAATGGGATGGATCACACCAGAGCGATGTGATTTTTTTTGCCAAACGCAAACGCGGGTCCTGCAGCATTTCTGCTTATTTCTAAGGAGAATCAGCCTCAATGTTAAGTATAGGAAAGTGGAAAATCGCTCTGAAAAGTGCTAGATCAGAGCGATTTTTCCAAGCGTTTTTGTTACAGAAGCTGTTCAGTTACAGCTCTACTGTAACAAAAATAAAACTCGCTAGGCATAATTAGAAAATCGCTGGGCACATGCCTAGAATCACTCTGAAAAATCACTTCAAAAAGCGCTGAGCGTTTGCGATTACCAGGGCTGTGGAGTTGGAGTAATATTTTGGTACCTGGCGTCGGGAAAAATGCACCGACTCCAACTCCTAATGAATTTAAACTGTAATTAAAATAGAGAATATGATAAAAAGTTCTATTTCTCAGATAATAGTCATCATAAATAATATATATACAGTAATAGCTGTGCTTGTCCACAAAAATGAAATAAACCAATCAAAATTAGTTACTTGTGCTGCTTCAATAAAGCAGTCCCCGTATTTTTTAAAGTCAGATATACATATCTGATTGTGACTGTATACAGTATATGATGTGTACACAGGAATCTCTTATATATACTAAATAACATCTATGCTGTAAGAATACAGCCTGATGTGTAGCTGTGTCACTAATAGAGATGGTCAATGAGATGGAAATAATTCGATATGTTAAAATTTTGTTTGCTGACTATGAATTAAAGGGTACCTGAGACGGATAAAAAGAAAACTTTTATACATACCCGGGGCTTCCTCCAGCCCCCTTCAGGCTAATCAGTCCCTCGCTGTCCTCCTCCACCACCTGGATCATCTGCTATGATTTCCGGTAATTTAGCCAGTCAGCGCAGTCAGGTCGCGTACCGCTTCCACAGCCAGGAGCGTTCTGCATCTGCGCAATCGTGCTGCACAGGTGTAGTATGTTCCTGGTGGCGGAGTGGGTGCATGTGCACTATGCCCAATTGGTTTAAGTACTTGGACCCATAGCAGAAGATCCAGGTGGCGGAGGAGGACAGCAAGGAACTGGTTAGCCTGAAGGGGGCTGGAGGAAGCCCCAGGTATGTATAAAACTTATATCTGTCTCAGGTTTACTTTGTTACACAGTAGTACTATACTCTACATATGCACTCTCCACAGAGCTGCAGGGAATCCGCTGAGAATGTTGGGCACATTGAGCACAGAGGTGTTGTCTATCGCCCATAAACCTGGTTCAGATTGTACATGAAAAAATTAAGAATGTGTAATGGAGGAAGAATCTCCTTATTCCCCTGCAGAGTACCTGCACCTCACTCTTACATGTACCACAGTTACATTGCCTAGGGCCTGATAGATGTTCTTTGTTCCTTTCTGTACCTTCTACAAGTACTCTTACAAAGGACTAGTTTTAGGCCTCGTTCACATCTATGCAGCGCAGATGCTACCGGCTGCACTGCTGATCCCATCCATTGACAGTGAATGGGTCAGCTTTGCGTCAGGTAACTGGTATTGTTTAAAAGGGAATAAAAATGGCAGCCTCCATATCCCTTTTAGTTCAGCTGTCTTTTAAAATAAAAGCATTGGCAGTTAAGAGATGCATTTTATGTTACATACTTTCAATCAACAAGATTATAATATGCAAATTAGAGGAGTCAGAGTCGGTGGAATCCTAATCTGAGGAGTCAGTCGGTGGATATTTATACCGACTCCACAGGCCTGGCGATTACGCCTGCGCTTTTTGGGGTGCACTGGCCCTTACATGGCAGGGCTGCTTTATAAAGCTGTTTATAGGTCCTCATTTAGTAAATTTGTGACAGCTTGTTTGGAGTACATTTTTGCTTGCTGGGGGCTACAAAGGTGTTGTATTGATATAATGTGAAATTAGCATCCTCTGTCAGAACACTTGAGATGCGTTTTCCACTATGTGCTAACAACGCATGTGCGATTCTGCCTAGTGTGTTCCTACCCGAAGCCATAAATGAGGCCTATAGCTGTTGCATGGCATGAAAAATGCTGCTGATCTCCTTTTAAAGAGGAACAGAAGTAAGAGGTATACGGAGGCTGCCATATTTATTTCCTTTTAGGCAATACCAGTTGCCTGGCAACCCTGCTGGTCTATTTCTCTGCAGTAGTATCTGAATAACACCAGAAACAAGCATGCAGCTAGTCTTGTCAGATCTGACTTTAAAGTCTCAAACACCTGATCTGCTGCATGCTTGTTCAGGGGCTTTGGCTAATAGTATTAGAGGCAGAGGATCAGCAGGGCTACCAGGCAACTGGTATTGCTTAAAAGGAAATAAACATGGCAGCCTCCATATACCTCTCTCTTCAGTTCCCCTTTAAAGCTGTTGCATGCTTGAAGTTATATTATTAAATAGCTCATTCCTGTCTTATCAGAAAAATAAAAATGAATAATTTGGTCCTGAATGTGGAACATGAGACAAAATTCCGCTTATGGGGTTAATCCCCCGGTGGGATGTTGTACCTTCCCCTAACCACACGAGGGCGCCTGTGCATTGTAGATCAAACTGAGAAGTCAAGCCTGAGTCATCATTCTTTTCTCTGTCTACTGCCAGGTTTATGTGCAATAAAGTGCATGCAATATGAAAATCCATTACTCGCAGAGCTCATTACCTTTGTTCAGCACAGCAGCATTGTGTGCAGTTGGTGTAGCTAAGGAGCTATGGGCCCCGGTGCAAGTTTTCCATTGGGCCCCCCAAGCACTTTATACATAACAAATCCTGCCAAGGACAACCACAGTGTCTGAGGTGCAAGAAGGGGAATGGGGAACAGCTTGTTAATGATTACTACTATTCAAAGTATCTATAGAAGTGATTATTGCAAGCACAGGACCAATAAAGAGCTAGTATTTGTGTTGAGGGTGGGCCCTGCGGGCCCCGGTGCAGTCGAGAGCTCTGCAGCTCTGCAACCCCTATTGCTGCGCCACTGGCATTACACATGGCTGTAGCAGTGGTTACGCTATCCTCAGGAGGGGAAGTTTACATTGATACTGATGGGAACCATATAGAGATTCCTAATATTCAATAACTGGAAAAGCCTGACTTCTTGGTGCAGCAGTTGTGCTTTTATGCTGGGTACACACGATGCAACGTCCTGTCCGATCAATCAAACTGATTATTACCAACATGTCTAATCTGCTCCCGAAATCCTTGTAACTTGCATAGCACATCTGGTTAGTAAAAAGGGAGATTTGATTTTATATCCAGTAGCTCCAACCACCACTGTTTGGCAGCATGGGTGGAGGTGAACACGATTATGTTTGTTGTACATGAATTGTCACATCTTTCGCTCCATCCATTTGTTTTGAAGAGACATTCCTCGGGCCATCAGCCCTCCAGGTGGATCATTTAGATCAGGCTTTCTCAGCATTCTTACAGCATGCCCCCCTTTATGAAGGATACTGTCACAGGTGCCCCCCTGCTGTGCATAACCCCTTCTCGACACATGAATTGTAAGTAATTGCATATGAATGCTTTCGAAACATTCCTGCATACTTTACATTAGCTATTTTTTTTCAGGTTTTGTTTATGTATGATTTATCATTTTAATCTCAGAAATTTCTGCAGAACTCAGTTAGGGCCCTTTTACACGCTCAGTTATCAGCCATTATAATTTTAAAATAAAATGTGTTTCAATGGATAAAACCCTTACATTTTATTTGCCCATTTGTCCTTCGTATTACAAAATTTAAATTGTGTCCCTAGTACAATGTATGGCGATAATATTATATCTAAAAAAAGGTGCATTTTTTCTGTTTAGTGTTTTCTATACTATATCAATAATTACAAGCCTTTATTTACAAAAATAACAGTAATATACCTTCATGACATACAGAGTCCGTTAGGTAACTATTTTTTTTTTTTCATGTCATTTAAAAAAAAAAAATGTACAAGTGTTTTTTGTTTTTTTGGCAACTATGAGGTAGGGGTCAAAGGGATTAAGAATTAGTAAAAATGGATGTATTTGGGTGCATTTTTACTCTTGGCCACAAGATGGTGCTACACTAAATTCCCATGTACTGTACAAGTTTAAGGGCCCGTTCACACTTAAAATCGCAGAGAGTGATTTTCCCGCGATTAGCGCGGAAACATCACTAGACACTGCGGCGGTTTTGGAGCGATCGCGATTAGCGTGCTGTGCACGCTAATCACGACCGCTAATCGCGGAACGCTCGTCGCCGGCAAACCACTGCATGCAGCGCGGTTGCGGTTATCGCTAACCGCAACCGAGGCAGTAAGAACACTGCCACTCGCTACATTGTGTAGCAGTTCTTGCAGAACCGCTAGCGGTTTGCCGTGAGCGGGAATCGCGCGATTCCCGCTCAGGTGAGAACAGGCCCTAAGTGTATCTGTTTACTTTCACTTTAATGAATGCTGTGTCTCGCTGACGCCAGCTTTCATCCATCACAAGCACTGTGATCTGGTTTGGGAACAAGCTGTTCCCATTCACCACGGACGGTAGGATTGCGACAGAATGGAACGGCAGCAGCAATCGGGAATGGCGAGATAAATAAAGAAGTATGCATATCTACACCCCCTGGTGTTGATGTGAAGATTCCAGAGGCGTAAATATGCCTACCAGGGGTCCGGAACCAGTTGATAAACGCATATATTTGCGTTTTACAATATACGATTTTCAAAATGCACATAATTCTCATGTGTAAAACACACGTTATGTATTTCAACGGATGTGGTTTTACATGCGTTTTTATTAAATAAATATGATACTGTATTTTACTCAATTGAAAAAGGGAAGCTATTCAAAAACCGCAAACGCATACACAAACACACCCAAAAATATAAAAGTTCCAAAATGCACAAACCGCATGATTTTGTGTACTGCCTAGTGTGCTCCTAGCTGTAAGTTGGTGGATCATGTGATGGCCATTTGACAGGTATGAGAAACATAGGACAAGATCTCACAAGGTACCTCGTTGAGAATATCATCATGCATACTGTTACTATGTGATTTGTCTGTAGTCTTGGCACCTTGAGCATATTCAATCACCAGGAGGAGAGACTGCCATAAGATGATTTCATAAGTAGAACTATTGCTGCCCTGTTTTGGAGTCAAACAAAGGAACACCAAGAGCTCCAATAGTGTAGTATGTATTGACAAAGGGGATAATGACAAAGAATAATAGTTGTTATACTCACAAACATGGGTCACCAATAGGCAACCACTGTAAAGGCAGGTGGGGAGATTATCCTGACCCCACTCAGGAATAAGAAGTCGCTCTCTGTAGATAGTAGAAAAGGGTCGCAACCCTCCACCCAGGGTGGATACAATATTATATAGGAGAGAACAGAGGCGCCAAAATGATAAAAAGGGTTTTAAAGGAGCTTAAAAGCCAAAAATTTGGTAATTAGAGGAGGCAGTGGTGGACTTACCTCCTCCAAGCAGACACAACACGACTGTACATTCAGTCTATTTATTAACGAACTCCAGATAGAACACAGCAACGCGTTTCACGGGTCAGCGCCCGCTTCCACAGAGGCACCGAGTGTGGTTTGTTTTGCTAGATGTAACTCCTTTTTCTATTGCCTGAGGAAGCGGATGCTGACCCGTGAAACGCATTGCTTTGTTTTATCTGGAGTTCGTTAATAAATAGACTGAATGTACAGTCGTGTTGTGTCTGCTTGGAGGAGGTAAGTCCACCACTGCCTCCTCTAATTACCAAATTTTTGGCTGTTTTGGAGTCAGTTTGTGATGCTATTTTTACTACATGACCCATGGCAAATTTCCAGGGATAATTTAAGGAACATATTGAAAATAATAATTTGGAAAACTTTTGGCGTTATTCTAATTTTTTTTAATATATACTTTTTTGGTAGGGTTTCCACTACGAACTGTGTATTGCGCAGCAAAAAACACACCTTTTCTATACATTTGCTATGCGTTTTTCTGTGCACTTGCGAAGTCAACTTGCGCTTAACGTGATAGAAATCACACTGAAATGCAGCATTTAGTACGGATGCACATCAACAAATCTGGTGTACTGTGATATACATTATTGCACAGGTGTCCCTGCAATCAAGAAAACTTGTGCGGTCTAAAGAATGGCTCAAAGCACATCTAGTAGAAATAAACCTTTTCAGTAGTGTATACCGTATATACTCAAATATAAGTCTAGAAAGGCTGACTCACTAAATAAAAGTATAGGGGTCAACCTACACACGAGTCACGGGCAACACTGAGTACAGTGTGTAATGCGTGTACTGTTAGTGACATTCCCATTTACAGCAATTTACCCTGTGGTAAGTGACACTTTCTTGATAAAGAAAATGCCAAGAAAACACAGGTCTGAACAATTAACAAGGAAATAGCAGGCGGAAAATACTGGGCTGCAGGAAGGGGAGTGAATAATTGCTGCACTTGGGGGCCTGGAGGAGTTAATGGCTGCAAAACTGTAGGTAGTGCAGTCATTAACCCATCCTGGTCCTCAAGTGCAGCTGTTAATTCTTCCTGATCCCCAAGGGAAGCCATTAACTTTGCTGTGTAGACTTATACTTGAGTCAATAAATAATGTCAAGCTTAAGAGGGTCAAATATTGGAGTCGACTTATACACAAGGTCGACTTATATTCAGGGATGTATATTTGGTGTGTATAAGTCGACTCCAATATTTGACCCTCTTAAGCTTGACATTTTTAATGATACGCATGTTTGTAATTACTATACCCTTTCATGGAACAACATTGAAGATATTGCACTTTCATACAATGTAAAGTAACAATAATAATTCCAATGTTTGTATAGCGCTTTTCTCCTGTTGGACTCAAAGCAACTACTAGAGCCACTAGAACCACAGTAGGCAGTAGCAATGTTAGGTAGTCTTCCTTTGCCTTCTGTTTTAGGATGACCCACAGATGCTCAGTAGGGTTTAGGTCTAGAGACATGTTTAGTCAGTCCAGCACCTTTACCCTGTGTTTCTTTAGCAAGGCAATGGTTGTGTTGGAGGTGTTTTGGGGGTCTTTATCGTGTTGGAATACTGCCCTGCAGCCCAGTTTCTGAAGGGAGGGATCATGCTCTGCTTTAGTATGTCACAGTACATGTTGGTATTCATGGCTCCTTCAATGAACTAAACTCATGCAGCCCCAAACCATGACACTTCCACCACCATGCTTGACTGTAGGCAACACACAATTGTCTTTGTGCTCCTCACCTGGTTGCCACCTACACACACTTGGCACAATCTGAACCAAATAAGTTTACCTTGGTCTGAGCAGTCCACAGGACATAATTCCAGTAATCCATCTCCTTAGTCTGCTTGTCTTCAGCAAACTGTTTACGGACTTTCTTGTGCATCATCTTTTTCTAGGACAACAGCAATGCAGTATAGTTTGATGCAGTGTGCAGCATATGGTCTGAGCACTGACAGGCTGACTTCCCACCCCTACAACCTGTGCAGCGATGCAGCCAAAACTCATATCCATTTGCAAAAGACAGCCTCTGAATATGACGCTGAATACAGGCACTCAACTTAAATGGTTGACCATGACAAGGGCTGTTCTGAGTGGAACCTGTCCTGTTAAACCGCTGTATGATCTTGGCCACAGTGCTACAGCTCAGTTTCAAGGTGTTGGCAATCTTCTTATAGCCCCTGGCCATCTTTAAGTAGAGCAACAAGTCTGTTTTGAAGTTCCTCAGAAAGTTCTCTGCTGCACCTGTTCTCACTTGGGCGATTAGCGGGAGTCACACAGAAATTATAGTGAGCTACAATAGGTCTTCTTGTACAACAATCAACCACTTTACAGCATATACAATTCACAGTACCGATGTTGGGGTGTGGGCTGGGGAAATGGGCTGGTCTACTGAGCAATTCAGGCCAATACCTAATCAGTTCTCAGTCCCTTGCCACCAAGTCCAATCTATATTGCTCAGCAAAACCTTGGGGGAAACTCGTGACAGTTCGCAAGGTTGCCTCCTCCGGCCTCTGGTTACTGTCCAACCTGCTGCCGCTGCCGCTGTCCTTACTGTTATGCGCTGGTCACTCTATGGCCGCGGGGTCCCCTCTTACTGTCCGGGGGCGACTGCTACGGCCTCTCTGTGTCACCTCCTTCCTGCTCCGCACCACCAGCTCCTGGCACAAGTCCTTCTCCTCTCACTTTCTGGCGCTCTCCCTCAGTCTTAGCCTATTTCCCTCCAGCTACACCCTGTTCTCTCTCCGCCCCCTGAGCCTGCGCAGTAACTCTCTGACTGGCCGTGCGGGGCTTCTGGAAAGTTCCAGCAAATTCCCCTAATTTGCATATTGGATTGCTGGCGACAGTCTATGCGACCTTTTAGTTTCACAGGCTTAAAACCTCAGTGCTGCCATCTTGTGGCCGTTTTACAGAAGGCAAATCTGCAATTATATTTTGTAACCATCTTTTGGGGGTTACAATAGCAACAAAGAAGAGCAGTCATTTATGTCTCATTTTACTCTACAAGAAACGTACTCCTTATTTGAATTTATTTACATGTATTTTGTATTTTACGATTTTTCGTGATAGTGGTTAAAGTGTGAATGGGCCCGCAATGATGTGCCATGTTGAACTTCCAATGACCAGTATGAAAGAGTATGCAAGCGATAACACCAAATTTAACACACCTGCTCCCCATTCACACCTGAGACCTTGTAACACTAACGAGGAACATGAACCCAGGGGAGGGAAAATGTCTACTTGGGATTGCAAAATCTATAATAATCTGTGCAGTTCTCTCCATTTCCTAGCTGTTTTGCTGCATCTGCTCTGTACATTTCCAGAGGTGTCACTTGACCTGATGCGAGTCAGGTGACACATCGGAAGCTGTACAAGGATGCAGCAGAGCAGCCGACAGCTGCTAGAGTGAAACTTATGTAAGTAGTTTCCGCTGCGCACTGACAGCTCTGCAAAATGAAGGAGGCACACCCTCATAGCTACCCCATGCCCTGCCGGTTGGTTGAGACTGCCAGCTAGCAGTAATAAAATATTTACATTAATGTGAGAGAATGGTGAACTGACTTTTGTGAGATACTCTGTGTCACTCACCGCAGCTCAGATCACGTGTCACCCATTCCCAGCTGGGAAGTCATGGTTTCTGCTTGCAGCATATGATGCTGTGTGTCACGTACATTTCAAGTTTCATTGTGGTGTGTGTCACAACCTGAAAAAGAAAGCAAGAGACTGCTGTCACTAAAATAATTTCAGGTAATTTTAGTCTTCAAAAAACAGATTACTAGCTGATCACTGGGGGGCAGATACATCCTGCTGACAGATACAGCTACAGGATCTTAGGAAGAAATTGATTTAAAGGAGACCTGTCTTTACATTAATATTAAATGGCGAAGACTGAGCATGTAGGTCAAATGCTTTGTCTCTGCTCTCACTCCTGGTAACCTCCATATTCCTTTCACTTCAGGTTCCCTTTAACACCAGATGTTGGACTGGGGAAGCTTTATTTGACAGAAGAAAGGTAACATTTGGTCACTATACGAAAAAAAAGCTCATCAGGTGCTATACGTAGCTCTGTGCCTGGAGATGGTGGAGTTGAGAAATAAGCTTCCCACATAGCAGGAAACTACATGCAAATGTGTATCTTGCAAAATGAATATTGTTTCTGGGCACCCCTGTGCCCTGGGCTTCATTCTTATATGTAACCAATTTTCTCCCAAATGGCAGCCTCCCTACATTACTCATTTCTCCAGGGCACCACCATCTGCACTGAGTCACCCAGCATCTCATCCAGTGGGGGAAGAAAATAACACCCTCGGGTCAGAAAGGTCCCCACGCCATCATTGGTAGCTCTTCCCACGCTCTAATATTGTCATCTTCTACCTATACATGTTTTTTCTTTTGTTTAAGAGTGTTGCAGACCACACTATCCTAATGCCCTTTCGACAGTGTTTTTCTGGATAATCTGCTAAAATGTGCATGTTACATATCAGTTGCTTTTACAGTACGGTGGGTGGAGCTTCAATACGGAAGTGAGGTCCATGTTGGGTGGGGCAGATTGGACCAGTGTCTGAGGGGAGCAGGTGTGCTGACATATGCGGCACAAGGACGCTTGAGACCGGGGGATTCAAATGAAACCTCATGCAACTGAGCCCACCATAAATCAAGCGGGGGAGAGCCCGTAGGATGAATACTCTATGCTGGCAAATCACTATAGACATGAGTGCAATTTTTTTTATAATCAATAAATATGGATGGTTTTACGCTATGAGAGAACTTTAATTTGAGGTATCTGTGGAGATTATGTGGTTGGCTGATACAACTGGATTAAGGAGATTTCAGTGGTGTCGAAGAAGACGAATATTGTATCAGACATGCCTGAGAGGTGGGGGACAATCCAGTAATGGTCCCAAGGTGCCATCTGACCTGCCAGTAGGTTTTAGAATGGTGATGATCACACTACTGGTTTGGTAATGGCTATACTGACCAGAAGCATCTCTGCTGTCTTGTTGGTGCCGAGGAGAAGGCAAGAGGCCATACAGCCTGTGGAGGGGGATCGGGGACACCGCTGTGCAGGCCTCAGCCACCATCCACAGATTTGTGACTTTTGTGACTGCTGCCTCTAGAGAATATATAGTGGAAACTATTGCAGCACGAGCATTATGCAACTCACATAGTATGAACTTATCCTAACTTTTATTTGTAAAACCTCAAAATTTGGGCGGGTATCAATTACAGATTTCAAAGAAAAAAAAGGGCAAAGTATGGCTCAGGAGGAGAGTACCCTACTCATTGCTGTTTACAGTGTAAGAGCCCACGGGTGTAACTCTAGGGGGAGAAGCACCTGCAACAACCCCATCCACTTACCTTCTCTCCCTCCGATACAGGGGTCCATCCTTCAGATCAGGTGATCATGTACGTGGATACACTTCTTAACGCTGGGGAGATTATGATAGTCATTCTTGTTTTAAGACCCCTAGTAGATTGGTCCCCACATTGTGGGCACCACCACAGGGGCGTAGCTAGAAATGACTGGGCCCCATAGCAAAAAAAATTATGGGCCCCCCCCCCCTCCCCCCACGACCTCAGACCTCCCACCCAAACATTTTCTGGGGCAATCTGATTTCCCCACAAAATGCAACCAGATTGTCGGCAGATTTCCCTACAATATGCAACCAGATTGTCGGCAGATTTCCCTACAATATGCAACCAGATTGTCGGCAGATTTCCCTACAATATGCAACCAGATTGTCGGCAGATTTCCCTACAATATGCAACCAGATTGTCGGCAGATTTCCCTACAAAATGCAACCAGATTGTCGGCAGATTTCCCAACAAAATGCAACTAGATTGTCGGCAGATTTCCACACAATATGCAACCAGATTGTCGGCAGATTTCCACACAATATGCAACCAAATTGTCGGCAGATCTCCACACAATATGCAACCAGATTGTCGGCAGATTTCCACACAATATGCAACCAGATTGTCGGCAGATTTCCACACAATATGCAACCAGATTGTTGGCAGATTTCCACACAATATGCAACCAGATTGTCAGCAGATTTCCCCACAAAATGCAACCAGATTGTTGCCAGATTTCCCCACAAAATGCAGTATATGTAGTTAGGTCTATAGTGGGCTAACATTAATTACCTGGAGGGAGGGTGGTTGGGCAGGCTGGCACACTATTTGCGGTGCAGGCAATGCACTGGGTAGGCAGTTAGGTAGCTGGGTGGGAGGGTAGGGAGATAGGTAGACGAGTGGGAGGGTAGGCAGATAGGTAGACGGGTGGGCAGTTAGGTAGCCGGGTGGGAAGTTAGGTAGAAAGGTGGGCAGTTAGGTAGCCGGGTGGGAAGTTAGGTAGAAAGGTGGGCAGTTAGGTAGCCGGGTGGGAAGTTGGGTGGCAGGGTGGGCAGTTAGGTAGCCGGGTGGGCAGTTAGGTAGCTGGGTGGCAGGGTAGGCAGTTAGGTAGCTGGGTGGGCAGTTAGGTAGCTGGGTGGCAGGGTAGGCATATAGGTAGCCAGGTGGGCAGCTAGGTAGCTGGGTGGGCAGTTAGGTAGCCGGGTGGGCAGTTAGATATCCAGGTGGGAGGGTGGGCAGTTAGGTAGCCAGGTGGGCAGTTAGGTAGCCAGGTGGGCAGTTAGGTAGCCGGGTGGGCAGTTAGGAAGCTGAGTGGCAGGGTAGGCAGTTAGGTAGCCGGGTGGCAGGGTGGGCAGTTAGGTAGCCAGGTGGGAGGGTGAGCAGTTAGGTAGCTGGGTGGGCAGTTAGGTAGTGGGCAGTTAGGTAGCCGGGTGGGAGGGTGGGCAGTTAGGTAGCCCTCAGTTAGGTAGCCTGGTGGGAGGGTGGGCAGTTAGGTAGCCAGGTGGGAGGGTGAGCAGTTAAGTAGGCGGGTGGGAGGGTGGGCAGTTAGGTAGTGGGCAGTTAGGTAGCCGGGTGGGAGAGTGGGCAGTTAGGTAGCCAGGTGGGAGAGTGGGCAGTTAGGTAGCCTTCAGTTAGGTAGCCAGGTGGGAGGGTGGGCAGTTAGGTAGTGGGCAGTTAGGTAGCCGGGTGGGAGGGTGGGCAGTTAGGTAGCCGGGCGGGAGGGGAGGTAGCTGCCTCACCTGGGGTCCCCCCTCCTTTTATCAGCGGCGGGAGGTGCGTCATATACAGAAGGCTCCGTCGGAGTAATCAGCCACTAGAGGTTCAGCTGCCTCCGGGCTACGGTGTCCCCACTGTATTGCTTTTTGCAATAAACCAGGAAGCGGTGCGAGCAGCAATACAGTGGGGACACCGTAGCCCGGAGGCAGCTGAACCTCTAGTGGCTGATTACTCCGACGGAGCCTTCTGTATATGACTCACCTCCCGCCGCTGATAAAAGGAGGGGGGACCCCAGGTGAGGAGGGGGGGGGGGCACTGAGGTGAGGGAGGGGGGCCGGCCCCAAACAAAAAGTAAACAAAAAAAATAATAAACAAAAAAAAAATTCCTCTCGGGCAGCTGCGGGCCCCCTGTGACGTAGCGCTGCCGCGGGGCCCCGTAGCAACGCTATGGCGGCTATCCCCATTGCTACGCCACTGCACCACCAAAGGGATATGGGTAAAGTAAGGGTGGAATGTTTTATAGTTGTGCCCCTGGAAGGGAAAGATTCAAATTTAAAATAGGGTAGTTTCAACTTGTGTCTAGAATACATTTGATCACCATTAGGAGGAACCTCTTTGGTTCAAATAAGTTAAATAGAATACCCAGAGATTTATATGTAAAGATAACTAGCAATTACTACAAGCAACAAACAAACCAGCTAATGTGCATTATTCAAAGTTGCCTATATAAAGGTATTGTTTGTTGGCTGAGTCTATATAAGCTTTTCAGAAGTCAAAGCTGGCTTTCATCATGCGGATTGGCTGAGAGATAGGCAGAGAGCAGGTGTGTCAGGATAGGCTCAGGACCAATGATAAGGCAGTTTGAGGACTAGCTTTTTAGGATTAGAGATGGCCCGAACATCGCTGGTTCACAATCGAACGCGAACTTTATGCGAGTTCGACCCGTCCCCATACTACATCATTGGGCTAAACTTTGACCCTCTACATCACAGTCAGCAGACACATGGCAGCCAATCAGGCTGCACTCCCTCCTGGTGCACCCCCCGCCCTCCACATCTATATAAGGCAGCAACGTTGGCCATGTTCTCACTCTGTGTGCTGCAGTATTAGTGAGAGACATTGGAGAGATAGGGAAATCAATAGTTAGGGGGTCTGTTAGTTTGCTCCTTGCTGGTATTTGTTGCTGCTCTTTTGAGAGCTAATGTTCTTGTGATGTTTTTTTTTTTTTTTTTGTGGCCCACTGACACTTGCATATACAGGCCTGTCTGTAGCAGCTGGTTCTTGCTAATTGCTATACTGTGCCAGGCCCAGCACATTCAGTGCCTACCTTTTCACTGCACCTGTGTGTGTGACAGCTGCACATTATATAATACCAGTCACTGTATACCATTCACTGCACCTGTGTGGGACAGCATGCAGTTTTATATACCCGTCACTGCATACCTGTTCACTGTACCTCTGTGTGACCGCACACTCTTTTATATATCAGTCCGTGCATACCTCTTCACTTCATCCCCCCAATATGGACAAAACAACAGGCAGAGCCAGAGGCAGGCCACCCGGCAGGTTTGTTCAAGGTCGTGCTGTTGTGATTTCGTGCGGCCCTCGACCAAAGTACAGTGTTCAGAAGAAGGCACGTGCCATCAACCCTAAATATTGTCAGGATGTAGTTGACTATTTAACACAGAACACCTCATCTTCCTCAGCTTCCGCACGGAAGCGTGACATATCTTCCCCCTTCTGCTCTGATTCTGGCACCCCATTTAACACTCCGTCGGCAGCCATAACCAAAGTACCATCACCCCAGGGCTCAGCGGCAGTGCAGGCCAATCAGAGGGCCCCAGCCAGGCCCTAGCAACCAATCACAGGAGGGGAGCTATGCCCTCCCCTCCTGAATATAAAGCGGCGGCCATGATGGAAAAGCTCTGTCCTTGCTAGACTGTGGTGCTGAGAGGATTATCTCCAGGCCATTGTTGTTTGAGCAAGTGCATTTATTGTGTTAAAAACAAAGCGTTTTTTTTTGCTAACACTGCTCTTATACTGTACACAGTTAGCTAGTCAGTGAGTGATTGCTGTAGTTAGTTGTAGTCAGTGTAGTGTAGTGGGAGTGTGGGGGTCTAGTGATTATTTAACTGTGTGTAGTGCAGGCAGGTTCAGTGCTGCAGTGTAGTCAGTGTAGTGGGAGTGCGGATTATCTGTGTGTAGTGCAGGCAGGCAGGTTAGTGCAGCTGCAGGAGGCGCCTTATTTGTGGCTACAAGCACTATTAGGCACTGCTATTTGGCCTGAGGAAGTGGGTATGCACCCACGAAACGCGTTGCCAGTGCAATAAAATTCTATTAATACGTGAATTTGTCTTCATTGAGGTAAGCCACCTCACTTTTTTCATTTTATTTGTTTTTAACGTATTTTATCTGCTCTGGGCGCCTCTTCCCCCTTTACCTAGTGCAGCTGCAGTGTTCACTTGTATATTCCAGTGACAGTTATACACTTGTACTATTTGCAGGCAGCCAGTCACACCGCCAGCACCGCCACTCTCTGCCAGCGCTGTTCATTCATTCTGTCAGTGACCTTGTGCCGTGCCCAGTGCCCACTGCTCGCTCGCTGGCATATAAGCATCTCATTACACAGTGTGAAATCCTTGTGTGCCCACTGCATCCTTCAGTGACCTAGTTGTATATCCAGTGCCCACTGCTGTGCCCACTGCATCCTTCAGTGACCTTGTACTGTGCCCACTGCATCCTTCAGTGACCTAGTTGTATATCCAGTGCCCACTGCTGTGCCCACTGCATCCTTCAGTTACCTTGTACTGTGCCCACTGCATCCTTCAGTGACCTAGTTGTGTATCCAGTGCCCACTGCTGTGCCCACTGCATCCTTCAGTGACCTTGTACTGTGCCCACTGCATCCTTCAGTGACCTAGTTGTATATCCAGTGCCCACTGCTGTGCCCACTGCATCCTTCAGTGACCTTGTACTGTGCCCACTGCATCCTTCAGTGACCTTGTACTGTGCCCACTGCATCCTTCAGTGACCTAGTTGTATATCCAGTGCCCACTGCTGTGCTCACTGCATCCTTCAGTGACCTTGTACTGTGCCCACTGCATCCTTCAGTGACCTAGTTGTATATCCAGTGCCCACTGCTGTGCCCACTGCATCCTTCAGTGACCTTGTACTGTGCCCACTGCATCCTTCAGTGACCTAGTTGTGTATCCAGTGCCCACTGCTGTGCCCACTGCATCCTTCAGTGACCTTGTACTGTGCCCACTGCATCCTTCAGTGACCTAGTTGTATATCCAGTGCCCACTGCTGTGCCCACTGCATCCTTCAGTGACCTTGTACTGTGCCCACTGCATCCTTCAGTGACCTTGTACTGTGCCCACTGCATCCTTCAGTGACCTTGTTGTATATCCAGTGCCCACTGCTGTGCCCACTGCATCCTTCAGTGACCTTGTACTGTGCCCACTGCATCCTTCAGTGACCTAGTTGTATATCCAGTGCCCACTGCATCCTTCAGTGACCTTGTACTGTGCCCACTGCATCCTTCAGTGACCTAGTTGTATATCCAGTGCCCACTGCTGTGCCCACTGCATCCTTCAGTGACCTTGTACTGTGCCCACTGCATCCTTCAGTGACCTAGTTGTATATCCAGTGCCCACTGCATCCTTCAGTGACCTTGTACTGTGCCCACTGCATCCAGTGATTCATTACTAGCAACATGTCTGGCAGGGTTTCGCGGGGTGAGAGGAAAGGGAGTTCAATTGCCTCAGCCACTTCTGGGACTGCTCCACGTCCAGGGAGAGGACGCCCAGCTGTACGTGGTCGTGATGCAGCAGAAAGGGGGGCAGCAAAGCCTGGGCCGAGTCAGCGGACGCCATTGTCCAAATATTTTAAAGTTTCTGGTCCCCGTGTGGTGGTTGAGCAAATGGAACCTGACATACTCATGGACATCATGACTTCCTCCCAGACCTCTACTGTGAGCACCACTCCAAGCAGCAGCAGCAGCAGCAGCCAACGTCCCACGCTTGTTGTGACATCCACCCCAGCACCCACTGGTCAGCAGCCCTCCCAGGATGACAGCGTTCTGTCCCTCAGTCCGGCATCTGGGAACCTGCTGATGCAAGAAGCTCAGGACTTACTGGGGACTGATGTGGCAGAGATTGAGATCGGGCCACAATCACAAGCGTTGTTGAGTTCTGGTGATGAAGAAGAGGGGTCTGTGTCTGGGGATGTAGGGACAGAAGAGGAGGCGGGGGAGTCAGAGGAAGAGCTGGATTATGATGATGGTGCTGATGATGACGACGTTGTGGACCCTAACTATGTGCAGCCTGCTGAGTCCGTGGAAGAATGGTCAGAGCAGGATGACGAGTCACCTCGGCCTAGGCAAGGATATCGCCATATGTCAGGCAGGGGCAGGGGCATCGGCAGCAGTGGGCGTGGAGGAAGTAGACAGGACACTGCTTCAGCCGGCACCACCACCATGCAACCCCCGGCAACTACTACCACACATTGTTCCGCTGCACCCTCTGCTAGTGGGGGCCGCAGTAAATTAAAGTCACCAGTGTGGGATTGCTTTGACGAATGTACTGATGACAAAAGGTATGCGGTGTGCAGGTTATGCAGCAAAAGATTGAGCCGTGGGAAAAGTCTGAGCAAGATGGGTACCTCATCCCTCCAGGGCCACCTCAGAAGCCGCCACTGCCGCGAGTATGCAGACTTTAAGAGGAAGCAGGCACTGCTGGCAGGGGTTCCTGAGAGCAGAAGGCTCACCAGCGCAGCAGCATCATCCCTCCCTCAGGGTCGTGAATCCCCCACAGCAGCAGCAGTAGTAGCACGCAAGCGCTCTTCCACCTCGGCTACTCAGGACACAGACATTGAGGCTGGCAGCCAGTGTTCGTCTCTCTCCTCTGTCTCCCCTGCATCCCAGCGTCGTCAGACCCTGCTGAGCGACACCTTTCAGGGTCTGACCAAGCCTCTGCCTCCAAGCCACAGGCGGATCCGCAAACTAAATGGCTTGCTGGCCCGGGCCATGGCATCACAGCTGCTTCCCTACTCCCTGGTGCAGGAGGGGAGCGCCATGCGGACGCTGCTCCAATTTGGCATCCCCGAGTGGCAGTCCCCAGTCGCCACTATTTCAGCAGGAGCGCGATCCCAGCACTCCACAAGTTTGCGGTGGAAAACGTGGCCCATTCCCTGGACTACTCTGTGGGCAAGCGGGTCCACGTGACCATGTACTCGTGGAGTAGCAGATTTGGGACAGGTCGCTACCTGTCCTTTACGGCCCACTGGGTGACACTGATGGAAGGGAGGGAGGACAAGAGCGCATCAGCCCAGCTTGTGGTGCCACCACGCGGGATCAGGGGGGATGCAGAAGGGTCCTGTCACGACACTCCCTCTGCACCCGGAAAGCAAGCCCGCCTCGGCAGCAGCAGCGCCAAGCCTCGGCACTGCCAAGCCCTTTTAAAATTGGTGACCCTGGGGAAGGAGAGGCTTACGGCCACCAACGTCCTGGCCGCCCTCAGGAAGCAGGAGCGGAGGTGGCTGACCCCCAGAAGCCGATAACGGGGCCAACCTGGTGGCAGCAGTGCAGCAGGGAAACCTCCAGCACATCCCCTGCTTGGCCCACGTGCTCAATCTTGTGGTGCAGTGCTTCTTGCGCACCTACCAGGGGATGAGCGAGCTGCTGCAGGATGCCCGGGCGGTGGTACGCTTTTTCCGCCTGTCAGCCACTGCCTCTGCACTCTTGTCCACCTTACAGCAGCAGTATGGAAGGCCACAACACCGGCTGATCATCGACATGCCAGTTCGCTGTAATTCGACTCTGGCCATGTTGGAGCGGCTGTGTCAGCACAGGCTGGCTCTTAGGGCCTACATGCTAGACCCAAGTGTCCCCAGCAACCAGCAAGTCCCCATGATTACTGCCACTCAGTGGACACTGATGCAGCAAGTATGCCTGGTGCTGAGTCCCTTCCTGGAGGCAACCAAGATGGTCAGTGAGGAGCGGGCCTCTGTGTGCCAGTGGGTGCCCTTGGTTTGTCTACTGGAGCAGGCAATGGACAATTTAATTGAGCGTGGGGATGAAGCCCTGAGGCAGTTGGAAGAACAGGAGCAGATGGCAGCACAGTCCAGCTCAGAGGAGGGCTCACAGCAGGTAGTGGAAGAGTTGGAGGTCCCTAACCTGAATGAGGAGGAGGAGCAGAGTGCAGCAGGCGTTGTACGTGGATGGCGGTTTGAGGAGGACAACGACATGGCACAGGAAGAGGACAGGCATGCGTTATGGGACAATGGCGAGGACGAGGAAGATCTTGCTGGCAGGGCCCACTTGTTTCCCATGGCTGTGCACATGTTGCGCTGCCTTCGCAGGGACCCCCGGGTGATCCAGATGCGTTCAAGGGAGGACATCTGGATTACCTTGATGCTTGATCCCCGTCTGAAGGGGAAGCTGGGAGACTTAATGACGCCATCCACCAGCGAGCAACGCACAAGGGAGTTGAAGGAGGCCTACTACTACTGGAAGCATTCCCCCAGCCTTCCACCCCCACTGTAACTGCTCTGCCAAGCCAGCAAGAGGTGCCTGCCATTGCCACTAGCAGCACAACAACAACCACCAGCACCAGCAACTGGCGCCCCGGAGAACTGAAGAGCCTAAGCAAGAGCCTGTATGCAGTGCAGCAGCCCAGAACAGAGGTGCCCGCCACAGCATCCACCACCAACCAGCACAAGCAACGACTGACCACCATGGTGTCTGACTATATGGGGTCATCCAGCGGGCTCAATGACACCGACAGCCCCGTGGACCCCTTGGAGTACTGGGTCAAGAGACTGGACATCTGGAGCGAGCTTTCCCAGTACGCCCTGGAACTCCTATCCTGCCCTCCTTCCAGTGTCCTCTCAGAGAGATGCTTTAGTGCGGCCGGTGGCGTGGTCACAGAGAAGCGCTCTCGGCTCTCCCACGCCTCTGTGGACAAACTCATCTTCCTGAAAATCAACCAGGCTTGGGTGGAAGGTGAGTTCCTGGCCCCTATTGTCGGACACAGGGGGACATGAAGTGGCTGCTGCATGTGCTGTTGTTAACTATGCCTGCCTTTATAAAGACAGTTACTACCTGCCTAGTGCCTACCTTGGTTAATTTTTTGGTGTTATGGTACTACTACCAGTAAGTTGCCATGGTCCTCCTTCTGAGCTGCTGAACTGACCGCCCGCTTTGTCCTCCTGACTCAGTCGCTACTACACTCTGCGTTCACACTGCCCGGGTCACTGGGTGCATTTAATTTTTTGGCCAGCACTATGACGCTGTGCTACTACTACTACCACCAGTATGTTGCCATGGTCCTTCTGTGCTGCTGAACTGACCGCCCGCATTGTCCTCCTCCTCCTGACTCAGTCGCTTCCACCAATGTACTCTGTCTGCGTTCACACTGCCCGGGTCACCGGGTGCATTTAATTTTTTGGCCAGCACTATGACGCTGTGCTGCTACTACTACCACCAGTATGTTGCCATGGTCCTTCCTTCTGTGCTGCTGCTGCTGAACTGAACGCCCGCTTTGTCCTTCTCCTCCTCCTGACTCAGTCGCTACCACGGTACCACCAATGCACTCTGTCTGCGTTATCACTGCCCGGGTCACCGGGTGCATTTAATTTTTTGGCCAGCACTATGACGCTGTGCTGCTACTACTACCACCAGTATGTTGCCATGGTCCTTCTGTGCTGCTGCTGCTGAACTGAACGCCCGCTTTGTCCTCCTCCTCCTCCTGACTCAGTCGCTACCACGGTACCACCAATGCACTCTGTCTGCGTTATCACTGCCCGGGTCACCGGGTGCATTTAATTTTTTGGCCAGCACTGTGACACTGTGCTACTACTACTACTACCACCAGTATGTTGGCATGGCCCTTCTGTGCTGCTGCTGCTGAACTGACCGCCCGCATTGTCCTCCTCCTCCTGACTCAGTCGCTTCCACCAATGTACTCTGTCTGCGTTCACACTGCCCGGGTCACCGGGTGCATTTAATTTTTTGGCCAGCACTATGACGCTGTGCTGCTACTACTACCACCAGTATGTTGCCATGGTCCTTCCTTCTGTGCTGCTGCTGCTGCTGCTGAACTGAACGCCCGCTTTGTCCTCCTCCTCCTCCTGACTCAGTCGCTACCACGGTACCGCCAATGCACTCTGTCTGCGTTATCACTGCCCGGGTCACCGGGTGCATTTAATTTTTTGGCCAGCACTATGAGGCTGTGCTACTACTACTACCACCAGTATGTTGCCATGGTCCTTCTGTGCTGCTGCTGCTGCTGAACTGAACGCCCGCTTTGTCCTCCTCCTCCTCCTGACTCAGTCGCTACCACGGTACCACCAATGTACTCTGTCTGCGTTATCACTGCCCGGGTCACCGGGTGCATTTAATTTTTTGGCCAGCACTATGACACTGTGCTACTACTACTACCACCAGTATGTTGCCATGGTCCTTCTGTGCTGCTGAACTGACCGCCCGCATTGTCCTCCTCCTCCTGACTCAGTCGCTTCCACCAATGTACTCTGTCTGCGTTATCAATGCCCGGGTCACCGGGTGCATTTAATTTTTTGGCCAGCACTATGACGCTGTGCTGCTACTACTACCACCAGTATGTTGCCATGGTCCTTCTGTGCTGCTGCTGAACTGAACGCCCGCTTTGTCCTCCTCCTCCTCCTCCTGACTCAGTCGCTACCACGGTACCACCAATGCACTCTGTCTGCGTTATCACTGCCCGGGTCACCGGGTGCATTTAATTTTTTGGCCAGCACTATGACACTGTGCTACTACTACTACCACCAGTATGTTGGCATGGTCCTTCTGTGCTGCTGCTGCTGAACTGACCGCCCGCATTGTCCTCCTCCTCCTGACTCAGTCGCTTCCACCAATGTACTCTGTCTGCGTTCACACTGCCCGGATCACCGGGTGCATTTAATTTTTTGGCCAGCACTATGACGCTGTGCTGCTACTACTACCACCAGTATGTTGCCATGGTCCTTCTGTGCTGCTGAATTGACCGCCCGCATTGTCCTCCTCCTCCTGACTCACTCGCTTCCACCAATGTACTCTGTCTGCGTTCACACTGCCCGGGTCACCGGGTGCATTTAATTTTTTGGCCAGCACTATGACGCTGTGCTGCTACTACTACTACCAGTATGTTGCCGTGGTCCTTCTGTGCTGCTGAACTGACCGCCCGCATAGTCCTTCTCCTGACTCAGTCGCTACCACCACTGCACTCTGCGTTCACACTGCCCGTGTCCACTGACAACTCTGCTGCGATGTCATTGCTAATTGCTGCAAAAAAAAAAAAAAAATTACAAGGTGAGTTCCTGGCCCCTATTGTCGGACACAGGGGGACATGAAGTGGCTGCTGCATGTGCTGTTGTTAACTATGCCTGCCTTTATAAAGACAGTTACTACCTGCCTAGTGCCTACCTTGGTTAATTTTTTGGTGTTATGGTACTACTACCAGTAAGTTGCCATGGTCCTCCTTCTGAGCTGCTGAACTGACCGCCCGCTTTGTCCTCCTGACTCAGTCGCTACTACACTCTGCGTTCACACTGCCCGGGTCACTGGGTGCATTTAATTTTTTGGCCAGCACTATGACGCTGTGCTACTACTACTACCACCAGTATGTTGCCATGGTCCTTCTGTGCTGCTGAATTGACCGCCCGCATTGTCCTCCTCCTCCTGACTCACTCGCTTCCACCAATGTACTCTGTCTGCGTTCACACTGCCCGGGTCACCGGGTGCATTTAATTTTTTGGCCAGCACTATGACGCTGTGCTGCTACTACTACTACCACCAGTATGTTGCCGTGGTCCTTCTGTGCTGCTGAACTGACCGCCCGCATAGTCCTTCTCCTGACTCAGTCGCTACCACCACTGCACTCTGCGTTCACACTGCCCGTGTCCACTGACAACTCTGCTGCGATGTCATTGCTAATTGCTGCAAAAAAAAAAAAAAAATTACAAAAACCTCTCTGGGGCCTTTTTGGCGTCAGCCACTCATCCTCCTCCAGCGGTACCTTCGCCGCCAAGTGCCATTGGAACTCGCCTTCACCTCTTTGATTGCTTAACGCGTATATCCCTTTTTAAAACCACGTGTTACCAATTAATAGCCCCATTTACAGTGGTGATTTGTCTTTAAAAGCCATTAAAAAAAAAAAAATTGGGGGAATTTTTTATGTTGAAGTTATGTTGCCCCTTATCACCTCTATAATCCATGCAATTTGGGGGATTGTAGCATGTATGGGGGCTTTGTTATTAACATTAAAAGAAAATCCGCCTCCGGGCGGGAATCCACGCGTGATTACGCCATTCACGGCAGAAAATCCGCGTGGTTGCGTGGACGCGGAGGAAAATCCGCATGCGACGGGGCCGAATGCGGATTTTTTTTTGCAACCACGCGGATTGCCGAATTCGTGGATGAGGCACATCCGAGCATCCCTGCTCAGCGGTGTGGAAATGTTTTTGTGTGTCTGCCTCAGATGAGAGCAATGCCATCTGTACTCTCTGCCACTGAAAATTGAGCCGTGGAAAGACCAAGACCTGAGTAAGGACAACTACCTTATGAAGGCACATGATTACAAAGCACAAACTGCAATGGGATGACCACATGAGGAAAAGCAGCACACAAAAGCAAAGCCACACACCGCAGTGGAAGATACCATGCTGCAATTATTTCTCAAAAAAGGCGATACCCAAACTGTACCGTGATGTTGAAAGGCAAGTGGTGTCATCTCTGGCACACAGCATTAGGTCAAGGGTCTGTCTGACCACGGATGCCTGGTCTGCAAAGCACGGTCATGCCCACCCGAAGACAGTCCCCACACACAGCATCTCTGCCTGCACGCTGTGTGACTGCCTGCCCCAAGACTAAGTCAGTCCCCACACAGCAGCTCTGCCTGCAGGCCGATTGACTGCCTACTCCGCCACCACCAACAGGGTCCAGGACTCCAGGTGGATTCCTGAATTTTTAAGGCCGCCGCTAGCAGCGGCCACTATAATAATTTTTCTGGTGCGTGTACATGCCTGCCTAATTTTTCTGGCTGCACTGCGGCTACAACAACAAAACAAAAGGCATGTACATGTGTCAATTCCCCTTCGTGATCGTTACCTTGCCGCGGTGAAGGGGCTTGCGTATCACAATGAAGCAATCACCTATATGAGTGTGTTGGTGGGCTTCGTTGCTTCATTGTGGACAGACCAAATTCGATCAGCTGGACAGTCACGGTTCTGTCATTGAGCTACATCAGCCCGGCGACCATATGGGCTTGCAAACCGCTATCACCTGCACTCTCGCCATGGTGCGCACCAGTCCAGCACGGCCATCACTACACAAACAGCTGTTTGCGGTGCGTTACACAGGGAGTTTGGTCTGCCAGTGTGAAGCAGTACACTAATTACACTAACTGATTGATGTATATGTTACGGCCAAAACCAGAAATCGGCCAATTCTAGAATTGGCCGGCCGTTTCTAGAACTGGCCGATTTGACGTCGGCCAAAGTCCAAAATGCTGGGAATTTCTGACATTGGCCGGCCAGTTCTAGAAATGGCCAAAGTCAGTCGGCCAAAGTCCAAAACGCACAAATCTTTTTTTTAAGAAAAGCATTTCTTAGTTACAGCTGATACAAATCCTGCAATAAATCTGCAGTGTGTCTACGTCCTGCTTTCTTGGGAGCAGACATGTTGTTAACATCCTGTGCTTTTAAATTAGCTGCTCTGCTGTGGCAGTCAGGTGACACAGGGGAGAGATCAAATTACACTGGTGTTTAGTCAAAGATGAGGGGGGATGCATGGCTGGGGGTGCTTTGCATGGCTGGGTGGCTGTTCTGGGTGCTGTGCATGGCTGGGGGGGGGGGGGGTTGATGGTTGCTTTGCATGGCTGTGGGTGCTTTGCTGGTGCTGTGCATGGCTGGGGGGGGGTTTGCTTGGTGCTTTGCATGGCTGTGGGTGCTTTGCTGGGGCTGTGCATGGCTGGGGGGGTTTGCTGGGTGCTTTGCATGGCTGTGGGTGCTTTGCTGGGGCTGTGCATGGCTGGGGGGGTTTGCTGGGTGCTTTGCATGGCTGTGGGTGCTTTGCTGGGGCTGTGCATGGCTGGGGGGGTTTGCTGGGTGCTTTGCATGGCTGTGGGTGCTTTGCTGGGGGGGCTTGTGATTAGTGACAGAGGAAGGGGACTTAGACATCTAAACTCTCTAAATTAGACAGGCGAAACTCCCTAAATACATACAGGGTGCTTTTCTATGTTTTCCTTTTACCCTGTCTTGTGCATGAGTTCAGGTCCACGACGTGAAGAGCTGTGAGGCCGGAGGTGGAATCAGCTGCAGCCGGTGCGTCGGAGCACTGGCAGCATACAGGCCAGCCCCGGGTCCATGCAATAGAGGGGTGAGGAGGACTTCAGGGAAGGCGGCAGCAGCGAGGGACACAGCGGGGACAGCGCATACATGAAGAGCGCTGAGCAGAGCAGGGATAGATGGAGAGGTTGAGCAGGGAAAAGTTGGAGAACGAAGGCTGCAGCCGGCAGCATACAGGCCAGCCCCGGGTCCATGCAGGAGGGGGGTGAGGAGGATGACTACGGGGAAGGCGGCGGCGGCAGCAGCAGCAGCAGGGACACAGCGGGGAACTGCAACTGAGCTGAGCAGAGGGCGGATAGAGGGATGCCTGCAGCAGTGGGGAGAGGTGAGCTTCGGGACTTGGCCGGCCACGTTATGTCACAACGCGTTCTGGCCGGCCAAAGCCCGACATTCATACACATTTCTTACTTTGGCCGCATGAGCCGGCCACTTCGCATTCTGACTGGCCAGAACCCGAAGTGGCCAGACTTCGGGTTCTGGCCGTAACATATACACACGCAAGATGTTTTCAAGCACTTTAGACCTCCAATTTAGCATTGCAATGTGATTTTTGCCCTTAAAACCCTGCTCTGCGTCAAATCCGTAACGTTCCCCCGGGACTTTTCGTGTGTATCCCACTCCCCCATGCCCTCCTCCAGGTGTTAGACCCCTTGAAACATCTTTTGCATCATTTTTGTGGCCAGAATTAGTGTTTGTAGTTTTGAAAGTTCGCCTGCACATTGAGGTCTATTGCGGTTTGCAAAGTTCGCAGGTTCACAAACTTTTGCGGAAGTTCGCGTTTGATGTTCGCGAACCTAAAATCGGAGGTTCGAGCCATCTCTATTTAGGATGAGGCCCAAAGCCTTTTCAAATACCTGGCCTCAGTCACCCAATGAGAAGAAACCACACACTGAGATAAGTCAGATAGGCATAATTCTTCTTTATTCAGCGTTAAAGCTGTTCTTGTATACTATTTAAAACAGGGCACTAGTCACACTTCAGGAGATGTTTAAAGGGAGTCTGAAACAATTTGAAAATGGAGAACTCTGAAACCAGGTAGAAAAAAACCCTTGTTCAAGTGCAACTGGAATATCAGTTGCGAATGGAATTGTTGATGGAATCCACAGGACATCTATAGCTATATGTTTCCTATATGAAGCACGCACAGCACAGAAGTGATCTAATGGGTTATCACCGGTTCATCTTTCTTTCCAAATACATCCACTTCCTTTCAGCCATAACAGGAGGAACGAGGTGTGCTGATCTACTGCTGACGCTACTGCTGATCCTAAAGGATATCCTGCAGGGCACTCGGGGCAGCACGTCCTTAATGCGACCTTTCTGTCCCACGTCAGGCAGCAAAGGGTTGTTATTTAACGCTTGTGGTCTGTCAGTCATACAAAACATGCGAGTAAATGTCCATGATATCCCATAATGCTCAATATGCGTATACCGTAGTAGCAACCATTACACGTCGTCATCAGTTTGAGCCAATATTGACCCTCTGAAAGTAAATGTTTTCTGGTTCTCTGACTTAATGCACACATGCAAACATGGCAAGTTGAAGTCACGTAACTAATTACCAGTGGCGTAGCGAGAGATCACGTGGCCCCATAGCAAAATGTTCATGGGGCTCTCAGATGGAGGCACTCTTAAGCAATGCCACCTGCCCCTACCCTATGGATATGAGTTAGTTGGGCAATTTACTGTGTCATGCAGTTAACATTGCACAGTCAGAGGGTGGAGAAACACAAGAAAGTTAATGATGAATATATTAAGTACCCAGGGCCGGCGCTATTATTAAGGCAAAGGAGGCAGCTGCCCCAGGGCCCCAGAGCTTGTAGGGGCCCCCAGTGGCTACAAGAGGAAAAAAAAAATTTTCAAATCGACCTTATAGTTCCTGAGAAAATCGATTTTAAAGTTTCAAAGGAAAAAAAATACACATTTAAAAACCAGCCGACTTTAATGGTTAATAGCAAATCCACCTTGAATTCTAGAAACGCTAAATTTGCAGGATATGTTAAGGAGATCATTGGGAATAAGAGGAAAAAAATATTTTTCAAAAAGACCTTATAGTTTTTGAGAAAATCGATTTTAAAGTTTCGAAGGAAAAAAGTATACTTTTAAATGTGGTAAATGTCACTTTTAGTACCTAACGTAGTGTTGGGCGAACACCTAGATGTTCGGGTTCGCGAACGTTCGCCGAACATCGCCGCGATGTTCGGGTGTTCGCGCCGAACTCCGAACATAATGAAAGTCAATGGGGACCCGAACTTTCGTGCTTTGTAAAGCTTCCTTACATGCTACATACCCCAAATTTGCAGGGTATGTGCACCTTGGGAGTGGGTACAAGAGGAAAAAAAATATTTGAAAAAGAGCTTATAGTTTTTGAGAAAATTGATTGTAAAGTTTCAAAGGAAAAACTGTCTTTTAAATGTGGAAAATGTCATGTTTCTTTGCAGACACAGAGTGGCAGTAAACAGAATGCTATATAGTGTGGCTCAGCGAGGTACACAGAGTGGCAGTAAACACAATGCTATATAGTGTGGCTGAGCGAGCGGTGTACTACTATTCCCAGCAGACACAGAGTGGCAGTAAACAGAATGCTATATAGTGTGGCTGAGCGAGGTACACAGAGTGGCAGTAAACACAATGCTATATAGTGTGGCTGAGCGAGCGGTGTACTACTATTCCCAGCAGACACAAAGTGGTAGTAAACACAATGCTATATAGTGTGGCTGAGGGAGGTACACAGAGTGGCAGTAAACAGAATGCTATATAGTGTGGCTGAGCGAGCGGTGTATTACTATTCCCAGCAGACACAGAGTGGCAGTAAACAGAATGCTATATAGTGTGGCTGAGCGAGGTACACAGAGTGGCAGTAAACAGAATGCTATATAGTGTGGCTGAGCGAGCGGTGTACTACTATTCCCAGCAGACACAGAGTGGCAGTAAACAGAATGCTATATAGTGTGGCTGAGCGAGGTACACAGAGTGGCAGTAAACAGAATGCTATATAGTGTGGCTGAGCGAGCGGTGTACTACTATTCCCAGCAGCGGCACAATGACTGGGGGGACCCTGGCTAGCGTGGCTGGAGCGCGAACTACCCTGCCTGCCTACCCAAAGCTAAACCCACAGACAAATGGCGGAGATATGACGTGGTTCGGGTATTTATTTACCCGAACCACGTGACAGTTCGGCCAATCAGAGCGCGTTCGGGTCCGAACCATGTGACCCGTTCGGCCAATCACAGCGCTAGCCGAACGTTCGGGGAACGTTCGGCCATGCGCTCTTAGTTCGGCCATGTGGCCGAACGGTTTGGCCGAACACCATCAGGTGTTCGGCCGAACTCGAACATCACCCGAACAGGGTGATGTTCTGCAGAACCCGAACAGTGGCGAACACTGTTCGCCCAACACTAACCTAACGGTAGTGTAATTTTACATGTATCAAAAGAAAGAGCAATAAATTTCCTGACAGGGTTTCCAGGGGGTCCATACGCAGCCGCAGCGGTTTGGCCAGGGATCGCTATACAGCCGCAATATGACTGTATGAAGATCCCTGGCATTTTTTTTCCTATTTTCCCAATTTTTTTTTTTATGTTTAGAGTGTGGGAATTTGTTTTTTTTAAATTATGTGGGGTCCTCCCTCCTGAAACTTTTTAACCCCTTGTCCCCCATGCAGGATGGGATAGCCAGAATGTGGAGATCCGACCGATTGGGGCTTTACACCCTGACTATACCAGCTGCAAAAAAGGTCCCTTAATACCAATTTTTGCTCCGGGGTATCTGTTGGGGGGGGCGGGGGGGGGCCCAGGTTTATTTTGCCCTGGGGCCCCATTGTTGCTTAAACCGGCCCTGTAAGTACCCACTGGGCCCTCTATGCTTCAGGGCCCCATAGCAGCTGCTATGGCTTTTGCTACACCCCTGCTACTTACCAACCACTGCAACGTGTATCTACGCCACTCTGGACCTCACTTTACAACCAGGGGCGTAGATACACATATCTTCTTGGTTTCAAGAGCTGTGTGCGCGCACGTGACCATGAGTGCACCCGCGACCGCCAAAGTACTGATTGGTGGATGGGAACAGTTGTAACGAATGATCACCGGCACCAGAGAGATGCCGGTGGTCATTCTGAAAATGAAAATGTAATCACATACACAACAGTTCCTGTGTACTGTTCTCAAAAAAAGGAAAAGAAAATCCCCACTTGTAACCCCTTACCCACCCCCACCCCCTATATTTACAAGAATAAAACAGTTGTGTAAAAAAAAAAAATTGTTACCTTAGGGACTACGCTTGTTTAATATGTATGTCATGAGGGTATATTACTATTTTTTTTAAATACTAGAGTAAAAGTAAAACATACAGAAAAGAAAAAAATACACCTTTATTTCAAAATAAAATATAGTCGCCATACATTATACTAGAGGCATAATTTAATGTTGTAATAATGAAGACAAATGATCAAATAAAATGTGTAGCACTTTTTATTTTTAAATGGCTGAAAACTAGGAAATAATTAATTTTTCATTTTTCTTCTTCTTATTCTCATTGAAATGCACATAAAATAATTGTTATCAAAAATTACCACTCAAAGCCCAATTTGTGGCAAAAAAAACAAGGTATATATATCATTCAGGTGTGATAAGTAGCGATAAAGTTATTTGGGAATGAATGGGAGGAGCGTGACATGAAAAATTATCTTTTTTTTAAAGAGAAAACTAGTTAGTGGTGAAGTGGTTAATTTACTGTCATGATTTTCTTTCCTGGAATTTGTTCTGTCTCTATGGAGCTGGGATAACTCCGAGTCTTCCCACATTCCTGTAGGTGTAATTTAGCTGCACGGGGAGGAGCTTGTTACTTATTTTTCACACCTGGACTAATCTATTGACTAGCAGCAAACTTGGATACTCCCACATCAGTCTTATTTAGGAAAATTGTGGAATAATTGTCCTTTACATGTTACAAAACTGAAATAAAGTTTGCCATTAATCCCTGCAATTTAAAGGGGCACTATGGTGAAAAATTGTAAAATTTAAAATATGTGCAAACATAGACAAATAAGAAGTGTGTTTTTTTCCAGAGTAAAATGAGCCATGAATTACTTTTCTCCTATGTTGCTATCACTTACAGTAGGTAGTAGAAATCTGACAAAAGTGACAGGTTTTGGACTAGTCCTTCTCTTCATAGGGGGTTCTCAGCAAGGCTTTTATTCTTTATAAATGTATTCCCTTAGGCTGCTTACACACTAAGACGTTACAGGCGCACGTTAGTGCAGCCTGTAACGCTCCCCAACGCACAGCAATGTAACACAAGTGGGCTGTTCACACAGCCCACGTTGCGTTACATGTAACGCTGCACGTTCTTAAGAAAGTGCAGCATGCTATGGCGTTAGAGCGGCTTAAGCCGCGTTAGACTGTCTGCACATGCGCAGTCATGTTGGGGAGGAGCGGAGAGCGGCCAGGCACATGGCTAATTAATATTCACTGCACGTTGTGACGTGCAGTGTTTACTTCCTGGAGCGGCCGCTCTGTGCGGTGATTGGCCGGCGGGACCACGTGATGCCGCATGCGCACAAGAGTACGCATCACGGACGCCAGAGTGAGCTGCACAACGCGGCTCACTCTGACGTCCGCAACAAAGAGCACCAGGCGTCGCGTTAGGTGCACGTTATGCGACCTTTACGTGGCACCTAACGCAACGTCTTAGTGTGCAAGTAGCCTAAAAGAATTTAAACAATGATGCTCGCCAGCTTCCCTGCTCACTGCACAATTTTTTGGCAGTTGGACAGAGCAACTGCCATTCACTATGTGCTTTTGAAAATAAATAAATCCCTGAGAATCCCACCATGAAGAGATGGACTAGTCTAAAACCTGTCGCTTCTGTCAGATTTCTACTACCTACTGTAAGTGACAGCAACATAGGAGGAAAGTAATTTATGGCTCATTTTACTCTGGGAAAAAACATACTTATTTGTTTGTTTGCACATATTTTACAATTTTTGGCCATAGTGCCCCTTTAAAGGGATACTGTAGGGGGGTCGGGGGAAAATGAGTTGAACTTACCCGTGGCTTCTAATGGTCCCCCGCAGACATCCTGTGCCCGTGCAGCCACTCACCGATGCTCCGGTCCCGCCTCCGGGTCACTTCTGGAATTTCAGACTTTCAAGTCTGAAAACCACTGTACCTGCGTTGCCGTGTCCTTGCTCCTACTGATGTCACCATTAGCGTACTGCGCAGACACAGACCATACTGGGCCTGTGCAGTACGATCCTGATGACATCAGCGGGAGCGAGGACACGGCAACGCAGGAGCAGTGGTTTTCAGACTTTAAAGTCTGAAATTCCAGAAGTGAATTGGAAGCGGGGCCGTAGCATCGGTGAGTGGCTGCGTGGGCACAGAATGTCTGCAGGGGACCATTAGAAGCCCCGGGTAAGTTCAACTTATTTTCCCCCGACCCCCTACAGTATTCCTTTAAGTGAAACTGAAGCGATTGCCTTTTTTTGTCAGGATGTAATAGTGGAGTTTCACTTTAAAGGGACTCTGAAGAGTAAAGAAAAACAAAATCAGAACTGGGGATTTCTCCAGCCCACCGTAGGTCAGGAGGTCCCCCGGCGTCTTCCTTGTTCCGGTCCCTTTGCAGAAATCTCGACCGGCGACACCGGGGCCGAGTGTCGGGCTGACACTTCCTGAATGATTACGCTCCTCGTCATCACACTGGCCGCTATGCATCATCATGGTGGCCTGCGTGACAGTACTGCGCATGCACGGTTTTCTAACTGTAACCCGCGCATGCGCAGTACTGTCATGCCGGCCGTCGTGATGACAAGGAGGGTCATCGTTCAGGAAGTATCAGCCCGACAGTCAGCCCCGATGTCGCCAGTCGTGATTTTTGCGGGGGGGGGGGGGGGGACTGGGAGAGGAGCCAGAAAGACGCTGGGGGACCTCTCGACCTACGGTGGGCTGGAGAAAGCCCCAGGTAAGTTCCGATTTTGTTTTCTTTTGCTACTCAGAGTCCCTCTAAGAATCTTCTTTGGAATATTGTAGCAGTAAATATATGTGACATTTTCAATTTAAATGGAACCCGAGATGATACTGATATAAAGGCTGCCATATTTATTTCCTTTTAAAAATGCATGTTACCTGGCTGCCCTCTAGATCCTGTGTCTTTAACACTTTTAGCTAAAGAGCTAGAAGAATCATACAGATCAGGTGCTTTGACTCAAGTCTGGCTAGATTAGCTGTGTGCTTGTTTCAGGTGTGCGATTCAGACACTACTGATTCCAGAAAGATCAGCAGGATGCCAGGCAACTAGTATTATTTATTATTAACTCAAACTGGACGTTTATATGAGTCCAGGTTGAGTCTCACTAGTGCTATCAGGATGTACCGGTATACCCTGTCAAACTGCGGTTGGCGTGCACGTGACCACTGCTTGTTCACGGCAGGACTTACACTTTGGAGATGGGTGAACGGTAACATGTTTTTAACCTCTTCTAAAGCCCCCCTTCCCCATAGCTACCAACAGAAACATTTGAAAAAAAAGTGAGTTTAAGTTTTTTTAAGTTGCTTTAGGGACTTAGCGTTTTTATGTGTGTCATGATGGTATATTACTGTTATTTTAGCAAATAAGGTCTTGTAATTATTTATAGGGTACAACCCCCCCCCCCACACACACACACACACACACACAACTGTACTAGGAACATAACTTAAATGTAGTGATAGCTGGGACAAATGGGCAAATAGAATGTGTGGGTTTTATTTTTAGTAGCATTGTTTATTTTAAAACTATAGGGGTTGAAATTGGATAAATAGTGTATTTTTGGGGTTTTTTTTTTTATTGTTTTTCCCTATAAAATGCATAGAAAATAAAGTAATTACTGAAAACAAGTATCACCCATAAGTGTGATAAGCAGTGAGAAAGTGTTAGCCAAATGAATGGGAGGAGCACTGACAGGTAAAAATGGCTCTTGGCAGTAAGGGTAAAATAGCCTGTGGGGATAAGTGGTCAAAATGATATCAATATGGCTGCCTCCGTATCAGTCTCACCTCAGATTCCTTTTAGCAGATAAAAAATACTTTAAAGTTATATTTTTAGTGCTGAATTCAATAATAAAAAGATTTTTGCACAGTGCACACCAAAACCGCTAGCAGATCCTCAAAACGCTAGCGGTTTTTGGAGCAGATTTCAGAGCAATTCTAGGCATGTTTAGAGACGTTTTCTAAACATGCCTAGTGTTTTTGGAGCGTTTTTGTGTAGCAGATTACAAATATTGTTACAGTAAAAGCTGTTACTGAACAGCTTCTGTAACAAAAACGGCTGGAAAACCGCTCTGATCTAGCGTTTTCCAGAGCGGTTTGCGTTTTTCCTATACTTTACATTGAGGCAGAAACGCTTCTGCAAACAGCAAACGTGCTGCAGGAGCCACGTTTGCGGTTTGCTAAAAAACTCAAACCGCCGGTGTACACCAGCCCATTGAAATACATTAGCCAAGCGTTTTCCCTGGCGGATGCGGTTGGCGGATTGCTGCTAACACCGCTCGGTGTGCACTGGGCCTTAAAGAGTATTCGTTCCTGCTAGTTAGTCTTCATCAGGTGATATGTGTGACCAGAGGCGGGACAAGGTCCTCCAGCACCCAAGACTGAGACACCAAAGTGCGCCCCTCCATCCCTCCCACCCCAGCTGTCACACACTGATTGCTATTAGACTAAGAGGGCCACAGGGCCCACAACCTCCCCAACACCTTAATATCTAGTTATCTGGCTTGCAGTCACTGCTATGTATCCCCTTTTCTTATTTCTTTCTGCTTCAAACACAATTAGGAATGACAGCTGAATGAATTGTGCGCCCCCTCCTACACTGCGCCCTGAGGCTGGAGCCTCTCCAGCCTATGCCTCGGCCCGGCCCTGTGTGTGACTGTACAGAGCAAGTGGACTTGGGGTGCCTCATTGTACTGCATCTCCAATATGCAGCACACACAGCAGTCTGGGCAGTGCCCCCATTTAATTTGCTGGGGCTGAGGGGAAGGTGGCGAGGCCCTTCCTGTCAGCAGGATGGCAGGTTGGGTTTCGCACAGGAATCTGTACCAGAACTTTCCAGCTTTCATAACAGTCCCTGAGGCGTGTTTTTACAGGTGTTTGGCAGGAACATGAGATAAGACGCTTAGTCATTCTGCCTGTTTTTGTTGTAGTGTTACAGAGCCGCTATCATGCCTCCTGGTAGATCTGCACTCTGTGCTGCCATGAGAAGGACGCTGTGGGGCACACTAAGGGGGTGAGGTACTGAAGACCTCTTCTGGTGGACGGTTGGGAAGCGGTGTGGTTACCCCATCCTAGCCTTCTCAGATCGGCCGTGCAGCAGCTGTGTACTCTGTCACAGTGGTACGCAAGGAGTTGTACAAGCAGTTTAGCAGAACTTTGTCAAAAAGCTTGACAGACACCTGCTCTGGGCAGTGCGCAGCGGTAGAGTGATGCCTGCAGATTGTATTTCAACCCTGTTTGTACAGTGTTCCTTCAGTGTCACAGTACAAGTCTACTGCAATGTTTCAGCAGCTGAATTGTGTGATAGAGGTTGTATACAGCACCCAAAACCCACAATCAGATGTTGCAGATGACTGAAATCTGTGCAATCGCAATTATAGCTGGATACTTAATCGCTTCCACTGAAATTCATTGAATGGTGGTTGGATTGACAGTCAACCACTGTGCATGCATGGAACCAAATTATTATTGTGTATTTATATAGTGTCTCTAAAAAGGAGCTCACAATCTAATGCCTACCATAGTCAGTCAATATCTAACTATTGTAGCAGGATTTCCAAACCACCCCTTTCACCCCCATCTAAATTATACAGGTTCTGGGGCTACTCACACAATCAGTGCCTAAACTGCTTCTAACTAGCCGCAGGACATGCATTATTCATAAGCGTCTGTATTTAAAGGGATGAATTGGCAACATTGAATTGTAGTCTAAGGCCAATTAGATATACTGTACATCTCTATACTGTATTAATGTTCAACCTCAGGCACACATCTAAATAAAGCTTCATAAACAGCAACCAAATGTTACTTCTTTTTGGCCTTGTAAGTCTGAGCTACAAGAAGTGACTGGGGAAGGGGCTCCTGGCTATATTCTTTAATCCATTAGCAGCTTCAGTAGAGTTATCTAATTTGAGATAAGTGCTCTGCTTTTGAGCTCAGTCAGCAGAACTCGTTATGCTGTAAATTCTTAGAATGTTTTGATCTCTCTCTACTAGCAGAAAATATAGAAACTGAAAGCAGAAGTCCTCTGTTATTGTCTCACACTGCCCCCTAGTGACGAGTGGCCATAAATACACATTACAGCAGTAGAGATGTGAGCGAACAGTTCGCTCGCGAATCTCTATGTGGCCGTACTACTTCCAGGTCGCTATGACCCTTAGTAGTATGGTTGCGCTGGGCCGTCGGTGCGAGTCTTTGATCGCGCGCCTGTTTCCGGGCACTCTCTGCGCATGAGCGTGACATCATTATGTCACGCACATGTGCAGAAAGTGCCCGGCAACAGGTACGCGATCAAGGACGCGCACCGCTGGCCCAGCACAGCTGTATTACTAAGGGTCATAGCGACCCGGAAGTAGTAAAGGGTGAGGGGTTCGCCGGCGAACAGTTCGGGAACCGTTCGCCGACATCTCTATACAGCAGTACGAAATAGAAGCAGTGAAATATATAAAAACAAGAAATTAAAAAGAACGCTAAAATAAATTGTTTTAGAAAAAAGGAAGCGCTCTATCGTGCATTACCCAAGGATGTGTTTAATCGCAATATAAGATTATACTCACAAGATATAAATGGTTAAAATCGCTCATCAGCGGTACAGTCCACCGCTACACTCTCAGGCAGATGGGCAACAACGCGCTGTGGCCTGCAGCGCGTTCTCCGATACTCGGGGAAGCCGTCTCGTTGTGGGAGTGGGAGTGGATTCAGCGTGCATATCACGTCATTACGCGTTTCGGGGCTCTGCGCCTTCGTTAGATGACGCCCATACGCACTAGACGCTGGCTATGTACGCTCCTGTAGCCGTCGTCATGGCTAGTGGAGCCAAACGGAAAGTTTTTTTAAAAAAATTAAAAACAACTTTATTAGTAACAAACAGTTGGGCGCACACTATGTTTAAATGGATACGCTGTGTTGCGCCCAGATGGTATAAACAACGACTAGGAAAACTTGAAGCACTGACTCACAGCGCGCTGTTCAACAATGCTTCTGTGCAACAATTTGCTAATACAAGGGGAAAAAAAACTAAAAAAAAAAACTTTAAATTTAAAATGTTATCGTGTAACCCCTATCTAATTTCATCACATAACTGATAACAGCAAGAGAAAATACATGAAAGGACTACCTTAAGTTCATATATTTGAAATTTCCCCCCGGGTTATATCAGATGTCATAGGGGATAACATGAATTATACAAACATCATGGTAAATTAGATAGTGGATTATAAAAATTATTATGATTAAAACTGATAAACATAGATGATTCGGGATGTCATAAAAATGGATTAAATTAGTAAAAACCAATAAGGATTGATATTCCCAAGGATAATTAATAATAATAATTTTGTGTGTGGGGGGGGGGGGGGGGGAATTGGGGGTCGGCCCAAGAATTGCATGTACAGTGATACAATGAGATCTGTCTCTGCATGGAAGAGTGCCATTTTGTATGTATATTGGTCATGATCATGGTAGAAGGGGCGGGGGAAAAAAAAGGGGGGTAAGAAGCAACCGAAAGGAGGGGAGGGGGGGGATGAAAAAAACAGGGGGGGGGGCGATGGGCCCAAGGAATTCATACACGGTAATGCAATTAATTCTATCTCTATATGGGAGAGTGCCATATTTTGTATGGGTCACACAACTCGGGCACCCTAGAGGGGGAAAAAAAAAAAGAGGGGGAGGCTCGCCGATGCACATGTACATCCGCTTGATTGCGGTGAACGTCGCTAGGAGACTGTTGACGGCGAAACAGCTGTCTATTTACGCTGCACAGCGCTGCAATCTACGGCAGCGCTGTACCGGGGACACGGCTGTCCCCCTGGGAGGCACAAGAGCGATCGGCTGCATTAGGCTGATGCCTATGACAGCCGATTGCAGTGATTGACTGGCAGGGGGAGGGAAAGATTGTTATACATTTTTTAAACAAATTGTGAAATTTATGTACAAAAAACAACAAATAAAAAAAATAAACATACAGTTGCAGGGATCAGAGCCCACCAACAGAAAGCTCTGTTGGTGAGCTGAAAACAGGGGGGGGGGGGGGGGGGGAGGGGGGAATCACTTGAGTGCTGAGTTGTACGGCCCTGCAGTAAAACCTTAAAGCTGCAGTGGCCTAAATTGTGAAAAAAGCCTGGTCACAAGGGGGGTAAAGCCTATGGTCCTCAAGTGGTTAATGTTACAAGGTCTCAGGTGTGAATGGGAAGCAGTTGCTTTAAATTTGGTGTTATCATTCTCCCATACTTTTGCACATTCTCCTTCATGTCCTCCCCTGCATGGGCGTATCTGGGTAATATAGAGCCTATGGCAAACACTGAAATTGCGCCCCCCTCCCCTGGTCGGAGCCCCTTTTCCCTCTAAAAACTGCATCCTCTCTCATGTCCATGTGTTACGGTTGTCTGTGTTTTTTGGCTCGGAATATTGCTGAAGTTACTTTTTTAGAAATATCTCTTATTTCCTCTTTCTCCTCTTTTCTAACACTAAGCCAAATGAGCCCTACATACATAAATGAAGTAGCCATGTTCTCCAGATAACAAAATTGATCTGAGTTCTGAGTGACTGGGAGGCATGGGGTGCAGCACAGGGGCAGAGATGGCGCCCATGGCATGAGCCATGCCTGTACCCCTCTAGATACGCCTCTGCTCCCCTGTTCTAAAACTGAATATGGGCAAGACTGAAATGTTAAAGTGAACCTCCAGCCTAAAAATCTACTCAGCAGAACTGAAAAGGCTTGGTGTTTCTTTAACAGTTTCACAGCATCAGAACTTTGTTTTTCTTATAGAAGTCTCATTTTTAGCTGCATTTTTAGCTAAGCTCCGCCCCATCAAAGAAAACTGCCCGGGCTTTTTTCCCCTGATGCTGTGCAAAGCATGATGGGATTTCCTATGTTGTTATTTACATTTCCTAGCAACTGAGAAGGGTAATCGGGACACAGGACAGTTGGAACTGTGTCACATGCTCCCTGTCACCTTCTTTCAACCAAAAAGATGGCTGCCCCCATTAAATCACAAACTATTGCCTGTTCTTTTAAAACAGGGTGGGTAAGAGATTATATTACCTATGTATTTTAATTACCATAACTAACGTAACATAATGACAGTATGTTTGTTTAGGCTGAAGTTCCTCTTTAATCTTCCCACCACACAATTCAACACACCTGCCTGACATCACAATCTCTGTTGATGGCACTTCTATAAAGCCTGTCCCCCAGGCTCGCTGTCTAGGTGTAATACTGGACTTGAGTCTCTCATTCAAACCACAAATTGAGAAACTATGCTCCTCCTCTTATTGTCGCCACCTGAAAACATGACTGGGTTCCAATGATCGAAGTTACGGCATTGCTGGAATTTGAGGCTTGAGTTTATTAAACTTGGATATTCTCAATTATCTGTCAGAGATGCTCTATGAAAGGGAGAACTGAGTGCCCGGCGGGCAGACGGTGCCCAGGCATGAATCTCAGCCTATCGAGACAACAATCATGCCATTGTTACCCTGGGAGCCAAAGCCACAAAGGCAAAATTCACAGACGTGAGAGGCTCCAACAACAAGGACGCCGGCAAACCCTTTCCTAGCCAATAATGGAATCTGTCCAACTTTATTAAAGCAGAACTCCGGGGTTTGCAACAGTACATGTGACTGTGATCCACCTCGTGTTAATCATTTCACCACAGTGCACCCATATTTTGTAAACCTTGCTGTTTATAAGATTTCATTTACTCTAACTAGGAGATGTCTTATCTACTGCTTACACAGGCTTCTATTCTTCATAGCTGTGCCTTTTATTTCAGTTAAAGTGCACCTGTCATTGTAACCTGTTGGCACCCCTGCTTGCATTATCTTGAGATAGACAATGCATGCCAGGGCATCTGCTAATGGCATATGCTTAATACAGTTATGCAGAGCGGCGCAGGGAGCTCTTTCTATTTACCTGTTCCAGGCGGCTGGATCTGGTTCTCCTCCTCATCCACCCGCAGCACTGCACTCCCGGCATCTTCTTCAGAGTTCCAGTCAAATGATATGACGTGATCATAACCCAGGGGATGGTGTCAGCAGTGCAGAGGTGATATAAGAGTCTCTTCCATCACCCCTCTTCCACCACCGGGTGGCAGTGCAACGCTGACACCATCCCCTAAGTTATGATCACATGTCAGATCATGTGATCGTAACTTAGTGGAGGATGTCGGCATTACAGCGCTGCCAGCGGAGGAGAAGCCAATCCAGCCGCCTGGAACAGGTAAATATGACAGCTCTCTGCGCCGCTCTGCACATCCTGCCAGGCTGGGGATGCCACACTTTCCCAGTGGCCCAAAAAAAGAAAAACGGCCCTGCAGCGCACATAAATCTTTGCTATATGTGGCTACTGAAGGGTTAATCACCTAAGAATGCTAGTTGACTGTGAAGGCCAGATTTATACTTTTTCCACCACTAGGCCACTTTTCTTGTGGCTCTCCTTCCATTGGAAGTACCTACCTTCCTATTACATATACAGCCCCTCCTTTCATGTCTAATATCCGCAAACAGCAGCCTCCTCTGTTATGTACCATTTTCTGTATATTAACCTCCACGTGAAGCTTATCTTTTACATTTGCAGCCTCCTCTTCCAGCTGCCCCCCATGTGGATGCCCTAGGGCAAGTCCTGTATAGCCTTCCTAGAAACTGTGGCTATAAAGCTTTTTGATTCACTTACCTGGAATAAGTAGAGAGGCCAAATATTTTGACTTTCATGATTTACATACCTACTCCATCAAAGTACACAGCTTGGATTTTCACTGCCCAAATGGATCATGATCATTTCTGCTGATATCTAGCTTATGCACAGGTGTCCCCCAATGCAATAGAGATGTTGCGAACTGTTCGCCGGCGAACGGTTCCAGGCGAACTTCGGGGGTTCGCGTTCGCCTACCAAATGCGAACTTTCCCGGAAGTTCGATTCGCCCCATAAAGCTCTATTGAGCAAAACTTTGACTCCTTATATTACAGCCAGCAGACACATTATTGCCATACACACTGCTCTCAATGCTGGAGGCCCACCCCCGCTCCCTCCTCCAAGGACTCCCTCCTCCAAGGACTCCCTCCTCCAAGTAAGGTCCTTATACTGCCTACACAAATTAGTTAAGGGACAGCTGCTACACACTCTGCTAGGGAGATTTTAATTAGCCTTTTTGTGGGTACCTCCTCCCACCTCCCTCCTCCCACCTCCCTCTTCTTTTCTCTTGACAACTGTTGAACACAAAATACAAGGCCATGTCTAGCTACATGTCTGTAAGCAGTGGCTGCATGGTGTAATGGTGAATGGCTCTGCCTCTGACACAGGAGACCAGAGTTCGAATCTTGTCTCTGTCTGTTCAGTAAGCCAGCACCTATTCAGTCGGAGACCTTAGGCAAGTCTTCCTAACACTGCTATCTTGTCTAATTTTTCTCTTGACAACTGTTGAACACAAAATACAAGGCCATGTCTGGCTACATATCTGTGCTACTGCCTATATAGAGTGTGCCCTAGTGGCTGCAGCTCTGGTGCTTTGAGTCTGCCAGGAGAAAAGTGTGATATAAATGTTATTTGTCTTGTCTAATTTTTCTCTTGCATTAAGCATAAATGGTACATGCTAGGCTACTTTCAGCTACTTTCAGCTAATTTCAGCTACTTTCAGCTAGTAGTGTTGGTGGTACAATGTATATGTTAGTTGCCTACCATACACTGAGGCCTGGGTTCAAATCCTTATCATGGTATATAAGCTGGTTTTTGAAATACTGGAATTCCCTGGCAGATGAGACCCTCCTCCCTCCGGTAGGAGGGAATAGGTAGAAGGGTAGAAGGGAGGTGGGAGGAGGGAGCCCACAAGAGGCTAATTAAAATCTCCCTAGCAGAGTGTGTAGCAGCTGTCCCATAACTAATTAGTGTAGGCAGACAACTGAGTCAAATGGTATAAGGACCTAGCTTGGAGGAGGGAGAGTGGGCGGGTCCTCCAGCAGTGATGTGTATTTCACTCAATCGTGTCTGCCTCCAGGTATTAGAGCCTTTGAAACATGTTTTTCATCATTTTTCTAGGTTTCAGAATTTTTTCTTTTTTACAAAGTTCGCCTCCCCATTAAAGTGTATTGCGGTTCGCGAACTTTTTCGCGAACCGAACCTTTTGCGGAGGTTCACGACATCTCTACAATGCAAGTGACTGCCCTTTGGACTCAGAGGGTGGTTAACACACTTGTCTACTGTCTAGCAGCACTGGGTCCCAGGTTTGAATCTCAGACAGATATGGAGTATATGTAAAACAGAAAAAAAAAAGAAAGAAACAGAAACAAACATCAACCGGGAGCCCCTAATAGTGTATTATTGATGATATTAACCACTTAAGGACCACAGTCTTTTCGCCCCTTAAGGACCAGAGCCTTTTTCTCCATTCAGACCACTGCAGCTTTCACGGTTTATTGCTCGGTCATACAACCTACCACCTAAAGGAATTTTACCTCCTTTTCTTGTCACTAATACAGCTTTCTTTTGCTGCTATTTGATTGCTGCTGCGAGTTTTAGTTTTTATTATATTCATCAAAAAAGACATGAATTTTGGCAAAAAAAATGACTTTTTTAACTTGCTGTGCTGACATTTTTCAAATAAAGTAAAATTTCCTATACATTTGAGCGCGAAAGTTATTTTGCTACATGTCTTTGATAAAAAAAAAAAACATTCAGTGTATATTTATTGGATTGGGTAAAAGTTATAGCGTTTACAAACTATGGTGCCAAAAGTGAATTTTCCCATTTTCAAGCATCTCTGACTTTTCTGCGCACCTGTCAGGTTTCATGAGGGGCTAAAATTCCAGGATAGTACAAATACCCCCCAAATGAGCCCATTTTGGAAAGAAGACATCCCAAAGTATTCAGTGAGAGGCATAGTGAGTTCATAGAAGATTTTATTTTTTGTCACAAGTTAGCGGAAAATGACACTTTGTGACAACACAAAAAAAAAAAAAAAGTTTCCATTTCTTCTAACTTGCGACCAAAAAAAAATTAAATCTGCCACGGACTCACTATGCTCCTCTCTGAATACCTTGAAGTGTCTACTTTCCAAAATGGGGTCATTTGTGGGGTGTGTTCACTGTCCTGGCATTTTGGGGGGTGCCTAATTGTAAGCACCCCTGTAAAGCCTAAAGATGCTCATTGGACTTTGGGCCCCTTAGCGCAGTTAGGCTGCAAAAAAGTGCCACACATGTGGTATTGCTGTACTCAGGAGAAGTAGTATAATGTGTTTTGGGGTGTATTTTTACACATACCCATGCTGGGTGGGAGAAATATCTCTGTAAATGACAATTGTTTTATTTTTTTTACACACAATTGTCTATTTATAGAAATATTTCTCCCACTCAGCATGGGTATGTGGAAAAATACACCCCAAAACACATTATACTACTTCTCCTGAGTACGGCGATACCACATGTGTGGCACTTTTTTGCACCCTAACTAAGGGGCCCAAAGTTCAATGAGTACCTTTAGGATTTCACAGGTCATTTTGAGAAATTTCGTTTCAAGACTACTCCTCACGGTTTAGGGCCCCTAAAATGCCAGGACAGTATAGGAACCCCACAAATTACCCCATTTTAGAAAGAAGACACCCCAAGGTATTCCGTTAGGAGGATGGTGAGTTCACAGAAGATTTTTTTTTTTTGTCACAAGTTAGCGGAAATTGATTTTAATTGTTTTTTTTTCACAAAGTGTCATTTTCCGCTAACTTGTGACAAAAAATAAAATCTTCTATGAACTCACCATACTCCTAACGGAATACCTTGGGGTGTCTTCTTTCTAAAATGGGGTCATTTGTGGGGTTCCTATACTGCCCTGGCATTTTAGGGGCCCTAAACCGTGAGGAGTAGTCTTGAAACCAAATGTCGCAAAATGACCTGTGAAATCTTAAAGGTACTCATTGAATTTTGGGCCCCTTAGCGCACTTAGGGTGCAAAAAAGTGCCACACATGTGGTACCGCCGTACTCAGGAGAAGTAGTATAATGTGTTTTGGGGTGTATTTTTACACATACCCATGCTGGGTGGGAGAAATATCTCTGTAAATGACAATTGTTTGATTTTTTTTTTACACACAATTGTCCATTTACAGAGAGATTTCTCCCACCCAGCATGGGTATGTGTAAAAATACACCCCAAAACACAATATACTACTTCTGAGTACGGCGATACCACATGTGTGACACTTTTTTGCAACCTAGGTGCGCTAAGGGGCCTAACGTCCTATTCACAGGTCATTTTGAGGCATTTGGATTCTAGACTACTGCTCACGGTTTAGGGCCCCTAAAATGCCAGGGCAGTATAGGAACCCCACAAGTGACCCCATTTTAGAAAGAAGACACCCAAGGTATTCTGTTAGGAGTATGGTGAGTTCATAGAAGATTTTTTTTTTGTCACAAGTTAGCGGAAAATGACACTTTGTGAAAAAAAAACAATACATATCAATTTCCGCTAACTTGTGACAAAAATAAAATCTTCTATGAACTCATCATACACCTAACAGAATACCTTGGGGTGTCTTCTTTCTAAAATGGGGTCACTTGTGGGGTTCCTATACTGCCCTGGCATTTTAGGGGCCCTAAACCGTGAGGAGTAGTCTTGAACCCAAATGTCTCAAAATGACCTGTGAAATCCTAAAGGTACTCATTGGACTTTGGGCCCCTTAGCACAGTTAGGCTGCAAAAAAGTGTCACATATGTGGTATCGCCGTACTCAGAAGAAGTAGTATAATGTGTTTTGTGGTGTATTTTTACATATAACCATGCTGGGTGGGAGAAATATCTCTGTAAATGACACATTTTTGATTTTTTTTACACACAATTGTCAATTTACAGAGAGATTTCTCCCACCCAGCATGGGTATGTATAAAAATACACCACAAAACACATTATACTACTTCTCCTGAGTATGGCGATACCACATGTGTGACACTTTTTTGCAGCCTAGGTGTGCTAAGGGGCCCAACGTCCTATTCACAGGTCATTTTGAGGCATTTGTTTTCTAGACTACTCCTCACGGTTTAGGGCCCCTAAAATGCCAGGGCAGTATAGGAACCCCACAAGTGACTCCATTTTAGAAAGAAGACACCCCAAGGTATTCCGTTAGGGGTATGGTGAGTTCATAGAAGATTTTATTTTTTGTCACAAGTTAGTGAAAAATGACACTTTGTGAAAAAAACAACAAAAATCCAATTTCCGCTAACTTTTGACAAAAAATAAAATCTTCTATGAACTCATCATACACCTAACAGAATACCTTGGGGTGTCTTCTTTCTAAAATGGGGTCACTTGTGGGGTTCCTATACTGCCCTGGCATTTTACGGGCCCAAAACTGTGAGTAGTCTGGAAACCAAATTTCTCAAAATGACTGTTCAGGGGTATAAGCATCTGCAAATTTTGATGACAGGTGGTCTATGAGGGGGCAAATTTTGTGGAACCGGTCATAAGCAGGGTGGCCTCTTAGATGACAGGATGTTTTGGGCCTGGTCTGATGGATAGGAGTGCTAGGGGGGTGACAGGAGGTGATTGATGGGTGTCTCAGGGGGCGGTTAGAGGGGAAAATAGATGCAATCAATGCACTGGGGAGGTGATCGGAAGGGGGTCTGAGTGGGATCTGAGGATTTGGCCGAGTGATCAGGAGCCCACACGGGGCAAATTAGGGCCTGATCTGATGGGTAGGTGTGCTAGGGGGTGACAGGAGGTGATTGATGGGTGTCTCAAGGTGTGATTAGAGGGGGGAAATAGATGCAAGCAATGCACTAGCAAGGTGATCAGGGCTGGGGTCTGAGGGCGTTCTGAGGTGTGGGCGGGTGATTGGGTGCCCGCAAGGGGCAGATTAGGGTCTAATCTGATGGGTAACAGTGACAGGTGGTGATAGGGGGTGATTGATGGGTAATTAGTGGGTGTTTAGAGGAGAGAAGAGATGTAAACACTGCACTTGGGAGGTGATCTGATGTCGGATCTGCGGGCGATCTATTGGTGTGGGTGGGTGATCAGATTGCCCGCAAGGGGCAGGTTAGGGGCTGATTGATGGGTGGCAGTGACAGGGGGTGATTGATGGGTGGCAGTGACAGGGGGTGATTGATAGGTGATTGACAGGTAATCAGTGGGTTATTACAGGGAATAACAGATGTAAATATTGCACTGGCGAATTGATAAGGGGGGGTCTGAGGGCAATCTGAGCGTGTGGGCGGGTGATTGGGTGCCCGCAAGGGGCAGATTAGGGTCTAATCTGATGGGTAACAGTGACAGGTGGTGATAGGGGGTGATTGCTGGGTGATTGCTGGGTAATTAGTGGGTGTTTAGAGGAGAGAAGAGATGTAAACACTGCACTTGGGAGGTGATCTGATGTCGGATCTGCGGGCGATCTATTGGTGTGGGTGGGTGATCAGATTGCCCGCAAGGGGCAGGTTAGGGGCTGATTGATGGGTAGCAGTGACAGGGGGTGATTGACGGGTGATTGACAGGTGATCAGGGGGGATAGATGCATACAGTACACGGGGGGGGGGGGGGGTCTGGGGAGAATCTGAGGGGTGGGGGGGTGATCAGGAGGGAGTAGGGGGCAGATTAGGGACTAAAAAAAAATAGCGTTGACAGATAGTGACAGGGAGTGATTGATGGGTGATTAGGGGGGTGACTGGGTGCAAACAGTGGTCTGGGGGGTGGGCAGGGGGGGTCTGAGGGGTGCTGTGGGCGATCTGGGGGCAGGGGGGGGGAAATCAGTGTGCTTGGGTGCAGACTAGGGTGGCTGCAGCCTGCCCTGGTGGTCCCTCGGACACTGGGACCACCAGGGCAGGAGGCAGCCAGTATAATAGGCTTTGTATACATTACAAAGCCTATTATACATGCGTGTAGCGGCGATCCGGGTGCTAGTAACCCGCCGGCGCTTCCGAACGGCCGGCGGGTTACAGCGAACGGTGGGCGGAGCCAGTCCCCGGCGGCTGATCGCGTCACGAATGACGCGACCGCCGCATAGCCACTCCCGCAGCCGCCCCCGCCGATGGGCGTATTGCGGTCGTTTGGGCCCGGACTTTGCCGCCGCCCATCGGCTGGGGGCGGTCCTCAAGTGGTTAAGGTATAAATGTAATAGCAAGTAGAGATATACTCACAAACATGGGTTGCCAAGTGTCAGGCAATCACTCTTTGCGCATATGGGGAAAATAAGCCTGTTCCCACTCAGGCTAAGAAGTCACTCTCTGTAGTAGGAAAAAAGGGGTTTTCACACCACACCCATCCACCAGGTGGATAACAATGTGCAATGCATACAGAGGCACCAGCAGAATAAAAAAAAACATGAACCAATACAAAAACAGTAAAATCAGGGGGGTAAGGGTGGACTTACCTCCCCAGAAGCCAAACACAACCAATGTGATTGGTAAAGACAAATTTAATTTGTACTCCAAATAAAACAATTGTTTTATTTGGAGTACAAATTAAATTTTGTCTTTACCAAAAACAATTGTTTTATTTCGAGTACAAATTACTGTTTTTATATTGGTTCATGTTTTTTTATTTTGCTGGAGCCTCTGTATCCATTGCACATGGAGTATATGTGTTCTACTCGTGTTTCTGTGGGTTTCCTCTAAGCAGTGGTGGTGCAGGGAGGAGCTTTCCGGTGCTGTAGCACCCCCAAAATTTTCATTAGCACCCTGATAGCACTGGCACCCCTGCCCGCCACTGTGGCGCCGCTAATATCAGAGTGGGGAGGGGGCGAGGTGGGGCATTGCCCAGGTGCAGTGGCTGGCGCATGCAGAGGGAGAGCAGGTTAGAATACTTACGTTGCCTGGATGAACGCGCTGCATGTACTTACTTCCTGGTCCCTTGCATTCCACCTCATAGTAACAGTGCCCCGGACGGACAGCTTGGAGGGGGAATAGTAATTAATGTGCCAGGACATTTGCCACAGCAGGGTGAGCCATTTTTCTGCTTCACCCTGTGCCCAAATTTCTTTTCTATGTGAACGCGAAAGAATTCCTTACATGACAAATAAAAGCAAATGGCTGTTTCTTTCTGTATGACCCTCATACGTTATATTTTCTGTGTATTTTAGATTTTTGCAATATCTAGATAACTGTAGTGATGGCCAATGAGATGCTAAAAGTTCCAGCTTGGTGCAGATTTTACATAGATTTATACAACTTGAAAAATGACAAATTAAATGATTTGTCCATATTCAAACTGCATACATTTGCATAAAATTTGCAGCTACTCTGAATTCTTTGTATCTCATTGTCCCTAGATAACCGAAAGTGTATCCACAGTCACAGAGCTGACTTTAGGTACGTTTTTTTCTTCTCAGCAGGAAGCAGTATTCACTCAGGCTAACTAGGGATTTTGCACAGGGATAATCTGTGCGGAGGTCCAGTTCAGCACATGTGAATTATGCTCATTGTAGAATATAAAAGAAAACTGCTTAGCCAAATTTAGGATGACATCTGTAGTAAATGGGAGGAACCATGACAGTGCTGGCTGATCCAATCGGGATGGGTATTCCCTCATGAGCAGATGACTGGGAGAGAATGGAGTAGCTCGGTTCTGGTTTCTGGGAAGAGCTCCATTGAGTAATAAATAACACAAATAATCATTTGTAATAGAATGATATCACCACATTTTTCTCTCACCACGAATCATGTCTGTAGACTCCGCTGCATCCAGCTCTGATGTGGTTTGGCTCTTGTTTTGTAGAGGAGTCTACAAAAGATAAATTATTTTTCTGTATCTGTAATCCAGTTACAAGAGCTTTCTAGCAATGGAAATGAAAGTACAACAGCTTCCCCGAGCAACCAATCACATTTTTACTGCTAAACAAAAACTAAAGTTGTGATTGGTTGCTCTGCAGTTGTCTTCATGATGATATGCTACTTTCTTCCTGTACATGAGGTACAGCAACTAAGGGACGTGTGATTCCCCAAGATGCACTATGCTTCATCACTCCATCCTAGGGACCCTTTTCCACTGCGTGCAAATTCGCATTAGTACTGAATTCCTATGCCAGATTTGCTCTTCTCCGTTTGACTATTTGTTCCCTTATGTATTCACTTCTGTTGTGTTTTTTCCTTCAGTTTTATGCTTACTCTGTTTATGGTTCATGGTTTTGGATAGGTTCCAGAGGTTTGAGGTCAACCTCTCTCTTAGCCATTCATCTTATTCAACACACTACTTGATTATCTTAATTTGATAGGCTTTTTATGCCCCTCCCCATCCTGGGCGGGGTTATGGGTCCGCCCGCTACCTCTGAGCCTATATCTTGGCCATGGCTACCATTTGACAAACAGCTATGTTTAAAGACTAGTTTGTGTCCAAAACATGTCAGCTGTGTCTAGATTTTTACCCTGGGTATGTCCATTAACTACTTCTGGACCACAAAACTCTGGCCCCTTAAGGACCAGAGCCTTTTTTTCATGTGGGTGGTCTGTGAGCCAATCACAGTGATCACCTGAATTGGCTCCTTACTGAAAGGAGGAAGCTTGGCTGTCATATGATAGCCAAGCCTTGAGTGGTGGCCAGCAGCAATTGGCTCTGGACCACTGTAAGCTGCGGCATAGAATCTACGTAACATCAGAACTAGAGATCCACAGATGCGCCATAGATTTTACTTACCACAGTCCAGAACCGGTTAATAAAGTTTCACTGGGAACCTTTGGATCTTTCCTTCTTTTAGTTCTGAAAACAATACAATTTCAATGGAATAGTTTGCATTGAATGCAGTTTCTGTAGTTTATTTAGATCCAGGAAAAAAATCGAACATCTTTCTTCAGATTTTCGCATCACGCATCTGTTCCCCATGTAATGATGGTCAACTTGCTAGACGCATGCAAAAATGTAATATTCTTGTGGAATTGGGGCCTAGCTACATACAGATGCTAGAATTCAGCATCAGTTCAGGTGTCCCACCACATAGATTCGTGATCCACCATGACAAATTTGACAATGTGGCTTATGACTATCTTATGCCAATCTGCATGGCTGACCAAGACAAGGATTGTTGAAAATATTATTTAATATGCTATTATACACATATCTGTGCAATTGGGACCTATGATGCACCCTTGAAAACAAAACACAAAGCCACAAAAGGAAAAGAAAGTTCATTAGGTTATCATTACTTTGTATGGGAGCTGAAATAACAAAGATATGCAGCAGATGCAAGTGAGACAGTTAGGGTCCGTTCAGACGGACATCTTCCAGTGTCCTGTGGAGTCTCATTTGGGGGCTTGCGTGGGCTTTCAGTGGCGATTAGTGGTGTTCTGTCTCGATGAGCGTCTTTTGTCCCCGCAGGGGACAAGAAGACACGGCAGCGCCCAAGAACGATGGGGAAAATTGGGATCAAAACGCCATGTTCACGTAAACGACGGTAAACAGCTTATATAAACACTCCCATTCACCTGAATGGGTGCGTTGTATCATACGCCTGCGGTAATCGCCACCAAGCTTCTATGTGAACCGGTCCTTAAAGTTGAACTATACTCAAAAATTCCTTTCTGCTCCAACAGATTTAACACACCACAAGAACTTCTAGAAACAAAACCATACTTAAAGAAAGTTCCTGAGAGGATTCACAGACTATCCTCTGTAGGCTTACCAGTCACTTTGCCACTGCAAAAGTATAAATATATACACGTGTACAAAGACACACCTGCCTGCACAAACATATACATTGGCACACATACAGTACATATACACATACTGTACATCAACTGCACTGCAGGCTGCAACTCTCCTGCCACAATAGGTTTCTCTTCATTCCCTCAAGCTGCCGTTTTGTCTGGACTTGTGGCAATGACTTGTGCCTTCATGCTTTTTCTCCCTTCTCTGTCCTGCTGGGTTCACAATATCTGACCAAGCAGCATCAACACCACAATGAAAGGGTGAAATGTGCACACTCACTATTAGGTGGTGCCTAGAAACTTGCCAGAGTAGCCTTTGCCTAAAAACAACACTGCTGCCATGAGAGAATATGAAGTTCTTATGTTCGGAGTTACCTGTAAGAGAGTGATGTGATCAGAAGGATCACTGCAGTCTCCTCAGTAAGCAGCCACAATGCACCCTTGAGTGCTTTTGTAGAGTCTCACTTCTAGTGGTGGGCTTTCAAAGTTAAACAAACTCCTCCTCATTGACGGCCTTGCTTCCACCAAAACCTTTGCTGTCACGTCAGTGGCCATTCACAGTTTTAAACATAAGTCCTGTATGTCACCAGTTGAAGAGAAGAGTCGGAGCACCAGCTCATGCGCATACGGGTTTATTGGTAGTCACATAGGCATACAGGCAATCCTGCTAGGTTACAAGGAGAGATACCGGCCTATCTCTCCTTGTAACCTAGCAGGATTGCCTGTATGCCTATGTGACTACCAATAAATCCCTATGCGCATGAGCTGGTGCTCCGACTCTTCTCTTCAACTGGTGACCGATTGGTATTTTCGTGAGCACAACCATTATAGGGGTAGTCCATAGAGCTCGTCCTGAGCAAGCATCTGGTGCCCACCTATCCTTCCTTCTACCCACTTCTTTAAGTCCTGTATGTTAATCACTACAAAATAACACCTCCAGCAGGCAATGTGCAACAACAGGGTTCTGCATTTTTTGCACGCTACACCCCTGTGACTGCTATGTCGCCAAAGGTACCGCAGAAATAGCAGCCATTTTCTAGAAAAGTTCAGTCATATTGGGGAGAATGGTCTTGCTACAAAAATATTAACTGCCCACTGCTGGGTTGGGGCCCGTGCCCATGTAATTTAGGGCACAGGGAAATTTGGGAGCATGGTGAAGCTGAAAAACGGCTCACACTGCTCCTGCAAAGGTCCCGGCAGCGCTAATTACTATTCCCCCTCCAGGCCACCGTGGACTCAGGGTGTAAGAAGCAATTCGGCTGCCAGCCATTGCTGGTGGACGAACTACCCACTTTTTATCATAAAAAATGATTGAACGCTGCTATAGCCATAATTCCTGTCACGGCCTATGGCGGTGCCGGGGGCATTCAAATTTCCAGTGCCATTTTTGCCTGTTTCAGGCGGCACCAAGATTTGTAGTGACACTGAAAAGTGTTGTCACCCACTTGTAGAGACATTTAGCGAAGCAGAGGACAAATCATAAAGGCCTATATATTTCTGAGCATATCTTCTGGCAGACAGTAGAGTTCCTACAGCAGTGTCGCTGCCCTTCTTTGAGTTGGCATCACAGTGCATTGTGCAGAATCTGTAAACAGAAGCTAGAAAGGGTTACATCAGCCTGCTGTGTTATCTGTGCCAGGATACCTCAGCCCAGCTTTTCTCTGCTGCTGCAAACATGGCCCAAACTTCCTTCCTCTGCTTCTCTGGCAAGCTGAGGAACCTGCAGGGTGGGGTGCTCCCACCTCATGGAAGAACTCACTGGGTCCAGTGGCTTGAGGACTAGCTACTGTTGTTCTATGATCAGGCTTTCACTGCATGCACAGCGTTCTGCTATCATCATATCCTTATCCATCACTATTTTCCTGACCGCTTCCTATTCTGTGGGGGAGGATGAGGTGGAATGTATAGAGGGATCAGGCTTCACTGTGTGCATGCGTGCTGTTGCAGAGCAATGACTTACTAGGCAGTGAAGCCAGGATCAGGATAAGGGTCCCAGACGTTGCGCCTTTACAAAACATTTAACACTGGCATATCACATTTTTTCATTCAATTACAGACAGTAATACTTCTATCGCCCCATCACACTTCTCTGCTAGTGGCATGTTGGGAGATGTAGATCCACTGCATTCTAAAAGCTTCTCTTGTTATTTTATCTTTCCAGGGTGGATGTCCTCTGTATTATAAAAGCAGTTTTATCCCCCACATTCTTGCAGACCCGAGATGCTTGTTAGTGCTTTTTTTCTGCTAGTTTGCAGACTGCTGTTTTTGCAGGGCTGTTATGTGTGTAAAGTTAAGTCTCGACACGCCCCCTGCATGCTTGAGAAGAAAGCAGAGTGTGATCACCTTACCTGTCTCCCTCAATTGATAGAAAAGGATTCTCATTCAGAATAGATGCCCTGCTTTGTGGGAGACAACAGTCTGAAGTCATGGAGTGGATTTATTTTAGCATTTTAAAGAAGTTATATATTTATATCCAGCCAGGGGCTGCTGGATAGTTTACTGGTTAAGGGCTCCTCCTCTGACACAGGGGCCAGGATTCAAATCTCAGCTCTTCCCCAGAATCTGAATAATTTATTGTTCACAAAACCTGCCCAACCTACATTTCCAATCTTACCCAGAGGTACACACCTAGCCACTCACTCCGCTTCTCCAATGTACTTCGCCTGACTTGGCTACCGCATCACCCAATCCCATGCATGCCTCCAGGACTTCTCAAGAGCTGCTCCAACACTATGGAAGTCCCTACCTCCCCCCATTACGGTTTCAACATCTTCAAGAAGGCCCTCAAAACTCACCTTTTCGCTCTGGCTTAACCCCCCCCCCCCCCCCCCAACTAGTGCTCTAAACCCGCAGCTGAACTCTGGTCCCCTACCTTTTGTGCCCCGACCTCTCCCTCTAGATTGTAAGCCTTCGGGCAGGGTCCTACTCCGTTATGTCTGCTACCTGCTCCCAAGCACGACTGGGTTGTGCCCAGAATTGGACTTGGCACAATACAGGAGTTAGGTTAGAGATAGGACACTTAATATACAGTACACAATATACAGCAGTGTAAGAAGATACATTGAAAAGGCAGTAACTCAATATACAACTTGTCAGTAGCAGTGACCAGCATCTGAAAAAAAAAGTGGGGAAAAGGGGGGCACTGGGGGGAGAGAGCATGAAGAGAGTTCAGGAGGTTGACAGCCGGGGAAAAAAACTGTTCCTATGCCTGGAAGTCCTGGTGGAGATGGCCCGAAACCTTCGGCCAGCACCTATTCAATAAGGAGTCCTTTGGTAAGACTCCATAACACTGCAGGGAGGACTATTAAACCCGCCCTTAGTGGCTGCAGCTCTCAAGCGCTTTGAGTATGACAGGAGAAAAGTACTACAAATGTTAGCATTATTATTATTTTACACGGGCTGATTTTTATGTTGCATATTTTTTAAACTGTGAATCTGCAATTTCACTTAAACAGTTAAATCAGTAAGCCACACGTATCCAACACCATTACATCAGTTAGCAAGGGCTGACTTATCTGCAGCGGAAGAAACGTTTGAAATGTCAGGGAGCAGCCTGACCTCACGAGGAAATGCAAATAATGAGAGGAAATGCAATCATTACACACAATTAATGTTATATTATTATTGTCTGACTGCATTTTATAAGCCATGGCACTGAAAGCCTGCCACTGACTACCCATAATGCTAAGCATGGCTTCTCTACACAGCAACAAACAACCCTGGTCCAATAAATGTTTCTCCTGACTTTACTCCTGAGAGATATTTACTCATCTTATCTACAAAATACCTTCTCACCAACTAGAAAGAGAAACTACAGCAAAACATGATACAAAAATGAATATCAGGCTTATTTTGAGGCAACTTTTTTTTTTAACGTTTTTACTTTCTGGATAGGGGGGACGACACAAACAGGCACAAATACAATAATACAATACAATAACATTTGTAAAGCGCTTTTCTCCCATAGGACTCAAAGCGCATAGTTGTGTCTCAGATTAATACAGGGTTGCAGGCTGGGTTGTGTTACAGAGGAGATAGTCAGATGTTCATGAATGCCAGACTGAAGAGGTAGGTTTTCAGTTTAGACTTAAATGCTTCCAGGGATGGAACTGTCCTGATTGGGTGTGGCAGGGAGTTCCAAAGTGTAGGGGCAGCATGACAAAAGGCTCTGTCTCCAAAGGTTTTGAGGTGGACTCTGGGCGTGACCAAGGTGTTATGTCCTTTTGATCTAAGATTGTGGGGGGTGTGATGCAGTTGCAACAAGTCCTTCAGGTATCCAGGGCCCAGATTGTGCAAGGATTTGAATGTCAGTAAGCCAATCTTAAACAGATTTCTCCATTTTATCGGTAGCCAGTGGAGTGAGCACAGGGTTGGTGTTATGTGACAATGGCGAGGTTGGCTCGTTAACAGCCTTGCGGCGGCATTCTGTACTAATTGCAAGCGGCATAAGTCTTTCTTATCCTCCTTGGCGGTAATCCCGAGCTGAGCTCGGGGTATGCCGCCGGAGGTCGCCGCTCAGGCCCTGCTGGGCCGATTTGCATTCTGTAAAAAGCAGCACACGCAGCCGGAACTTTGCCAGCCGCGTGTGCTGCCCGATCGCCGCCGCTCCGCTGCGATTCACCGCGTGCAGCGGCGAAAGAGGGTCCCCCCAGCCGCCCGAGCCCAGCGCAGCCGGAACAAACAGTTCCGGCCGGCGCTAGGGGCTGGATCGGGCGGCTCTGACGTCAGGACATCGACTGACGTCCATGACGTCACTCCGCTCGTCGCCATGTTACTTTCGATTGCCGGAGGCGATCGAAAGTACGCTTCCGGAGCGCCCTTTCAGTTGGCTGCATGAAATATTTTTTTTTTAATTTAAAAAAAAACCCATTTCAGCCTCCCTGGCAAAATAAATAAACCGCCAGGGAGGTTAAGCAGGCCTGTGTAGAGGGCGTTGCAGTAGTCTAACCTTGATGTGACGAAGACAAAGAGGGACCCCCTCAGACCCTGCGCTATGGGGTGGATCGGGACTCCCCCTGACGTCAATGACGTCAGTCCGATCATCGCCATGGCGACGGGGGAAGCCTATACAGGAGATCCCGCTCAGAACAGGTTTTCCTGTTGGGTATGATCGCCGGCGGCGATCGGAGGGATGGGTGGGATAGTGAAGAGAGGGGGGGAAGCATGTAGCTAGCGCTAGGCTAGGTACATGTTAAAAAAAGGTTAATAGATAAGCCATGAAAACATCACTAGTGAGAAAATTCAGGAGAAACATTTAGGGCCCATATGCAATTCACTTTTTCTCCTGAGTTTTCTCCTAGGTGATATTTTCACACCTTGTCAATAAAATGACCTTTAAACCACCAGCAAGCAAGAAAATACTCAATTACATTTTCTAGTACTGTTTTATCTACTTTTTGGTACTTCATAAGTGCTGAAAGGTTGTTTTAAACAGGAGATGAAAAATTACCTCCTAGGAGAAAACTCAGGAGAAAGTGAATTGCATATGGGCCTTAAAGTGAACCTTGACTGATAGGGAAAAAAAAGAATTTAACTTACCTGCAACTTCTACCGCCACCCCCAGCAGCTGTCCTGTGCCCGCTCTGGGACAAACCAATCCTCTGGTCCTCCACAATGAGCTAGTTTTGTTTGTGGCGACTGGCCAGTCAGTGACAGCTGCGCCTGCACAACCCACACGTATACTCGCTCACACTTCTGTCGCCATCCTTCGCATGCACAGTACGAGACATTCTGGCCAGTCTGTGGCCATTGCGCCTGCGTGGCCCAGGCCACGTGTGTCCTCGATCATGTTCCTGTCGCTATCCTGCACATGCACAGTACAAGATTTTCTCGTACTGCCCATGCGCAGGATGTCAACGGGAACATGATCGAGGATGAGCTCAACCAGAGGAGGGGATGGGTTAGACATCGGGGGAGGTTAGGCTTAGGCACATAGAGGGTGGATTAGACATTAGGTGGGGGGCACTTAGAAGGGAGGGTTTAAGTGAGAATGGGTGCTGGAAACTGCATAGTAAATTATTGGAAAACTAAATTACTGACTTTTTGCTACTAGCAGCAACACCCTGCGCCCAACTGAAGCAGTGCTGCCGCAATACGTACACACAGAGCACACTATGCACTAAGTATACAGTATACATGGATGGAAATAAATTTGAGTAATACAGCGACAACAAGACACAGTGTGAGAGAGGGCCCTGTCCATACAGCCTAATTACAATCTAATTCAGGGGTCCCCAAACTTTCTCGGTCAAGGCCGGGTCAACATACTTCAGACTGCCGGGGGGCCGGAACATTCATAAAATGATGTTGAAAAACATTACATTGAATCTGGTTATTGATTCCCCCCAATCATGCCAGGAGGAGAACTCCCCACAGCATTAAAGAGGAACTGTAACGACAAAACGGCCCCTGGGGGGTACTCACCTCAGGTGGGGGAAGCCTCAGGATCCTAATGAGGCTTCCCACGCCATCCTGCGTCCCTCGGGGGTCTCGCTGTAGCCCTCCGTACAGCCGTGACGCAATATTTACCTTCCTGGCTCCTGCGCAGGCGCTCTGATGCCTCTCGGCACCGAAGTAGGCGGAAATACCCGATCGCCGTCGGGTCTGCTCTACTGCGCAGGCGCAAGTTTCCGGCGCCTGCGCAGTAGAGCGGACCCGACGGAGATCGGGTATTTCCGTCTATTTCCGTGCAGAAAGTCGCCACAGCGCCCCCGCTGGAGCCAGCAAAGGTAAATATTGAACTGACAGTCGGCACAGTCGCCGGCTGTTCGGAGGGCTGCAGCGAGACCCCCGTGGGACAGAGGACGGCGTGGGAAGCCTCATTAGGATCCGGAGGCTTCCCCCACCCGAGGTGAGTACCCCCCAGGGGAGGTTTTTGTTGTTACAGAGTCTCTTTAAGTTACGCAGCGCACCAGACAGTGAAGCATACCCAGGTGACAACCTGTGTTCCAGTTGTGCAGCAGTGTCACCTGATGCAGAATTGGGTTGGAAGCCAGCAATGTATGTATGTGGGCAGGTGGTGCCAGCACTGCTATTCTATTTAAGGGTGCAGCGGCCGTATCTAGAAGTTATACATTTTGTGTTTGGGGGTCAGTGAAAAAGCCTCGGGGAGCCACATTCAGCCTTAGTTTGAGGACCACTGATCTAATTAATTAGCCAAAGAAAGTGATAATTTAATTCTCTATTTTCCTTTTAAATATGATTTATTTTATTTGGGGATGAAGGAAATCTGACAGCGAGCGCCCAGTCTCTTGCCATTAGAAGTAGAGATCTCACCTCCCCGTCTGTCCACGCAGGAGCAGCAGCAGCAGGAATTGCTGAATAATGCAGATAGCAGATGGCAGAGGAGACAGCTGAGGACCCTCTGTCTGGTCATAAAGTGACTCATGCTGCCAGCAACTGTGTAACTGTATTATAAATAGGATAACATGACTTGCATACAGGAGAGGTTCATCAACACTCATAACTGTGACCAGTAACTCTGTATTTAGAAGGATCAGCTGTACGGGCAGGTTCACATTGGATCACATCCGCTCCTGCGCTTCCATTCCATTAGCGGATCGGTAATGCAAGGTCCCGACATGTCGGGAACGTCCGCTCCGATGAGCGGAACGCAGGGAACGGAACGGAGCAATGTGAACTTTCCGATCGGGAAAGCATTGCTGCCGCTGCTGCGTTCTGCTCTTCGGAGCGGAACGTAAGCTAATGTGAACCGAGCCTAAAGACGACTCTGTATGGACACACTCCATGTTGTCATAGATCTCTCACTGAGGGTGGAAAACAATCACAACTGTCTATCTGACTGTAACCACAAACATACTGCACTCCAGGGACTGCTTTATCGAGTAGAACATAGGAAAACTAAGCAACAGGTGAGCAACCAATCAGAATTCTTGTATCTTTTAAAAGCTGTAACCCGATTGGCTGGTCTGGACATGTGCACCATTTTTATTTGCACTTAAAATGTACCTGTAGGGTAAAAAAAGCGACCCAAATGGGTCTTCACATCAACAGACGGAAGCCTCTGGATAATCCAGCTTCCCCATTCACCCGCCCATTCCAGCACTGCTTGTCCACAGCTCGTGCCTGCGCAGTGGTGCGGACCTAATCGAGTTTGGCTTTTCCCGGTGAAGCCCAAGCAGGTCTGTGAGCAGGTCTGTGAGCAGGTCTGTGCCACTGTGCATGTGCAGTGCAGCCACTCTTCAGGAGGACACATTGCTGGAACAGTGCGGTGGAGGGAAACAGGGGAGGCCTCGGAGAATCCAGATGCATCCTTCTCCCAAGGTGAGTATCTAAATGTTCACTTTTACATCCTCGCAGGTTAGCTTTAACATTACCGCAATGTTTACTCTTAATGAACTACAATGGCAATCGCTGAGTATTCTTTCATATTCTGTAAGATGCTGAAGTAAAACAATGGTTCAGTTGTCCTCTTCCCACTATGCACTGTGTTACGTTGCATCACACCATACAGTGAGAACGGGCCCTTCGGGCAAAGCAGGTGTCTGAGTTTTATAGCAATGCACACCCCCTGCATTGCTCTTCATGCCAGTGCCCATCCCATTTATTCATACTGAGGACAGTATCTGTACTGTGGACAAAAATGCCTACAATGATACTGGGGGCCAGATGCAATTAACTTTTTCTCCCAAATTTTCTCGTAGGTGATATTTTTAAACTTGTCAATCAAATGCCTTTTTAAACTCCAGAAAGCAAAAAAACACTCAAAATAATTTTAATAGTTCTTTCTCACCTACTTTTTGGTAGTATTTCAGTAAAAAAATGCTGGAAAGTTATTTTAAATAGAAGATGAAAAAGTATCTCCTAGGAAAAAACTCAGGAGAAAAACTTAACTGGGTAATTGCATATGGGCCAGTGTCTTTGGAACACACTGGGGTGCTGGTTCGCTGAAAGGCCACATACACACATCAGACCATAGTCTTTTGAAAATGAAAGATCACAGACCAATTTTACCACCCTTCATGTAGTATAAGAGCCATACTCTACACAGTCTATTCTATGGAGCTGAAGAACGCCACATAAGAAAAAAATCTTTGCAAGATGCTGAACACACATATGCTGTACAGACACAAAAGATCAGTATCTGCAAAAGATCCGTTCCTGCAAATTGCATTCATAGTCTATGAGATCTGCAGATCATCATACACACCTTGTTTAACTGACATTCATCTGCAGATCAGACAATCATCTGCAGATCTGAAGATCCATCCTGGTGGATCTGATCTGCAGATGAATGTCTGTTAAACAAGGTGTGTATGATGATCTGCAGATATCAGACTATGAATGCATTTTGCAGGAACAGATCTTTTGCAGATACTGATCTTTTGAATGTGTACAGCATCTTTGTGTGCAGCATCTTGCAAAGATTTCTGTCTGATGGGGAGTTCAGCTCCATAGAATAGACTGTGTAGAGTATGGCTCTCATACTACAGGGAAGGGGGTAAAATTGGTCTGTGATCTTTCATTTTCCAAAGACTATGGTCTGATGTGTGTATAAGCCTAAAGAATATTTCAACAGGTTGCAATTACTTTTAGCCATAGACCCTAAACAAGCATGCAGCAGATCAGATTTTTCTGATATTATTGTCAGATCTGACAAGATTAGCTGCATGCTTGTTTCTGGTGTGATTCAGACACCACTGCAGCCAAATAGATCAGCAGGGCTGCCAGGCAACCAATATTGTTTAACAGGAAGTAAATATGGCAGCCTCCATATCCCTCTCACTGCAGTTGTCCTTTAAAGTCACATTACAGCGAATAAAATCAATGTGAATGAATACTCACAAGGAAGGGTTACCGCTAAGGCAACCACTGTACAGGCAGGTGGGGAGATTAGACCCGACCCCACTCGGGTTAAGAAGTCGCTCTCTGTAGATTGGAAAATAGCAAGTTGCCCGGAAGAAAAAAATACACTAGTGGTGGACTAACCTCCCCTTTGAAGACTTGAACAAAACACTGCCTTGATTTGGGGAATATACAATAAATATTGTCTGAATTAGTCAGGATGATTTTACCTAAAAAGATTTGTAGGGAGCGCAAGGAAAGGAGAAAAATGAAAGAGAGAAGGGAAGAAAGGAAGGAGGAAGAGAAGACAACCACATTTTATCAAATTTGGTAGCAGAGCCTCATCATACCTCTCAATTTTTTGAGATAAGAAAGAGGGACACTTAAGCCACACCCCTAGGCACGCATAACATAAAGTTTTCATAAGCAAAATAGGTTGTTTTTTTTTAAGTCAAACTGCACTTCCTATCCTGGTTCATTTTCCTTCATATTAACATTTGAAAATAAGAAATATACAGTATATCGATTTAAAGGATAGGAATAACGTTTAGAGTCAATTAAACACATTTTTTTCAGTAGAAAAATACACATATTCAAGCTAGGTGCACACTTAGCAGAAACGCAAGCGTTGTGGAAAACGCTGCATTTTTGCCGCTAATGGAAGTCTATGGGCCGCAGGAAAAAACTGTATGCGTGCATTTTTAAAAACACTGGTTTTGTTGCATAATATTCAAAAACGCACATAATGAAAGTCAATGGGAACGCAATGTATTGCGTTTCATATGCATTTTTCATGCGTTGAAGCCTATGACAGCTGATCACGGTGATTGGCTGGCGGGGGAGGGAGGGCTGGGGAATAAATTGTTAAAAACAAAAAAAGGCAATTTTATTTATAAAATAATAAAAAAATAAACTTTGGGGGAGCGATCAGAAACCACCAACAGAGAGCTCTGTTGGTGGGGAGAAAAGGGGGGGGGGGGGGAATCACTTGTGTGCTGAGTTGTGCGGCCCTGAAGCGAGCCCTTAAAGCTGCAGTGGCCTTTTATTTGCAAAAAATGGCCTGGTCACTAGGGGGGTTTAAGCCCAGGGTCCTCAAGAGGTTAACCTGTAGCCGACCGCGTCACGCCAATGGGCATGGCCGACGCGGCAGCCCCAGGACCGCCTAACAGCAATCGGCGTAAAGTCCTGGGGCTCTGTTTCGCAGGAGATCGCGCACAGGATCTCTGTGACACGGCTGTCCCCTCCAGAGGCACAGGGGTGATCGGCTGTCATAGGCTGAAACCTATGACAGCTGATCAAGGGGATTGGCTGGCGGGGGGAGGGAGGGGGGAATACATTAGTTAAAAAAAAAACACTTTTTTTATTAAAAAAATACCCACAAATAAACAAACAAATAAATAAACATCTGGGGGGCGATTAGACCCCACCAACAGAGATCTCTGTTGGTGGGGAGAAAAGGGGGGGGGGAGCACTTGTGTGCTGTTTCGTGTGGCCTGCAGCTTGGTCTTAATGCTGCAGTGGACAATTTCTCAAAAAATGACCTGATCTTTAGGGGGGTTCAATACTGCAATCCTCAAGAGGTTAACGTATATAAGTCGGTATATTGGTTGGGCTTTGTTTTTGCCACCATTTTAATGCAAGTCATGGGAGCGTGTTTTTAAAACGAAAACAGTTTGAAAAGTGCTCTGCGGTGTGGCTCAGTTCTTAGAAGCTTTGCAGGCCTTTTGCAGCCAGTGTCAGGCAGGCTAGGAACACATTAGGCAGTGCAGAAAACCAGGTTTGCATGCGTATTCTGCATTGTGTGTCTCTGCTTTTTGCTTGTGTTTTTGTATGCGTTTGCGGTTTTCGTGTGTTTTTGACGCTTTTACATTTTTTTTCAATATTTACCCTTGTTTAATGAAGCAAAATACAGTATCATATTTATTTAACTTCCTTAGCGGTAATCCCGAGTCAGGCTCGGGACAGAAATCCGCAGCTCAGAGCGGTAATCCCATGCCTGAGTGAGTTATACGCAGGAGCTGCTGCAGATCTCTCTGTGGTAAGTTTTGTTTCTTGTTTTTAGGGTCTAAAAGCTTATTAAAAAATTTCACTGCTTTCAGGCCCTAAAAACCTGAAAATAATCATAACGCCTTTTTGAGAAATATGCAGCCAGTTGTGCGGTTTGAAAAACACACATTGTAAAATGCACATATATGCATTTTCCTATGCGGACCATAGACTTTCATCATCAACAAAAACAATAGCGTTTTCCGCAACGCTGGCGGTTCTACCTAGTATGCTCCTAGCCGTAGGTGCAGCTTGGTTTAAAATTTGCTGCCGTTCTTTTTTTGTCTGTACGTAATACATCCTATTGTAGCTGACATGCCATGTATGACAAGTTTTGCATTAGGAATCACAAGACTTGGCTGTTTGGCCAGCCCTGGACTGGAGTACACTATAAGGCAGAAAGCAGCGTGCACAGTATGTAGCCAGGATTCTGGGACAGCAAACAGTTTAGATAGAGGAAAATTACACCTGTCAGCAGATTCCAGACCTCCTTCCTGAGTCACCCTCTCCTATGCAGCCCCCTCCAGACTCCCTCTCTATGATCAAGCCTCATCAGGGGGTCCCCCCCCCACCACATACACACCCTACCAGTACAGAACACCACCCAGGCCTCTGTCAGCACCGCCAGCCAGGAGGAAACATCTCATTCCATTCAGGAGAGGAAATCAGCAGAGATCTGGGTGGGGGATGCAGGGCAGGAAGGAAAGGGGGGAGCAGCTGGGGACGGGGTAAGATAGAGAAGAGACGGCTGCACAAGTGCACAAGCAAGCATCCAGCAGAGGCGACAGCTCCTCACACTGACAGGCAGTGCTACTGTGCGCAGGTGAGTGATTGGGGGGGGGGGGGGGTATGAGGAGGGGGTGATATACACAAGTGCAGCAGCAGAGCTACTAGCAGATTTATGGTTTTTAATAGTGATGTTAGATATTCTGAATGCCAGAGACTGATTTTGTGAGTGTTTTCTACAACTTATTTTCACATATTAACCTATCTGTACATGGAGACTGGAATCTAAGCTGATAACACGTTTCGATCATATTAGCTAGCCATACACATATCAAATATGACCCAATATGCCAAGCTGATCAATCTCTATTGGCTGATCAATCCCTATTCGACTGGAATTCAATTGGATAATGATTGGGAACTACCTTACACAGCAAACTCAATTTGCAGGAAGCATTTTTGTGGTCAATGCAGACTTTCAAAATTACAAAACTAAACAAAATTGATTATACAGTAAGTGAATCGATTGGGTATGTTGGAGCAACATATTACTGGCAGATGTGATCAAAGTGATTGAATCTGTTAGAAATCGATTAGAAAAATGTGTGCATGGTCAGATTATCTGATCGTCTTCTTCGCACTGGAGCGTTTAACTAGCAATTTCAGCTGGTCTGTAAATCGCTAGCACTTGAGAAAGCGCTACAGAAATGCAAATTAATGGTAGTGTTCACACTGTAGCGATCGCCAGCGATTATCGATTTGCTGAAATCGCAAACATGGTGCATGTAGAATTTTTTTGTGATTTTGGAAGGATTGCATTTCAATGTAAAAGAATCACAAAACGCAATTACTCCAAAATCACTTTCCTGTACAGTGACAAATCACAGGAAAATTGCATTGCAAATGCTAGTAATTTTGCTTGCGTTTTGTGATTCCCAGTGTGAATGGGGCCTTAAAGCAATACAATGGGTTTGTTATGATTTAACCTCCCTGGCGTTATGATTATTTCCAGATTTAGGGTCTAAAAGCCATGCAATTTTTCCACAAGCTTTTAGACCCTAAAAACAAGAAGAAGAAAAAACAAAACATACCGCAGAGAGATCTGCAGCAGCTCCTGCGTATAACTCACTCAGGCATGGGAACTGAGCTGCGGATTTCCGCTCCGATCCTGGCTCGGATTACCGCTAAGGAGGTTAAAGTGTACCGGAGAGAAAAAAGTCTCAGATCACTGAGCAGTGCATTGATTTCTGGCAACAGTTATAGAAAATATGTATTTAGCTGTAGTGTGCAGTGATGCCAGATGCCAGATACACTCCTATTTCATCTGGGCTTCCTGTGCCTAGGCACACAGCGGAAGCAGAAGGCAAGGAGATATAAAGGAGCACTGACAGGTAGGCTTGCTGTTAGTAAGTAAGGGCCGGGTCACACTGGCACTTTCTGGTAAACGGATCTGTAAAAACGTATTTGATTTCTGTTCCAAAGTATCCATTTGTATCCATTTTCATTACAATGAAAAATACTAAAAAAAAAAAAAAAAAGAGTTACAGTATCTACACCAGGCTTTCTCAACCAGGGTTCCTTGAGGACTCTGCAGGGGTTCCTTGGCATTTTCCCCCATCGTGGGGGAAGTATAATAGAGCAGGGCTTTTCAACCAGTGGTACTTGGCTGTTGGCCAGGTGGTACACACCAGGCTTGCCTGCTATTTGTCTTGGCCCCATCTTGCCTCCACAAAGTTCATCTCCCCTCGCTGGTTCCTCACTGTGCTGCCCTGCAGCATACTTCAGACCTCAGATCAGTGGTGAAGTGACACAGGCGAACGGTGCACAGTGGCAGTCGGGTTACTGCTGATCTGAGGTCTGAACTATTCTGAAGGGCAGCACAGCAAGGACCTTGGAGGCTAAAGAGGCTTCCCCCTTCCTCCACAGTAGAGGGGATCCAGCGATAGGATGCCCAAAGATCTCCTTGTCAGCATACCCGCATGCGCAGTTGCAGTTCTCCACTTGGATTCTGGTGGAAACAGCCGAGCCTGATCGGGTCCGCTCTACTGCGCAGGAGCACGGCTGGTACTTTTACATTTTCAGGTGATAAAAGTGGTACAATTAGTGAAGAGATTGAAAAGCCCTGTAATAGAGCACATTATAATAGGTAGTACTGTAACAAGAAGCACTAAATTGGGGCATCAGGAGACGGTATAATGAGTGGCAGTGTAATGGGGGTAGTGAAATGAACATCCACACATACTTTTAAAGACCATGCCTCCTGCAAAATAAATGCAGGGGTTCCTCGAGACCAAAAAATTGTTTGCAGGGGTTCCTTGAGATCCAAAAGTTATTTGCAGGGTTCCTCCAGGGTAGAAAGGTTGAGAAAGGCTGATCTACACTGAGCAAAGGAGTGTGGCACAAAACTGATGATTAGATTGCACGAGGGCTGCATGGGTGATGGATGCATTGTTGCACCTTAATTTACATACATTTACATACACACATGAGCTGCCTACCGATACAGTCTTGCAAGGGGTGCTGGGTGGGCTTGCGTGACAGGAAAAGTGGCTGCAGAGCTCCATTTTTATAGTCAGTGAGTTGTGAAGATCTGTTTTCGCATTGCCTCCCATGAGCACTTTAGCCTCCGTTTCCATTCCGCTGTCCAGAAAAAAAACACTGCAGAATCAAAACTTGCGATCCGTTCAGTGGAGCGTGTGGAATCCGTCCAAATGGACCAATGTGAACGGATCCATAGGTTAACATTGGATCTGTTAGCATCCGTTTCATTACGATCCACTAACAGACCGGTATTTTAGTGCCAGTGTGAACCGGGCCTAAGCGCATTGAGGCACTTCTGTCAATTTTATTGGTTGTTAGTAACTTACATCCTAAAATGCAGGGCTGTGGAGTCGATACAAAAATCATCCGACTCCGACTCCTTAGTCTAATTAATACAAAGGCTATGGATTTGGTTAAAAAATCATCCTACTCCTCAGTTTATTGAAACCACCGACTCCAGGTACCCAAGATTGCTCCGACTCCTCGACTCCACAGCCCTGGTAAAATGTTGCCACTATATAAATAAAAGATAAAGTAATATGAAGTAGGATTTTAGTTACAGTTCACCTGTAACTACTGCTGTAAAATACTGCTGTAAAATGCAGTATTCCATTGCAAGAGATTTCACCTTTTTTCTTTAGGCAGGCGGTAAACAATGGTTCAGTGTTCAGAGAGTTACACAATGATCGCTATCTCTGTATTTCTCCTTTAGTAGCAGGTTAGTACACAGTGGGACTGCCTTTGCTATGTGTCAGTTACCGGTCCTTTTATAGCTCCATTCTCTCCCCTTTTAACATTGGATTCATGCAGTTCCAAGGATTGTATCCCGGAGGCGTGGGTGCATTGTGGGAAATGTAGTTCAGCAGCTGCTGCGGGGGTCGTGAGGTCAATGGCAAGGGTCGGAGGTCAGGGCTGAGCAGTTTGATGTGGGGGTTCGGAGCAAAGTTGTGACTTGAAAAAGGGGAGTTAGCCCTAAGGCTCTTCCTGTTACTTTCATCTTTTTTTAATTTTCCTTGAGCGACAGCAGGGACAGATGTATACAACTATACAACAGCATGGAACATATGGGATCCTAGATAGGAGACTGGAAAGAGCCTCACATTTCTTTATGATTAGCCAGTACAGTACAGAATTCCAAGCACTGCCAGTCATTACTTTGCTGAGCAGAAGAGAGCTGAAAGCTGATTGGTTGGCCCAGGTTACACAATGTTCCTCCTATAACCCACTATTCCCACATCAGATGCTCATTGAGAAGCTAAGTTGTTTGAGTTTGCTGCACATTTGTTAGAAATAGCATACAACTTGAATCTGAGCCTATCAAAATCAGTATCTGCTGAGTTTGATGTGGTCAGTTTCAAGATGTGTTTAATTTGCAACAAATTTGGCAACAAACTTGAAAAATTGGCACATTATTTATTATCTGGACCCGAGTATAAAGTCATAATGCAATTGGACTGTTTTATTTTATGTGGCCCACCATAATCCCTCTAACGTGATCTGAAAACCCCTAGGTAGGCTTTTGTTGAAATCAAACTGCGCTCTTAAGCAGGCCATACACTCGTTAGATTAGCAGCAGATAGATCATCAGATAGATCTCTGATCTATCTGATGTGTTTAGGAAATTTTTTTACTAGGAACAGATTTCCAATAGATTTCAGTTTGAAATCTATTGAAAATCGATCTGATGTATTTTTTTGCTATCAGATTTCCATTAGGTCCAATGCAAAATGATTGCAGATCAACAGATCGACCTAGATTTTCCAGCATGTCAGATAGATTGAAATTGATCAAAATCAGCCGCAAATCGATCGATTGGTCAATCGGTTCAGTGTATGGGCACCTTTAATTGAAATATGTTCCGTCACAGAGGTATAGTGGGATTACCCGAAAGGCTACATGTCTCATTGCATATTAATAGTGTAGTGTCCCCCGTAGGTATCCATCTCCTGGAATTAACCATCCTCTTCGGTGAAACAGTTCATATGAGGCTTACGGCGGCACCACGGACTGCAGGCCACCATCTCCCTGCTGTTGCTTTTCTTTCCAAGCTCATGCAAAGCATTAGCGTGCAGGGTTGCTCTCACGAGTAATCAGGAGTGATTACCCGTGATTCAATTGAGGCTTAATTTGCGCAGGTGTGTGGTGGGGATATAAGGAGTTATTTACCCATAATTCCACTGTCCGCCCTGCATTCCAAACAGCTTGCAAGCGTCCTATTGGTCGCGTTGCACGCCTCACCACGGCGCACTTCCTCCTTCAAGCCGGAAGGAGGAAGTGTGCCGGTGTGAGGCTTGCAGGCTTTTTATTGCACTTTTCTCCTGGCGGACTTAAAGCACTTGAGCTGCACCCACTAGGATGTACTCTATAGGCAGTATCAGTGTTAGGGAGTCTAGCACAACTCCTTACTGAATAGGTGCTGAATTACTGAACAGAAAGAGCCAAGATTTGAACCCAGGTCTTCTGAGTCAGAGGCAGAGCCCTTGAGCAGTACTCCATTCAGCCACTGCTGGATAGCCTCCAGGCTCCTCCCTACACGTTTCAACAATGACCCATCATGGACTAGGGGGCAAGCTGTAAAGGCGAACAATAAAAATATTGCATAAGCACACCCCCTCTCTGCCCTCGACAGAGCCCACTAAAATTCTGTACTATGTACCAACATCTATATTTTGTGTATACCACTGTCTGTATCATTATTCAGCCCCTGTTTGCTAGAGGTAGCGCCACTGCTCTTCACAGAAATTACATATAGGACTTGCTGGCCGCAGCACAGGGAGGGGGGTTAACTTACCTATGTCGCCGCCTGTAGCTGATGCAGTTCACTCGCGTTCCACGCCACTCACATGCCTTATCCTTCAAACCCAAATAAGCAACAGATAGAAAAAACAAGTACATTAGAGTTAGACAAGCAAGTTACATCTCGTGGAACATATCACATCTTTTTAGGGGGAAGGTAAATACAAAAACAAAAAATGTCAACTTTCAAATAATTATGCTCAGTTATGTACTCAATACTTGGTCAGGAATCCTTTTGCAGAAATGACTGCTTCAATGCGGCGTGGCATTTAGGCAATCAGCCTGTGGCACTGCTCAGGTGTTATGGAGGCCCAGGATGCTTCGATAGCGGCCTTAAAGGGAAGGTTCAGGGACTATCCGAAAAAAATAAAAATCCCCATCCACTTACCTGGGGCTTCCTCCAGCCCGTGGCAGGCAGGAGGTGCCCTCGGCGCCGCTCCGCAGGCTCCCGGTGGTCTCCGGTGGCGCGCCCGACCTGGCCAGGCCGGCGGCCAGGTCGGGCTCTTCTGCGCTCCAAGGCCCGGCACTTCTGCGTCCCACGCCGGCACGCTGACGTCATCGGACGTCCTCCGGGCTGTACTGCGCAGGCGCAGTAGTTCTCAAATACTTTCACTTCTCAAATATTACTGTGTGTGTTTCCTAGATGATATATTTAACTGACAATTTTTATCATAACAACCAACGATTTATTAAGGAAAATCGACGATCAACAAGGTTGCCCAAACTTTCGCATGCTGATATATATATATATGTATATATATATATATATATATATATATATATATATATGGAGAGAGAGAGAGAGAGAGAGAGAGAGGGGGGCTCGTTCACACTAGGGGTGTTTTTGAGATTTTTTTAAGCGCTGGTGATTTTTAAAATCGTCCTGAAAGCTCTTGTGCAATGATTCTCTATAAGAGAGTTCACATCTGAGCGGTTGGTTTCCGATCTGCTCAGCAAAGCGCTGCCTGGACCACTTTTAAGGCGATTCCGCTTCATTGGAAGGTACAGGCAAAACGCTCACAAAATCGCTTTGTGCAGCGATTGCATTTTTAAGTATAAATACATTGTATTTATTATTTTCCGGTTCAAAGAGTTCACTTCCTGACTTGTATCAGGGAGTGAATTAGAAAATCGGCTCAAGAAAAGCGCTTAGAAAAGCGCTTTTAACAAAACCGCATTGACCACCCAAGCGCCGGGAGAGGAAAAAAAACTCCAAGTCTCTAAAAAAGCGGACGGACACGTGAGCGGAATGCTATGGGAACGAGGCCTGGAGAAGATCTTCACACACAAGGAAAAAAGTAATACATATACAGTCTGCACACGTTATTACAAATCACTTCCTCACAGGAAAAGGTATGCAATGATTGGTGAAGGGGCTGCTATTCCTTGGAATTTCATCATGTGTAACAGCTAGATGGCATACCTTGTATTTATTATTTTCTAACAGCTACATTTGCAGAGCACGCTGCCATTTCTCTCTCGTTATTGCTGGTAGTGCCGGCTCTTTGTGCTCACAGAAGTGGGCTTTGTCTATGCCATGGCCCTTCCATTGTTGTGACATTGCCCCCCCTCCATTAGTGACAGCTTTCCACTTGTCTGCACAGATCAGACAGAGCAGATGGCGGAGGTCAGAGGGGCACATGAAGTGGGCATTCCTTGCATAGCTCAGACATGTTCAGACACAGTACCAGCCGAGTGGCGTGCGCTGGAATAGCTGCCAAGAGGGACAAACAACAAAAGCCACTTTTCCTCCTCATGCATGGAGATAGGAAGGGGGGCACCAGTGTTTTGTTGATCTATGCTGCTTAGTGGAGACATGCTACATAGAGCAATAAAATCCTATCTCAACACCTAGACTTAACACTTTCCTTATTGGTCCCCAACACTGACTCCCATCCTTATGGCCCATACTCACGAGTGACATTTGTCGCCGCAACACGCAGCGCGCGCGTGTTGCGGCGACAGGTCGCCCGTGAGTATGGGCCGCCGCACGCGCGCGCACCCTGAACTGTCGCCCGTCGCTCATGTCGCCAGGCGATTGAAACTTTCAATCGCATGGCGACAGTAGCCGCTGCCCCCCCGCCGCAACTGTCGCTAGTCCGCGTGAGTACGCGGACTAGCGACAGCAACCTCCATTGAGGTTTATGGAGCTTCCGGCGGGGGGAGGAGGAACGTCGGCGACAGCTTCCGTCTCGCCGCTGGTTCCTCTTCCGCGTGAATACGCGGAGGGACCTGGAGAGAAGCTGTTGCCGGCCTGTCGCCCACACGCTCACGTGTGCTGGCGACAGGCGATTTTTGCAGCCCGTGAGTACGGGCCATTACTCTCTAACCTCTACCCCCTTCTCACTTATGCCTAACCTGACCCCCATGCCTAGTGCCTAACCTTAAAGTGAACCGAGCATCATTTTTAACTCCCAGGGCAGCTCTATAGCAAATTAAAAATGCATTCTAAAAATGTGGTTTATTATTAAAAAAAACTTTCATTTTACCTCATCTTTTAACATTCAATGGTTAAAATAGGCACCTCTTCCGTCCGTGAAAGAACCTGCGGACAGATGGAGGAGCAACAGATGATGGAAAGCAGATAAGAAATCACCTCATTAGACTTAATTGACCACAAACAAACCCTGAGGGCCCGTTTCTACTTGTGCGGTGCAAATTTGTTGCGGAAAACGCGAAAAAAATTTTGCATGCGGATGCAAATTTTACCGCAAATTCACGTACATTTTTGCGTTTTTTATAGGTATGCGCATTTAACCATGTCAGTGCCTGTGTGCTTTTACATTGATTTTAGACGAAAACGCACGCGAATTTGCATGGAAAATTCGCAAAGTGAAAACGCATGCGAATTTCCTATTAATTACATTGTATGCCGTGTACGAATTGATTTGCAGATTTTTCCTGCACAGAAAAATGCTCTGTTTTCCTGACAAGTGGAAACAGGCTAATTAACGTGTATTATTTGTGCGAACCTGCTTGCAGAAAATGCATGCAGATTCGCGATAGTGGAAACGGGCCCCGAGTCTTCCCCACTGTACTTTAAACAGAAAACATTATGCTGGGAATACACCATGAGATTTTTGGAAGATAGATGGTTCGATAGATAATTTCCGACATGTCCGATCTGATTTTCGATAATTTTTCTGATCGATTTACATAGACGTGAATGGAAATCGATTGGAAAAACGATCTGAAAATCGATCGGACAGTAAATCTGCTGAAAAATCTCATCGTGTTTTCCCAGCATCAGTCACACTTGAAGAATTTCACACCTAGCCTGGATAATAGCAGTGGAAAAGTAGCAGGGGGTTGTACTTCTCAAACATGGCAGCCCTTTCAGCTATTCGAAGCCAGGAGCTGCTTAGATCCCTTTAAAATCGTGGAGTATTGTACCGTGTTAGCAATCAGTAAAATAAAGAAGTTTTTATTTAGGATGATCCCATTTATTAGCTTACTTAGAAGAAAATGAGTAAGCTTTCAGCTATGAAGCCTTCCTCAGACTTGATTCATGTGAAAGCTTCATAGTCGAAACTTCTTTCTCTTAAAAAGAACCCAAAGTGAGAGACATATGGAGGCTGTCATATTTATTTGAACAATGCTGATCCACTGCCTCTAGTACTTTTACCCATAGACCCTGAACAAGCAGGCAGATCAGATGTTTCTGAGAAAACTCTAAGCAGGTTGGCTGCATGCCTGTCTCGGGTGTGTGATTCAGATACTACTGACCAGAAAGATCAGCAGGACTGCCAGGAAACTGGTATTGTTTAAAAGGAAATAAATATGCCAGCTTCCATATGTCTCTCACCTCGGGTTCCTTTTAATTCCTCCCCCTACCTCACCTAACGCATTTTTTTAAATTTTTTTGTATTATTTTAAAGTCCTCAACCCACTTTGGGCCCGATCCAATTCACTTTTTCTCCCAAGTTTTCTCCTATGAGATAATTTTCATTGTATGTTTAAAATAACATTTCAGCACTTGCAATTGAAAAGGTACCAAAAAGTAGGTGAAAAAGTACCGTCAAGAGTATTTTCTTGCTTGCTAGTGGCTTAATAAAAGGCATTTTATTTATAAGATGTGAAAATATCACCTAGAACAATGATGGCTAACCTTGGCAATCCAGCTGTGACAAAACTACAAATCCCATCATGCCTCTGCATTACCTAGTTGTGCTTAGAGCTGTCAGAGTATTGCAATGCCTAAAGGTGCCCATACACTCGTCAGATTGGCAGCAGATAGATAAGAAATGCATCTGATGATCTATCTGATGCGTTTTTGGAACATTTTTTACCAGGATAGAATTCCAATAGATTTCAGTTTGAAATCTATTGAAATTCGATCTGATGGCATTTTTTTGCCATCAGATTGCCATTAAGGCCAATGCAAACTGATAAGCAATCTCATCAGATCGACCTAAATTTTCCACCCTGTCAGTTCGATGGAAATCCATCGAAATTGATCGAAATCGGCCATCGATCGGTCGATTTGCCAACCGATTTGCAAACGATCAATCGATCGATCGATCGTGATCGATCGGTCGGCCAGAAAATCGGCTGAGTGTATGGGCCCCTTAATGGGACTTGTAGTTCCACTACAGCTGGAGTGCCAAGGTAAGCCATCACCTGCCTAGAAGAAAAGATAAGAGATAAAGTGATTTGGAGGGGGCCATTACTGCAGAATCTTAACCCTCACCCTACATCATCTATAACCTAACCTTAAAGGGAACCTGAAGTGAGTAAAATTATTTAAAATAAACACGTGAGGTAACTTCAAATGAACATTACATAGTTACCTTGCCATCAGTTCCTCTCAGAAGCTCAACATTTTCTTCTGACAATAATCCCTTCCAGTTCTGACAACATTTTGTCAAAACTAAAATGTCAGTTATATATCAGTTTATGTCAGTTATAGCTGAGAGGACAACTGATGTGCCAGGTAATGTCCATGTTTCCCTATGGCTCAAGTGGGTGATATCACAGTTTTTTTTTTTTAACAAATAAGTTTTATTGAATCATTTTTGTTTTTAAAGCACAACAAATAACATAGATTTACAGCATTCCCCTTGAAGAACCCCAACATCCCTCCCCAGTCCCTCCTCCCCACCCCGCCCGGTCTTGCTTGCATATCAGAGATAACCAAACATTTTCTAATGTAAAACTCGCTAGTTTTATGAATCATAGTCAATACCTTGTTTTTTGAGGTGTTCTATCCATGGAATCCAAATACTCTCAAATTTAAGAGGGCACTTTCTTTGAATGTACGTTAATTTATAAAATGGTAAGGCAGCGTTGACCATTATGATCCATTCTTTTATTGTTGGAGGACCCTGTCTGATCCAGTAGGTAATAATATTTTTCCTGGCATAGTAGCATAGGAGATCCCAAAGTGTCAGCAATCTCCTATTGGGAACTATATCACCTGCGATTCCTAGTAGATGCGTTTTAGGGCTAAGGATAATTGGCCTTTCAAAGATTTTCTGAAGAAAGTTGTTTATTTGATTCCAGTATGTCTGTATGTGAGGGCACAACCAGACCATATGGATAAAGTTTGCTTGACCTTGGTCACACCTGGGGCACCTGTCTGATCTCCCTGGATACATCTGTGCCAGACGATAAGGGGTAAAATATATTCTGTAAATAAATTTTAATTGTACTAGTCTATCTTTTATGGAGATAAGATAAGATCCCGTGTCTTCCAACATGTCCCTCCACTCAGACTCCTCCAAACCAGGTACATCATTTTGCCACTCTTGGAGTGCTTTAGCTACTCTGGGAGTCGAGGTATCTAGTACAGTAGAGTATATTGCAGACAGGGGGGACTCTAGGTGTTTTTGTAGCAAAAGGGCTTCTAGTGGATCTGATTTTAGAACAATGTTTCTAGAAAACTGCGCTTTCGCTGCATGTCTCACTTGGATATATCGAAAGAACATCTTGTTTGTTAGGGAAAATTCTTGTTTTAATATATCGAAGGAGGACAACTGCCCTTCTGTAACAATATGTTTTAGCCATTTGATACCAAATCTGGACCATTGAATAGGGTCAGGTATGTGTTGGAAGTGTGTCAACTGAGGATTACACCACAAGGGGGTAAAGGGTGAGTATATATCTGGTTGTTTGTATCTTTTCCTAGCTGCATCCCAAACTTTGATGGTAAGGGTCATAGGGTCTGGTAGGTCAGCAAGTGCTTTAGCCCCTCTAAATGGCAGGAGGGAGAGTCCCTCGAGTGACCCCACCGTCGCCGCCTCTAGAATAGATGCTGTGTTCCTGTGATCTTGAGCGAACCACCATCTGATAGTTACGAGTGTTGCTGCCCAAAAGTATAATTTAAAGTTGGGAAGGGCCATACCCCCAAGGGAAGTGGGGAGCTGTAGAGAGGTAAGAGAGATGCGTGGTATTCCTCCCGCCCACAGGAAATTTGTTAATATTTTGTTAATTCTTTTAAAGGTTGAATTAGGGATCCACACTGGTGTCTGTCTAAAGACATATAGGAAGCGTGGTAGGTATAGCATTTTGATAAGATTAGATCTCCCCATTACCGTAAGTGGCAATTTGGCCCAGGTATGACATTTTTTGTCGAACGAGTCTATAATTGGGTTAAGATTGATTCTAAGATACTCTTTTAGCGGATATTTAATATATATCCCAAGGTATTTAAAAGTGGATACCCATTGTAAAGGAGTGTGTGCAGCAGTTTTTTGAGCGTCTGAATCTATTGAGAATAGTGAGGACTTTTCCCAGTTTATCTTTAAACCGGAATATTTCCCAAATTTATCCATGACTGTCAACAGAGTTGTCAGCGATTTATTAGCATCCCCAAGGAAGAGAAGGAGATCGTCCGCGTATAGTGCAATCTTTTCAGTCAAGTTACCGATCCGCATGCCTTGGATATCATCTGTTGCTCGTATCATAGCTGCAAGTGGCTCGATTGCAAGTGCGAATAAAAAGGGGGATAGAGGACAGCCTTGTCTTGTGCCCCTGCTTAGATTAAATGCATTGGACACTATTCCATTAGTGAGAACTCTCGCTCTGGGAGTGGCATACAGTAGTTGAATCCATCGTAGGAATTTAGGTCCCACTCCAAACCTTTGAAGCAGCAGCCACAAATACTGCCACTCCACAGAGTCGAAAGCCTTTTCTGAATCCAGTGAGGCTACCACCCTACATCCAGAGTTATCATGTTTTGTTGAGAGATTGACAAACAGCCTCCGAAGATTTATGTCCGTCCCTCTCCCAGGCATGAACCCTGTTTGGTCTGGATGTATAATGGAGTCTAGTAATGGCTTGAGCCGGTTAGCTAATATTTTGGCAAGTATTTTTGCATCCATGTTGATTAAAGAGATAGGTCTATAAGACGAGCATAGCAACGGATCCCTTCCCTCCTTGGGGATGACAACTATCAGTGCCTCTCTCATGGACTCAGGCAACGACTGAACACCATTCGGATCCCTAAATAGGTCATAGAGGAATGGGATAAGTTTTTCAGAGTGCTGTTTAAGTTTTTCAGAGTGCTGTTTATAAAATTCGGATGGTATCCCATCTATCCCCGGGGTTTTGTTAGGTTTTAATGTCGCAATTGCGTTAGCTATTTCGTCTGAGGAGATCGGAAGCTCAAGGGGTTTTTTGTGTTCCTCAGAAAGTTCTGGGCGTGAAATAGTTAACAGGTAGTCCTGTAGTTCCTGGATTGGGGAGTTATATCTAGTGGTGTATAAATTAGTATAGTATTTAGTAAACTCTTCGTTTATCCCTTCAGCGCTAGTTATAGTGTCACCCGACCCTGCGTTAATAGCAGGGATAGTTACTGCAGGGATATGTTCCTTGGTAATCCATGCCAACATTTTCCCACATTTGTCCCCATATTCGAATATTCTCTGTTTTTGGCAAAGGTCAGCTTTTTTCGTTGAGTCTACATGAAGGATTTTAAGATTAGTAATGGCCAGTTGCCAGTCTGAGTATGTGGCTCGGTCGGGCCTCGCCAGATACAGGATTTCGGTGTCTTTGACTCTGTTTTCTGCTGTTTGGAGTTCTAGAAGTCTACCCTTCTTGCATTGTTTAATTTGCACCATATACTCCCCTCTCATGTAAGCTTTGAACGTGTCCCATACTATTGGTTTATCAGCAGAGTCTTTGTTAGTGGACCAGAACTGAGCGATCGCTAGTGGGATTTTCTCCTGGATTGCCTGGTCATGAATCCAATAGCCGGATAGTCTCCATGGTTTACAAGCGGAGTGTTGTCTAAGTGTTAGTGTAGTTAAGAGGGGCGCATGGTCTGAGAGGGCCCATGGAAGACGCTGTATAGAGTGTATAATAGGCAATGAGGAGTTGGAAGCCAGGACCAGGTCTATTCGTGATAGAGTTTTATGTGAAGCCGAATGGCATGTGTATCCAGGAAGGTCTGGGCACCTCCACTTCCATATATCAACAAATCCCATACTGTCTACCCAAGTTTTGAGTTCTTTGGGTTCTTTTAAATTAGGTTTCTGTCTATCTTGTGGTTGCATTACCATATTAAAATCTCCTGTTAGTATAATTTTTTCCGGAGCCCATTCTGCAATTAGGGGAGCTAAGTTATCTAAGATACTTGTTGTAGCAGGAGGTGGTATATAGATACCCACAATCAGGATATCTTGCATATGTATCAGTGCGTGCATAGCAACGTACCTTCCCTGTGTGTCTAATTTAAGATGCAGAAGTTGGAATGGGAGCGTTCTACGCACCAAGACACTCACCCCTCTAGAGTACGAGGAGTAAGTAGCATGGTAGCAACTACCCACCCAAGGTTTTTTTAAAGCAAGGACTCAACTACCAGTTAAATGGGTCTCTTGCAGTATACAGACATCAGGTTGATGCTGCTTGAGGTAATTAAAAACTAGAGATCTTTTGAATTTGTCATTAAGCCCTCTTACATTCCACGATAGAACTTTACAGTCACCTTTCATTGTCATTATGAGTGTGCATGAGAACAATTAAATGGTTATTACAGTATATAGAAAATCCTGTGCAAGGCAAGACCTGGCTAAAGAGCCCCTTATCCCCTAAAAACATTACATCAATCATGTTATTTCACTTCCCACCCTATATCCCAACGGGTGATATCACAGTTTAACAGTGTGCTGACCAGGAAGCTGTTATGGGGTAATGGCCATTTTCAAAATGGACAGAGAATTCCATTAATCACAGTGGTCAAACAGGACGCAGGAGAGGAGAAACAGATTGAGGAGTAGACTACACGGGAGGTAAGTATGACTTCTGTATGTTTATTTTGACTCTTAATTTTCAGTTCAGGTTTTCTTTAAAGTGAACATGAACTGATGTTAAAAATGTACTTCTGAACTAACATGGGGCTTCCCCCCGCCCCCCACGTTGTCCATGAGGTCACTCGGCGTACACTGGGTCCCGTCCATTCTCCTGCTGGCGGCTCCGTTATCTATGCCACCTGCCCGGGATGTATGCGCAGCCTGTCTGCGCGCCCGTCATGATCGTGCTCCAATCGCTGGGAGTATTCTGCACATGTGCGGTTCTCGAAAGAATGAATCTCACATGCGCAGAACACTCCCAGCTATGTGAGCTTGATCAAGATGGGGCACGTGGATGGGCTGCGCAGGTAACAGAGCTACCAGCGGCAGAACGGAGGGGATGCCGAGGGAACTCTTGGACTGTGAGGGGGCTGGAGGAAGCCCCGGGTAAGTTCAGAAATACAATTTTAACATCAGTTCAGGCACCAAACAAGCCTTTCCAAAACCTAACCCTAATCCTCCATGTATGTACTTTAACCTTAACTCACTAGTAGCACATTTCCACATATGACAAATTACACATAATGCTGTGGCAGAATATGTACAGCAACATCTATCGGGAGGAGAAAGGGCCTGACCATAGAAGCTTACAATCTACAGTATAAGCTTTGCAGAAGGAAGCAGGAGTGGATCAGTCCAAAGAGCCGCTGGGTCAAATGATATGCTTCAAAGAGAAATTCAGGCTGATGATTGTATCAGGAGAAAGTATGATCAGTGAAGGTGTTCCACAATGTTGTTTAGAGATCTGCCACAACGGATCACTAAATTATGCAGAATTCAGTGCCCACACACACACAATTACTGTCACTCACATGGATTGGGACTCGATCCCCTGAGAGAAACTTTGGGGCCGAGTTCTGTACAGATCCGTTACTAGGCTGTTCTGTTGGCATGGAGAGGGGAGAAGGGAGGGGTAAGGAAGTAGAACAATGGACTCTGCAGGCATTTAGATGATATTATTCTCGCAGATGCATCGGGGAGGGATGGGGGTTGCCATATCCAAGGTAGATTCTCAGCAGGGACAACATTCTAGCACACAAGGCTTTACAACTACTTCTGTTGCCTAATAAGCAGGATAAAGGAATGATGCACAATTAAAACAAGCTATACTGAAATTAACATAATAAAATGGCATGTTATTTACAATATTGCACTATGAATTATTTAGTCAGTGTCTGCTTATTGTAAAATCTTTCCTCTCCCTGATTTACATTCTAAAATGTATCACGGGTGTTGACATCTTTAGTGCTGACTGGTGCAGCTTTGCAGAATGTTTATATACTAAGTATTCCAAAGCCAGTAGAAAAAATACCTGGTCTTCCACAATGCTCTGGGAGGAATGTTCCACAAAGCCAAACAGCCTAGGCTAAACATCACTGGGAGGGCAGGGCTGCATACCAATATACAGCAATATATAGATGCAGGATATGTTTCTGATGCTGAAACCAAGAAAATTCATGTAAATGTGGTTATCTTGAATAATTTACTACATTCTACTATATGTCACCACAGTGCCTCTTTAAGGGTGAACTTGAAAGTCTCAAAAGTTGGAGAGTGACAAAAGTGACGTGGATAATAACTGCAGACAATGAAAGAAATGCCTAAGAAATGTGCGAGTATGAGGTGACCAAATAGAAGGGTATAAATCCTGTACAAACGTATTCTCTGAGCGATTGGCCTTATACACAAAGGGAAGTAAAGTAATGGCAGGCAAGAAACAGGAAGGGGCAGTAATAGGATAAGAGCTCTGTCAAGTTTTATGGAAATAAGGGATACATTTTTCTGCTGAAAAACTTCCCAATCTAGCTTAAAATGTCGATTGAACATGAATAACAAGGATAAATATAGAGACGTTTAGGGAACAAACCATTTCAAGTTAAAATAAGGAAGATATTTTGAGCACACAGCTGACTTCCTGTCCAGTAATCTCAGAATACTGCTAACTCTCCCTTTTAAGGAGTAACTAAAGACAAAGATCCAGTAATATGTGAAATAAATAGAGCTAGTGTCCTTTTGACTGTATTATATCTGTGAATGCAGTACTAGACAGAAGAGCTAACAGTCCATTCGATTTCACTCTGCGATAACCACATGGGACCGACATTGGCCGTGGAATTTCTTTGTATGAGCAGGATCACATTATAATAAATAGTCATTATACTGTCATAAACTACCAGTAAATACATTCTGCAGCACATATCTAAAGCATAAATATTGTCCTAGATCTGTGTAGGCCCTTGTTGAGAGAGCTTCTTTATGTCTGTGCATAAGGTGCATGATTAGCTGAAATAGAAAGTTACCTGTTGATGGCCCAGCCATTGTTACTTCCTGCAGGCAGACTGTACCCGGCAAACTTCTGAAAGTGATATTGTATTGTCTGTGCCACCTCATACAGTGTGAACAGCGGGATGCTGCAATCCGAACAGCATTAGTCCCACCCACAGATCCTGAAACTCAGTCTCTGTACTCAATTTCTTCTGGTCATGTGATCAATATTTCAAGTAAAGCTTTTTAGCTACCACAGCATAATTTTGCACAAAATTGTACTACATAAAAACTCAAATTACTAAGCTGTTGTTGTAGGTGTACTTGGGGGATACAACAAATAGATTAACCTAAAGCAACACCAACTGAGAATGTATTAGTAGAGCAGACTTTGGGAAAAATGGGTATATGAGCCCTCCCCACACACAAACACACACTACTGCCAGCATTCCCAAAAATCACTGCCATGTCCACCTATAATCATATAATAGGGAGCTGGCACAGAATGAAAACCATGAGGGTGTAGGCAGGTGACACAATCCATAAGTTGGGACTGATTCATCAACGCCAATATGAAAAGAATGTTTGTTGCAGGTGTCGATGAGAACAGAGTCAGAATTCTTGTTTCATTGCATAGCTGAAACTTCATTGGTTATTCTACACAACTAACTCAGTCCCACTATCCTTACAAAATATGTTAAAACCTCCGTATATTACACAGAGTGAAGCTATGCACACCTTTTATGAATTCTTTGGCCAAAACGATTGCTCCTAATGATTTTATCCAAAAATCTAAAGTGTGTTCAGGGGTCTTCAGACATCACTTGTATTCCCTCAAAATTAAAATATGGCCAAACAGATTGCCCTTGCCCAACATATCTAGTTCCTCAGGAAGGTCCTGCAGCAAGGTTTCAGTCACAGGTCATCCCCCCCTCTCCTCTCCCTTGAACAGAGCAGCACACTGCTGGGCTGGGAGCTAAGTGGGGCGACTGTACAGCAATTGTACACAAACTACTAATCAATGTTTTGAGCTTCAGAAATGTACTGACATTCATACCTCTCTACTGTTCACAGCTTATTGTTTTTTTTTTAGAATTACACATGTTCATATAATGGAAAATAGCAGAGGCTGTCCACTTCCATCTGTGTCTGCTACAGCCTGAAAATGGTACATACAATTAGAGCAATTAGCGATTGTGCAGCCATTGCTGACTGGCTAAGTGCACTGATGATGGATTGTGAGGAAACAGTTGGAGGACACAATTCCCTGATGCACTTTATCCAGGCATGTGCTTTGCTTTTATCTGTAATACAGATTTGTCTGAGCTCATCCTATTCTCATAAGGGTTGTCAGCAAAGATTAAATTAATGGGTAATAAATAATGTGCTTTTTACTATCCAGATCCAATACAACTACTCTTATTCCCAGCACTGCCTCCCACTGTTACCCAGATCCCCAGCACTGCCCCCCTACTACCAGATCCCCAGCACTGCCTCCCACTGTTACCCAATAACCCAGATACACAGCACTGCACATTACTACTACCCAGAACCCCAGCACTGCCTCAACTACCACCAAGATCCCCAGAACTGCCACTACTACCCAAATCTGCTCCTCCTGGACCTCTCCACGGCATTTGACACTGTCAAACACTCCCTAGATACCCAGCACTGCCACTATTACAACACAGATCACCAGCACTGCCGCTACCACTACCCAGATCCGCAGCACTGCCACTACTACTACCCAGATCCCCAGCACTGCCACTACTACTACCCAGATCCCCAGCACTGCCCCCTACTACTACCCAGATCCCCAGCACTGCCACTACTACTACCCAGATCCCCAGCACTGCCCCCTATTACTACCCAGATCCCCAGCACTGCCCCCTATTACTACCCAGATCCCCAGCACTTCCACTACTACTACCCAGATCCCCAGCAATGCCACACTACCCACCCAGATCCCCAGCACTGCCCCTATTACTACCTAAATCCCCAGCACTGCTCCCTACTACTACCCAGATCCCCTGCACTGCCATTACTACCACCCAGATCCTGAGCACTGCCACCAATACAACCCAGATCCCCAGCATTGCCCCCTACTACTACCCAGATTCCCAGCACTGCCGCTAATACTACCCAGATCCCCAGCACTGCCCCCTACTACTACCCAGATTCCCAGCACTGCTGCTACTACTACCCAGATCCCCAGCACTGCCGCTAATACTACCCAGATCCCCAGCAGTGCCCCCTACTACTACCCAGATTCCCAGCACTGCTGCTACTACTACCCAGATCCCCAGCACTGCCACTACTACTACCCAGATCCCCAGCACTGCCACTACTACTACCCAGATCCCCAGCACTGCCCCCTATTACTACCCAGATCCCCAGCACTTCCACTACTACTACCCAGATCCCCAGCACTTCCACTACTACTACCCAGATCCCCAGCACTGCCACTACTACTACCCAGATCCCCAGCAATGCCACACTACCACCCAGATCCCCAGCACTGCCCCCTATTACTACCTAAATCCCCAGCACTGCCCCCTACTACTACCCAGATCCCCTGCACTGCCATTACTACCACCCAGATCCTGAGCACTGCCACCAATACAACCCAGATCCCCAGCATTGCCCCCTACTACTACCCAGATTCCCAGCACTGCCGCAAATACTACCCAGATCCCCAGCACTGCCCCCTACTACTACCCAGATCCCCAGCACTGCCGCTACTACTACCCAGATCCCCAGCACTGCCACTACTACTACCCAGATCCCCAGCACTGCCACTACTACTATCCAGATTCCCAGCACTGACGCTAATACTACCCAGATCCCCAGCACTGCCCCCTACTACTACCCAGATTCCCAGCACTGCCGCTAATACTATCCAGATCCCCAGCACTGCCCCCTACTACTACCCAGATTCCCAGCACTGCCACTAATACTACCCAGATCCCCAGAACTGCCCCCTACTACTACCCAGATTCCCAGCACTGCCGCTAATACTACCCAGATCCCCAGCACTGCCCCCTACTACTACCCAGATTCCCAGCACTGCTGCTACCACTACCCAGATCCCCAGCACTGCCACTACTACCCAGGTCCCCAGCACTGCAGCTACCACCACCCAGATCCCCAGCACTGCCATTAGTACCACCCAGATCCCCAGCACTGCCCTCTATTACTACCCAGATCCCCAGCACTGCCACTAACACTACCCAGATCCCCAGCACTGCCAATCTTACTGCCCCAATCTGCAGCACTGCTCACTAATACTACCCAGAAGCCTAGTACTGCTGCAGCTACTAACTATAGTCCCGGACAGTACTACCCCTATTACTATCAGGAACATCAGGCCTGCCACAGCTACCTGTATACCATGATCACCAGCTCTGCCCCTTGAAACTGCCCCCCCCCCCCCCCCCCACACACACACACACACTATATTGGTATCAATCACTGTATTTCTTTAGGAAGGGAATGGGGTGCCTGCAGAATAGGCATAGGGACATCTCTTCTGCCTTTATGACACACTATAATGTTTTCTCTGCAACTGTAAGCACTATAAGGCAGTGAATTTATTTTCTCCCGTGTCCTTTTTCTATCGCTAATCCTCTACATGCAATTACATGGGGTTCTGTGTAATATGCTGATAGCCGTAGCAATACTATCATTCTAGTCTTGTAAACTTTTACATTCATGCTGGGAAGAGATTAATAATAAATGAGCAATTCTTCTTTTCTCTCGCTATAATTTTCATTTGCAGAGTATACCATACACTTCGCCCATGACTTCTTGTCATACACACGTCAGTGCCATGCTGGGTGCTGCATTTTTCCCATCCTCGCTATGATTCTCCTCCTCCTTCTCAGGATGCTCTTGGCAGTAGCAGCAGCTGCTGTCTGAGTGTCTGTCCCTTTAATCCCTAGCCCCGCCCTCGATAGTGGCCTCTCCCACAGGGAGGGGTGTGGCGAAGCGCTTGCTGGAGTGAAAGGCGTTGTGCGGTGTGCGGACCCCCCTGTGCCGGGGGGAGGAGATGGTACGGTCCGGATGGATCTCTTTATGTGAATGAAAGGCCCGGCCGGGACAGAGCGATACAAATGTTTCCTCCGCATCCGGGGGCAGATCGGCCGACTGGGGGTGAGTGCAGCACCGATCATGCTTACTGCTGGGTCCGCTGATACATCTGCCATTGCTACTTGTGTTATTACTCTTGCTGGTGGTACTGATTCACTATTATTACTTCTAACACTTCTGCTTATACTTCTGTCGGTAGTAATATTACTGCTTCAGATAGTTATGTTACTGCCGATACTTCTCGTACTGCCATTGGCTGTCTTTTTACCTATACTGGTACTTCTGTTACTACGGCTGGGAGCTCTGCAGTGTGCTCTCAGCATTCATAGTGACACTACTTCTACAGTTCAGCTACTATTAATGCTTCCATATTACTGCCACTGATGATGCTTCTATAAAGGTGCCCATTAATGGTACAATCTCCCAAATGATCGATGGTACAATCGATCAGATACCATTAATCTTTCCATCGATTGTTCAGTCTATCCAAATTTACAAACTATTATTTTAATGTGATTGGATTGATTAATGCTTCCTCTTCTGTCGGTGGTCTGTTTCCGATTGATCACAACGATCGGATCCGATGGTAGATTGTTCTGAAAATTGGATGATTAATGGGCTTCTTTATGCTACAAACTTGTACTAGTACTGAGTACACTTTTGTTACTACTGTTCGTAAGATACTGTTCTATTGCTTTTCTATACTAGTGCTAATGATTCTATTACTACTACTCACACTTACATATCACTACTACTATTGCTATTTCTGATACTTGATGGTTCTTCTAGTACTGAATATACTTTTGTTACTACTGTTACTAAGATGCTGTTATATTGCTTTTCTATACAAGTGCTAATGATTCTATTACTACTACTCCCACTTACATATCACTGCTACTATTACTATTTCTATTTCTGATACTTGATGGTTCTTCTAGTACTGAATATACTTTTGTTACTACTGTTACTAAGATGCTGTTCTATTGCTTTTCTATACTAGTGCTAATGATTCTATTACTACTACTCCCACTTACATATCACTACTACTATTACTATTTCTGATACTTGGTTCTTCTATGCTGTTACTGATACTCCACTGCTATTGCTGACACTTTTATTCTGTTACTATTTCTAGTGCTTCTAATACTTCTACAGCTTTTTCTCTTCCTACTATTAATACTTCTGTTACCATACTGATACTTATAAGATACATTGGTCCCTATATATGTATACATCTGTGGTGGTGGGTGCAATGGTGCATAAACAAATAGATTTTTTTTCTTTTATTTTGAAATATAATGAAAAATCTGGTTGCCAAGGGTAACTGAAGAATTTGGTTACCAGGCGTCTCTGGGTCGCCTGAACCTGCAAGTTTCATTGCCACAGTTGCCATACATATCCCATATGTTATTTTTCCACTGTAGGATTGTGAAAGTGGGATTGTCACCATAAAAATCAAATTTTAACAGCAACTGGTCTGAGTGTATGAAGTGATAAAGATGCTAATCCTGCATTCAAAACTTTTTCTGCTGTTATGATTTGGAGTTATCACATACCTTAGGAGCACTGGCCCTTTAGTAGTCAGTGCCAAGCAGTTGCATGCTGGGGGTTCTTTTTATCTATAATATAATAATAATAATAATAATCTGAACATTTGTATAGCGCTTTTCTCCTGTCGGACTCAAAGCGCTCAAGAGCTGCAGCCACTGGGACGCGCTCAAGAGGCCACCCTGCAATGTTAGGGAGTCTTGCCTTGAACTCCTTACTGAATAGGTACTTGACCTCGCCAGGATTCGAACCCTGGTCTCCCATGTCAAAGGCAGAGCCCTTAACCAGTGCTCTATCCAGCCACCCCTCCTCTTCAATTTATTTCCCTGCCTAGCTGCTTATCTGAAACACGATCCCCTACTCATTTGTGTTTGCAAGCAAGGCTGAGGTGACTCACCGATTGGAGGAGAAAAGAAAAAAAAGTAAAGGGCAGAAATGATATCAGCATTTAGCCTAAACTGTGGGCAAAAGACATAGTTCCCACCAGGAACAGAATTCTCTTCATTTACTATATAAAATTCACTGAAATCAAAACGTGGCCAGTACAATACGTGTTATGTAAGTAGATCAAGTATTTATCTACTTATATATGTGTTTTTTTCCCTGGAATAGTATGGCTAATCCTACTGCTTGAATGAAATCTGACTGCTGAATATGTATAATGAAAGACTGTATTTTATGTACTTCAGTGTTGCAGAATGAGCCACAGGTTATTAGTTTCAGTAATAAACTGTTACTTGGAGTCATAGTAAGCTTGCTGCTGATCATAATGTAACCCATATGAGGAAGAGGATCTGCAATGTGTGACCCTTTCCTACATGTGTGTAAAATGTATGTATGTTTCAGTACAGTAGCTATACATAGCTGATGTCCGTATCCTGAGGGTTTATCGTGTATGTGATGGATGGTTTGTTGGGCTCTGGCCTTCAGCTATTATGGAGCCGAGGTCTTGGCTGTAAAGATTTCTGGCCTCAGTACTGGGATGAGTGCCAGGGCTAACAATGGTAAATTGTAAGTATTGATTAGAGTCATAGGCTAGGCTTTGTTTAGGAAGGTTTATTGCCAATGAATGAAGTTGGAGGTTAGCTTTGGATGTTAGGGTTATAGACAGGGATGCTGCTAAGCCTTTTGTGGCCCCAAGAAGCACATCATTTGTGGCCCTCCACCTTCCAGCAAGAGGCCCTTTCTCCCATAATAATAGGTAGCTAAAGGTGTCACCCTTTATTGGTAGCCACCCCCAGTATAGGTAGCCAAAGTGTCCCCCCAGTATAGATAGCCCCCTCCCCCCATATAGGTAGCCAAAGGTGTTTACTCCAACCCCAATATAGGGCATTGGTGTCAGTGGGGTATGTAGCTTCCTGCTTCCTCCCCATCCCCAACACATACACACCTGCAGACCAGCGGCGACCCGGAGAGAGGAGGGCAGTGCACAGTAACCATGCGGCACACTTCAGATGCAGGAAATGAGCAATGACCTCACTTCCGCATCTGGAGTGTACTCCGTGGTCACTGCAACGCTCTCTGCTTTGTTCAAGTTGCCACTGAGCGGACATCTGTGTGTGAGTGACTGGGAGGCACTGGCGCCCATAGAAGTCACAGACAGGGTGACCCTGGTTGCATGGGTGGGAAAATTAAGTTTTATAGGCAGGAAGGGGTTATTTCTGCAGAGGAGGGTGGAGTTAAGTGTCAATAAAGGGTTACTGTTAGGTAGGAATGCTTGTTTTAGGCATCAGGAAGGGCTTTACCTGAGCGAAGGGGGGGAATAAAGTTAGGGCCAAGGGCCACACATACATGTCACAAGGTCCTGTTACTATGGCGTGAGGAGTGCATATTTTCTTGCATTGTTCTCCTTGATGAAGATGTACTCTATTGCCTCGAAACGTTGGATTATTTGATCATTAGGCAGCAATAAAATCTTTAAATTTCTTGGTGTGCCAACCCCACAGCTTGCTACTTATCCTGGCTTGTCCAGTAACCAAGATCATAGCACCCACCCATTATATGGGTGTTACCATATATATTGCATTATCTCTACTCTATAGGAAAGGCTCTGGTAAAATCTGTTGCTGTAGGGGGTAATAATTTTTCACCTCCTGTTCATCTCCTCCCCCGCTGCTTTTCTCTGGTCAGTCCCACTCACCTGGGCGACTTCGGCGACTCTTAACCTGGACATACTGCTCCCCGCATGCGCAGTATGTCCGCTCTGCTCCTCTGTGGCCACGCCAAGTGATGTCACAGGACAGGAGCCCGCTCGCTCCCCCCGTGTGTCCGATCAGCGCTTACGCCGGGACGCAGGAGCAAGCATGCTCCTGTCCTGTGACGTCACTATGCGGCCACAGGGGAGCAGAATGGACGTACTGCGCATGCGCAGCACATTATGTCTGGGTTTGGAGTCGCTGAAGTCGCGCAGGAGAAGAGGAGTGACCAGAGAAAAGCAGCGGGGGACGGAGGTGAATGGGAGCTGCAGAGAGTATTTAATTATTACCCCTTACCTACTACAGCTTCAGATTTTACCAGAGCCTCTGGTATCCTTTAAGCGCACAACTAAAGCTACATACCCATGGTTGGATATGTAGCTGAGCTATTGGATACTATGAGCAAATTGTGTAGGTAAACCCTCATACTACAAGGAAGTGGTAAAATTGGTTAGTTATAATTGAAAGTGTGTACCGGGCTTTAGACTTAGCAACTGCTGTTCACTAAATGCTTTTGAAAACAAAGAACACCCTGAGAATCCCTTGTGATGAGATGGACTAATCAAAAATCTGTCAGTTCTGTCACTTTTTACAGTAATTGCTTACCTTTTTTTTGCTATAGTGGTCCTTTAATATAATCCATTGCTATTCCAGTAAACAGCCGGCAGAAGGACTGAGGAGCTAACAGTCTATAGGACTGCAGTGTATATACTGCCTCTGTCTGAGCAGATCATATGACTGACTTAGGAGCTAACAGTCTATAGGACTGCAGTGTATATACTGCCTCTGTCTGAGCTGATCATACGACTGAGGAGCTAACAGTCTATAGGACTGCAGCGTATATACTGCCTCTGTCTGAGCAGATCACATGACTGAGGAGCTAACAGTCTATAGGACTGCAGCGTATATACTGCCTCTGTCTGAGCAGATCACATGACTGAGGAGCTAACAGTCTATGGGACTGCAGTGTATATACTGCCTCTGTCTGAGCAGATCACATGACTGAGGAGCTAACAGTCTATAGGACTGCAGTGTATATACTGCCTCTGTCTGAGCAGATCACATGACTGAGGAGCTAACAGTCTATAGGACTGCAGTGTATATACTGCCTCTGTCTGAGCAGATCATATGACTGACTTAGGAGCTAACAGTCTATAGGACTGCAGTGTATATACTGCCTCTGTCTGAGCTGATCATACGACTGAGGAGCTAACAGTCTATAGGACTGCAGCGTATATACTGCCTCTGTCTGAGCAGATCACATGACTGAGGAGCTAACAGTCTATAGGACTGCAGCGTATATACTGCCTCTGTCTGAGCAGATCACATGACTGAGGAGCTAACAGTCTATGGGACTGCAGTGTATATACTGCCTCTGTCTGAGCAGATCACATGACTGAGGAGCTAACAGTCTATAGGACTGCAGTGTATATACTGCCTCTGTCTGAGCAGATCACATGACTGAGGAGCTAACAGTCTATAGGACTGCAGTGTATATACTGCCTCTGTCTGAGCAGATCATATGACTGACTTAGGAGCTAACAGTCTATAGGACTGCAGTGTATATACTGCCTCTGTCTGAGCTGATCATACGACTGAGGAGCTAACAGTCTATAGGACTGCAGCGTATATACTGCCTCTGTCTGAGCAGATCACATGACTGAGGAGCTAACAGTCTATAGGACTGCAGCGTATATACTGCCTCTGTCTGAGCAGATCACATGACTGAGGAGCTAACAGTCTATGGGACTGCAGTGTATATACTGCCTCTGTCTGAGCAGATCACATGACTGAGGAGCTAACAGTCTATGGGACTGCAGTGTATATACTGCCTCTGTCTGAGCAGATCACATGACTGAGGAGCTAACAGTCTATAGGACTGCAGTGTATATACTGCCTCTGTCTGAGCAGATCACATGACTGAGGAGCTAACAGTCTATAGGACTGCAGCGTATATACTGCCTCTGCCTGAGCAGATCATATGACTGCACCGGAGATAATTGTATATCTCTAGTGAGACAGAGACCGCACAATCACTGCCAGGCACACCGCAGTCACACTTCCAGCACACACAAACCACATGTTCTGCTCAGCAGCAATCATCTGCCCGGCTGGGGAGGAGGACAGGAAGAAGGGAAAGTGGTTTTTCTTTTCTTTCAACAAGGATAGATGACCACCTTTGTCAGGTTTTTCAGGTACTTCTTGCTGTCTGTTTCCCTACTAGAACGCTTTCTTCCTACCTTATTACCGGAGACATTGCCAGAAGTGAAGGGAAATCACAGAATTGAGCCAGGCATTCCGATAGACTCCCATGATAGCACAAACAGGGGAGAAAAGTCCAGGCAAACCTTTTAAAGGGAATAGCGATATGAAGGCTGCCATATTTATTTCCTTTTAAACAATACCAGTTGCCTGGCTGTCCTCCTGATGCTGTGTCTCTTATGCTGGATACACACGGTGCGTTCGTGCACTCGATTTTCCCGTCGATTCGTTTATTTCCAACATGTCCGATTTGGATTTCGATGGATCGTTAGGTCGATTCGCATGCAAAGTATGGCGAATCGACCTAACGATCCATCGAAATCCAAATCGGACATGTTGGAAATAAACGAATCGACGGGAATCGATGGGAAAATCGAGTGCATGAACGCACCGTGTGTATCCAGCATTATACTTTTTGCCATAGACCCTGAACAAGCATATGCAGATCAGGTACTCTGCTGACTCAGGCTTTACTGGATTAGCCATATGCTTGTTCCAGGGTTTTAACTCAGACAGTACGTATGCCAGCAGATCGACAGGACTGCCAGGCAACTGGAATTATTTACAAGGAAATAAATATGGCAACCACCATATCTCTCTCACCTCAGGTGTTCTTTAAAACATGCTACCAGGCCATTGTTGCTCTCACCTAATATCAATGAGAATTTTCTCAATAGTAATGAAATGTTGACACTTGTATAGCGCTTTTCTCCTATGGGACTCAAACACTTGAAAGCTTCAGCCACTACGGTGCGCTCAGTAGGTCACCCTGAAGCTTTTGAGAACTTCGCAACTGGGCGTTCAATTGGCTGCCCAAACACCAGTGTGTACACATGCTATACAAACTCAGCCGTAGTAGCTATTCGTGTGGCTGACTACAGCGAGTTTAGCATGTGGTCAGATATCCCCCAAACTTGTTTTAAGATCCAGAGCGCCAGATTTTTGGATTACAGCGACAACCCACCCCCTGAGCACATTGTTCCCTCCCACTAAAAGTATTTTTGAGGTGCACCATGCAATGTCCTTTCTCCCCCTCCATAACAACAGATGTGTCCTCCACTTTAGCATTTAGTAGAGCAAAGCGCCTGTACAGCTTTCAGCCACCGAACTGTTGTCCTACGGGTCTAATCTTGATCAGTTCAGGCGACAAAAAATCATAGTTTAAAGGGAACCTGAGATGGGGGATTAGCAATAAAATATACATACCTGGGGCTTCGTTCAGCCCCCTCCGGCCTGATCGCTCCCACAGTGCGCTCTTTTCCCCTCTCTCCGTTCGCCTGCAATTGGCCCTGTAATGTTCTCCGGTCTGGGGCCAAGGCGCAGAACGAAGTGAAACAGGGGAGCGCTTCTGGCCCTGACTGATGGATTTTCCGGGGCCAGTTGCGGACAAGCAGAGATGGAGAAGAGGACCCCATGGGACGGATCAGGCCAGAGGGGGCCGGAGGAAGCCCGGGGTATGTATAATTTATTGCGGGGGCCCCATCTCAGGTACACTTTAAGGGAGGGATCACACTTGCATTCTGCAGGAATCGCAGAGGATTCCCTTTAAGCATTTTTGCTGCAGATTTGTGCGGCATGGGGTGCGTTGCCATGCTAGCTATGGGAGAAGGATACCGCGCTGGACCACACTTGCTACTGGGAGTGGGTAGTTAGATGGGACACCTTTGCTAAGGGGTGAATAGGGGGAAATTAAGGTGATCAACACGTCTACTTGCCTGAATATTTTCAACACAAGGCCGGCCATACCAAATGTGTGTACAGATGTAGGGCTGGTTCACTCTCGAGCGCTTTTCAGTGCTTTACTGATTGCCGGCGATCAGCAAAGCGCTTCGGGGGTGATTGCATTGTGATTCTTGTTCTATTGAACGGGAATCAAACGGCAAATCGCGGCAAAAAGATTGTGATTCCCGATTTGCACTTTGAGTGTGAACCGGCTCTTATCCAAAAGTCCAATTCGGTTATAAAAGGTTGTGATGGCTCCATCTTATCAGAGGTAGCTACGCGGTGATTTAGCAGATCCCAGATCTGCAACCCAGTGGTTTCAATTCCCCCCCCCCCTAACCCCTGGGTGCTTTGGTGCCTCTATGTGGGCATACTGGGTGCTGTGTTGGGTGCTGTGATGCCTTTATGAGAGCATGCAGGGAGCTGTGGTTCTTCTATGGGGCATGCTGGGAGTTGTGGTGCCTCAATGCAGGGGGGGGGGGGGCATAGGAGCCTGTGGGGGGGGGGGGACCATTAGAAGGTCAGGAAATGCTATGGGGGAACTGCCAGACAGCGTGGCAGCAGGTCAGCCCGCCCAGCAGAAAGCCATACCAGCCAGCACAGAAGCCAGGTAACTCTGCCTTGTTTTTTTTATAAATTGAAAGGGGGCTTCATCCAATAAGAGGGCTTCATCCTGCTGGGCAGGCCTACTCAGACCACTGTTAAGTTCATGTTAACTTGACTCTGCCCAAAACCACACCCACATTCAGGTGCATGGCCACACCCATTTTTTGGCTAGAGGGCCAAAAAGTGCCCCAGATCTATTAGGATCCTAGCAACACCCCTGCAGGATGGAATACATGTTTGGCTAACTGACCCTAGTGTGTAATTATATTTACATACACAATAGCAAAGACCCCATATAAACAATGCATTCAGCTTACATAAGTGGTCACAAGATCAATACGTACCTCCTTTAACAAATAGCAAACATTTAACAGACTTGATCAACAACACTGGGGGACTTCTCACAATGCACACTTGTTTTGTGAAGGACAAGAAATTCCTATTGTCTCTGAAGGTAAAACATTTGTTCTTCAATTTTATAAGAGGTAATATAATTAATAGAAAAAGACTGGTCCCTAATGAATCAATATAAAATAATAAGAAAAAATAATAATTTATATTATTCACAGGTCGATCAAGGATAATAAGCAATAGTAATCATAGAAAATAACACAAGGTGTAATGTTTGGTATTTTAATCCTATTGTTTAGGGGGTTGGGAGACAGGCAGCTGGAAGGCACAAGACTTTCAGCTCTGGGTATTAACAACATAAAGCAATACAGGAGCAGATTCTGTGTGATTCACCTGCTAAGGTCTGATGACTAATGTGTATAGTTATAGAGGGAGGAGCAGTTTCTGCAGGTGTCCTCCGTCTACCAGGCACACCATGGAGGACATTGTGTGGGACAAAGAGATGTCTGGACAACAGACAGACCACAGGGGGGACTCAAAGAGAAAGCGAGAGGGGGAGGGGAGAGACCACCCTCATCACAATATATGGTGGCACTGCTGTGCAAATACACTCATCATACAGTTTGTGTGTTTTCCTCCATCCAGTGTTTTGCCAACAGCCTGCTGCTCCCTGCTTACTGATGCTAGTAGCACTGATATATTCAGCAGTACTGATCAGAGTGCATAGCCACGTCACTGACCGTCCCTCTAAAGAACTCACAATATTATTCATTTATGTAGCTCTGACATATTCCACAGTGTGGTACAGAGATCACTGATCCGTTCACATCAGTTGCTGTACCTGAAGAGTTTACACTCTTATGCTGGGAATACACAATGAGTTTTTTTTTTTTTTTTGGGCAGATTTAATGCCCAATCTATTTTCCGATTGATTTCCCGATCATTTTTCTGATTGATTTCCATTCACTTCAATGAGAAAATCGATCAGAAAAATGATCAAAATCAGATCAGACCTGTCGGAAATGATCTATCGAGCCATCTATCTGCCAAAAAAAACCTCATGGTGTATTCCTAGCATAAGGCCTCTTTTACACTATACACTGAAAACTGATGCGTTTTAACTTTCCATAGCAGTGCATTGTGAAAATTCTTTCAATTAAAATGCGTATAGTGTGAACTGAGCCATAGGAAAACATGGGCATTACTTTGAAAAAGTTGTCCTTTTAGTTATAACTGAGAGCATCTCGGGCCTATCCACACTTAATGCATTGGTATGCGTTCGTATGTGTTGTGGTTTTTTTTTTCTCTATAGCAGTGCATTGTGGAGAAGCTTTCAATTAAAACGCATATAGTGGGAACTGAGCCATAGTAAACATGGGCAATACTTTGAAAATCAGTTGTCCTTTCAGTTATAACTGAGAGCAACTGATACAGTGTAAAAGGAACTTTAGGCCCCTTTACAATATATTAGTTGCTGTCAGTTGTAACTGAAAGGACAACTGATGTGCAGTCCATTGTCCATGTTTCCCTATGGCCTCCTTCACACCATTGGCTGAAAAGCTGAAGCTTTTTCACAATGCACTACTATGGAGGAAAAAAATGCAGTAAAACACAATCGTGTAAAAGAGCTCTCACCTCTCCACCTTATTCACAAATTATGATAGAATATGAAAAAAAAAAACCTATCGCGCTTTTCTCCTGGTGGACACCAAACACTTCCGGGGTGATTTGTGATATGACTGCTGCTTCTCTGATACGGTCCTGAAATTGTACAGCAAGCTTTCAATGTGTAAAGCTCCGTCTACACGGAGCGATGTTCCTTATCAATCAGCGGCTCGATTGATAAGATCAGTCAGGTCCGATTTTGCCGCCGCCGATTCCCTGCTTGTTCCCCACGAGGGGACAATGGCAGGGAATCGAGCGGAAGATAAGCAGAGCGGGGACGAGGGCCTATCGAATCCGATGCACGTGTGGGCGAGCGGGGACACGGCAGGTACGCGTGGGGATGCGAAAGAGGTGATCCAGCGGCTAATCGAGCTAATCGTGTAGATCCGGCTTAAAGGTAGCTTTGCATAGATTGCACAGATGTGGCTCCCGTACATTTCCTAGACTCTGTACGGAGGTGGTCTATAAAACTCATACTTACCAAAGAAGCCTCTTCGACGCTGTTGCCGCTCACCACGAACCTTCCGGATGATCCGAGTGCGAGCAGGGTGCTTGCACAGTATCACTGAGCGGCTCATTACATGCATGCACGGCAATACTCGCACAGGTGCAATGGGGGGCAGTGGTAGCACAAAGGGGGACACTAGGGAAACATAGGTGGCAAATTGGGGAGACACGGGGGGGAGGGGGTAGAGAAAGTACAGGGGATAGAGGTGACAGTGTGAGGACAGAGGTGGCTCAGAGGGGACACGGAAGTCACAGGGGAACAGAGGTGGCACATTGGGGGACAGTGTTTCGACTTTTGGACAGATTCAGGTTAAGAATGTGGTCTACAGTCCCTATCTTGTTCATTAACTGGGAACTATCTGTACATTATAATGTAGTGCAACAAGCATAGGGCTTGATTCACTAAACCGTAGTAACTCAAATATCACACCTTATCAGAGTAGCATAGCGAGCACTACGAACTTATGCCTGCTAATTGGCAATGACACTCGTCCTGCCCTGAGCCCCTGCGGGATCGTAGTGCTCGCTGTGCTACTCTGATAAGGCGTGTTAACTTTGATAAGGTGTGATATTTGAGTTATCACGGCTTAGTGAATCAAGCCCATAGAGTGAATGCACTCTGAGGGCTGGTGCACACCAGAGCGGCTCTGGAGCGTTTTTTAAAACGCTTGCAGGTGGAATACCGCTTGGCTAATGAAAGTGAATGGGATGGTGCACACCAGAGCGGATCGTTTTTTCCACAAACGCAAACTCGGGGGCTGCAGCATTTTTTTAGATTTCTGAGGCGTTTCTGCCTCAATGTTAAAGTATAGAAAAGTGGAAAGCCGCTCTGAAAAATGCTAGATCAGAGCGGTTTTCCAGGCTTTTTTTTACAGAAGCTGTTCAGTAACTGCTTTTACTGTAACAATATTTGTAATCTGCAACACAAACACTCCAAAAAATGCTAGGCATGTTTACAAAACATCTCTAAACATGCCTAGAATCGCTCTATGGCCTAGTGCACACCAGAGCGGTTCTGCTGTGATATGCGATCCGCTTGCGGGTGCGGATCCGCTAGGGTAATGTATTTCAATGGGCTGGTGCACACCAGAGCGGTAGGCGTTTTGCAGAAACGCATACTCCCGGGCTGCTGCAGATTTCTGATTGCGGATGCGTTTCTGCCTCAATGTTAAGTATAGGAAAAACGCAAACCGCTCTGAAAAACGGCACTTCAGAGCGGTTTTCTAGGCGTTTTTTGTTACAGTAGCTGTTCAGTAACAGCTTTACTGTAACAATGCATGAAATCTACTACACCAAAAACGCTTCACAAAACCGCAAAATGCTAGCTGAAACGCTACAGAAAAAGAAAAAGCGTTTCAAAATCTGCTAGCATTTTGTGGATCTGCTAGCGTTTTTTGGCGTGCACCAGGCCTATCTTCTTCAAAAACCTCTAGCGTTTTGCAGATCTGCTGGAGGTTTTTGCTGTGCACTGGGCCTCAACTGGGTCCCCCTGTTCACCAGTTTCTCATGTAAGGATGAGTAGACGCACCTGAATATATACATGACTGACACCAACTACAGAAGCTTATACAGTAACGTAGGAAAACACAATGCAAAGGAGGTGAAACACACCCTGCAGCGGAGGAAGCTCACATGACACATTACAATGAAATGTCTTTTGCTTCATTTGCAGGGATGAGCTTGCCTGTAATGGAAACTCTCACAATAATAGCTGCAGAATAAGGTGTGTGTGGGGGGGTGTCTTATACTGGCTAAACATAGCTGCCCAATAAGATGCAAAACATTCTGTCTTGCATGCAGATTTAATGCAGCATGGAATTGGGTCATTTCCAAGCTTCCAAGCTGCATACAGTTTAAAGAGACACTGAAGTCTCTAAAAAAATCATCTTTTTTTTATAATAAAATCCTGCGTTTTATGACAGCCCTACCTAAACGGCCGCATCCCCGCCACTCTAATCTAACTAAATCCCCCCTCCCCCCCCAAACTCCCTGGGGGGCAATCCGGGAAGCGCTTTGGTGAGAGGCAGAGCTATGAGCTGCAGCTCTGCCTCTCAGCGCGTCTGTCAGTCCGGATCGCCGCCTCTCCCCCGCCCCTCTCAGTCTTCCTTCACTGAGAGGGGCAGAGGAGAGGTGGAGATCCGCCACTGACAGACGCGCTGAGAGGCAGAGCTGCAGCTCATAGCTCTGCCTCACACTGAAGCGCTGCCCAGATTGCCCCCCGGGGAGTTTGGGGGGATTTAGTTAGAGCAGCGGGGATGCGGCAGTTTAGGTAGGGCTGTCATATTACACAGGATTTTATTATAAAAAGATGATTTTTTAGAGACTTCAGAGTCTCTTTAAGGCCTGGAACCCACTACAAAACGCTATCGCTAATCGCAATCGCTAGCGCCTTGTATGAGCGGTTTGCAAGCGATTTCATGAGCGGTTTCAGGAGCAATTTTAAAAATAGTATTCAATTTTCCAGCGGTTGTGTAGCAATTAGCGTTTTAATTCTGATTGGTCCTTTCAATTTTAATTTTGTTTTAGTGTGCAGCAAAATCGCTCTGTGCAGGTTTTGATGAGCGATTACGCCAGCGTCTATATACTTTACATTGCAGAAACGCTAATCGCTAAACGCAAAAAATGCTGCATGTCCTGCGTTTTGCAATTTGGTAATCACAATCGCTCCAGTGGAATTTGGCCCATCCATTAACATCAGCTGAGCGTTTAGGGAAATCGCTAGCAGTTTGAATCGCTCCCTAAACGCTCAGAAAATCGTTCTAGTGGGTTTGAGCCCTCAATCTGCATGCAAGCTGGAATTATTGTACATCTCTATGGCAAACATGCTTGTGGGTATTAGTCCTACATACACATACACCCCCTATTTCTTCCTATGACATGTAATCTTCATCCCTAACTTTATCTCTGATTGAAATCACTACAGTTGTTCGCACACCACAACTACCACCAACAAACCTGTCTCATTTCCTTTTTTCCATCCCATATGCTTTTACTGTTCTTTCGGGCAGGTTTTACATTCTTTAGATCAGATGCTACTTAGTGCTGGAAGTGTACTGGTTAAGGGAAAGGTTCGAATCCTGGCTAGGGTCAGTACCTATTCAGTAAGAAGTCCTTGGGAAAGACTTCATCACACTACACAGCGCGTCCTTAGTGTCTGTAGCTTTTGATCGCTTTGAGTCCAACACGAGAAAAGTGCCCAGTGTCAGACTGGGAGGTGGTAAAGCTGAGGGACTTCACTGGCTGCCCAAGCAGAAGTAATCAGGTGTTGCTGCTCACAGTCAAGACCTGCTGCAGGTTTCTATTGGGAGTGATAACACAGGGTTTCTGCTGCTTGGCCAGCAGGTGGATTATCCCAGCTTTTCCACCTCCCAGTCCGATACTGATAACAAGCAGATACAAGTCAAGAACTGTTTCTTCTCCATTGCTGTTCAGGAATACATGTTTGAAATGGAGAAGGTTTTGGGTTGTAGTGTTATTGTCTGGATTCACTACATTTTTTTTCATACGTCCAAGTTTTGATTCCGATTAAAAAACTTAGCAGTATGCAGTATGTTTTTGATTGGAATCAAAAATTGGATCAGATAAAAAATAGGAATCTCATGTAGTGTGCAAGAGTCCTCAACCAGATCCGGCCCGGCGTCATGCCGTAGGCAGTGTGGAACGCTGGCCTTCTTCTGGAATCCAGTCAGACGAGTGTGATTGCGCACATGAGGTGGGGAGTGTCACATATGGACCAAACCTGTCAGGAGTGACTAATAGTGTCAGCTGGGCAAGGAAGCAGATTTGAGCAGTCTGAAACAGGAAAATGGTGACAGCATTACAAGTACAGGGGTTTTACTATAACTTTTTTGTCACTTATTTTCCAAATAAGTGTAAGGTGGAAAAATGCCTGAAGTTAGAGGGATATGGAGGCTGACATTTAGGCCCCATTCTCACCTGGAATCTCGAATCACTCGTGATTAGCGCTAGCATTTTTGGGTTTTACCGCGATTAGCATGGTAAAATCACTATAAACGCTCGCAATTTTTGAGCGATCACGATTAGCACTTTTTAGCATTCTAATCGCGATTGCTCTAAAATCACGGTAAAATGCTGCATGCAGCGCTGTCGATTGGCAGCAATCGTGGCAGTGAGATCACTGCCATATGGTTAATATTGCGCTAGCATTTTAAAAAGCTCTAGCGATCACTGGTGATTACCAGTAATCACCTCAGTGAGAACGGACCCTTATTTAAATTTAAACAATAGCAGTTGCCGGCTGTCCTGCTGATCCTCTAATACTTTTATCTGTACATGCAGCTGATTGGTAGCGTTCGGTAATGTTTGACACGGGGGACATCACCCAGGGCCAAAATTCATCTCATGTCACACCTGCGGACGTCAACCGCCATTCTCCACAAGGGGGGATGTCTGGACACTGCTCATGCCAGTGGATGGGAGCAGCTGACAGTAGGTGAATTCACTGCCTTCAGCTACCCATGGAAAAGAGGCCTAAATGACTTCTGAGGGGTTTTCCTTTAGCATCACAGAGGAACAACACACATAGATTGCCACCCAGTGTGCTAAACAGTCCACATAGAGATTATCAATAGATTTCAGCATGAAATCTACTGAAACCGCGTACTAACGCGGTAATCCCTGAAGGCCTGTTTTGTGTGCTGCCGCCAGTCCACGGGCGTACGAGAGGAATCGGTGCAGGAGACTTGGGTGCAGGATACAGCCTGTATGGCTTATCCTGCTCCTGCACAAATTCCCATCGATGTTAAATACTATTCCCCCTCCAGGCCGCCATGGATAGTGGGGGAATGAAATAAATCGGCTTCCAGCGATTGCTGGAGGCCGAATTATTGTGTTTTATAAGTAACTTCATCTCCGTTTTCTGACGGCGCTGAAGTTGCTCACTGCTGCGTCCAAGTCTCCTGCGCTGGAATGAAAGTGTTCGGTCACAGTGTGAAACGGCCTAAAGGCTATAGGCCATCGATCTAACACCGCTCCCCAATCAATTGAGATTTTCAGGCCGATTGTAATTTCGATCAATATTGGGTTTTTGGGGTTTTTTTTTTTACTAAAATGTATGAAATTATGATTCTAGGTTCCAACAGGTTTTATGATTCGACTGGGACAAACAGTTGTTTCCTACTCCTGTAACATATTGATCAATGATTTGCACATGCACACATGTCCAATCGCTTAATAAATCATTAAGACAATTATTTATCCCTTGTTTCCGATTGGTCTGTAGATAATTATACCCCCTGGATCTCTGTTTCAGGAGACAAAAAAAAAAAAAAAAACAGATTGTCTATACATTGCTCTGTAATATCTGTGTGGGTAAGTCTGCACATAATAGTTTAGGCATGGGTGCTTGCTGGCAATCCATTAGCAGATTAAAATTCTGTGTCTGGTCAGGTTTGCATGGCCGCTTAGGCCTGGTGCACACCAGAGAAGTTTTTCTGAGCGTTTTGAGTTTTTAAATCTGCTGCTAATGTTATCCTATGTGTCTGTGCACACTGGAGCAATGAGGTTTTGTAAAAAAAAAAACCCATAGCATTACATTGGGAAGAGCTTTTAGGGCTGGTGCACACCAAAACCCGCTAGCAGATCCGCAAAATGCTAGCAGATTTTGAAACGCTTTTTCTTCTTTTTCTGTAGCGTTTCAGCTAGCGTTTTGCGGTTTTGTCTAGCGGTTTTGGTGTAGTAGATTTCCTGTATTGTTACAGTAAAGCTGTTACTGAACAGCTACTGTAACAAAAACCGCCTGGCAAACCGCTCTGAAGTGCCGTTTTTCAGAGCGGTTTGCGTTTTTCCTATACTTAACATTGAGGCAGAAACGCATCCGCAATCCAAAAAATGCCTCACCCAGGCATTTTTCGTTTCTGCAAAACGCCTCCCGCTCTGGTGTGCACCACCCCATTGAGATACATTGACCAAGCAGATCCGCAGCCGCAAGCGGATCTGAAAACGCCCAAAAAGCCGCTCGGTGTGCACCAGCCCTTAGTGGTTTCAAAAGCTCTTCCCAATGTAATGCTATGGGTTTTTTTTTTACAAAACCTCATTGCTCCAGTGTGCACAGACACATAGGATAACATTAGCAGCAGATTTAAAAACTCAAAACGCTCAGAAAAACTCCTCTGGTGTGCACCAGGCCTTAAAGTGGACCTGAACTTTTGCACAGGACAGAAGGAAAACAGAGAAATGCACCCTGTATGTATTTGGAGAGTGTAGCCCGTTTAATTCCCCCTCATCTGTGTCTAATCATAAGTTGTAATTTGATCCTCCCCTGTCACATGACTGCCTATGGCAGATAAGCAGATAAGCCCATTTGAAAGCACGGCTGTAAACAATATGTCTGCTTCCATGAATCAGGAAGTAGAAGCTGTACAGATTTATTTTAGGATGTTTTTTGTTTAAAGGTTATTATCTTTTAGAGCAGAGAGGAGAAGTGAGAAGTTAAAAAGAGAGATCAAGAAATTATTGATATTTGCCGTGTAATTTGTTTGTGTTGTTTGGTCCACAATCAGCCTACATGTAATCATCTTTACTACTGGCAGACATAGAAAAAAAACATACAGCACCAACTGCCATTATCTATAACCAAACCCACTAACAATGGGATAGGCTAAACTTTTTTTTTTCTTTTAAATAGATATACATATATGATATGACAGAGGGAGATACTGGTTACTTGGCAGTTGGAAACACAATGCAACAAGGCTCACGGACAGGAAACTGGCAGGACCTAGGTCCTGAAATGACACCAGGGGAGGGGTTTCACCATAAAATGAGCCATACAGACCCTCCTGATGATCTATTTGAGAAAAATGGTAAAGATTTCTCATGGGAAAGGAGGTACCAGCTACTGATTGGAATGAATTTCAACCCTTGTTTACAGTTCCTCTTTATTTGTCCTTGCTGTTGTCATTACTTGACAGACTTATACCTGGAAGTGTTGGTCAGAACATGCATGTTTTGAGTTCTTCAAAGGCTAAAACAAGAAGCAGAAATGAGACTTGATGACATGATCTTTTTAATGGCCAGCAAGCCAATTAGACAGTACAAATCTATCTCACACACACACAGAATCACCAGACCTGGGTAGAGTCTTATCAGTAAGAGAGGCGTGTTATGCGGAGGTTGTTATGCAAACCTTCACAGGTTTAATATTAATATTTTTTCTCTCTCGCCCCTATAGGTCTTTCCAGGCCCACTTCCCAGTTTTCCAGGATGACGACCGGCCTAGCGCTCTTCTATGTCCTGTGGTTTCTCTTTGTCATCTTGGCTGATGGTCAGTCAGACAAACCCACAATGCGACCTGTATTCAGCACCCGCCCTTTCATGGTGGCCTGGAATGCACCCACTCAGGACTGCAAACCACGCTTTGATGTGTCTCTTGATCTTCGACTCTTTGACCTCAGCGCAACTCCTATCCAGGGCTTCACAAATCAAAACCTCACTATGTTCTACAAGGAGAGGCTGGGCCTTTATCCTTACATTGATGATCACAACGTGTCCTTCAGTGGAGGTGTGCCCCAAAATGCTAGTCTGCAGGCTCACCTGGATCGTATGCCAGAAGGGATTAGGCAGTACATTCGATCCACTGAAAAAGATGGGCTGGCAGTCATTGATTGGGAGGAGTGGCGGCCCATCTGGGTGAGGAACTGGAAAACAAAGGACATCTATAGGCAGGTGTCGCGGCAGCTGGTTGCTTCTCGTCATCCCAGCTGGCCACTGGACGAGGTGGCAAAACAAGCACTATATGAGTTTGAGAACTCTGCACGTGAGTTCATGGCGATGACACTACGATATGCTAAAAACGAACGACCTCGCCAGCTCTGGGGATACTACCTTTTCCCGGATTGCTACAACCATGACTACCATACCAACTGGAGCTCTTACACCGGCAAGTGCCCCGATGTGGAAATGTCTCGCAACGACCAACTGAGGTGGTTGTGGGAGGAGAGTACAGCTCTTTATCCATCCATCTACCTGGATCCAGTTCTAAAGTCTTCCTCTAACGGCCTGAAATTTGTTTACTATCGAGTAAAAGAAGCCATGAGGATAGCCTACAAACACCATCAGGATTATTCCCTTCCCGTCTTTGCTTACAGCCGCCCTACCTACATTAAACAGCTTGACCTCCTCTCTATGGTAAGATAATCTCAGCTCACCTTGCACAACTACCGCCCGAATATAAAGATAGTTGTTTGATTAAAGCACAAGTCAAGTAGCAAACATAGCATTTTTTGGATAGGGATTCAGTTGTCCTCCATTCTCTGTGCTGAAAACCAGTTACCCGGTTAACTAGTTACCTTGCCATTTTGAAAGACAGGAAATTAAAGACGTCATCATTTTTAATGTGGTTTTAACCTTAATTAAAAATGATATATTTAATTAAAAAATGTAACCCTTCCCTGCTAATCAGTTAGGGTGCCCATATTGCGGGCAATAATTTTAATGACTCAGAAGAGAATTTGTGCCGCAATATGGCTGCCCAATCAATCCTTTGATTAATTTCTGTCTAAAATCAGTTGAATGGATTGATGGGGAATGATTGAAAATTTTGGTCGAAAGAGCTTGATCAGGTGTTCGGCAGTAATAGGGTTCCATATTACTACAACTAACAGGCTCCTGGCCGGTGCCTCCTCCAAATGTATATGTCCCTTCCCATGCTCCGTACTATCTGCCAGCGTGACTCTACTTCAGGGCTTTTCAACCCTATCCTCAAATACCACCAAACAGTGCATGTTTTGAGGAAATCCAATCAGCTCTGCTGAAACACTAATTACCTCACCTGTGAATGTTTGTGGGTTTCTGCAAAACATGCACTGTTGGTGGTACTTCAGGACAGGGTTGAAAAGCCCTGCTCTACTTCACCACATGTACAGAGTCAAATGGTAGGATTATTTCTGGCAGTGGCGCTAGGACAATTTCCAATCTGGTGACAGATCGACGGGTGTATGCTGTCTGTGTCCTTGCTAGGCATATTGACCCCCTTTTCCTGTCAGGATAGGAAGGTAAATTCTCCTTGATGGGGGCACAGATAGCAATAAAACAAGAGATTTTCCTTTCAACACTTTCCTAAGTATGTTTTGTGCAATTGAGCTGTAGGATATCGCAGAAAGTATTATGTTTTCCTCGTCTTCTGTTTTACGTTGACACCTACTTGTAGCTAAAGCTCATCCATTTTTTGTTGTTGTTTATAAACCAGGGAAGGGTTATATTCTTTGTCCAGTTTTTAGTGTTCTTATGTGCCTGCTGGAGGTTTCCCCTGACTCCCTACCACAGAAAATGTGAAACCTTCCCAGCAGGCACACAGAAATCAGTAAAAACTAGAAAGGGGTTCAGATCTCTCCAGTCAGGTGTGAGCTGCTCCATAGAGGACATCCTATACAACTCTCTGAAGACAAGCAGTGGGCCAACTCTTACAGATGCAGGATCAAATTTTTCTCAATGTACTAGAGACTTTATTAATGTCTGTGTAACAGCTGGCAAACGTGGCACCACAGATAGTGCTTAGTTGTGTTGCAGAATAATTCTGCCTATCAACTCTCTACCCATACAGTCCTATGGGCCTGTTCACAGTACTGCACATGTAACCGATCGTGTTATTCTAACTCCCTGCATGCAGGCTTTGCATTAAAGTCTATGTCCAGTCTCCATTACAGTGCACACTTATTTTAATGCATGAATTATGCAATGGACCACAGTGAATCTAACCAAGATTGACCATATGTTGGTAAATTAAGCCCGTTTCACATAAGCACTAAAAACAGTCCATTTAGCAGAGCCAGATCCTGACGGAAGTGAATGGATCCTATGTGAGGGCTCGTTTCCACTATTGCGGTGCGGAATCGCCTGGATTCCACCGCTCATGAAATCACATGCGTTTTTTGCCGCGAATTCGCATAGGTGAGGGTATATGCGATTTTAACCATGTCACTGCCTGTGTGAATTTACATTGGTACCTATGCGAATTCGCGGCAAAAAACGCATGGGGAAATCGCATGCGATTTCCCTATTAAATACATTGCATGCGATTCGCATGCATTCCACTCGCAGGCGAATTCTGCGGCTCTTTTGTGCGTTTTTTCACCGCTGAAAAAAAACGTACCTCAACAACACTACAGTGGAAACAGGCCCATCCACTTGCACTACATGTGCGAATCCGCATGCGTTGGACGCATGCAGATTCGCGATAGGGGAAACGAGCCCTTAATCAAAAGGATTCGTTCGCATTGCTCATTTAGTACGGATCTGATAGGCACGTTCCACCGAACAGACCGCAAGTTTGGGGAGGCTGTGATTAATCCAGAGCGACTTCACCGTGTGCTAAGAAAATGGATCAAAAACTGTTGCCCAATAAAAACAGATCAGTTTTTGATCTGTCTAGTGTGAACCAGGCCTAAGTGGCAGATCAGGTAAAAGATTGATAGCTTCCAGACATCAGTGTCACTTGACAGGCAGCCTATTGGGCCAAAGTGCAGGGATCTCGTCCTACAAAGTGAATCAACCCCCAAGTCAGCTAGCTAATTGTACAAGCTGTTAGTCGGTATTTCTCCTGACTGGCTCTCGGGGAAATTGCTGATGTTGCTGAAACCCAAGTAAAGCTGAAGACATGTGTGACACTTCCGCTGCCCGGCAGATCAACTGTGTACACATCACCATGGCAATAGGGATGTGAGCCCTCTGCTGCACATGTGCACTGTCCCAGTTTGAAACATATTGTATGGCTCTCACGGAATTACATATTAAAATATATGGCATTTATGGCTCTCTCAGCCAAAAAGGTTCCTGACCCTTGATTTAGCGTGTGTAAGGCAGCCCTGATTCATTGGCAAGTGATGCGGACTACCGTATCATGTCGTCAGAGTGCCGGCCGAGACCATTGTTGCTCTCCAGCTCCATGCCGCTCTGTTAATCGCAATCAGCCCTTCAGAACTTGGCTCTGAACTTTCATCCAGAGAAAACACCCCCCACCCCTGTGGGTGACAGTAATTTTGCATGTGTACATACATTAAGTGGCTCCCACCCTAGGCCTGCAGTCATATCGACTGCTGTGATAGAACAGTGGTCCGTCCAAGCCTCCAGCGTCAGTGTTAAGCTGCTCAGTTCTGTACTGACAAAAATTATTTGTCTGTTTTTTTTTTTTTTTTTTTTTTTTTTAACTCTGTCAAAGCAATTTGTCTCCCTCCTGAGCTGTGTTTACATCTTGTGTGCTAACCCCAATTCTGGGCACGACTTGGGTCGTGCTTGGCGAATAAAAACCTTTTCTGATTTTTCTTAAAGGGAACCTGAAGCCAGAGGGATGTAGAGTCTGACATATTTATTTCCTTTTAAACAATGTAGATTGCCTGGCTGTCCTGCTGATCCTCTGCCTTTAATACTTTTAGCCATAGACCCTGAACAAGCATGCGGATCAGGTGCCTTTGACTGAAGTCTGGCTGGATTAGCTGCATGCTTGTTTCAGGTGTGTGATTCATACACTACTGCAGTGCAGCCAAAGAGATCAGCAGGATAGCCAGGCAACTGGTATTGCTTAAAAGGAACTAAACATGGCAGCCTCACTTTAGGTTCCCTTTAAGGCCTGGGATTCAATGCAGATTACTGATTGCAGTCGCAATGGCTCAGTGTTTTTGCTATTGTTTTGTAAAGCAACTTCAACAGCGATTCCCATCTTTTTTTTTTTTTTTTTTTTTTTTGTAGCAATTTTATTTTAGTGCTGGTGATTACAAAAGAAATTGATATTATAATTTACATTTTTTTTACTTGAGGTTCCGATAGTAAAATTGACGCAAAATCTATTTTGTTACAGCAATTTTGTAGTGATCCTATACTTTAAATCGATCCTGCAGATAGAGCGATTTTTTGGGGGGGGGGGGGGGGGGTTTGGGGGGGGGGCGGCAATGTGATCCCAAATCAGTGTGTCCTAGGTCTGAGGCTTAGGTATCAGTGAAATTGCAAGTGAGTTTTAAAGAGACTGAAGCGAAAAAGAGTTGAATGTGTAGTACGGATAATTACTAGAAGATTAGTAGCAAAGAAAATATTCTCATATTTTTGTTTTTAGTTATATAGTGTTTTTTTTTTCATAACATTGCATCATTCTCTAATATTTGCAGTTTACACACTACTCAGCAATCTATATAATAAAACCCTAATGTTCCTGCGTCCGTCCCTGTGTCAGTGCTTTTTTGCACTGCGCATGTGCAGGGACAGACGCAGAGACACTGCAGAGAGCCGGAGGGGGCCAGAATGGGCGGGTGTGTGCATGCGGTGGACATCCGCACGGCGGTATTAGTGACAGATTTAGCCCTAAGTCACTAGTTCTAAATGTTTTTACAGAGCAGGCAAGTGAACTATTGACCTGTCCTCTGGAGAGAAAAAGAAAATACAGTGCCAGACACTTGAGATAACAAGCTTCAGAAGACAGAGTGTAACGATTTTGTGTCAGCAAAAGGCAGAATTCTGATTATTAGGTGATCTGCAGTATCCCCTATAATGCAGATATATACCTGATTATAAGGTGATCTGCAGAATCACCTATAATACTGGTATATCAGAAGCTGCTGTGACAACAAATACAGATGGTGTAATAGGTGTAGTGCTTGGTGCAACAATAGTACTGATAGGTATGACAATGCCACACCAGAGGAGCTGGTGGGCAGTATTAGTACCAAGCCCCTCACCAGAGAATAGGCCCCTCTGATGAGAGTAGAGTAGTCAGACTAGCAGAGTTTGGCAACAGACTGGCAGATATGGTACAAAGTCAGAAAACAGAGACAAGAAGGTTATAACAGGCAGAGTCGGCAACTAGATCAGATGGGTAGAAGTACAAAATCACTGAGAGTAAGAATAGTCAGAACGAGCAAGAGTCATAACAGATAATACAATATTCGATTATAATAATGGCTATCAATTCTTCCTATGCTGTGTGAAATCCCCGGTTTCCTCCCGGATCAAAACACACCGGATCTATCTAAGGTCTGAGCGCTAACACGAAGTATTCGCAACAGCAGACAAGTTGCCACTGAATCCGCCGTGCTTAAGAAGCGGAGGAGTCCCCTGAGGCACGCCCACCGCACTTCCCCAATCACAGGGGCGTAGCAACAGGGGGTGCAGCGGTAGCGACCGCATCGGGGCCCTTGGGCCAGAGGGGCCCCGAATGGCCCTCCCTCAACTACAGTATTAGCTCTCTATTGGTCCTGTGCTCATAATAATCATTTATATATATATACTTTGAATAGTGGTAATCATTAACAAACTATTCCCCATCCCCTTCTTGCACCTCTGACATTGTAGTTGCCATTGGCAGCTTTTAGTGCGCCGTTTCAATTGCTATGTATAGAGTGCATGGGGGGCCCCATTGTAAAACTTGCATCGGGGCCCACAGCTCCTTAGCTACGCCACTGCCCAATCAGCAGCAGCAAACGTACCCAATGACATCAGCCGGTCAGCTGACGCGCCTCCTCCTGGCATAAAGATCCTGACGGTGAGCACGCGCACGCACTAATGCAACCCTGTGAGCAGCAGAGACACCCGACCTCGGCGTACCAGACGCCTGAGGTGCGGGAAGACTGGCGGGCAGAGAATCAGAAGCAGCTGCGGTGGAAACGCCATCCACCGCTGCTGCCACAGCACTACTCCTCCCAGCACCCCTGTGAGCAGCAGAGACACTCGTCCTCGGCGTGCTAGACGCCCGAGGTGCGGAAAGACTGGCAGGCAGTGAATCAGAAGCAGCTGCGGTGGTAACACCATCCACCGCCGCTGCCATGTTGCTATTCATTACACAGAGCTCTCTGCGACTTTGAAAGTCGTGGATCTCAATGGCTTTTTTTTGCATAGATAACAACTGGAGTTTCTCAACTCTTCCTGTACTGCAGGGTTCCCCAAACGTTTTGGGTCGAGGGCCAGGTCAACATACTTCAGACTGCTGGGGGGCCGGAGTATACATAAAATGATGTAGAAATCTTTGCGGGCCAGACAGTGAAGCTTACCCATGTGAGAACCTGCAGTCTAATTGGACAGTAGTGTCACCTGATGTGGAATTTGATTGGAAACCAGCGAATTACTGCTTTCTGGCTTCTATGTGGATGGGTGGTGCCAGCACTGCTATTCTATATGCGGACCACCAATATTTAAAAATGTAGCTGACCGCATCTATAAGTAATACATTTGGTGTGTGGGGGCCGGTAAAGGCCATATTCGGTTCGCGGGCCTTAGTTCGAGGACCACTGCTGTACTGGAAACAATATTATACTTGTATCTCTTTTCCTGATGTTTAATTTCTTAGCTGTACTACACATACAAATCATTAGAGCATAATTTTTTCTTTTCGCTTCAGTGTCTCTTTAATCCCCGCATTGTCATGTGCTTTTTGTAAGCACGGCAAACTATGGGGTGGTGCTAAAACACATGTATAACTCATAAGGAAACCATGGTTGTGCTGTGCACCAGATAAGATAATTGCCACATTCTCTGTGTACACTGCCCTGAAACTACACAGTAGACATGTCAGCCGAAACAATTGTTTATGGATAACTGATTTGGAAATGAGTCGTGAGTACAGGTGTCCCCCAGTGACACTGGTGTCACTGATGGTGATCCGTGACGTTTATTTACTAATGGCCTGACCTCCTCTACTATAGTCCCCACAGCTGCACCTCTTACATGTCCCCTCCCCATTCATAGAACAGAACAGGCTGCCAAGCAGTATGTCTGTGCAGTGATCATTCCCTGTGTTATCAGCACTTGGAATGAATCTATGGAGTTAATTTACAACTGTAAGAGAGTTGACAGTTTCAAAATACATTATTCAAATAAATTTACTCTGAGTGTAAGCACAACGTAACAGTTTAAACTATACATAGTGAAGTTGACATACCAGTAACTTAACAATGCAATAAAATAAGCATATCACATTATTGGAGTAGCACTTCAAGGCCTAATTGTCCTTGTTACCACCAGTGATAACGATGAGAAGACTGTCCATCAATCTCTCCCACTCTTCACACTGACAGATGCAACTTTCCAAGTGGCCAACACAGCGTATGCAAAACAAAAGAAAATAGACCCAGTAGCGTAACTCTGTATGCAGGATTTATACCACCACCTTCACCGGGTCTTCAAATCTGTATACTTTGATGGACAGTCTTCTTGTTACCACCAGTGACAACGATGAGAAGACTGTCCATCAATCTCTCCCACTCTTCACAGTGTGGGGTGTCCGGCTCACATTTGGTGTAAAAAGTATACAGATTTGAAGACCCGGTGAAGGTGGTGGTATAAATCCTGCATACAGAGTTACGCAAGTGTCAAGAACAAAGCGGGTTGGCACTACTATGGGAGCGGGTACTCTGCAGTGGTCATTGGTCCCTCTTCCAGCTGAGCGTGCTCTGGTGATAGAATATATGTTGTAACAGGAGGACAGAACACTGAAGAAACCGGCACTGCTGAAAAGCTGTGTTTTAATGAAGCGTTTGGTCGTAGTACAAAAACATGCAGTGAGGCAATCGCAATGCTGCAGTGATACAGTTATAAAAACAATCAGGAGGGATACCTTGTGGTGCGGTGGGTGCCGGGTGGTTCTAAGCCTAAGAACCACCCGGCACCCACCGCACCACAAGGTATCCCTCCTGATTGTTTTTATAACTGTATCACTGCAGCATTGCGATTGCCTCACTGCATGTTTTTGTACTACGACCAAACGCTTCATTAAAACACAGCTTTTCAGCAGTGCCGGTTTCTTCAGTGTTCTGTCCTCCTGTTACAACATACAGAGTTACGCTACTGGGTCTATTTTCTTTTGTTTTGCATACGCTGTGTTGGCCACTTGGAAAGTTGCATCTGTCAGTGTGAAGAGTGGGAGAGATTGATGGACAGTCTTCTCATCGTTATCACTGGTGGTAACAAGGACAATTAGGCCTTGAAGCGCTACTCCTGTTGTTTTATATAGAACTACCAATTCATCATATTGTTGGGGAGAGCGCTCCATAGATTGTGCAATATTGATTTCTATTTCATTTCCAGGAGCGCACACCTATTGGTATTGAATATCACATTATTGGTTGAGGCCTTATTTAAGTTAATTTAAGCACACTTAAAGAGAAACCGTAACCAAGAATTGAACGTCATCCCAATCAGTAGCTGATACCCCCTTTCCCATGAGAAATCTATTCCTTTTCTCAAATGGATCATCAGGGGGCTTTGTATGGCTGATTTTGTGGTGAAACCCCTCCCACAAATGTCAGCGTCTCACATAACTGAGGTACTGACATCACACTGTGGGAGCCTTGTTGCATTGTGGGACATAATAGCTGTTTACAACTGCCAAAAAAAAGCAAGCAGCATCGGTGACATTACTTGCCAGCAGTAAAAATATCACCATGTGATAAATGTCATAATAAAAATCAGGGAGAGGAAAGATTTTACAATGAGCAAACACTGACTGAACCATTTATACATAATTATTGTAAAAAATAAAGCACTTTTTTATTACATTATTTTCACTGGAGTTCCACTTTAAGTATCAGTACATTTACAAATAAACTTAACTGCAGCACAGTGAGATCTGATTGGTTGCTGAGACTGAAGCAATCTGCTTATTGAGTAATACAAATTGAGGCTGCATGTCGCAGTGAAAACTTTTCAGATGCCCAACCCCGGGCGGGAATTTGCCCCGCCTCCACACAACGTGGGTCGAAGTGATTCTTTAGAAGTAGGAATGGAATGAATCGAATGGGAATTTCAGCTAAAGGAAAGGGCACATCCGTGCTAACTGGAAACCTTTCTGATTAACCCCTTCCTCCCCCAGTGTCTGCATACAGCACAAGGCTGTGTGTATACGGTCACAGCTCTGTTTGCACTGTATGGATGTACCAGCACAACCCACATGTTGTACTTTCCCAGCGCTGCACTTTTCTACATAAAGGTATAATGAGATCTATACCTGATGATTCAGGGGACACTGTTTGTCTGGTTATGTGATGCACCTGAAGTGACTGCACTTTACTGCTTCCTTCTTTTTCTGCGATTATACAGGTTAGGGTGAGCATCTGAGGTGTCCCACAGTGCATCACTGCTGAATATGCAAATCACCCTTTCAAAGATAACCAGGCCTGGTTTTACTTTACAGAAGCCTATAGGCACAGATGTCCTGGCACCTTAGATTTTGCTCTCCATAAACCTACAAACCCCTGCCAAACCGCATTGCAAGTGTGCTGGCTGTCCCAACTGTCACTTCTCCCTTACTTCCCTTGCCCGTCATAGGCAGCTACAGATTCCCTCTTAGTATTAGGTACCCAGAAGTACCCTCAGTATTAAAGAGACACTGAAGCGAAAAAAAAAGATATTATGATTTGTATGTGTATTACAACTAAGAAATAAAACATTAACCTATTTTGGTTCCTGGACGTAGAAACTACGTCCAGGAACCATGCACGCTACCGCGCGCTCCTGTGGCCGATCGTGCACGCGCACTCCTGGCCGCGGATCAATGTATCCGGCTATGGTGCCCGATCACTGATTCCTCGCCCCCGCTGAAAAAGCAACAGCTTCTCTCGGAAACTGTGCTTTTTCTGGCTGTTCCCTCCCCGATGCGTCAATCTAAGCGTGTGTTACGCTTAGAGTGATGTCATGTAAACAAACTCATGGCCACCATCTTGTGGCCAAAAAGCAATACTACAACTGAAAGTAAAAAAAAATAAAAAATTAACACACATTTACATTGTTTCGGCCTCTTGCCGTCATCAGGGAAAGCAAGAGGCCGAAACCGGTTGGATTAAGAACGAGCAAATAGTGTATGCAGTGCCGATGGTGATGTACTATTAGTACCATTAGTACCACTTTGGTGGGATGCGGTGATAGCCAAGTGGGTCCTAAAGGATTTAGGACCCACAGAAGTGAGTGCTGTATATTTTACTTTGCTTTTCTGGATTAAAGTTTGACTTGAGATTTCATAACATTGAGGAAGTTTCTGTTTGTCTGCTTATGTTCCCCTGCTTGGAGTGTCTAGTACAATATAGATAGAGGACTCCTGAGAAGCAGTGTGAACCTGAATGGGATAACATTGAGGAAGTTTCTGTTTGTCTGCTTATGTTCCCCTGCTTGGAGTGTCTAGTACAATATAGAGGACTGCTGAGAAGCAGTGTGAACCTGAATGGGATTACAGCGCAGCTTGTCGAAATCCGGCCCTGGGGACAACAAAGGGACATTTAGCATATTCAGCAGTGATGCACTGTGGGACATCTCAGATGCTGCTCACTGCAACCTGAACAATTACAAATACCTTTTTGTTTTAAGAAGGCAAACTTCTGTTTTGCATAGCATTTTAGTAAGCTTTTTAGAGCATTTTTGGTCTTTTAACCCCTTACACACTCCTAGGAGTTCTAGTTCACCATGAGCTCGCTGGGCCATCTGTGACTCTGTCTTTTCTAAGTAATTGAAACCAGTCTTCTTGCGTGTCTGAGATTTTATCTCAGCAGTTGTTGGGTAGGGATGGTGTTGCCCAATTAGCAGACGTATTGTAAGGGAATGATTTATATATCTGCGCATGCAATACTGTCTTGGAAATATGGAGCAACAGACTGCAAAAAAGGGCAGATCATTAAAATGAATCTTCTGGTAAGTGTTATAATAATAACTTACACTATGACTCATTGAGAATACAGTGACAGCAGCTTCTCTTGTATGTTACAGAAGTAGTGCTTTATACACTACCCAAGAAAGCTGTCTGCCATCTCACTGAGCTGGTTTCCATTCCTGGATCTCGTCTCCTTCCTGTTGTCGGGACATACTGAGGCTTTCTCATTATTTTATTTACTAGTGTAGGAATTGTGTGTCAGAGTTGCTCCCCCTCCCCCCATAAAAACATTTTGTGGCTCAAGGCAAGAGCACTGGCTATACTTGCGTCCCTTTTTAGTAAGGTTAGGAAGGGCTCAGAGGAGATGGTAGCTAGGCTCTTGGATGCCCACCAGGCCCTAGGCACCTGCCCACGATGCCTCGAGGGTGATCTTGCTCTGTTGTACACTCACCCATGTGTAAATTCTGCATGCTTACACAACGAATCACATGATCTCCAGGGTGGTCTCAGGAAAGCAACACCAGATTACTCATGTTGAATGATCTGTGTGCTTGTCTACATCTGTACTGGCAGATCATAACTTCAGTATCCTGCTTGATTTATCTTGGCACAGTGATCCCAGCAATGAGATTATAATGCAGATCCATTTTTTTAACCCTTTTATGAGCTAACACCTAAAACTTGCATGATCCAGGCAGAACTGTTTTTAGCCATTGTTTTGCCATAATACACAATCTCCACTTAACGTCTACTGCATAAACTTCTAAACTTCATTGGACAAAAAAGCTTATGGGCAGGAGTAGAACATTTAAAAATGAACCGAGCACAATTTTTTGCACGCAGGGCATCTTGGTAGCCTATTAAAAATGCATTCTAACAATGTGGTTCTTTACTAAAAATAAATATTTTTACATTTAAGGGCTCATTCACACTTACAGATGCAAAATGCTAGGGATTAACGCTAGAGTTTTGCGCCGGCGATTTTTACACGATTAACGCATAGAAATCACTGGAAATTTTCAATTCTTTTGAGTGATTGGAATTCTGATTGAAATACATTGCAATCGCTCAAAAAATGCAAAAGCAAATTGCTGCTTGTAGCATGTTTTGCATTCAGCACTAATTGCTATCGGTTTTTAAAGTGCTAGCGCAATGTAAACTATAAGGCAGGGTTCTCACTGCTGGCGATTCGCAATCACGGGGATTTGGCAATTAGCAGCAAAAGTGTGCTAATCGCCTGAGTGTGAACAGCATGCATTTATTATTGCCCTACTTCAGCCAGACTGCAGACCACACAAAGAGAAAGAGCTAAGAGATAAGGGTTGCAGTAATTAGCAGTAGCAATAAGCAAACAAAAGGACAATGTACTTCAAAAGATTTGGAGAGTCACACTTAATTACCTTCACACCTTCCCCTGGATAAATAAGGGGGGGGGGGGGGGGGGGGGAGTATGGCAGCTCCTCAGCTATTAAAAACCAGGACAAACTGCAGAAAAAGAAAGCTGCTTGGATCACTTTGAGGGGTAGTTCTTAATTTTAACATTCATACACAAAAACCTGATACAATTCTGGTTTGGTGAATATTGACCAGAGGTGTTTCTCAATCAATAAAGAACTTCTATAAAACCATTAAAGCTTAGTTAGCACATTTAGAACACCAGCAATACAGAATCAGAATCAAGTTTATTTCGCCAAGTACAACGTGAGTCGTACCCGGAATTGGTTTTGGCACAAACAGGGTCGGTGATGGTACAATAGCAGCATGGTGCGTTTAGCATACAATATATACATACAGTACATACATACATACATACATACATACAGGTATATACAGTAAATACATACAGTAGGTACAGTGCAATACAAGGCATAGAGATATAGCATAGATAGAGTGGTGTGTGAGAGATGAACCCGGGGGTAGGACCAGGGGGGTAATCCGCTGCCGTCCATGGCACTCAAAACGCTTTGCAGCGATGCTTTGAATCAGATGCCCCCCAGTCTGACCCTAGGAAAGAGACAAAGAGAGGAGAGGGAAAAAGAGGTGAGTCTCCTTAGGATTGTGGCGTAACCTGGTCGGTCAAGTTAGTGTCCCGCTGGCTGGCTGCATCGCTTTGTCTTCTGTTGAGACTGGTGCCCGATGTTAGGGGATGTGTCTGCTGCGGATCCTGGTGGGCCTTGGAGTGGCTGGGGGCTGTATTGGACCTGCTGCTGGGGCCCTGGACTGAGACTGTGGCTTGATGGAGTGCTGGTCAGTCCCCTGGGGCAGGTTGTGTGACCTGAGCAGCAGCGGCGGATAAGGGACACAGCAGTGATGGTGGACAAGATGGTGGCAGCAGGCTCTAGGCAGAGGGCTCCAGGATGGAAGCTAGGGCTCCAACGTTAACAGGCAGCATGTGGCCGCATCCGCCCCTCTGCGGTGGTGAGGCAGTCCCTGTGCCTTTAATTGCGGGCGGCGTCCTTGGTTCCCCTGGCAGCGGCGGTGTAGCTGCCCACGTGGCGGCCCTGTGCGTGTAGGAGCCAGGGAGTACCGTGCATGCAGTCGGCAGTGGGGCGAGGCGGACCGTTCCCTGGCCACAGCCAGCTCCGATGACAAGTGTGTCCTGTCCTCCCCAGAGCCGCCGCATCAGCGCCTGTCCCTCTGCGGTGGTTGAGAGGCCTGTGTGTGGTCCTTAGCCAGCCTGGATGCGGCGATGCGGAGGCGGCGATGCAATGGCGGCGATCCGGGGTCCTTAGCCCAGCCTGGATGCGGCGATGCGGAGGCGGCGATGCAATGGCGGCGATCCGGAGTCCTTAGCCCAGCCTGGATGCGGCGATGCGGAGGCGGCGATCCGGGGTCCTTAGCCCAGCGTGTCCAGGCTCCCCAGGATGGGGAGAGCAGGGGGAACTCCTCCGACCTCCCGGCATAGGTGAGCCACAGAGGGAAGGGGGGAAAAAGTATGAAGAGCCGGAGCCCTGTGGCCCGAGGCGTCCTACTCAGGCACCACTGTTTTCCTAAGCAAGTCACCACAGTTATGCTAACCAGGGATACCAAATTAGATTTCAACCAGTTGCTGTACGGCTTTGTATTGTAACATACTTAAAGAAGAACTGTAGTGAAAATAACATAATGAATAAAATTGCTCATCTTTTTACAATATTCATTTATAAATGCATTTTTTACCCATTGTAAAATCTTCTCCCTGATTCACATTCTGAAATGTATCACTGGTGGCGACAGCTTTAGTTCTATTTGTAACAATAAAGTCCAGCGGAACACGTGGGCACTTGTTTTTACACTGATGTGCAATAAATACAGGCTATCCTTGCTTGTGCCCAAGTGTTTTGCTGAACTAAAGTTGTCGCCACCAGTGATACATGGAGGCACAGCACTCCAATTGGAAGCCTACACATACAGTGTGGTTTGTTTCTCAGTGATCCTAGTGAGTGCGGAGAGTGCTTGGTTTGCACCGTTTCTTGAAAGTTCGACAGCTTTAGTTCTGCCAGGTGATCTGTACGAAATGTTCGTTACTGAGAGTTCTATGCACAGAGAGAGAGAGATTGCAGTTGGAAAAATATGTTCTTTTCCACAATGCAACAAGGTTCACACAGAGCAAACTGTCAGGACCATGGTCATGACATCACACTGTGGGAGTGGTTGGGTGGAAATAATTATAATACTGACCTTGCATTTTTATACCCTCAGATGGACCTTATTTCCACCATTGGAGAGAGTGCAGCACAGGGAGCAGCTGGGACCATATTCTGGGGTGATGCCGAGTACAACAAGAACAAGGTGAGTGTTCCTGTTCATAGCAAGTGTTCCATGTTCTGATCCGGAATCTGGTCCTGCTAACAGGCCCAGCATGTTTCCTCTCTTATGCTGTCATTATAAACTTTGCTTAAAGTGCAACCAAGGTGAGAAGGAATATGGAGGCTGTCATCATATTTTTTTTCCTTTTAACTACCTGCCAACTGCCTAATGCCGATGAGCGTGGCCGCGGCTCTGTTTTGCAGGAGATCGCGTGCAGGCTGCGCGCGCATCTCCTGCTCAAGGGGCGGAGCTCCGCCCCGCCTTCAGTCTCCGAGTGGCGATTTCGCTGTCTATTTACATGTACAGCGCTGCAATCAGCAGCAGCGCTGTACTGGGGACAGCCGTGTGACACAGCTGACAAGCGATCGGCTCTCATAGGCAGAAGCCTATGACAGCTGATCGCCGTGACTGGCTGGTTGGGGGGGAGGGAGGGATTTGAAAAAAAAAAAAATAATAATAATAAATAGGAATAAATAATGACAAAAAAAAAGATATAAATATTTATTTGGGAAAAAAAAAAATTGGGGGGCGATCAGACCCCACCAACAGAGAGGAAAAAAAATAAAATAATAATAAATAGGAAAAAATGACAAAAAAATATTTATTTAACAAAAATAAATAAACAACTTGAGGGCGATCAGACCTCTGTTGGTGGGGGGAAAAGGGGGGGGGGGAAATCACTCATGTGCTGTGTTGTGCGGCCCTGCAGCTTGGCCTTAAAGCTGCAGTGGCCATCTTAGTAAAAATGTGCCTGGTCTTTAGGGGGGTTTGCCACTGTGGTCCTCAAGTGGTTAAACAATGCATATTGCTTGGCTTTCCCTCCTGCTCTTCTGCCTCTAATACTTCTAGGGTAAGCTTATATTAACAATAGTTATATTTTGCCACTCTCCTATACATAAGAAACGTAAAAAGCATTCACTTTCTGGCATGTGCTGTTCTTCATGTATAATTATTTAAGCCTGTTAAATAGGCCTGGATTTACATCACAGGAGCCTATAGGCACAGATGTCCTGGCACACTAGACTCCGCCCTCCATGAATCTACAAACCCAGCTGAAGCGCACCACAAGTGTGCTGGCTGGTCCAGCGGCCACTTCACCCTTACTACTTTTACCTGTCATAGGTAGCTACAGGTGTCCCTTAGCATTAGGCAGCCAAACGTACCTTTAATATTTAGTAGCTAGAGGTGCCCCCGACTGAAGGGAGATATCATCAGTGGAATGGCGAGAGCTGAGTCAGTAACCTTGTTTGCGATAAACTCCGAGACTCTAAATATGGAAGGAGGGAGGCACTAGGGGAGGGAATTGAGCCGCCTTTCCATCATCAGGCGCCTGTAGGCAGGGCCGGTTCAAGTAACAATTGGGCCCTAGGGCAAAATTAGCCTGGGCCCCCCCCCCCAACAGACACCTCCGACCAAAAAACACCATTAGAGGCCCTTTGTTGCAGCCAAATTTCCCTCCTGGGCCCCTGAGCTGGCTGCTGACCCTCCCCCAATCACCTCTTAACTTAACAGACTCTGCAGAGTCCCTGGGGAGCAACAGTTAATATGGGGGAGGGACACCTTGAGGGCCCCTACAGGCTCTGGGGCAATTTCCCATTTTTTTCCTATGGTAGCTCCGGCCCCGTGACAGTTAATAATGGCGCACAGCGCCAGGGGAATACAAAGGGCGCCCCATAGACTTACATTATATAACGCTATTTAGCGTTATAAGTGTTAAAAAATGGCGCAGGCAGTGTGCCTTACACTTATAACGCTAAATAGCGTTATAATTGTTCAAGAATGCAGCGGGGGTCGGGGGAGGAGAGAGTCAGCGGGACACTGGAGGGCATAGGCAGCGGGGAGGATGTGTGCAGAAGCATACGTTACCTTGTCCCGGCCGCCGATCGCTCCTTCCCTCCGCTCCTGCACTTCTTCCATTCGTTTACTGTAGTCCTGCAGCCGGCCAATCGCCATGTGGCTTCAGTCTCCGCATGCTGATTGGCCGGCTGCGGGACTACAGCAAACGAATGGAAGGAGCGGAGGGAAGGAGCGATCACTGGCCCAGGATAAGGTAACGTATGCTTCTGCATACATCCGCTGCCTATGCCCTCTAGTCTCCCGCTGCCTCTCTCCCCCAGCCCTGCATGTTTATCATGGCGCACCGCTCTGCAATCAATGTAGCATAAAACGAAATTTACCGTTTTATTGTATTTACATTAAAACGGTAAATAGCGTTTTATGATACATTTATCGGCAGAACGGTGCGCCATTTTTCTCCCTGCGCCATTTTCGGAGGGATGCCTCCGGCCCTGCCTGTAGGCACATGCCTACAGTGCCTTATGGTAAATCTGGCCCTGCTATTAAATCCCAATCTCCTTTCCACCCAATGTAAACAATTGGGCGCCATGCTGCCGTGCATCTACAACTGCAAAGTAGGCACAGCTCCTTTTTGTTCTCTGTGGTATCCAGGTCTACACTGCGGCTCGTGCATGGGCACTAGTAAGAATAGCGCTCTTAGCCATGGTTTGAATTTAAAGAGGATCTGTATGAAACCCCCCCCCCTCCCCCGGGGGGTACTTATCTTGGGAGGGGGAAGCCTCTGGATCCCAATGAGGCTTCCCCCAGTCTCCTAAGCCTCATGGATCCAACGCTGGCTCCACCGAAACCACAGCAGACAAGGATATTTACCTTCCCCGGCTCCAGCTCAGGCGCAGTAGTGGGCTTCCAATCGGGCTCAGGCGGAAATAGCCGAGCCCGATTGTGTACACTCCACTGCACAGGTACGGTTTGCCTGTGCAGTAGAGCCGACCCGATTGGGCTCTGCTATTTCTGCCTGAGCCTGATCTGGAACCCGCTACTGCGCCTGCACTGGATCACGGTAGGTAAATCTATCTGGTGGGGGGGTCTAACCGATGTTCTTTAACCTGGAGCCTGCCTTACTAGTACCCTCCAAGTTAGGGATCACTGTGCAATACATGCCGAACACAGATATGAGAGTGACATGAACTAAGAGAGAGTTGTGTCCGCTTGAACATCACCTGAAGTAACAAGGTCCACATTAAAGGTTGAGGGCCCAACACAATCTGAGTACGAGTGAGCTACTGGAACAAATCACGCATGGACTAGACACGAAAATCTGGATTTGATAGAATGCCACCACAACAGTACAGACATTATATGAGAGAAGATACATAAAACTTATGAGGGGACTATGGATGAAAAAAAAAACGACATCCATGTTAAATGATAAATAGTTACCCAACACTTATTGATAAATAAGCTTCTCTCAGTTTGAGATAGACTAACTTATGCATTACACTCCAGAAGCAAGAAGAATGAGAACTGGATGTGCAGCCAAAACCTGAAGGTGGAACTTCACTATTAACTACCCCGCCCCCTCCTGTTGCAGATCACAGCAGGTGAGGTGATAGAAGAAACAAAAGAATAAACTAGCAACAGTTAATATTTGAGACTTATTACCAAGGGTCAGGGGAGTAGTTCCACCAGACAGCATGCTGGGAGATGCCAATAAACCATAATGTCAATCTCTGCTACTACCATGGCTGAAACTAATTAAATGGCATACAACCATTGAAATACTGAAAATGATTTGCTGCTTGTTCAAGTAGAACAGCGGTATAACACCTGGCTGCTGGGAAAGTACAAGGGCCTGACTCCAGCCATAGAAACTGCTAAACCAAGACTTGCAGCACTGGGTTACTGATTAAGGAGATATATCTGAGAGGTCAGAAAGAAGCATGCCCTGTTCTCCAATTAACCGGGATGGTTAATTGGAGAACAGGGCATGCTTCTTTACTCCCAGCTTCTAAGCAACAGCGCAGTAAAGTAGTTGCCAACAAGAGAAAATAAGCAGTACTGGAAGTACATTAAGGAGATAGAGAAGACAACGGCAATCTCCAGGAACAGAAATCCATGACCATCTCAGTAGCAAAAATCCAGCAGCATGGTCAAGATCATGAATAGCTAGATTGCATCTGATCTGGACATGATTTATAGCTACTGGATAAAGTAACTAGTGACAGTACACATATGCATGGCTGCATACATGAATCAGCTGCTAGCACCAGGCTCCCACCCAGATAGACCAACTCAGGGAAGGACAGTGCTGATCATGAAGGATCCTCACAAAGGAACTGTACCATCCAACCACTGGCTGGTAACCTGTTCCCCACAACATGGAAAGTCTTATAAGGCACCGTAGCCACCAAGCTGCATGACAATATGGGCCACCAAATGACTGCAGCACACTGGAGCATTGAGAACAACACCAAAGGCTCAAAACACCAGCTGCTTATAGACATAGCGGTCACTCAAAATGTAGACTGAGCAAACTGAGCACAGCCTGAATGTCTACAGGAAAGTGGCCACAGATCTGTGAATGCATGGCCCGATAAAAAGTCAATAGGAAACCTCTTCCTTAAGGACTCAATGGAACATCATTCAAACTGGAGAGGTGTGGCCAGATGGTACTAAGATGATGATAGACGGTAGCTGAAGATGGCCATACACTACACAACTGTGTTTTCAATCGGCACTGCTATCAACATTACGATCATTGCCATTCTCATGTTGTCAATTGAAATGCCAATTGTGGGTCGATCGCAGTGCTGAAGGAAAACACAATTTTTACCTAATTAGACATTTTTTGTCTAATTGACTGTCTGATTGGGTAAGGGCATATGTTATGGTAACCCTCTTAGTGCTACAACTCTAAAAATGTCATTACAATTATAAGGTGATGACCAGGCTGTAGTACTTGAAAGTTAGGCTGGCTGTGTATTGTGACAGGAGTGTGTGAATGCCAGTTAGAACTACTGTCAGTTTTATGTAGAGCATAATGGAAGTCTCTCTCAAGTGGAGAGACCAACACAAAGAGAAAAGAAGTGTATAGAGCATACATGTCAAACTCAGATCCGGGGCCAATGCCATCAAATTTGGCCCTCAAGTGCTTTCCCCACTTTGCATTAAGTTTGGCCCACTGTAGACCATCGGTGAAGCTATAAGATCACCAAGGAAGCCATATGGGGGAGGAAGGGAGAAAGCACTAGACACCAAGACAAATAACATTTATATCGCGCTTTTTTCCTGGCGGACTCAAAGCGCCAGAGCTGCAGCCACTAGGATGCGCTCTATAGGCAGTAGCAGTGTTAGGGAGACTTGCCCAAGGTCTCATACTGAATAGGTGCTGGCTTACTGAACAGGCAGAGCCGAGATTCGAATTCTGGTCTCCTGAGTCAGACAGAGCCCTTAACCATTACACCATCCAGCCACTAGGTAACTGTGTTGGGGACAGAGGAGGGCCATTAGATACCAGGGAACTTATATAAGGGAAGGAGATGGCCACTAAACATTGAGGTTGGCCCGCGACTGGGTTCTTGTGTTAAATTTCAGCCCACTTTGTATTTGAGTCTGACACCCCTAGTATAGAGATAAAATAAAACCTTAGCTGGATTTGCACTTTAACTGATGCAAAGATTAATCTTAGGGCTGTTGATTGCCATGAATTTTCTAATGCATTTCTCCTCCCTGCAGGAAACGTGCCTGAAGATGAAGTCTTACCTGGATGGGGATTTGGGCAGATACATCGTGAACGTCACCACTGCCGCATCGCTTTGCAGCGAGACGCTCTGCAGCAGGAATGGGCGTTGCTTGCGCCAAGAAAATGTCACCTCTGCTTTCCTTCATCTCAACTCGGCCAACTTCCGCATCGTGCAGGCACCTCCGGAATCCAATGTTCCTCTGTTGGCGGAGGGTCAGCTGTCCCAGGAGGATATCGGTCTCCTACGGTCTCAGTTTCGCTGTCAGTGCTATGTGGGCTGGTATGGAAATTCCTGCAGTAATGCAAATATAAACAGTGCAGCATCCACAAGGTCCTCTTCGGTCTACGCACTGCTGTGGTTATCAATAGTTTACATTCTGTTGCTGCTTTAAGGGTCGGAACTCTGTGAGAGAGATTACTTTGTAGTCAGAACACTACAGTGGACACGGATTGTGTGGAGAGCCAGATGGTTTCCACAGCTCAGCTGGAGGGAGCGAGAACTTTATTTATCTATTATAAACTCTCCATCCTGAGACAGGACGGCGTTGTGTATTCCTACCTCTTGGACTTAATTATGACCCCCCTTGCCGCTCTACAGAAAAGGACTATGGGTAGAGCAGGCTGCCTCAGCACTAGCCAGTTCAGTGCAATATAGTTCGGCGTGTCTGGAGATTTGGGAAGCTGCTTTAGCCAAATTGTTGCCCTAATTAACAAGCAATGCAGTCCTTTCCGCACCTGTCTGGCAGCTATAGGTTTTCACCGCGGCAGGGTGCTCAGGGAACATGCCATGTGCCATTCACCACGGGTGTCTCCATCTGTCAGGAGACGCTGCAGCCTTTTTAGTGGTTTACAGACTTAACCTTGTGCCTTTTTTTTCTACGCTGTGAGTGTCTGTGTCATCAACATGTACCCCTCTTCCAAAACCAGGGGAGCTTTGAGTGAACGAGGGCCCCAATGCTAGTCAGGTTCAGACAGATTTTTTAACTTCTTAGTACTGCCACCTTTCCAACCAGCTGCGCCAACACTGTCACCAAGCGCGGGAAGCACATGGAGGGGAGACTCAAATGAATAAAATATGACAAATTTTTAGCGTTGTGTTCTTATTGGCTGAATGAATTGTGTGACAGTCCAAACTCCCACTACTGTACTTCATGAGACAGTCGCTGCTGCTGCTGCTTCTTCTCCTTTTCTTTAAAAGAGTCAGTTCCAGCAAAAACAACCCAAAAACCCTTTTAGTTAGACATTAGGAGATTCTGATGAGTCCTGTGATTTCTTCTCTTGCCTGGACTACAGCAATTAGATCTAACAGAGATACTTCCCACCCATTTTGAGGATGTCCCTTCCTTCCCTCTCCTTTTCCATGTTGCATTTTAACCACTTCAGTACCATAAGTCTCTGGCCCCTTAAGGACCCCAGAGACTTCTGGGTAAAAAAACAGGGCTCACTAATGTCACACCGCAGGGACCCCTCTCGCGCAGTGTTCATGCCACTTCTACTGTCGCTAAAGCCCACTTGCTCTGCTGTCGGTATAACAACAGATCTCCATTAGCCAATCAGGAGCTGATTTCATTGGCTCCTGACTCTGATCACTGTGAGCCAATGTGATTGTCTCACAGTGATTGCCAATGGGGAGGTGAAGTAAAACCTTAGGAAAAAGCACAGAGACAACATGAGCCCAATAGAGCAATCTGTCTCTAACTGGAATAAATCAACGACAGGAAGTATACTCACAAAGATGAGTTGCAGTGAGGGGCAACCAACCACTTGAGGCAGGGGGAGAGAATCAGCCAGTCTCCACTCGAGCAATCCAGTATTATCCGGATGGGAGTGGGTGGGACTCTTGAAAAAATGTGTATTAAATCTGCTAGTGGCCACGCCACTGCAGACTAAAAGCACAAGCTGCCCCCCCAGAAAGACAAGGGGGAGGTAAAACTCTGCATAAACAAGGGTTAAGAGTCATCCAGGATAAATAAAAAACTTTGTTAAAAACACAATCAAATGAAAAAGTAGGAGGTGGCTTACCTCCCCAATGACACTAACAAAGATAAACCACAATAAAGATTTGTATTTTGCACAGGCAATGCGTTTCGTGGGTACTTGCCCACTTCCTCAGGCCATTGACAATGCCACTTTAAACAAACCAAATAGCCAGGATCTAACTCTATCATTATTTGTTTCAGGTTTGCTTTAAAGCAGGAGGGACAGCCATACTATGCCACGAAAAAAAAACATATATAAGAAGATAAATACTTGATCTACTTACATAAGGGATGTATTGTACTATCCACATTTTGATTTCAGTGAATTTTATATAGTAAATGAAGAGAATTCTGTTCCTGGAAGTCTCTATGTCTTTTTCCCACAGTCTGAAGCTAAATCCTGATGTCATTTCCCCTCTTAGTTCTCCTCCAATCTGCTGTGTCATTCTGGCTTGCTTTCTAACCACATGTGAGCACAGGATTAGATTTCAGCCAAGCCCTTCACACTGCAGTGTGCTCAGCCCAATCAATGAGAATCAGGAATGTGGGAAGGGGTGATGACGACAAGCTCCCTTCTCTACTGTCTTCCGCGACAGCGAGAGAATAGAGCCTGGGTAACTGAGATAAGATTATTACAGCAGAGACATTTCTGAATAGAGCTTCCACTGCAGGGTGAAGTTCCTGGCAGCATTATAAACACAGTGCAGAGTTTAAATGGAATTAGATTTTGTGGCTGACAATCACACTTTAAAGATTTCTCATAATGTATCAGAACTGAAAATTGATACCGGTAAGTCTCTAGGACTTGGGGAGATATATTCCTGAACTCACCTGACTTCCTGTCCAGGCATTCTATGAAAGAACACTGCAGGCAGCCTCTAAGAAGTCTCCTTTAGTCTGAAATGTCTAAGAACACAGAAGCACAGGTCACATTTCACAACAAAATGAAAATACAATTAATAATAAATAGTTCAGGCAGATTTTTTTCAGATTGCGTGTCATGGAAATACAATTGCAAAAAAAAAAAAAAAAAGGTATTTTAAAATGAAATTGCAAAACCAATATAAAGATGAAACGTTTAGGCTGCAAACAGTCAGCAGTGGCAGTCTACATCACAGCTTGCTGCTCCCTCCCCCTGACACTCCCCCTACTGTTTCCCTGCAGTCACTTGGAAGCCTATCCCCAGAAGTGATGCAACTAATGCCATTGGAGGGGAAGGCTTCTGACACACATTATTCACAGCCTCATCCCGCACAGAGATGTTCCACATTTTTGTCACCATACACCAGACTCCCTCCCTCAGGCAATGGCTGGTGGCCCTCCATGCAGTTGTTTCGCTGTCAGTGCTGCATGCCTCATTTGGGCGCCCAGAGTTTCAGCTGGGCGCCGCACAATTTATAAAAATAATAATATTAATTTGACCACCGCGAATAGCCGGTGCCCGAATTACGTGTCCGCCGAGTTGCTACAACTCAGAGGAGGAATAGTAATCACCACGGGTTTGTGCAGGAGCCGAGTGAGTCGTTTTTTGACCTCACCCTGTGAAATGGACCACGCTGATAATGAATGGACTCAGCTGTTAATGCTAAACACTTGCAGAGTAGTCATTAACTTCTGTTTTAATGGATGCACATACCATTCTCAGCAACTACTGCCTATAAAAATGTCTGCATTGCTCTCTTCAACGCCTAGACAAGAATGTGGAAGATTTAACCTGCATTACTTGACGCTGGCTGTTGGCTGGTCACCGCTAAGCACACAGGTCTTAGGGCCCATTCACACTTGCGTTGCAGGAGTAATTTTTCTGCAATTTCACGTGGAAAAATCACTGAACACTGCGGCGATTTTTCCGCGATCGAATTTAGCGCTTCTATAGTACTGAAACACAATTGCCGGGAAATCGCCTGAAAATGGTGCAGGCTACGTGTTTGCGTTTCATGTTTTGGGGTGATTTGTGGCGATTAGCGCAAATCGCCCATGTAAGAACGGGCCCATAGACTTTTATTACGGTAGCACTTTTTAAAAGCGCTAGCGTTTGAGCATTTTGCCGAAATCGCGGCAAAACGCTCTAGTGTGAATGGGCCATTACACTAAGGTTGCTTCTTCACCAAGGCAGAGTCAACCTTAAAGAAAACCTGAACTGAAATGAAAAGCCAAAATAAACATGCACAAGTCATACTTACCTCCCGTGTACTCTACTTATCAATCTCTTTCTCCTCTCCTGCGTCCTATTCGTCCACTGATCAATTAAATTCTCTGTCCTCCATTTTGAAAATGGCCATTACTCCATAACAGCTTTCTGGTCAGCACACAGTTAACCACTTCAGGACCACAGTCTTTTCGCCCCTTAAGGACCAGAGCCTTTTTCTCCATTCAGACCACTGCAGCTTTCACGGTTTATTGCTCGCTCATACAACCTACCACCTAAATGAATTTTACCTCCTTTTCTTGTCACTAATACAGCTTTCTTTTGGTGCTATTTGATTGCTCCTGCGATTTTTACTTTTTATTATATTCAGCAAAAAAGACATGAATTTTGGCAAAAAAATGATTTTTTTAACTTTCTGTGCTGACATTTTTCAAATAAAGTAAAATTTCTGTATACATGCAGCGCGAAAAATGTGGACAAACATGTTTTTGATAAAAAAAACCCATTCAGTGTATATTTATTGGTTTGGGTAAAAGTTATAGCGTTTACAAACTATGGTGCAAAAAGTGAATTTTCCCATTTTCAAGCATCTCTGACTTTTCTGCGCACCTGTCAGGTTTCATGAGGGGCTAAAATTCCAGGATAGTACAAATACCCCCCAAATGACCCCATTTTGGAAAGAAGACATCCCAAAGTATTCAGTGAGAGGCATGGTGAGTTCATAGAAGATTTTATTTTTTGTCACAAGTTAGCGGAAAATGACACTTTCTAACAAAAAAAAGAAAAAAAAAAAAGTTTCCATTTCTTCTAACTTGCGACAAAAAAAAATAAAATCTGCCACGGACTCACTATGCTCCTCTCTGAATACCTTGAAGTGTCTACTTTCCAAAATGGGGTCATTTGTGGGGTGTGTTCACTGTCCTGGCATTTTGGGGGGTGCCTAATTGTAAGCACCCCTGTAAAGCCTAAAGATGCTCATTGGACTTTTGGCCCCTTAGCGCAGTTAGGCTGCAAAAAAGTGCCACACATGTGGTATTGCCGTACTCAGGAGAAGTAGTATAATGTGTTTTGGGGTGTATTTTTACACATACCCATGCTGGGTGGGAGAAATATCTCCATAAATGACAATTGTTTTATTTTTTTTACACACAATTGTCTATTTATAGAGATATTTCTCCCACTCAGCATGGGTATGTGGAAAAATACACCCCAAAACACATTATACTACTTCTCCTGAGTACGGCGATACCACATGTGTGGCACTTTTTTGCACCCTAACTGCGCTAAGGGGCCCAAAGTTCAATGAGTACCTTTAGGATTTCACAGGTCATTTTGAGAAATTTCGTTTCAAGACTACTCCTCACGGTTTAGGGCCCCTAAAATGCCAGGACAGTATAGGAACCCCACAAATTACCCCATTTTAGAAAGAAGACACCCCAAGGTATTCCGTTAGGAGGATGGGGAGTTCATAGAAGATTTTTTTTTTTTGTCACAAGTTAGCGGAAATTGATTTTAATTGTTTTTTTTCCGCTAACTTGTGACAAAAAATAAAATCTTCTATGAACTCACCATACTCCTAACGGAATACCTTGGGGTGTCTTCTTTCTAAAATGGGGTCATTTGTGGGGTTCCTATACTGCCCTGGCATTTTAGGGGCCCTAAACCGTGAGGAGTGGTCTTGAAACCAAATGTCGCAAAATGACCTGTGAAAAGGTACTCATTGGACTTTGGGCCTCTTAGCGCACTTAGGGTGCAAAAAAGTGCCACACATGTGGTACCGCCGTACTCAGGAGAAGTAGTATAATGTGTTTTGGGGTGTATTTTTACACATACCCATGCTGGGTGGGAGAAATATCTCTGTAAATGACAATTGTTTGATTTTTTTTACACACAATTGTCCTTTTACAGAGATATTTCTCCCACCCAGCATGGGTATGTGTAAAAATAAACCCCAAAACACAATATACTACTTCTTCTGAGTACGGCGATACCACATGTGTGACACTTTTTTGCAACCTAGGTGCGCTAAGGGGCCTAACGTCCTATTCACAGGTCATTTTGAGGCCTTTGGATTCTAGACTACTGCTCACGGTTTAGGGCCCCTAAAATGCCAGGGCAGTATAGGAACCCCACAAGTGACCCCATTTTAGAAAGAAGACACCCCAAGGTATACTGTTAGGAGTATGGTGAGTTCATAGAAGATTTTTTTTTGTCACAAGTTAGCGGAAAATGACACTTTGTGAAAAAAAAAAACAATACATATCAATTTCCGCTAACTTGTGACAAAAAATAAAATCTTCAATGAACTCATCATACACCTAACAGAATACCTTGGGGTGTCTTCTTTCTAAAATGGGGTCACTTGTGGGGTTCCTATACTGCCCTGGCATTTTAGGGGCCCTAAAACGTGAGGAGTAGTCTTGAACCCAAATGTCTCAAAATGACCTGTGAAACCCTAAATGTACTCATTGGACTTTGGGCCCCTTAGCACAGTTAGGCTGCAAAAAAGTGTCACACATGTGGTATCGCCGTACTCAGAAGAAGTAGTATAATGTGTTTTGTGATGTATTTTTACATATAACCATGCTGGGTGGGAGAAATATCTCTGTAAATGACACATTTTTGATTTTTTTTACACACAATTGTCCATTTACAGAGAGATTTCTCCCACCCAGCATGGGTATGTGTAAAAATACACCACAAAACACATTATACTAATTCTCCTGAGTATGGCAATACCACATGTGACACTTTTTTGCAGCCTAGGTGCGCTAAGGGGCCCAACGTCCTATTCACAGGTCATTTTGAGGCATTTGTTTTCTAGACTACTCCTCACGGTTTAGGGCCCCTAAAATGCCAGGGCAGTATAGGAACCCCACAAGTGACCCCATTTTAGAAAGAAGACACCCCAAGGTATTCCGTTAGGGGTATGGTGAGTTCATAGAAGATTTTATTTTTTGTCACAAGTTAGTGAAAAATGACACTTTGTGAGAAAAACAATAAAAATCTAATTTCCGCTAACTTTTGACAAAAAATAAAATCTTCTATGAACTCATCATACACCTAACAGAATACCTTGGGGTGTCTTCTTTCTAAAATGGGGTCACTTGTGGGGTTCCTATACTGCCCTGGCATTTTACGGGCCCAAAACTGTGAGTAGTCTGGAAACCAAATTTCTCAAAATGACTGATCAGGGGTATAAGCATCTGCAAATTTTGATGACAGGTGGTCTATGAGGGGGCAAATTTTGTGGAACCGGTCATAAGCAGGGTGGCCTCTTAGATGACATGATGTTTTGGGCCTGATCTGATGGATAGGAGTGCTAGGGGGTGACAGGAGGTGATTGATGGGTGTCTCAGGGGGCGGTTAGAGGGGAAAATAGATGCAATCAATGCACTGGGGAGGTGATCGGAAGGGGGTCTGAGGGGGACCTGAGGGTTTGGCCGAGTGATCAGGAGCCCACACGGGGCAAATTAGGGCCTGATCTGATGGGAAGGTGTGCTAGGGGGTGACAGGAGGTGATTGATGGGTGTCTCAAGGTGTGATTAGAGGGGGGAAATAGATGCAAGCAATGCACTAGCGAGGTGATCAGGGCTGGGGTCTGAGGACGTTCTGAGGTATGGGCGGGTGATTGGGTGCCCGCAAGGGGCAGATTAGGGTCTAATCTGATGGGTAACCGTGACAGGTGGTGATAGGGGGTGATTGATGGGTAATTAGTGGGTGTTTAGAGGAGAGAAGAGATGTAAACACTGCACTTGGGAGGTGATCTGATGTCGGATCTGCGGGCGATCTATTGGTGTGGGTGGGTGATCAGATTGCCCGCAAGGGGCAGGTTAGGGGCTGATTGATGGGTGGCAGTGACAGGGGGTGATTGATGGGTGGCAGTGACAGGGGGTGATTGATAGGTGATTGACAGGTGATCAGTGGGTTATTACAGGGAATAACAGATGTAAATATTGCACTGGCAAATTGATAAAGGGGGGTCTGAGGGCAATCTGAGCGTGTGGGCGGGTGATTGGGTGCCCGCAAGGGGTAGATTAGGGTCTAATCTGATGGGTAACAGTGACAGGTGGTGATAGGGGGTGATTGATGGGTAATTAGTGGGTGTTTAGAGGAGAGAAGAGATGTAAACACTGCACTTGGGAGGTGATCTGATGTCGGATCTGCGGGCGATCTATTGGTGTGGGTGGGTGATCAGATTGCCCGCAAGGGGCAGGTTAGGGGCTGATTGATGGGTGGCAGTGACAGGGGGTGATTGATGGGTGGCAGTGACAGGGGGTGATTGATAGGTGATTGACAGGTGATCAGTGGGTTATTACAGTGAATAACAGATGTAAATATTGCACTGGCGAATTGATAAGGGGGGGTCTGAGGGCAATCTGAGCGTGTGGGCGGGTGATTGGGTGCCGGCAAGGGGCAGATTAGGGTCTAATCTGATGGGTAACAGTGACAGGTGGTGATAGGGGGTGATTGATGGGTGATTGATGGGTAATTAGTGGGTGTTTAGAGGAGAGAAGAGATGTAAACACTGCATTTGGGAGGTGATCTGATGTCGGATCTGCGGGCGATCTATTGGTGTGGGTGGGTGATCAGATTGCTCGCAAGGGGCAGGTTAGGGGCTGATTGATGGGTGGCAGTGACAGGGGGTGATTGACGGGTGATTGACAGGTGATTGACAGGTGATCAGGGGGGATAGATGCATACAGTACACGGGGGGGGGGGGGGTGTCTGGGGAGAATCTGAGGGGTGGGGGGGTGATCAGGAGGGAGTAGGGGGCAGATTAGGGACTAAAAAAAAAAATAGCGTTGACAGATAGTGACAGGGAGTGATTATTGGGTGATTAGGGGGGTGATTGGGTGCAAACAGTGGTCTGGGGGGTGGGCAGGGGGGGGGGGTCTGAGGGGTGCTGTGGGCGATCAGGGGGCAGGGGGGGGAAATCAGTGTGCTTGGGTGCAGACTAGGGTGGCTGCAGCCTGCCCTGGTGGTCCCTCGGACACTGGGACCACCAGGGCAGGAGGCAGCCAGTATAATAGGCTTTGTATACATTACAAAGCCTATTATACACTTTCCGTGCGGCGATCGGGCAGCTAGTAACCCGCTTCCGAACGGCCGGCGGGTTACAGCAAGCGGTGGGCGGAGCCAGTCCCCGGCGGCTGATCGCGTCACAAATGACGCGATCGCCGCATAGCCACTCCCGCAGCCGCCCCCGCCGATGGGCGTATTGCGGTCGTTTGGGCCCGGACTTTGCCGCCGCCCATCGGCTGGGGGGCGGTCGTTAAGTGGTTAAACTGTAACATCGCCACTTGAGCCATAGGGAAACATGGACACATCAGTTCTCCTCTCAGCTATAACTGACAGCAACTGCTATATTTCAGTTCTGACAAAATATTGTCAGAATTGGAAGGGATTATTGTCAGAAGAAAATGGTGAGCCTCTGAGAGGAACTGATGGCAAGGTAACTATGTAATGTTCATTTGAAGTTACCTCATGTGTTTATTTTAAATAATTTTACTCAGTACAGGTTCTCTTTAAAGAGAATCTGTATTGTTAAAATCGCACAAAAGTAAACATACCAGTGTGTTAGGGGACATCTCCTATTACCCTCTGTCACAATTTCGTCGCTCCTCGCCGCATTAAAAGTGGTTAAAAACAGTTTTAAAAAGTTTGTTTATAAACAAACAAAATGGCCACCAAAACAGGAAGTAGGTTGATGTACAGTATGTCCACACATAGAAAATACATCCAAACACAAGCAGGCTGTATACAGCCTTCCTTTTGAATCTCAAGAGATCATTTGTGTGTTTCTTTCCCCCTGCAGCTATCTTCCACTGAAGTGTCAGGTTGTTTCTTCCTGCAGAGTGCAGACAGCTCTGCCTGTATGTAATTCCTCAGTATGTGAAAGCCCAGCCAGCTCAGAGGAGGATTTATCCAGCTTGTAAAAGATAAGAGAGAAGAGAGAAGCTGCCCTTATCTAAATAATACACAGGCAGTGTGCATAGAGGGGGGAGATGCATCACAGAACCACAACACTGAAGAACTTGGCAGCCTTCCAGACACAGGCTGACAAGTCTGACAGGAGAGAGATAAGTTGATTTATTACAGAGATGGTTATAGTAGAACCTGCTGCAGTAAGCCAGAACACATTAGAATAGCTTTTGGAACTTGTAGGATGATAAAAAACAGGATGCAATTTTTGTTACGGAGTCTCTTTAAGTATTTCAGAGATTATGATTTAGAAAAAACCTGCAGGAAATATGCAGAGAAATAGTAATAAAACAAATACAATCAACTGTAAAATAAAAATGTTTTTATAAATATATAAAAAAATAAAAGTGAAAATACTTAAAGGGAACCTAAAGCGAGGCTTCCATATTTATTTCTTTTTAAGCAATACCAGTTGCATGGCAGTCCTGCTTATCTCTTTGGATGTAATAGTGTCTGAATCACCCACCTGAAACGAGCATGCAGCTAATCCAGTCAGACTTCAGTCAGACCACTTGACCTACATGCTTGTTGAGGGGCTATGGCTAAAAGTATTTAAGATCAGCAGGACAACCAAGCGATGTGCATTGTTTAAAAGAAAATTACTATGCAGCCTCTATAGCCCTCTCACTTTAGGTTCCCTTTAAATTCAAAGGAGAGAGAGAGAGAGAGAGAGAGAGAGAGAGAGAGAGAGAGAGAGAGAGAGAGAGAGAGAGAGAGAGTGTGTGTGTGTGTGTGTGTGTGTGTGTGTGTGTGTGTGTGTGTGTGTGTGTGTGTGTGTGTGTGTGTGTGTGTGTGTGTGTGTGTGTGTGTGTGTGTGTGTGTGTGTGTGTGTGTGTGTGTGTGTGTGTGTGTGTGTGTAGCTTCAGATTTGCTTTAAAGGCACAACTGAAACAGGTGCGGAAAACTAATGTGATTCTCACTAGTACTTGTTACAGGGGAGCTCTCCTTTCCCTTTTTAACAGAGACATCATTTTCACACGTTGCAATGCATGTTTAGCAGGGGTGCTGCATGCAAGATTCTCTCAGGTCCCCACCCTAGCGCAAGTTTAAAATCACCCAAGGATTTGCAAACTTGCATGCAAATGGGACATGCATACCTCCCAACTTTTTAAAGGGGAACTCAAGTAAGAGCTATACGGAGGCTGCCATATTTATTTCCTTTTAATCAATACCAGTTGCCTGGCAGCCCTGCTGGTCTATTTCTCTGCAGTAGTATCTGAATAACACCATAAACAAGCATGCAGCTAGTCTTGTCAGCTCTGACTTTAAAGTCTCAAACACCTGATCTGCTGCATGCTTGTTCAGGGGCCATGGCTAATAGTATTAGAGGCAGAGGATCAGCAGGGCTGTCAGGCAACTGGTTTTGCTTAAAAGGAAATAAACATGGCAGCCTCCATATACTTCTCTCTTCAGTTCCCCTTTAAAGAGAACCTGTACTAAGTAAAAATATTTAAAATAAACACATGAGGTAACTTCAAATGAACATTGCATAGTTACCTTGCCATCAGTTCCTCTAAGAAGCTCACCATTTTATTCTGACAATAATCCCTTCCAGTTCTGACAATATTTTGTCAGATCTGAAATATATCAGTTGCTGTCAGTTATAGCTGAGGGGAAAACTGATCTACCAGGCAATGTCCATGTTTCCCTATGGCTCAAGTGGGTGATGCTACAGTTTAAATGTGTGCTGACCAGCAAGCTGTTATGGGTAACGGCCATTTTCAAAATGGAGGACGGAAAATTCCCTTGATCACAGTGAACAAACAGGACTCGGGACAGGAGAAAGACACTGAGGAGTAGACTACATGGAAGGTAAGTATGACTTGTGTATGTTTATTTCGACTTTTAATTTTCAGTTCAGGTTTTCTTTAAGATGAGAAAGAGGGACACTTAAGCCACCCCCCTGCCACACCCCTGATCATGCCCCCATCACACCCCTAGTCACACATACCATAAAGATTTCATAAAAATATGTTGTTTTATAATTCAAACCACACTGGTCCTTTCTATCCTGATTCATTTTCCTTCATATTAACATTTTAAAAGTAGTAATATATCAATTTAAGGGATGGGAATAAAGTTTAGAGTCAAGCAAACACATTTTTTAGTTGAGAAATACAGAAATACATAGTTAAAGGAAAAAAGTCCTGAAAGAGGGACAGGGCACCCAAAGAGGGACTGTCCCTCCAAAAGAGGGACAGTTGGCAGCTATGGACATGGGAGCAGCTAACCATAAAAAGGGGGGAAAGGGTGTACCTAAAGGCCTGGGACCCACTATCAGTTGTGATTTGTAAAGCTCTTGCTATTGTAAAGCTATAGGTGATTTTTTTTAAAATTATATAACCACAATTTGGGAGAGTCTTTATAAGCATAAAGAGGTGCTCCTCCACACCAATGGCAATCTTTATCCAATGTGATGAGATTTGGTATTTTTGGATGATTTTTACTGATTACCTTTTGAAGAGGATCACATTTTGTTCTATAATTGTATTATAAAAAAATATAAAAAGAATATATATATATATATATATATATATATATGTATATATATATATATATATGTATACTAAAGGATTATTAGGAACACCTGTTCAATTTCTATTTCTCATTAATGCAATTATCTAATCAACCAATCACATGGCAGTTGCTTCAATGCATTTAGGAGTGTGGTCCTGGTCAAGACAATCTCCACAACTCCAAACTGAATGTCAGAATGGGAAAGAAAGGCGATTTAAGCAATTTTGAGCGTGGCATTGTTGTTGGTGCCAGAGAGGCCGGTCTGAGTATTTCACAATCTGCTCAGTTACTGGGATTTCCACGCACAACCATTTCTAGGGTTTACAAAGAATTGTGTGCAAAGGAAAAAACATCCAGTATACAGCAGTCCTGTGAGCGAAAATGCCTTGTTGATGCTAGAGGTCAGAGGAGAATGGGCCGACTGATTCAAGCTGATAGAAGAACAACGTTGACTGAAATAACCACTCGTTATAACCGAGGTATGCAGCAAATCATTTGTGAAGCCACAACTCACACAACCTTGAGGCAGATGGGCTACAACAGCAGAAGACCCCACCGGGTACCACTCATCTCCACTACAAATAGGAAAAAGAGGCTACAATTTGCTCGAGCTCACTAAAATTGGACAGTTGAAGACTGGAAAAATGTTGCCTGGTCTGATAAGTCTCGATAGACTCAGAATTTGGCGTAAACAGAATGAGAATATGGATCCATCATGCCTTGTTACCACTGTGCAGGCTGGTGGTGTAATGGTGTGGGGGATATTTTCTTGGCACACTTTAGGCCCCTTAGTGCCAATTGGGCATTGTTTAAATGCCACGGGCTACCTGAGCATTGTTTCTGACCATGTCCATCCCTCATGACCACCATGTACCCATCCTCTGATGGCTACTTCCAACAGGATAATGCACCATGTCACAAAGTTCAAATCGGTTTCCTGAACATGACAATGAGTTCACTGTACTAAAATGGCCCGCACCACCAGATCTCAACCCAATAGAGCATCTTTGGGATGTGATGGAACGGGAGCTTCGTGCCCTGGATGTGCATCCCACAAATCTCCATCAACTGCAAGATGCTATCCTATCAATATGGGCCAACATTTCTAAAGAATGCTTTCAGCACCTTGTTGAATCAATGCCACATAGAATTAAGGCAGTTCTGAAGGCGAAAGGGGGTCAAACACCGTATTAGTATGGTGTTCCTAATAATCCTTAAGGCGAGTGTATATATATATATATATATATATATATATATATATATATATATATATATAATTTTTTTTAAATGACCGCTCAAGTGAGAACACACACATAGCATTACATTAGCAAGAGCTTTTCAAGTCACTGGTGCTTAGAAAAGTGCTTCTAGTAGGTCTCGGGCCATAACCTGTGGCAGAGCTTCCCCACCCAATCAAGTTTTGAAAGGTGGGAAGCAGATGTGTTTGTGCAGTGAATCCACCCAGTGGATTTATTTAGTCAGTTTTCCTAAATAAGTTGGGCTGGGGTGGGAGGTGTCTCAGCCTTTGGTGTCTCAGCCTTGGGTGCTGGAGGACCTTGTCCCGGCTCTGATCGTATGGCATCAACTTACTTACTGTTATATTGATCTGGTCAGATAGTAGCATGGGGGGGGGGGGGAATCGTTAATCAGTTTCATCTGCTTTTGGTGTTAATAAAATTACCAACAGGTGTACTAGAGGGGGCAACAATGAGATGACCACCACAACAGAAATTGGTTTGACAGGCGGAGGCCACTGTCCTTCTTCCCCTCCTCAGACTATATTTTCCCTAGTTTTATATTTGGCTAGTCAGTGTCACTATTAGTGGCATGAGGCGATGCCTGGACCTTAAAGAGGTTGCACAGATAGACCAGCACCTCCAGGATGGCACATCAGTATGTGCCATTGCCAGAACTTTTGCTGGTAACTTGAAGGACAACTGTAATGAGAGGGATATGGAGGCTGCCATATTCATTTCCTTTTAAGCAGTACCAATTGCCTGGGTATCCTGCTGATCCTCTACCTCTAATACTATTAGCCATAGACCCTGAACAAGCATGCAGCAGATCAGGTGTTTCTGACATTATTGTCAGATCTGACAAGATTAGCTGCATGCTTGTTTCTAGTGTGCTTTAGACACTACTGCAGCCAAATAGATCAGCAGGGCTGCCAGGCAACTGGTATTGCTTAAAAGGAAAGAAAATGTCAGCCTCCATATTCTTTTCACTGCAGTTGTCCTTTAAGCAAGGAGGAACAGGATAAGTGCTGTTAAATCCCTAATAAATGACCCCCAGCAGGCTTCAGAAACAGATTTTATAAGGCTAGCCTAAGGTCCCGATGTCCTCTAGTAGGCCCTATGCACATTGCCCGGCACCGTGCTCAATTGGCATTTGCCACAAAGTACCAGAATTGGCAGGTCTGCCACTGGCTTTTCACAGATGAAAGCAGATTTACTCTGAGCACATGTGACAGACACGAAAGGGCCTAGAGAAGCCAGGAGTATGTTATGCTGCCTGTAACATCGCTCAGCATGACTGGTTTGGTGGTAGGTCAGTGATGATGGGCAGCACGGTGGCATAGTGGATAGCACTCTCGTCTTGCAGTGCTGCATCCCATTTATTAGGAGGATAACTCCATTACCATAGTGATTTTAGCATCTATGTATGAAAGCTGGCTCTCAGAATTAAGCTCCAGGTCAGTGAACCACCCCCATTCGGTTTGTTTATTTCTATTATAAACTCAATACCAGAGAATTTATGATCTTGGCTTCAACTACACGGCCTCATCGTCATTATTACAAACCCTTTGAAGATTTCTGTACTAATTAAGGCTTATGATTCATTTATTTACATTCTTTCTAAAAAGACCCATTTTTTTTCTTATGGCTCTTAGGCTGTGTAAATAACATTGATATCCATAGCTGATTTAGCAGATGTTTTGAACGTTAGCAAATTGAGGATAGATTCTCAATAGGCTGTTTGGGGATGTCAGACCTTCCTGTTCTACAAGGCCGACTACTATCCATCCCGCAGCTGTGCCTCCATGCTATCCACTCACAGTCGGTGGATAGGCTGCTAGCCACTATGGAGGTGTGTCTACAATCAGGATTACAGTTTGCTCCACCCCTGCGATGATAAGTGCCTCACTGACTGGGGGCCGGGTTTGGTCTTGGTATAGAAGAAGGGGTCAAAGCTGCAGCTGTTGCCATTGGAGTTTTGATGACTACTGACAGCTTGTAACCTGAAGTTGGAATCTTAACGTGAACCAAGCACCATTTTTAGCACCCAGGGCATCTTAATAGCACATTAAAAATGCATGCCAACAGTGTGGCTAATAATTAGAAAAATACATTTTACCTCTTCTTTCTACATTTAAAAATGTAGCAGAGGGTTTTATTACCCTACTTCTGAGGTCTGCCCAACCACCAAGATATTAGGCAGATAAGTACTTATGTAATAATTTTATTGCACACATTAGCAGAGAGCAAACAAAAAAGCTTTCATTAGCAGGGAGGGGTGGGGAGATAGGACACTGTGCTTTAAAGATTTTTAGAGAAGTCACAGGTGCTATCTTCACACCTTCGTCTGGATAAATAATAGGTAGCTAGACGGGGAGGGCGGAACATGGCAGCTCCTACAGCTATTAGAAACCAGGACAAACAGCAGAAAAAAAAAGTGGCACTTGGTTCCCTTTAACCCTTTCCAATCCTTTTCCCCAATCACCCATGTCCCTCCCCAGCACTTACTTTTTTTCAGGTGTCCTGGAGGGGGGGGGGGGGGGGGGGGCTTGGGGGTTACCAGGAATATATAGTGGTGGAGGGGATCCTGAGTGTCTGTACCTCCTCGAATTAGAGCGAGTTTACCCAGCATCAGTGGCGGGGGGCAGGACTAGCATCATCTTGCGCACTGTAGCTTCACCCCCTTGCACGTGTCTCAACCTAATGACGTGATGCTGGGTGGATGTGGATAGGGTCAAAGTTTTGGACATAGGGTGACACCATGCATAGGCAAACGTGTGTGTGTGGGGGGGGGGGGGGGGAATTACAGCTGCCCAGAATCCCCCCTCAGACCAGGGCCGTTGCAGTGTCTGGGGACAGGCACAAGTTGAGACACCAGAATTTCTGCAGCTCACAGCATTGCCCCCTTTCTTTACCTGCTACAGTTGACTTTGGATGGAGCAGCAGCGTGTGTACAGAGCATGGAGCAGCAGCGTGTGTACAGAGCATGGAGCAGCAGCGTGTGTACAGAGCATGGAGCAGCAGCGTGTGTACAGAGCATGGAGCAGCTCTGGGGAACTTAACAGAGTCAGGTATGAACACAGCCCTGTGCTCTGCTGCGTGAATGCTTCACTTTCCCCTTCATTAGCAATGTCGGCTGTCCTCATTATTATCTGTATCCAAACTGCTCCTCTGATCTATCTCGTTGTCGACCGGGAGCAGATTGGACATTAAGGAAATAATTGTCAGATCCTGTCAGTCGAATGGGAAATTGCATTATGTGTTTCCAGCATGATGTCCTACAATATTATTATACTTTATTCTGCATGGCTGAGGCAGACCTTTCAGGAATCCCCCCCCCCTCCCCCCTTGAAAATCCTGAGTTTGCCCCTGCCATTATAGACTAGATCTGTCAGTAATGGCTCTAGTAAACAGACCAAAATATTTATATTACATGGCGCATCGGCGGGAAATGGGGCTGCCAGCGAACAGAGTGTCGGACTTAGTCCAACAGTTTGATCTGAAGGGGGAGACACTGGGCTAGATTTTATCTGGCAACAGCGCCATTTAGTGGCAGTAAGTTTTTCTAGTCAGACTATATCTGACATCAGTGCTATGGAGGAAAATCCCCTATTAACTGTAATAAAACATTCCCAATGCAATTGTCCTGTGACATGCAGTCAGACTCGGGACAAGGTCCTCCAGCACCCAAGGCTGAGACACCAAAGTGCGCCCCCCCCCCCCCTTCCCTCCCACCCCAGCCGTCACACTGGTTGCTATTAGAGTAAGAGCTGTCCCAGGGCCCCCAACCCTTACAACACTTTAATCTATAGTTATTTTTCTTGCAGTCACTGCCACGTATCCCCTTTTCTTATTTATCTTTGCTTCCAACACAATAGGGGAATGATATCTGAGTGAGTTGTGCTCCCCCTCCTACACTGCGCCCTGAGGCTGGAGCCTCTCTTGCCTCTGCCTCGGCCCGGCCCTGCATGCAGTTATCTGAAAAGCAAATTACTCAGGGCTTTAACAGAAGAAATGGTGGTTTGGAGCCAAAATTTACTACCAAAATTGACACTTAATTTCCTTTCTGTTACTCTTCATAGCAAATAACACAACCCATCCTATCCCCCCTGCATCAAGGCTGTGCTCTGTAATAAAGCTGATGTAGAAGGTCAGCCTGTACTTATTCAGAAAAAAAGTAAACAGGTCTATATATAATTCTAGATAGCGGATGGTATTGCAGCACAAGGGCCGACCCTGTAGGACAGGATTGCAGAGCTCCACTTCTGGCCAATCTCTTTCCGGTGACACTGATGACCCCAAACAGCTGTTCTTAGTTTGGAAGACAATAAACCACAAATGGGGAAGTTCACTGTGATTGTGATGAAGCTGGAAGTGCAGCGATGTGTCACGTTGCTTCTGCAGCTAAATCTATATTTATTATCCCCTACCACTGTCGAGGAAAAGCTCTGATTTGGAACGGTCTCTGCACTGTGGATGTTTAGCATTGCTTGTAAGTGAGAGAAAAGTGAAGGCTGCCATTGCTGACGTCCTTCCTGAAGATGAAAGTCACCTGAATTTTCTACTGATTCTCCAACTTGAAAATGGGCTCTGGTTATTAACCAGGTTAAAACCTACCTAGCACTAGTGTGCCTTATAAAACCCTTCCCCATAATCACTTAGGGGTCTTCAACTAAAGGTGCATTTTTTCAGTTTTACATCCATCACTTATTACAAGTCCATAATTTAATACATATTAAAAAAAATTGTCCCTAATGTCTGTAGGTGTAATTTTACTATTTGGCCACAAGATGTCCTCGCGCATTATTGTCTATTGTGTACCATAAGTACGGAAATAGGAAGTAATGCGTGGAGGTGCTACTTTTGAAGTGACGCAGGCATCTCATTGATGCCGGCGATCACAAGGACCTAGAGGGGAGATAGATGAACAAAGTCCCCATTCATTCATCTAACGATCAGCAGCGGGGCCGAGCGAGCGGGAGGGAGCGCGGTGGCACGATCGGTACTAAATCTGAGGATAATCACTGTTTTTGAACAAAAACGGTGATCATTCTCTACGCATAAGTACGGATTGGCTCAGGAGACTTCTGTCCCCTGCCACCAATCCCCCGTCTCTGGGACCATTGCATTTGCGAGCTTCCGCCCACACAATCGCACGCACAGCCCCGCAAAATGCAGGGATGTGGCTACAGCAGCACCAAAAGGTTAATTAACCTAGTGCTTTTGGAATCGCTGGCAAGTCCAAAGCGTGGCTATAACAGCTCATGAGGGCCCAAGGCCTAAGGCTTCTTTCACAGGGGAGGCTGTAGGAGGTCAATTCACCACCTGTCAGCTGCCCCCGTGCACCATTTGGGCACTAGCAATCTGTGTGGGTGGTGGAGAGGCAGCATACAAAAATAAATTATTAGGGAATATACACCTAATCAATATGACAGAAATGCTTTCTTAATATGTTTGGGTGCTGTGTCAAAATAAATAAACCTCTGATGGAGAGGCAGCCCCACTACAAGGTCACAGCTGAGCGCAGACGTGCTTAAAGGGAACCTAAACTGAGAAGGATATGGATTTTTCCTTTTAAAATAATACCAGTTGCCTGACTCTCCTTCCGATCCTGTGTCTCTAAGGGCTTGTTTCCACTGTTGCGACGCGATTTCGGCCGCATTCCGACGCTTGTAAAAACGCATGCGGATGCGTTTCCACATGCGTTTTTACCCGCGATTTCGCATGCGATTTCGCATGGCAGGGTGCCATGCGAAATTAACCATGACACTGCCAGGGCTAAATAAAATTGAAAAAGGTGCGAAATCGCACGCGAAATTGCGGGTAAAAACGCATGTAACAAACGCATGCGTTTTTACTATTAAATACATTAGCGGCGACTCGCACGGATTCCCGACGCAGGCGAAATCGTTGGCTCTTTTGTGCGTTTTTTTCACGCTGAAAAAAACGCACCTCAACAACGCTACAGTGGAAACAGGCCCATCCACTTGTATTACATGTGCGGATCTGCATGCGTTGGACGCATGCAGATTCGCGATAGTGGAAACGAGCCCTAATACTTTTAGCCGCAGCGGCAGCCCCTCAACAAGCATGCAGATCAGGTGCTCTGACTGAAGTCAGACTGGATTAGCTGCATGCTTGTTGCAGGTTTGTGATTCAGCCTCTACTGCATCCAAAGAGATCAGCAGGACTGCCAAGCAAAGGAAACGTCCATATCCCTCTCAGTTTAGGTTCCCTTTAAGCGTGAAACGGTAAATTTTTGGCCACCGGGTAATGCTGCCATGTGTCAGACAATGACATGCATGGTGTCACAAATGCTGCCATGCAGCTGAAAGGCACTCATGGCTGGGAGGTTGAACTGCCCACCAAGTGCACAGTTCAACCTCCTGTGTGGGAGAGGCCTTATTTAGACAGAGCCCACACATGGATTTAGGGCTATTTCACATTAAAGTATACATAGATGTGAGATCAGCTTTATGTGTTTGTGTTATTGGCCACTAAACATTGAGCCAAGTGCCTTTTCCTGAAAATTGCAGCATGCTGCACTTTTAAAATCACAACACAGCAGGAAAAAAAGGCCAATGCACAGATCTGTTTACAGGCAATACTCTATCCCCCGGGTCTCTGTGGGGGACATTGTAGAGGTAAAACTCTTTGCAGTCTCGTTAACTTTGGCTGCCTCTCATCTCAATGAAAGTTACTGAATCCAGCATTTTCCTGTATGATTTTCCCGTAAGAGAGATTTTGATTTCTGAGAATTTCGAGGGCAAATACAGAGAATTTTCCAAGGATGACTGTAAAATGAAGGATGGCTGTTGGGCAAATTTCCCATTCTCTAAACATTCGGTTTAGTGAGTGAAGCTGAGAGGGGAAGTGTGCTGGCTGGAGAGATGCTGAGTCAGGGCCTATGTAGAGAAACGTTTGGGCTCTGCAGGGGGTAAGAAGGTGACTAGTCACATGGTATAAACGTCGCCTTTTACGCCCTCCGCTCCAGCGCATGATTCACATTGTGTATCGCCATCCTGTCTACTGATGGGAATATCAGATAGAAAGTGTTGTCCATAAACTTGTTGTCCATAAACAAGGAAAGTTGCTGATGCAATTCCTGGGGTATTGCACAACAGACCAGGAGACTGTCGGTGTCGGTGTGAATTGGGGACGGTTTTAGGTGTTGCATCACCAGGAGCGCTCACTCGACTGCTGCAGTATTGTGTAGCGGCTTCTGTCCCATCCTGTTCACCAGCAACCCAAACACGCCGTCCCGCAACGCGTTCCAGATGTGAAATCCGAGTTTTCTGCGCTGTGTGTACTGACAGGGACCCCCGGGGTGTAAGACGAGAGAATTAACCCCTTTGCAGCGCTAAGCCGCACATTCAAAGCACTATTCACCATAAAGAAAGAAAAGTTATGTATAAATAGTTTTAGTATGTATGGATATGAATGGGGTTATAAGAACTAGAAACCTGCATCGGGTATATCTGCATCCCAGGGGCCCTGACTGTAGGCTTTACTGGTATCCTGTGGGGTAGATCCCTCAATTGTCAGAAGGGTCTATATCAATTTGTGAGTCAAAAATTAAGGTATCTTACCCACCCTATAATTATTATAACTCAAAAAATATGATCAGAGTTGCCAAATCATACCTTTAAAAGGGAACCTAAACTGAGAGGGATATGGATGTTTCCTTTTAAACAATACCAGTTGCCTGGCAGCCCTGCTGATCTATACAGATGCAGTAAAGGCTGAATCACACACCGGAAACAAGCATACAGCTAATCCAGTCTGACTTCAGTCAGAGCACCTGATCTGCATGCTTGTTCAGGGGCTGTGGCTGAAAGTATTAGATACACAGGATCAGCAGGAGAGCCAGGCAACTGGTATTATTTTAAAAGGAAAAATCCATATCTTTCACAGTTTAGATTCCCTTTAACTGAGGGGGTGAAAAGAGTTTCACTTAACTAGGGCTTCTACCGGCCTCCTGCAGACATCCTGTGCCCGCGCTGTGACAAACCAATCCTCCAGTCCCCCGCAGCGAGCCAGATTCGATTCACGCAACTGGCCAGTCTGCGGGCCGCTGCGCCTGCGCAGCCCTTGTTCACGCTCCCGTCAATATTGCCATCCTGCGCATGCGCAGCACTAGATTTCTTATACTGCGCATGCGCAGGACGGCAATGGCGCCATGAACGAGGACGCGCATAGGCATACTGGCCACCAACTGGCCAGAAACAAAGCTAGCTAGCTGCAGGGGACCGGAGGATCCGTTTGTCCCAGCGCGGGCACAGGACGTCTGCAGGGGGCTGGTAGAAACCCCAGGTAAGTTAAACTCTTTTTTTCCCTCCCTAAGTTAAGGTTCCCTTTAAAGCCTACTTTTTTAAGTAAATAAATAAATAAATAAATGATTTTAACTTGGGGCTTCTTGCAGCCCCCTGAAGTCATACTGTGCCCAGGAAATCCTCCTGATTCCCTCTGGCCAGCAGAGGTGACCCCTGCAAACTGTCCTGTCACTGCCAGTCGCCAGCTACTGCGCATGCGGAACCCCGAGCACTCTGATTGCGCTCCCACGGCCGGGAGCATTCTGCTCATGTGCAGTATGCAAAAATAACACAGTGCAGGGTGTGCACAGCTCAGGGCCGCACATGCTTAGTAGCCGGTTACTGGCGGCAACAGCATGCTTTGTGGGGGTCACCGTTGCTGGCCGGAGGAAATTAGGAGGACATTGTGGGTACAGGATGACTCCAGGGGGTCTGCAAGAAGCCCCAGGTAAGTTAAAAACAATGTAAATTGCCTGGCTGTCTAGCTGATCCTCTGCCGCTAATACTTTAAGGCGTAGACCCTGAACAAGCATGCAGGATCAGATGTTTCTGACTGAGATTTCACTGGATTAGCTGCATGTTTGTTTCAGATGTGTGATTCAGACTCTACTGCCGCCAAAGTGTTCAGCACGACTGCCAGGCAACTGGCATTGTTTAACTACTTCGGCCTCCTGGACGTACTAGCTACACCAGGAGGCCATGTGCGCGTCCGCGCATTCCCGCAGCCGATCGCGCGCGTGCACGTGCGCTCACGGCCGCGGATCGTTAGCCCAGGAATCAGTGATCGGGCTATGGTGCCCGGTCACTGATTCCTCTCCCCCGCAGAAAAAGCGACAGCTTCTCTCGGAAGCTTCGCTTTTTTTCTGGCTGTTGCATCCCCCATGCGTCCCTCTAAGCGTATGTTACGCTTACAGTGACATCATGTAAACAAACTCATGGCTGCCATCTTGTGGCCAAAAAGTAAAACTACAACTAAAAGTAAAAAAAATAAAACTCAACACATATTTACATTATAAAACTAAATATTTACCTAAGGGTCTAAACTTTTTAAATATCTATGTAAAGATGAAATATTTCTATATTTTATTTTAAACTTGTAAATAGTGATAGATGCAAACCGGAATAAATGCACCTTTATTTCCAAATAAAATATTGTCGCCATACATTGCAATAGGGACATAATTTTAATGGTGTAATAACCGGGACATATGGGCAAATACAATATGTGAGTTTTAATTATGGAGGCATGTATTATTTTAAAACCATAATGGCTGAAAACTGAGAAATAATGCATTTTTTCAGTTTTTTTCTTATTCTTCCTGTTAAAATGCATTTACAGTAAAGTGGCTCTTAGCAAAATGTACCACCCAAAAGGGGCAAATACACCTAACGATTTTCCCGCCGATATACAGCCGTTTCGATCACAGTGATCACACCGCTGACAGAACGATCGATTTCCATACGAAATCGATCGTTCCCGTTGACCCATCCGTGCGGAACATTTTTCTTGGTCGCCGGCGGGTCGGGAGTGTGTCGTTGGCGGCGTTCGAATGCCCGACGACCGACGCAATACAGCGGGTATACATTACCTGCTCCAGCCGGCGCGAATCCCCGCTGTATGAAGTATGTGCGCCATCACCGCGCACTGTTTGCCTGGCTGTCTCTTCGCTGCGGCTGGCTTACCGATGATCTGAGGCGTGAACTATATCGCAGGGCAGCACTGCAAGGAGTGAGCAAGGGGGGAGCCAAACTTTGTGCTCTCTGGTGGTGGGGCCAGGCTACCTATAATTAAGCGGGGTGGGGCGAGTGCTGGGGTGGGGCAGGAGATTTGGGCGCATCATGTAAAAGGAATTACGGCTATAGCGGCGCACAGTGAGTAACTTCAGGGCCGTCAGAAGCCAGAGCTGAAGTTTCTTTTAAAACACTGTAATTTGGCTTCCAGCAATAGCCGTATATCAGCTGTATCCTACGCCCAAGTCTACCGGCGGCCAGTTCATATGTATGCGGTGTGTGTGTGTGTGTGTGTGTGTGTGTGTGTGGGGGGGGGGGGGGGACTTGCAAGGCTACCTATATTGGCAATCTACCTACAGATTGCCAATACTGACAATCTGTCGGCTAGCAATCTAATTGTAATATTTTTCCCCACCAATGCCTCCTATTTTTCCCCTCCCATATGCCGTCTTTTCTTAAAGTGTACCTGTAACAAAAAAGTGTGGAGGGGGTACTTACCTCAGGGAAGGGGAGGCCTTTGTATCCTAAAGAGGTTTCCCCCTTCCTCCTCAGTAGAGGGGATCCAGTGCTGGGAGCCCCAAAGTTCTCCTCATCGGTGTGTGCGCATGCGCTATGCTGCTCTCCGTTCAGGTTCCAGCAGAAACAGCCAAGCCCGATTGCATCCAAACTACTGTGCAGGCACACTGGTGGTACTTTTTAGGTGATAAAAGTTGTAGAATTAGTGAAAAGGTTGAAAATCCCTGCTCTTGTCACACACACACGCACACACACACACACACACACCAGACGCACGCACGCACGCACACACACTCTCAGCAACTAGATTTGTTTTCCTTGACTGCAGTGCTTGAGTTTAGGTCTTCTTTAAAGAGGTTCCGTGGGATTCTAAAAATCAAAAAAGCCTGACATTTACCTGGGGCTTCTATTGGCCCTCTGCAGCTGTAATGTCACGCGCCGTCCTCCTACTATGCTCCGTTACCCGCCGCCGGTCCAGGTTTAATATTCATCTATACAGACGAATACTGCTCACTCCCGCTCGCATCATCGGGAGCTTACTATGCAGGTGCAGTACGAATTTTTCTTGTACTGCGCCTGCGCAGTAAGCTCCCAATTATGTGCGCGAAAACGAGCACGCACGCGGCCATGGCCTCGCAGCCACAGTATTATCACTTGCGTGATTACATCGGGACCGGCGGCGGGGAACAGAGCATCTGAAGAGGACAGTTTTTAGCACTGTAGTGGAAGTTGAAATTTGACAGTTGGAAAATGACAGTTTAAAAAAGACAGGTAGAAAATGGCAGTTGAAATTTGGCAGTTGAAAAATGACAGTTGAACTGTCATTTTTCAATTGTCATTTTCCAAATGTCATTTTCCAACTGTCATTTTCCAGCTGCTGTTTTCCAACTGTAATTTTTCAAATGTCATTTCTCAACTGTCAAATTTCAACTGTTGTTTTTTAACTGCCATTTTCCAACTGCCATTTCCCAACTGTCATTTTCCAACTGTCATTTTTAACTGCCATTTTCCAACTGCCATTTTCCAACTGCCATTTTCAACTGCCATCTTCCAACTGTCATTTTCCAACTGTCATTTTCCAACTGACAATTTCAAACTGCCATTTTCCAACTGTCATTTTTAACTGCCATTTTCCAACTGCCATTTTCAACTGCCATTTTCCAACTGCCATTTTCCAACTGTCATTTTTCAACTGTCATTTTCCAACTGCCATCTTCCAACTGTCATTTTCCAACTGTCATTTTCCAACTGTCATTTTCCAACTGACATTTTCAAACTGACATTTTCAAACTGACATTTTCAAACTGTCATTTTCCAACTGCCATTTTCAACTGTAATTTTTCAACTGTCATTTTCCAACTGACATTTTCCAACTGACATTTTCCAACTGCCATTTTCCAACTGCCATTTTCCAACTGTCATTTTCCAACTGCCATCTTCCAACTGCCATCTTCCAACTGCCATCTTCCAACTGCCATCTTCCAACTGTCATTTTCCAACTGCCATTTTCCAACTGTCATTTTCCAACTGTCATTTTCCAACTGTCATTTTCCAACTGTCATCTTCCAACTGCCATCTTCCAACTGCCATTTTCAACTGTCATTTTCCAACTGCCATTTTCCAACTGTCATTTTCCAACTGTCATTTTCCAACTGCCATCTTCCAACTGTCATTTTCCAACTGTCATTTTCCAACTGTCATTTTCAAACTGACATTTTCAAACTGACATTTTTAACTGTCATTTTCCAACTGCCATTTTCAACTGTCATTTTTCAACTGTCATTTTCCAACTGCCATTTTCCAACTGCCATTTTCCAACTGCCATTTTCCAACTGCCATCTTCCAACTGCCATTTTCCAACTGCCATTTTCCAACTGCCATTTTCCAACTGTCATCTTCCAACTGCCATCTTCCAACTGTCATTTTCCAACTGCCATTTTCCAACTGCCATTTTCCAACTGCCATTTTCCAACTGTCATTTTCCAACTGCCATCTTCCAACTGTCATATTCCAACTGCCATTTTCCAACTGTCATTTTCCAACTGCCATTTTCCAACTGCCATTTTCCAACTGCCATCTTCCAACTGCCATCTTCCAACTTCCATCTTCCAAATGTAATTTTCCAACTGCCATTTTCCAACTGTGATTTTCCAACTGCCATTTTCCAACTTTCCATCTAACTCCATTGTGAGGAGGTGGGGACTAGTCCAAAACCTGTTGGTTCTGTCAGCTTTTAAAGCGGACCTAAACTCAGAGCTTCCTCTTTGCTCTAAGGAGATAAGCAACAGCATAATAAATTTAAAGAAAAACATTTCTTTGTTACAACTTACAGAAATCTTGCAAAAACCCTGCAGTGTTTACTTTCTGTGTCCTAGGAGCACAAAAGGGTTAACCTCCTGTGTTTACATATTAGCCCACACTATGGCACAGAGTGGCACACCTAACAACCCTAATTTACACTTGCGGTTTACTTTCTGATAAGGCCTAATTAGACGAGCTAATCTCTCTAGACCAGAACTTTGCACCTGTGGTACGCGTACCACCGGTGGTACTTTGCTGTTGGCCAGGTGGTACACTCCAGGTTTGCCTGCCATTTTCAACTGTCATTTTTCAACTGTCATTTTCCAACTGCCATTTTCCAACTGTCATTTTCCAACTGTCATTTTCCAACTGCCATCTTCCAACTGCCATCTTCCAACTGTCATTTTCCAACTGTCATTTTCCAACTGCCATCTTCCAACTGCCATCTTCCAACTGCCATCTAGGTACAGGTGTTCCCCAGTATAGGCTAGCTAGGTACAGGTGTACCCCAGTATAAGCTAGCTAGGTACAGTTGTCGCCCAGTATAGGCTAGGTACGTACAGGTGTCACTCAGTATAGGCTAGGTACGTACAGGTGTCACTCAGTATAGGCTAGGTACGTACAGGTGTCGCCCAGTATAAGCTAGCTAGGTACAGGTGTCACCCAGTATAGGTAGGCTAGGTACGTACAGGTGTCACTCAGTATAGGCTAGGTACGTAAAGGTGTCACTAAGTATAGGCTAGGTAGGTACAGGTGTCGCCCAGTATAGGCTAGCTAGGTACAGGTGTCGCCCAGTATAGGCTAGCTAGGTACAGGTGTTCCCCATTATAGGCTACCTAGGTACAGGTGTTCCCCATTATAGGCTACCTAGGTACAGGTGTCGCCCAGCATAGGCTAGCTAGGTACAGGTGTGAGATGTCGCCCAGCATAGGCTAGCTAGGTACAGGTGTCGCCCAGTATAGGCTAGCTAGGTACAGGTGTCGCCCAGTATAGGCTAGCTAGGTACAGGTGTCACCCAGCATAGGCTAGCTAGGTACAGGTGTCGCCCAGCATAGGCTAGCTAGGTACAGGTGTCGCCCAGCATAGGCTAGCTAGGTACAGGTGTTTCCCAGTGTATAGGCTAGGGAGGTGCAGGTGTCGCCCAGTATAGGCTAGGGAGGTGCAGGTGTCACCCAGTATAGACTAGCTAGGTACAGGTGTCGCCCAGTATAGGCTAGCTAGGTACAGGTGTTGCCCAGTATAGGCTCGCCAGGTACAGGTGTCACCCAGTATAGGCTAGCCAGGTACAGGTGTCACCCAGTATAGGCTAGCCAAGTACTGGTGTCACCCAGTATAGGCTAGCCAAGTACAGGTGTCACCCAGTATAGGTTAGCCAGGTACAGGTGTCACCCAGTATAGGCTAGCTAGGTATAGGTGTTGCCCAGTATAGGCTAGCTAGGTAAAGGTGTTCCCCATTATAGGCTAGCTAGGTGCAGGTGTCCCTTAGTAAAGGCTAGCTAGGTACAGGTGTACTCCAGCATGAAGGCAATAAGTTGCCTTCTGTGGCTTATAAGCAATAAGTTGAATTCTGTGTTCATACATCTGGCCTGTTCACATAAATGCCCCAAAGGAATTTATGTGGGAGAAACAGGAAAAACTACGTGAGCGCATGAACCCCTACCGGTTCACTATTAACAGCAAAAAACAAAAAACCCAAGAATAAAATTATACTGATCTCCCATTGCCCACACATTTCTCTTTAAGTGGACACAGTTTAAGCGATCTTCTCGTCATTGTATTTATGGATGGTTTCAAATCGCATAAAGAAAGACTAACAAAAGAAACAAAATGTATACATTGGTTCAAAACTGTAGAAGAAAGTTTAAACAAGGACTCTAACTTCTTGTGCTGGTATGATGGTTTTTAAATGCCTTTTTAAATAGGTTTCATATGTTTTTAATGCCACTATTCGTTGCGTTTAATTTGCAGGTAAGATGAGTTTTGACAATACCACAATTCTCTTTAGCTTATAACAACAAATAGTGTATGTACTTTACCTAGTCACGTTTGAGATCTGGATTTACGATATCTCCCCATCACACGGAGTTTGTGGTAAGTGATGTTTTAGCAAACAAGTGGTCATATCTATTTGTCATAAATTAGCTAGCATCCCTGTGAGACCCTCCTGATGTTGTAATGAAAGCATCTAATAACATTTTATTGATTTATGTGTGCAAAAGAATGTTTCCCCTCATAATGTCCAATGTATATAAGCTGCGTGTTTTAACATCTTGTTAGTATACAGGATGAAAGTCTGAAGAAGGCTTATTAGCCAAGAGCTTGCGTTTTATTTACCTCTAAGCCAACAAATGATATCATCCTACTCTGAACAATAAAGGGATACAGTTTTGGCTGATGTTCCACTTCGATAACATTTGAGATTTGGGGTTGCACCAACAACCAAACCTAAAAATATGGAGCTTTTGTGGAACTCCCAACAGGGCTGTGGAGAGCAATTTTGGGTACCTGGAGACTGTCAGAGTCGGTGGTTTCAATTAATTGAGGAGTTGGATGATTTTTGAACCAAATCCATAGCGTTTGTAAAAAGTAGACTAAGGAGTCGAGGAGTCGGAGTCGGATGATTTTTGTACCGACTCAACAGCCCTGACTCCAAAAGCCATCATCCATTGTGTCCATGCCCTGTGATGAGACTTGTCTACATAACGCTGTATGGGAGACCTACACAGTTCCTGAACAGAATGTTCTTTATCAGTTACAGCACAGAACAGCAAAAATATGCAGGTGTCCATTATTGTTAGAAATATAAAGCAAAACACATTTTTCACCTTATGTGACTGTTTCTGTGTGTCCCTGTCCTGATAGATGGAGACACTAATCATGCATGTAGTGGAACAGGAAAGCTGTATAACAGCAGCGCTGGCACATTGCGGAGACCTCCTGGCACATAATGTGCAGTGCTAAGATATAATGCTTCCTGTATGAACAACTCAACTACAGACAAATCACTGCAGCAGCAACTCATCAACTACTGAGACATCCTGTACAAGGTACAATACGTTCCATAGAGAGCATGCCAAACCAATGCGTATGGCTACATCTAGTGGACAAATTGTAGAATGCAGGCAGTAAGAACTATGGCTCGGTTCCCATGCAGTGCAGCGTTTCAGTCTGTTTGGATGAGAGCAGACCAGCACAGTGTTCGCTCCAATCTGTTTTCACGTCGCTTTGGAAAACAGATGCGTTAGTGGATCATAAAGGAACAGATCCTAACGGATGCGAACGCATCCAATGTTAATCTATGGATCAGTTAACATTGGTCTGTTCGAATGGAAAAACAGCGTGATACTTCACTTGAGTGGACATGGAACGTAACACCGTAACATGGTATATCTTATTTTAAAGAACACATTAGAACGTTTAATTTGATACCTTATTTGGACAGTTTGGCATCTTCTATTGGCTGGTAGAAGAGGAGAAAGCCAAGGTATGGCAAATTGTAAAACAGTTTCCTGGGTGTAATCTGGGTCTGCGTGAGCAAGTTTCGCAATAATAGGTGGTTTTATGCCCGCCACCCGATGTCTTACTGTCCCTACACACAATGCAATCTTTGGTATTTTGATTGGGCATATTAGCAATAAAATACTGGCTACTATTTACACCCTCCCCCAGTCCATCCCATAGGATGCCATTCATTCTATTTACTACTTTGCAGGCAATCTGCAAGAAAAATAAAATTTCATTGGCAATGATTTTTATTTTTTTTTGCAGAATGGAATCTACAAAAATGAATAAGCAGCTATTTTTTTATTTAAAAAAAAGCAACAAAAAAACCCCAAAAAACAAAACAAAAAAAAACAGGAAAGAAACGGAAGTGACATTTAAATCTAAATGTCACTTGCTTCTAGCAATGATGCCGGCCACTAGGTATGGGGCTGGGGGGCACTGACAGTGTGGTCATGTAGTAATACATGCCCACAAACAGTCGCATGGTGATCGCCGGTTTGCGGCGGTCCCGATGCGCTGCAAACCACCGCTGCAGGGATGTCCCACATAGCGGGACATACGAGCGCATCGGGCTTTTCCCTATGTCCTGCTATGCGGGAAATATGAGTGGAAAGGGTTAATCTCCTTTCACACCTGAATGAATTGAATAATTAGTAGCTGGCTGACACTCCGACCCAGCAGTGTCCGGTAGAAAGATTGTAGACAATCTGTGTTTCACATGCACAGAAAAACTCAGTATAAGGCAGCGGAGTTCCGCTTTAATGAGCAAAGCCCTCTGATGTATGGAAGCCTCAGTCATCATTACCTTCAGATATCGGTCCCTCTGCTCCTCTCCTCATCGCTGTCCTCATCCTCCTCATCGCTCCTCCACTGCACTCGCTCCGGAATCTTACTGTCCCACGCTGGCTCCGTGAGATTGGAACTCTCGTCTTCTTGATCATCCTAATTCACATTTACAAAGAACATCACAATGGGTATATCTTTAAAGTACGGAAACACCAGAGGAATATTATTTATGGTTGTAATACTGTAGCATGTTTATTGACTACACAGTACACTGCGTGTCATCACTTCTGTTGTAGGACGATGCACTATTTTACTTTACTGTATGCTTGTTTCTGGTGTTATTCAGCCACTACTGCAGCCAAATAGATCAGCAGGACAGCCAGGCAACTGGCATTGTCTAAAAAGAAACCAATATGGCAGCCTCTATATCAATCTCACCTTGGGTTCACGTTAAACAATACCAGTTGCCTGTCATCCTGCTGATCTTTTATGCATCAGTAGTGTATGATTCACACCCCTGAAACAAGCATGCCACTAATCTAGTCATACATCTGATCTGCATGCTTGTTCAGGGTCTATAACTAAAAGTATTGGAAGAAGAGAATCAGCAGGAGAGCCAGGCAATGTGCATTGTTTAAAAGGACATAAGTGAGCCTCTGTATCCCTCTCAAGTCAATTGTCCTTTAAATACAATAAGTTTGAAACAAATAAAATGGTTACAAGATAATGTAACATCCTGGAATTTACAATAGTGTCTTTTTCCATTTGACTGAAAAGCCAATTACACCATTCCATGAAGAAGTTTTAAGGAAGAAATAAAACATTTGTGACAGTTACTTATGGCAGAGATATATAAAAAATTTTTTTAAAAAAGCCTCACCGAAAGCAAATAATAAAAAATTAAAAGTGGGTGTGGTCATACAGCGAGCTATACTCACCCCAGCTACCAGCAGAACGCCATAAGTGACGAGACGCTGGACGGCATCGTAACACACCTGATAAAACATCTGACAAGGCTGCAAGAGAATAAAAACACTACATCAGTATTGCAATGCATTTTATAAGATCTTGTCTGGACTATTGTAACATACTACTTTGTGGACTACCAGCTAAAAGACTGGCTCCAATCTGTACCGAACTCAGCTGCTCGTCTCATTCATCTTTCTTTCGTTCTTCTTCTTCTGCTGCCCCTCTCTGTCAAGTTCTTCATTGGCTACCAATTAACCAGAGGATCCAGTTCAAACTCTTAACCCTAACTTACAAAGCTCCCCTCAATCTCTCTCACCTGTACATTATTTTACAAATTTCCAGATACCAACCCAACCTCAATCTCAGATCTGCACATGACCTACTTTTGTCCTCCTCTAGAATCACCTCCTTACATTCACGAATACAAGATTTCTCATGTGCTTCACCCCTCCTCTGGAAACCTTTGCCACAACACATCCGTCACTCCACAACCTTTGATATCTTTAAACCCTCCCTCAAAACTCCCTTTTTTACGACAAGCATACCCTCTACATTAGGCTATTCCCCCTTTGACTTAAGGCCAAGTTGCACTCCTACCAGATATCCTTAAACACACTCACTGCTTCTATGTATGTTTATTGAATACTACCCAACCTCTTGTTTCCACAGTTACATAGTTATTTGGGTTGAACAAAGACATACGTCCATCGAGTTCAACCAGAAAACAAAGTACAACACCGGCCTGCTCCTTCACATATCCCTGTTGATCCAGAGGAAGGCAAAAAAAAAAACCTTACAAGGCATGGTCCAATTAGCCCCAAAAGGGAAAAAAATCCTTCCCGACTAGGGATGGTCGGAATGCCAATTTCCGATTCCGCGGTAAATCCGCATTCGGTCATGTACCAATTACCGATTACGCTTTCCGCAACCAATTTCCGCACTCCAATGCGGAATTTCCGCCGGAAATCGCGGAAATTCCGCCCGACTTTAACATCAATTTTCTCAAAAATTATCAAGGTCTTTTTGAAAACTTTTTTTTTGCATCTTGTTCAGAAGATTCTGTTTAATAAACCCTGAAAATTTGGTGTTTCTAGGACTTATGGGGGGGCTTTGCTATTAACCGCTAAAGTCGGCGGATTTTTACTGTAATGTAATTTTCTGCATTTTACATTACAGTAAAAATCTGCCGACTTTAGTGGTTAATAGCAACGCCCCCTTAAATCCTAGAAACTCCAGATTTTCAGGGTTTATTAACCTGAATCTTGTGAACAAGATGCAAAAACAAGTTTTCAAAAAGACCTTATCGTTTTTGAGAAAATCCATGTTAAAGTCAGGTGAAATTTCCGCGATTTCCGGCGGAAATCCGCCTACGGCACTTGCATTACCGATTTCCGCATTCCGATGCGGAAATGCAATTTCCGATCGGAATTTCGGAAATTGCATTTCCGCGGAATCCGAATGAGCATCCCTATTCCCGACTCCAGATGGCAATCAGATAAAATCCCTGGATCAACACCACTGGACATTACCTAGTAATTATAGCCATGGATGTCTTTAATCGCAAGGAAAGCATCTAAGCCCCCTTTAAATGCAGATCCAGAATTTGCCATAACTACTTCCTGTGGCAATGCATTCCACATCTTAATCACTCTCACTGTAAAGAACCCTTTCCTAAATAAATGGCTAAAACGTTTTTCCTCTATGCGCAAATCATGTCCTCTAGTCCTTTGTGAAGGCCTAGGGACAAAAAACTCATCCGCCAAGCTTTTATATTGCCCTCTGATGTATTTATACATGTTAATTAGATCCACTCTAAAGGTCCGTACACACGCCGGACTGCAGGCAACGACGGGTCTGTCGTCAACTCCGGGCGGATCGCTCAGAAACAGCCGTATCAGTCTGCAGACAGACTGTACACATGCCGGACTGTCGCTGGAACGCCCACCCAGCAGGAGGTGACGACGGACTCGTCGTTGCCTGCAGTCTGGCGTGTGTACGGACCTTTAGGCGTCTTTTCTCTTCCTGTAAATTGTAAGCTTGCAAGGGCAGGGCTCTCTCACCTTTTGTGTGTTGGAATATGTTACACATTTTACACACGTTACTCTCGTCACTGTAATTACTGTATATCCTCTTATATAAGTCGACCTCATGTATAAGTAGACTCCAATATTTGACCCTCTTAAGCTGGAATTTTTTTTTTACTCAAGTACAAGTCTACCCAGCACAGTTAATGGCTCCACTTGGGGACCAGGAGGGTTAATGACTGCAATGCATAAAGTATTGCAGCCATTAACCCCTCCCTGGCCCCCAAATTCAGCTATTATCCACTCCCTCGCCCTCGTAATAAGCACTGCAGCACAATATCTTTCCCCCTGCCATTTCCTTGTTGATTCGGCTGGCCAAGACTTTCAGACCTGTCTTTTCCTGGCATTGCCTTTATCAAGAAAGCGTCACTTTCACCTGGATAAAAAGGTGCAAATGGGAATGTCACTATTAGTGCACACATTACTCAGTGCAGCAGCCATTGGCTGGTAAAAATATCTGACAGACAAAGGATGCCTCTAAAACCTCCTAATAGCAAAAGTAATCAATACAAAGTAGTGCTTTTCAAAGCAAAAGGTGGCAGCATGAGGGGGCATATAAAGCATGGTGGCTGCTGTGGCTTCTCTCTGCAAAAGCTGAAAGAGAGGCGTGCCCCCCAGCCCCCCAGCCATGATTCCGAAATGTAGGTCTGACTCGAGTATAAGTAAGGTGAGAGGGTGCAGAGCGGCACACTTGTCCTAGTGTTTTTCGGGTGCTTGACCTGGGATGCTAAGCATCATCCCAAGTGATATCCAAGAAGTAGAAAGGTTGGTCAGCACACCAGCTTCTCAATAAGAAAAATTTAATGTATCATATGTCAACACTACGGTTAACAATTGTTTCGGGGCCACAGAGGGTCCCCTTCATCAGAACAGTGCAGACTGTTCTGATGAAGGGGACCCTCTGTGGCCCCGAAACAATTGTTAACCGTAGTGTTGACATATGATACATTAAATTTTGCTTATTGAGAAGCTGGTGTGCTGACCAACCTTTCTACTTCTTGACTTGAGTACAAGTCGACCCCTACAGTTTTATTTAGTGAGTCAGACCTAAATTCTAAGAGACTTATAGTCGAGTATATAAAGTACCAATTCTGTATTTTGTATATTGGTGTATTCCATTGTCTGTATTATTATGTACCCATGTTTGTTTCTTACTTTGTACAGCGCCATGGAATATGTTGGCGCTTTATAAATCAATAATACTAATAATAATAATCCCTGCTTTAAAATATAGATTGCTCAGTAACTCCCAGAGTGCTTCATGAACCATTGGTTGCGCACAGTCGGGAAGCCTTGTAGTTCTGGAGCAATCACCTGCAGTAATCAGGCATCCAGCATGTACTGTCCTGTGTGCTTGATTTACAGAGGGCATTGCTTTTTCTTTTTTTTGGAGTGTCACTTCCATAAATGTTTGCAGAAATATATATTATATGTAGGAGTACACTCATGATGCTACTGTGCCGCCACCCTCAGCTTACCATGGCTATCATTCCTTTGTTGGTGAGCAGGTAGCACAAGGCTGCAGCAGTGCGGAGGAGCCTTTCTTGGCTGATGGTTTCGTCAGACATCCCAACACCTCATCTGATCGCCTCTGACTCCACGTGTAACGCACAGGCTGGAACACAAGAGAAGCACATCAACCAACCAATCACAGCCAAACATTCCTTCTCTGCCTCTTAACTGACTTCCTACTGCTGGCTTCACCTATTTTTATAAATTTAGCCATGCCTTGCAACAGGGTGACGCAGCTGGTCATATCGGTTGCGGCAAGAAATTCCAATAAAAAAGTGTACCTGAGACTTTAAATACTGCTGTATTTATACCTACCTGGGGTTTTCTCCAGCCAAGAGGTGCATGGGCTCCCTCACCGCTCTCCTGTTTTCAACTCCGCTAATCTGACCAATTGTGCTTCTCTGCGCACGCACAGCCTGTCCGAGCACACGCCCCCGTCTGAGCCTGCGCTGGAGCAGAACACTCCCAGCTGCTGGGCATTGCGAGAAGAGCAAAACCGGTCAAATTAGCAGAGGTAACCGATGGGGGAACGGCAAGGGGTTGAGCTGACCTTCCGCTGAACTAACTCTGCCTACCACAGAGGGGGGGGGCCTGGTGAGAGCGAGAAGTCGGTCCCCACTCCCCGCGGGTGAGTCTCAGTGGGTCCACAGCTCCCCCCTCCACCACTGTGCCCCCCACCTGCCCCTTGAAAAAGGGCTGAGCTATAACCCCGCCCCCCCCCCACACCCCCTTGGCGTAGGGCAGCCGGGCCCCATAGCAGATGCTATGGTTGCTATGGCTATCCCTATGCCACTGCCTTGTAGTGTGAAAGTGCAGCCAGAGGGGTTGACAGACCCCCCCAGGAGTTTCCACTTGACAGTCAGGAAAGCTCATTAGAAGAGCCAGGCTACAGTAACAATATCATGTAATACAACAAAGTGTGAAAATAAAGCAAACAATGGTAAAGTTCAAAAGTTCAGCAGTTCAAGAGGCTGATGATGCTTGTTCAGCAGAGCTCACCTGGCGATACCGGTACTGAAGCAGACAGGCCACACTCTAAGTAGACATACTACATGAAGGTGGTAAAATTGGTCAATGATTGGCCAATCAAAATCGGATGTGTGTTTGCACCTTCACAGTAGCCAAGCCTTGCGTGAAATCAGCTGACACGAGACGCAATGAGGGGAGTGAAAATTAAAACAGAATAGACACTTCTAACAAATTATCACTGCAAAATGACACCAGTCCATTTGCTGTGAAAACATGATGCGTACACACAAGGAGGTGGACGAAACCTAACTCAATAGAATCTGTTCACACTGCTCTGTTAGAACTGAGCCGTTTGGCACATTCTGCGGAACGGACCACAAGTTTGGGAAGGCTACAATAATTCTGGGGCGACAGACATCGCATTGACCCCGCGCCACTGGAATGGATCAAAAACAGATGGAAAGAAAAAAACGTATTTGTGAAATGGATCAGTATTTACACAGATGTTGTAGTTGTTGATCTGTCCAGTGTGAACCGGGCTTTGGCTAGGTTTCCACTTGTGCGTTGTGAGCCAGATTTTTCTATCAGAAAATTTGCATTGATTTGATAACTAATGGTACTGAATGGTGCGGTTTCCATGCAAAGCGAATTTTGGTATTCGTTCGTATGGTGAAAAAATCTGAGGTACTGCATCATTTTTTTGGACATCGCGTAACATTTGTGCACAATGCTTTGCATAGGCAACGTATAGCAATGCAAATTTTTGCATTATTTGAGCGAAAATTCGCATTAAATCTATGATTACAGGAAGTTGTCAGCAGTCATGACTAAGCTGTTACTATGCAGATTATGTTATATTTAATGTGAATTTTCGCGTACGAAAATTCGTATAAAAACGCGTATAAAAATTTACAAGCGAATTTTCACAAATCAGAAAACTCTTATAAGATTTTTCTGGATGCGAAAATTTCACGCTACAGTGGAAACGTAGCCTAAAACTATAACAAAATGTAACAATTAATTTTCTGGCGTACTAGCTGCATAACACAGTAACGGCAATAGAATTTGGCATCTTGCTAATGCTGAATACACACGGTGCGTTCGCGCACTCGAGGTCCCGCTCGATTCCCGTCGATTCGTTTATTTCCAACATGTCTACTTTTCATTTCGATGGATCGTTAGGTCGATTCGCATGTAAAGTATGCCAAATCGACCTAACGATCCATCGAAATGAAAAGTGGACATGTTGGAAATAAACGAATCGACGGGAATCGAGCGGGAAATCGAGTGCGGGAACGCACCGTGTGTATTCAGCATTACACTGATGGAATCAGGTCTGGAAAGTCTGTGTGTGGCAGCCCAACTGCCCAGTGTAAGTCTACTTACTGAATAAAACATGATTGGTCAAACTTGATGATCTGTCAACACTCTGTCACATCTGTGGCTCTGGTAAATGGAAAAAAAAAACAAAGAAAAAAAGATTATCAGATATACCTGAAAACAAGGACTACAAACTTCACTACAGACCAAATGAAAATACTTATATAAAAACAAACAATCTACCAGTGTGAATAATTATCAGAAACCTCCGATATTCTTTAATCAGCCACTATCTTAAACAGGAACTGTAAGGCCCCTATATACACTTAATCAGTTGGTACGCTTTTAGCCTATAGCATTGTTAGGGGGTGTGGTTATAGATAATGGCAATTGGTGCGTTTTTTTTCATGTCTTCAAGTAGTAAAAATGATGGCGTGCAGGCTGATTGTGGATCAAACAATAGGACCAAATTACATGGCGAATATCAATCATTTCTTGATCTCGCTTCTGTTTTTTAACTTCGCACTTTGCAAAGTATCGATTTACTTTTTTCCCCCTTTTCACTAAAGTGCCTCTTTTTACACTGACAGATGACAGGAGATAAGGTGGCCATACACTGGCAGATGGCCACTATAATCAACCATCTGAAAGATCCCTCTCTGATCGTATCTTTTTAGACAGGGATCTATTAGAAATCTGTGGAGCGTCTCACTTCTGGAGCACCTCCTCCCGAGTTATGCATCTTTCTTCATTGCCACCAGGGGAGACAGTCCCCCTCTGACCCTGCCACATGTAATAATGTCACATGCAGGGTCATGAGCTATAGGCATCCCTGGTGACAATGGAGAAAGATCCGGGACACAAGAGAAGGCGCCCTGGTGGACAGGTGAGCCTGCAACACTCTGCACAGCCGGAGGGCAGAAGATCGGCCGCAGATCCATCGACCGCTGCACACTCCACTGAGTTCGTTCCAAGAGTTTTGATCGATTTTGACCAGAAATCAATCAAAAATTACAATTGCAGCATTGATCTCTGGCAGATTTGATCATTACGATTAGGAATCTCCCACATATTGATGCTCAAATAGAGTAATGTACAGGAACCTTTACACTGATGATCTCCTATTGACACCTAGGAAGCGGAGGCAAACATAAGCCATGCAAATAGTTACTTTTTGAAGGCTGATGTACTGGCAGCAGGAAGATCCAGCAAACTTAAGGAACAGAGTGCTTAGGCAAAGCCAAATTGTGGTGGCTAGATGACCGGGCCACAGCAACTCCAACACAGCAGGTCTTGCAAGGTGTCCCTGGTATCCACTGGTTGATGCCTATGACAAGTGGTCCAAGGAAAGACAGCTGGTGAACGGATAACATGCCATGGCTGCCCAGGGCTTGACAAGGTTTGTGGGGAAATTAAGCTAGCCCCTGTGGCCTTATCCCACCACTGCAGCACAGACTGCTGCAAAACGCATTACTGGTCATTAGCCAACAGTATCCTGACATAGCAGCTTGCTGAATATGGGGCTGCCTATGAGGAAGATCCCAGTAGACCACTGAAAGCACCTACCACGGGCACATGAGTCAGAACTGGACCATAGAGCAATGGAAGATGGTGACTTGGTCTTTGGTTTTGAAATTCCAACAGAGCATCTGTGGGATGTGCTGGGAAAACAAGACCCATCCATGCAGACCCCACCTCACACCTTTACAAGCTAGGATATGCAGCTAATTTTAACTTTTTGCCGACTGCTCCACGCCAACTGGCATGAACATAGCGGCAGACCCAGGACCGCTCTAAGCCAATTGGCATGAAGTCCTGGGGGCGGAAAGTGCAGGGGATTAGGCGCGCCAATGAGATCACCGCTAGGAGACTGTTAGATGGCAAAACCGCCGTCTATTTACATGTTGCAGCGCTGTACTGGGGACAGCGTGTCAGCCTATGACAGCCAATCGCTGCCACTGGCTGGCGGGGGGAGGGTGGGGGAAAAAAAATAGGAAAATTTATAAAAAATGTACAAAAAAAAAAATTATACACATGCTGGCAGCGATCAGAGCCCACCAACAGAAATATCTGTTAGGGGGCAGAAAAGGCAGGGGCAGGGGGAATCACTTGTGAGCTGAGTTGTACGATCCTGCAGCAAGGCCTTAAAGCTGCAGTGACATAATTTGTAAAATATAGCCTGGTCACTAGAGGGGTGTAAACCTACGGTCCTTAAATGGTTAAATACACTTAAAGCGGACCTGCACTCAGAACTGCCTCTCTGCTCTAAAAGATAACAGCATAATAACCTTTAACCACTTTACCACCACGGGTGTGTGAATCTACGCTCCTTTTATCATCCTTTCCCCACCAGGAGCGTAGATACACGCACCCCCCGCCGCTACCGCCACTGACCACACTCCCACGCTTGTGCACGCCGCCGCCGCCCGCTCGTCCAGAAATTAATGGACAGGAAAAACTGTTCTAGTTCGTTGATCTAAGCCCCCCAGCAATGATCGGCTGCTTCTATGAGAAGCTGCGCGATCATTGTGAAAAAAAAAAAAAAGTTTCCCAGCCTCCCTAAACTTCCTGTAAGTGTACTTCCTACGCTTACAGACGCAACTACAAAAAATTACTGTGGCCATCTTGTGGCCAAAAAGTAAAACTACAGGCAAAAACATTTTTCATATACAAATACATTCTTTTACATTATAAATTAACTCATTACCTCCTACACGCCCCAATTTTTTATTTATTTTTTGTAATAAAAAGAAAAAAAATTACAATAAAAAAAAAAATACATAAATAGTTACCTTAGGGACTGAACTCTTTAAATATTTATGTCAAGAGGGTATAACACTGTTACTTTATAAACTATGGGCTTGTAATTAGGGATGGACGTAAAACTGAAAAAAATGCACCTTTATTTCCAAATAAAATATTGGCGCCAAACATTGTGATAGGGACATAATTTAAACGGTGTAATAACTGGGACAAATGGGAAAATAAATTTCATGGATTTTAATTACAGTAGCATGCATTATTTAAAAACTATAATGTCTGAAAAACTGAAAAATGATGATTTTTTCCCCCACATTTTTTCCTATTTTCCCATTAAAACACATTTAAATTAAAATAATTCTTGGCATAATGTCCCACCTAACGAAAGCCTAATTGGTGGCGAAAAAAACAAGATATAGTTCATTTAATTGCGATAAGTAATGATAAAGTTATAGACGAATGAATGGAAGGAGCTCTGAAAGTTGAAAATTGCTCTGGTGCTCCAGGGGTAAAACCCCTCAGTTGTGAAGTGGTTAAAGAAAAACAATTCTTTATTACAGCTTACAGGGCTCCTACAATAAATCTGCAGTGTGTCTACTTCATGCTTTTAAGGAAGCGGAGAAAGAGTTAAATCCCGTGTTTAGATATTAGCTGTGTCTGTGGAGATTGACGAATTCCTGGGCTGACACAGCTGAGAGATGAAATTACACTTGTGATTACTTGAATGAGGGGAAATTAGGCAGGCTCTTTTCTCTAATAACACTCAGGGTGCATTCTTCTCTGTTTTCCTTCTGCCCTGCGCAACAGTGCAGTTCCACTTTAAGTATATTGACACTTTAAAGTGAGGAAGAGGAAAGTCTCTGGATCCTATAGAGCAGTGTTTCCCAACCAGTGTGCCGCGGCATGTTGCCCGGTGTGCCGTACAGGTCTGGCCTCTCGCCAGACCTGTACCTACTTTAGGGTGCAGGAGGGGGGAAGTAGCGCTAGAAGGAGGGGCAGTGGAGGCAGCGGTGGGGAGGGGGGAAATATCCCCCCCTCCCTCACCTGGGACCCCTCCTTCTGCCTCTCTCCCCCTCCGTTTAGCGGTGGCAAGTGCGGCTCGGCGGCGGGGAGGCATACGGAGAATTACTCACCACTTCCGCGTTCCAAGCGCCGGCAACGTCAAGTCGTCACACATCTCCGCCTTCAATGCCGCCCACTGTTCTTCCTGATTAGCGGAAGCACAGTGGGCGGTATTGAAGGCGGAGATGTGTGACGACATGACGTTGCCGGCGCTTGGAACGCAGAAGTGGTGAGTAATTCTCCGTATGCCTCCCCGCCACCGCTAAACGGAGGGGGAGAGAGGCAGAAGGAGGGGTCCCAGGTGAGGGAGGGGGGGGGGATATTTCCCCCCTCCCCACCACTGCCCCTCCTAGCACTGCTTCCCCCCCTCTTGGGCATCTATACTGGGGGGAACTGTACTAGCTATACTGGGGGCAACTAAACTAGCTATACTGGGGGCAACGAAACTAGCTATACTGGGGGCAACGAAACTACCTACACTGGGGGCAACTAAACTAGCTATACTGGGGGCAACTATACTAGCTATACTGGGCACTATACTGGGGCACTACCTACCTATACTGGGCACTATGCTAGCTATACTGGGCACTATACTAGCTATCTGGGTACTATACTAGCTATACTGGGCACTTTACTGGCTATACTGGGGCACTACCTATCCATACTGGGACTATACTAGCTATACTGGGGCACTATACTGGGGTAACTATACTAACCATACTGGGGCAACTAAACTCCCTATACTGGGGCAACTATGCTAGCTAAGTGTTCCCCGGCCCGGAAAAGGTTGGGAACCACTGCTATAGAGGCTTCCCGGATCCTCTTGGCTCCAGCCGCAGCTCTCCGGGACCCTCCTTAACATCTGGGCTGCACTCCTCTTCTAGCTTGAGTGTGGCCGTACTGCAACAATAGGCGCAGTACACCCCCACTTATGCCTGAAGAGGTGCGCAGGCCTGATGTTCCTACCATAAAGCCCTCGTCTGTAATCTTCCGAGGGACTGCGTTTGGCAACAGGGGACTGGAGGATGCAATGGGAAGCCTCTACAGCAGGAGTCTCCAAACTTTTGAGGCCAAGGGCCATATCGCTGTTCTTGAGAGTGCTAGGGGGCCGAACTAGCAAAATTAAACTCATTTTTGCTGATTGCCGCTACGTACACCCCTGCATGCGGCACCGCAGCTACAGCCTGTGGGCCACATGGAATTAACAACTGCAAAGAGCTTTGGGAGACACCAGAAATGGCTCGGCAGGCCATATTTGTACCCCGGGTCAGAATTTGCAAATGATTGCTCTATAGGATCCAGAGGATTCACCCTTCTTAGGTAAGTATGCACTATTGCTTCGGGTACACTTTAACCTTCCTGGCGGTAAGCCCGAGCTGAGCTCGGGCTATGCCGCCGGAAGGCACCGCTCAGACCCCGCTGGGCCGATTTGCATAATTCTTTTTTTGCTGCACGCAGCTAGCACTTTGCTAGCTGCGTGCAGTGCCCGATCGCCGCCGCTATCCGTCGCGCCGCAGCCGCCCCCCCCCCAGACCCCGTGCGCTGCCTGGCCAATCAGTGCCAGGCAGCTCTATGGGGTGGATAGGAATCCCCTTTGACGTCACAACGTCGATGACGTCATCCCGCCCCGTCGCCATGGCGACGGGGGAAGCCCTCCAGGAGATCCCGTTCTTTGAACGGGATCTCCTGATCGCCGGAGGCGATCGGAGGGGCTGGGGGGATGCCGCTGAGTAGCGGCTATCATGTAGCGAGACTTTGTCTCGCTACATGAAAGAAAAAAAAAAAATTTTAAAAAAAAGATTTGCTGCCCCCTGGCGATTTTTTAGCAAACCGCCAGGAGGGTTAAGGTCACGTTGTGCTTCTCTTGAAAGCTGGAGGAGCAATTAATAAAAGTATTAAGCTGTTACAATATAAAAGAACTTCTGTGATTTTTATCACTCAACCAAGTGACGGCGGATTGGATCCTGGCCTTTTGTCTGTTTGAATCTCACTATTCACACAGATAATAGCGGCTTTAGGCCTGATCTACCCTCTCTAGCATTAAAAACATCCACTTCTTGGCCAGAGTGGAGTGCTTTGTTTAATTTAACCATTTGACCACTGAGGGGTTTCTTCCCCTTTAGGACCAGAGAAATTTTCACCTTTCAGCGCTCCTCCCTTTCTTTCACCAATAACCTAATCACTACTTATCACAACAAATCATCTATATCTTGTTTTCTTCACCACCAATTAGGCTTTCTTTGAGTGGTAAATTATGCTAAGAATTATTTTATTCTAAATGCATTTTAATGGGAATAATAATCAAAAAGTGGAAAAATAGATTTCAGTTTTCGGCCATTCTAGTCATAAAATAAAATGTTCTACTGTGGATAAAAGCCACACATTTTATTTGCCCATTTGTCACGGGTATTGCAACATTTAAAATATTTCCCTATTTCCATTTGCCGGGCTGTCCTGCTGGTCATCTGCCTCTAATATTTTTAGTCATAGACCCTGAAAAAGCATGCAGATCAGGTCTTTCTGACTGGATTATCCACATGCTTGTTGCAGGTGTGTGATTCAGACACTACTGCAGCAAAAGGGATCAGCAGGACTGCCAGGCAACTAGTATTGTTTAACTACCTAACAACCGCGTAACGCCAATGGGCGTGACCGCGGCGGAAGCCCCAGGACCGCCTAACGCCATTTCCTGGGGCCGGCCACTACAGGAGATTGCGCGCGGATGCGGGCGCATCTCCACTTGAAAGGCGGAGCTCCGCCCAGCCTTCAGTCCTCGAGCGGTGATGCGATCTGCAGCAGCACTGTAGTGGGGACAGCCGTGTGAAACGACTATCCTTCTGTGGGATGCAGGAGCGATCGGCAGTGATAGGCTGAAGCCTATCACAGCCAATCGCTGTGATAGGCTGGCCGGGGGAGGGAGGGAAGGTGGTAAAAATTAAAGAAATACACCTTTTTATTAAAAATAAATAAATATTTGTCAAAAAAATAAACGTGGGGGGCGACCAGACCCCACCAACAGAGAGCTCTGTTGGTGGGGAGAAAAGGGGGGGGAGGGGAATCACTTGTGTGCTGTGTTGTGTGGCCTTGCAGCGAGCCCTTAAAGCTGCAGTGGCCCTTTTAGTAAGAAATGGCCTGGTCTTTAGGGGGGGTTTAGCACTGTGGTCCTCAAGTGGTTAAAGTGGACCTGAACTCTTGACCAGGACAGAAATAAAACAGAGAGAAATGCACCCTGTATGTATTTAGAGAGGTAAGTCTGTCTAATTCCCCCTCATCTGTGTCTAATCACAACTGTAATTTGATCTCTCCCCTGGGTCAGCTGACTGTCACTGCAAATAAGGTCATTTGAAAGCACAGAATGTTAACATTATTTCCGCTTCCATGAAAGCAGGAAGTAGAAACACTGAAGATTTATTGTAGGATTTGTATCAGCTGTAACAAAGAAACACAAGGGGGATCGAGGAGCCCAAATATTGATAAAACAAATTTGTTGTCATTTGTGAGCACTGAGTGGATCTGTCAAAAAAAAAAAAAAAATATATGTCTTATCAGTCTGCCGACAGACTGTACACACATCCTGCTGTCGGCAGACCGTCCGCCCAGCGGGAAGGTCTAACGGACCCGTCATTTGTTACAATAGTACGGTGGTGGTTGGGTGGGGGGGGGGGGGGTTGGCGGCTTAATCAGAAGGAGCCTAGCGCCCGTCTGTAAAACGGGCCTTAGGCCTACTTTCTATATGTTTTTCTTCTGTCAAGTGCAAGAGTTCAGGTCCACTTTAAAGGGAACCTGAGACAGTGGTGGGGAAAAAAAATTCATGCATGCCTGGGGCCTCCTCCAGCCCCTTCAGACCTTTGGCTCCTTTGCCATCCTCCTGGGCTGCCTCAATCTGCCGCTAGGGTCCTCTGCACATGCGCGGCTCGGCCACGTTACCGCCCCCATCATGCTCCCATTGCAAAGAGCATACTGTGTCTGCGCAGTACTACTGTACAGGTGCACAACGCTCCTGGAGTTAGGAGTGCAATGGCGGTGAATGCGCAGCTGAAGAAACTTCAGAGGACCCTAGCAGCAGATCGAGGTGTCCCGGGAGGACAGCGAGGAAGCCCCAGGTATGTATGAATCTTTCCCCCACCCCAGTATCAGGTACACTTTAAACTTGTTTTCCGCATGCAGAAAATAACTGACAGCAGAGTGCAGCACTGTGTGTGTTTTTGCTATCAATTACATTAGCAGTTATAAAAAAAAAAAAAAAAAAAAAAAGCGCACGTTATTCCACATGCAAGCACACATGGAGTTTTATACATACCTGGGGCTTCCTCCAGTCCCCTCCATGCAGATCGCTTTTTTTTAGCTCGCAACTGTCCTTTTAAAGAGACTCTGAAGTCTACTAAAAATGAGGTTTTTACTTTAAAAACCTCTTTAACCTAATTGCCCCTCCTAAAACGCTGCATCCCTGTGGCTGAAAACACCATAAACCAGCCCAAATTACCTGGGGGACATTGCAGGGCTCCTTTCGCATAGAGGCAGAGCTTTCTGCTGCAGCTCTGCCTCTATACGCGTCCATCAAGCGCTGATCGCCGCCTCTCCCTGTCCCTCTCAGTCTTCCTTCACTGAGAGGGGCAGGGGAGAGGCGAAGATACGCGTGGATTGACACGTATGGAGGCAGAGCTGCAGCTGAAAGCTCTGCTTCCTTAGGGCAGCAACATCCACGATCTAGAAAGTCGTGGATTTTGCCAGAGGGAATTAGGGGTGATTTATGGCGTTTTCAGGCGCGCGCAAGCTTGTGCTGACTTATGCAATAACATTAAAAACTGCTTTGTGATGATTGTGTGCTGACCTAAATTCGTTTGCTACTATTGACATTTGGGTGACATGGCTTAGCACCCAGGTTCAGCACCCAACACTCGGGCAAGGTGTGCCACCCCAGAAGCGTTTGTGCACCATTCCAGTGCTGGGTCCCTCTTTGGTCCAATAGGTTTATTCACTGTGCAACCATGGCCGTGGGTGTGTCTGTACTGGGCATGTGCAAAAAGGATCGATTATGCATGCCGAGTAGAACTTAAACACTTGCATGCTGTTTTTTTCCTCTATGTACAACCATTTAATTCTACTGGGCATGTGCACACCTTACTTACACATGCCAAGTACAAATGTGCTCACCCACTGCTGCCCTTGTGCACTGAACAAGCCTATTCAACCAGAAGGGGACCCAGGTCACCACATACTCGGGCTTTGAAGCAGCGGAAGGTATTCCCAGCAGGCACATCTGTTCCTCCAGGCAGCGTGATATCTCCTCTCTTATCTGCACAGGGGAGGCTGCACTGAAGAGCACTCTCCACCAGTCCTGAAGGGGTTACTATAGGTAGAGACGGGAGAGAGCATCCTAAACAGTGCAGGGAGATGTCACCCTGCGGCCTCCGTCCTGCCGCTGCAGGCTCCCATCAGCTCAGCAAACTCTCTCCTGTGTTCCTGCCTCTGCTTAGCCGCCCGCTGCACACTCAGGACGGGCTGCAGTGTGGACAGACCGTGGCTGCCATGTGTCTGTGGCTTTAGGCTCTATTCATAAAACTTTATCGCAAGTTTTCCGCTCAAAACAGCAGACTTTCCCGACCATTTAGCAAAGTGGGAATTCATAAAGGCCGTTTCTGCATGAAAATCTGACATTCCTGTGCAGTGCGGGGAAATTACCGCCCTGTGCAGAGATTATCACAACACATGTCACTGAAGGTTAATTTATAAAGATTAGAGCAGGCAGAATGTGTGGAGAAACCAGGCTGTTTAGATAAAGCGATAAGCCAGGCAAGCTAATGGAGAGACAGACCTCCCAGACAGCTGCAGTGAGAGGAGAGCAGACAAGGCATTCCAGAATACCAAGGCTGTGTTTTTTTTTAACCCCTTGGGTACCTGTTTTCAGATACATTTCACATCGAAAGCCTGCATGTGTAACATTTCTGGAACTTCTAAGCTGCAGCAATTAAATAGATTGATTAGGAAGACTAATAGACAGATTCAGCGCAGATTCAGGAGGAGAGGCAGAAAAATGCACATGTAAAGGGATGCTGGGGCTGCCTCCTTTATACTTTGCTGTCTCTGCAGGAGAAATGTATCAACTCAGCCAGCAAATGTAACAACTCAGCAGTACAGCCAGTTTAGCGCAGGAATTCCCCAACCTATTATCGCAAGTGTATACATTTTTATGAATTAGCACACAGAAGTCTAAAATACCGATGTGGTGTTTTTCCTCCAAGATTTTTTTTACCGCAAATGTTTTATGAATAGAGCCCAACGTGTGCAGCTCCCCATCCGCCCCTAGCAATTTCCCACCCCAGGCACCATCCTATGTTGGCTTCCCAGAAATTCAGCTCTGTGCATGCCAGTCACTCACATCACATCCTCATGTTTCAAACACTCGTCCTTCCCTTCTTTCTGCCACATGTGGGGGCGGGGCCAAAACGGAGGGAAAAAGAAACTGGTGACATCATTGGCCAAGGGGAGGGACAGGGCTGAGGGGCGAGACTCTTGTCTGCAGGCTCAGCAGGAAACATATATTTATGGACATTGCAGCAATTAAAAAAGAAATCCCAGACACAAAAAAGTAACACAATTTATATAAAGTTTGTTAATTAACAGACGGTTGGCAATGTGTTGTGGGCGGGGTTTGGTGCTTATGTCATCATCATCTAGCTCAGAGTCTGTTACAAGAAACCCCATCGCCCTCTGACCAATCACTGGCAGTGGGTGTGGATTTGATGTGAAAAGGTGGGAGGTTTGAGTAGTACTTCAGTATTGTGCATGGGAATCAGCTGATATAGTCTGGCGTGTAGGGCCCATAGCATGCCTGTCTCTGCCCGCCATCCTATGTGTCCTTACCCAGGACCAGCAGCTGAAGCCAGCCTCGTGCCTCCTCCAGCAGCTGTAGCCAGCCTCGTGCCTCCTCCAGCAGCTGTAGCCAGCCTCGTGCCTCCTCCAGCAGCTGTAGCCAGCCTCGTGCCTCCTCCAGCAGCTGTAGCCAGCCTCGTGCCTCCTCCAGCAGCTGAAGCCAGCCTCGTGCCTCCTCCAGCAGCTGAAGCCAGCCTCGTGCCTCCTCCAGCAGCTGAAGCCAGCCTCGTGCCTCCTCCAGCAGCTGAAGCCAGCCTCGTGCCTCCTCCAGCAGCTGAAGCCAGCCTCGTGCCTCCTCCAGCAGCTGAAGCCAGCCTCGTGCCTCCTCCAGCAGCTGAAGCCAGCCTCGTGCCTCCTCCAGCAGCTGAAGCCAGCCTCGTGCCTCCTCCAGCAGCTGAAGCCAGCCTCGTGCCTCCTCCAGCAGCTGAAGCCAGCCTCGTGCCTCCTCCAGCAGCTGAAGCCAGCCTCGTGCCTCCTCCAGCAGCTGAAGCCAGCCTCGTGCCTCCTCCAGCAGCTGAAGCCAGCCTCGTGCCTCCTCCTCCTCCATCAGGGCCAGCAGCAGAAGCCAGCCTCGTACCCCAGCTGTCCTCACAGTAAGTATCTGAGCTTACTCACTTGCTTTTAAAGGGAAACTTAACTGAGAGGGATATGAATGTTTCCTTTTAAACAATACCAGTTGCCTGGCAGTCCTACTGATCTCTTTGACTGTAGTGGCTTAATCACACCAGAAACAAGCATGCAGCTAATCCAGTCTGAGCACCTGAGCTGCATGCTTGTTTAGGGGCTGTGGCTAACAGTATTAGATACACTGGATCATCAGGAGAGTTAGGCAACTGGTATAATTTTTAAATAAAAAATCCATATCCTTCTCAGTTTAGGTTCCCTTTAAACAATACCAGTTTCTTGGCTATCCTGCTTATCCTCTGCCTGTAGTCTTTTTAGCTATTGACCCTGAACAAGCATGCAGCATATCAGGTGCTTCTGACATTGTCACTTCTGACTTATCTGATGCTTGTTTCTGGTGGGATTCAGTCACTACTGCAACCAAATAGATCAGCTGTATAGCAAAGCAAATGGTATTGTTTAAAAGGAAAATACTTTTTGCAGCCCCCATATCTCTTGTTGCAGTTGTCCTTTAAAGGGGCACTATTGCTAATCTTCTTATTTTAAGTCTCTTTAACATAAATATCTGTTAGTAAAGCAATGTTACTGAGGAGTATGAAGACTGATCAAAAGGTATTTCCTCACTGCTAATACCCACTGATAGCCAGGTAGTAGTAGGGTAGGTAGTAAGGGGCTCCTGTAACTGCTGCTTGAGCTGCCGTTGGTTTTCATCTGGTCAGCTCAGCTAAGCTCTTTCAAACTTCTAACTGCACTATCGTGCAGTTACTGTGCTCAGCGCAGCCTCAGCGCAGCAGCCGTACAGCGCAGGACACCGCCGTATGGCTGTATGTTTATGCGCTGAAAGGACCCCTTATGGGAAGCTGGCAAAAGCCGAAGTCTGGTTACCCGGGCGACGGACAATAGGTGTCCGTGTCTTTGCCAGCTTCCCATAAGGGGTCCTTTCCGGGCAGCGCATAAACATACAGCCATATGGCGGTGTCCTGCGCTGTACGGCTGCTGCGCTGAGGCTGCGCTGAGCACAGTAACTGCACAATAGTGCAGTTAGAAGTTTGAAAGAGCTTAGCTGAGCTGACCAGATGAAAACCAACGGCAGCTCAAGCAGCAGTTACAGGAGCCCCCTACTACATAATGGATTAGCCCAGTCGGCGTCAGAAAGGTAAATCTGCCTTCGTGACTACCTGGCTATCAGTGGGTATTAGCAGTGAGGAAATGCCTTTTGATCAGTCTTCATACTCCTCAGTAACATTGCTTTATTAACAACAGATATTTATGTTAAAGAGACTTAAAATAAGATTAGCAATAGTGCCCCTTTAAATGATATTGATGAGGCAAAGCCAAGGTAAGCGGGATATAGAGGCTGACCTGTTTATTTCCTTTTAAATAATGCACATTGCCTGGCTATCCTGCTGTCTGTATAACTGATATTGTGGTTTCACCCCTCCCACCGAGTGATGCCATCAGTATATGGTCCTGACAGTTTGCTGTCTGTGATCCTCATTGCATTGAGGGAAATAATGGCTTCCTACTGCCAAGCAAGCAATATCTCCCTCTGTGCATAGAACTCTGCAACATTCCATACAGATCACCTGGCAGAACTAAAGCCTCCAGTGATACATTTCAGAATGAAATTCAGAGAGAAGAAATATTTTAACATGGGCAGACACTGACTAAATATTCTATGAATGAACGTTGTAAACAATAAGCAATTTTATTCATTGGCCTTTTACAGTTCGTTTAAATCAGTTTAGCTTTACTTACCTGGAGCCTCCTTCAGTGCTGAAAGTCTGTGTAGTCCTCCCTGCAGTTCTGCTGTCACCCATTCTTCTGTTGTCCCCTCCATAGCGGTGGCTTTTGTGCAAGCACGAGTGCATGCAATGCTTGTGCAGCCTTGCCTGGGAGCATTCTATGCAGTACTATTGTGCAGAACACTCCTGGCCAGATGTGTGACCATGCGCGGTGCATGCACCCATGCATGCGCATTAGCCGCTGACCCATACGGAGTGGAAGAATGGGTGACAGCAGAACTGCAGGGAGGGACACAGACTTCTGGGGGCTGCAGGAAGTCCTAGGTAAATAAAGCTACACTGATTTCATTTGCCTCATGTTTCCTTCACGTGCACCTGTAGAATTTTTTTTTTTTATTCTTTGCCAAATTGAACCTCCTCATAAGGGAGGTTTGGAACTCAGTATGCTGATGGGGTTCGGGGAGCACAATTTCTTACCTGTAGGACTGTTCATGTAGCCCCTTGTCCCTGTGATGGTTGCCAGCTGAAGCTGGCCGCACCTAAAAGAATCCTGCTGTAGAGTGTGCTCCTGGCCGCAATGCATACTACAGCTCCCAGTATATATTGCCGCTTGCATCTCCTGGCATGCATTGTGGCCGGGACTGTGCTTTTACAGTGGGATTCTGGTTGGTTGGAATAGTGAACATCACAAGGAATGGGGGCTTTACGAGTAGCCCCCAGTAGGTAAGCAATGGTGTAACCCCAGGCCTCCCAACAGCATACTGAGTTGCAAACGTCACTTATGGCAAGGTTCATTTAAAAAAACATTTTTTTCCCCCTCTGTACTGATGCTCGGTGTACTTTAAAGTGTACAAGCATTTATACTTGGGGCTTTCCTCTAGCCCCTTGAAGCTTGTGGGGTCGCTCACCTCCGCTGGCTGGAATGGTTAAAGCCGAGGGATCCAGAGACAAAGACTGCCTAAAAAATGAAAAAAAGATGTTCTACATACCTGGGGCTTCCTCCAGCCCCATAAGCCTTGATCGCTCCCACGCCACCGTCCTCTGCTGCCTCTATCGCCGGTACCGGGTACCGTCACTTCCGGCGGACGCGGCCAGTCTTCCTCATGCACAGGGGTCCCTCCGGCTCTGTACGCCTGCGCAGGACGGAGGGAGCACACTGCGCTTGCATCGACTGGCCGAAATGACGGGTCCCGGTACCGGCGGACAGAGGCAGCGGAGAAAGGCGGTGTGGGAGCGATCCAGGCTTATGGGGCTGGAGGAAGCCCCAGGTATGTATAAATCTCTTATGTTCTTGTCTCTGGTTCTCTTTAAAGCCGTGACTGGGCTCAATCATGTTCCATTGTGTATACCTGGCTGCGTGCCCCCCCCCCCCCAATGGTGCTTCTGTGGTGAGTAGCACACTGTACCTGCACAGAATGCTCCTAGCCACAGGAGTATGATCAAGAATGTGCATGGCTGCAGATTTCCAGCACTCCCAGGCTACCGAGCTAGACAGTAGAAAAATGGGTGGGACTGGGAGGATGAGGAAGCCCACAGCCTACAGGGGGTGCTGGAGGAAGTACTCCGGAGGAGCTTCGATCCGAATCTCGGATCATTTTATTAGGGAAGCAATTGGGGGGGGGGGGGGGGGTGAAATGACTAACAGGACTTTTCCTGCAGTGGACAGACAGAGAAGGGGAGGGGGGTAGACAGATAGAGAAGGGGGGATGGTGGACAGAGACGGGCAGGGAGTGAACAGAAGGGAGGAGGTGAACGAAGAGGGGTGAGCAGAGAGCAGAAATATTTTTTTTGCACACCATACCCAATTGCAATCATATGCTTTACATATATTTCACCTATATGTTCATATGTATACTCTGGATGCAAACGTCTCACAGTGAAAGAAAGCATTCCCATTTTCTCACCTCGAACACATCATAAATTATGGGAGAAGATAAGTGCAGCTGTTTAGAGCAGTGCAGGAGGATCATATTGCACAGCATCACAGTGCCTGTCCTGTCATTCATTCAGCCCAGCAGAGTTACTGAGCTGTGCTTCTCAGCCAAAAGTTACCTATTTGTTCACAACAGCCAATAATGAGCAGCACATTGCAGCCAGTAGTGTGCTCCACACATATCTGGCAGTGGCACCCATGTCCCCTCTACCTGTCCCTGCAAGGCTGGCTCCCCTCCAACAGAGCGATCCATCTCAGCTCTGCTTCCAGGACCCCGGTGCCTGCTGAGACATGGGGCGTGCCACTCCTGGCTCCACCCCTTTTGATCCGCATCTGTTCATTTTGATGATCCGGATGATTCGACTCACAAAAGAGATTCGGATCAAAAATCCAAATCGTTCATGATCCAGACAACACTACAGAGTACTGTGACATGTCCAGTCTGAGCATGGCATGCTTAGATCTGACTCCAATGCTGATACCGAGGCAGTAACAGGTGCCCAGCTGGAGAGCAGATGACAGGCAGTAAGTGAAACACCTGTCTGAAAGAGGCCTCAAGCAGCTGCAGGTCCAGTCTGTAACAGCCAGCCATCCTGCAGCACAGCAGGTCACCCAGCATAGCATCCCCAGGTCAGCTGGTCACTCAGCTGGCACAATACAGTCAGCAATCAGCATCACCAGGCTGTTAAGCAAGTCAGTTCAGTACCACCAGCTCGTTAAGCCAGCACAGCATCCCCACCATCCAACCCAGGTCACATGACTGCCAGGCCGGCCCAGCACCCAGGCCAACACAGAAACTCTGCCTATTATTGTAAAATTCTGGCAGTTTATGATATTTCTGTGTGGGAACACAACTGCTGCTATTTTGTGGTAATGCGCTGCAGAGGGGCTCCTGATCTCCCAGGACCCTAACAACTCCCCTGGTCAATGAAATGGTAACCATTCCCTGATGTCAATTTTATGCTAATTGTATGCAATGTTTGCTGCTTAGAATTGGAACAATAAAATATAGCCAGTTTATGTTGTAGAGTCCCTGACTAGAGGTGCGTACACACATGCGACTATATTCGTTTGTAACGATCGTTCCCCGATCTTTACCAACGACGATCGTTACAAAAAACGAACCACCGACTATTAAGGCAAACGACGAACGAGCCAAATCGCTACAAAAGAAAGTTCTGTCTCGGTGGATTTTAACCAGCGACTATCGTTTGCAAAAGTAGTACATCGTTGGAAACGGTCGTTCGTACTAGGCTTGACATGCGCATTTCACTATTTCTCTGTGAAACTTCTCATTTTTATGCGCAGGCGCAATAGTTGCTTTACGTGATGGATGTAACATTCGTTCTAACGATCAGATCGTTACACACCTTTTAAAACTATCTTTACTTAGGTCGTTCTTTCATCAATTAAAAGTTCGTTCGTCGTTCTCAACGAACGATCGTTGTCGCATGTGTGTACGTAGCATAGGGATCATCAATAAGCAAATAATTCCCAGCTGGTGCAGGATTATTTATATTATATTATTATAAGTTTTACACACAAATGTATGAAGCGTGAAAATGGACCATCACCTTGGCAGAATTAATTTGTCCCATTTCCAAGCTGCATATATTTGCATATAAAATTGCATGATTCTGCTTTAAGGCCTGGTGCACACCAAAAACCGCTAGCAGATCCGCAAAATGCTAGCAGATTTTTAAAGGTTTTTTTTTTTTATTTTTCTATGGCGTTTTGCGGATTGCTGCAGCGGATTTCAGTATAGTACATTTCATATATTGTTACAGTAAAGCTGTTACAGAACAGCTTCTGTAACAAAAACGCCTGCAAAACCGCTCTGAACTGCCGTTTTTCAGAGCGGTTTGCGTTTTTCCTATACTTAACATTGAGGCAGAAACGCATCCACAATCCAAAAAATGCCTCACCCCGGGAGTATGCGTTTCTGCAAAACGCCTCCCGCTCTGGTGTGCACCACCCCATTGAGATACATTGACCAAGCTTATCCGCAGCCGCAAGCGGATCTGAAAACGCCCAAAAAGCCGCTCGGTGTGCACCAGCCCTAACTTGGTAGTATTAGCATCTCATTGCCCCTCCCTACTACTGCATTGTTTGAGTTCCTGCCCCCTGCACTCTGGTGGGTGGACTCTTTAGCTCAGCCTGTAAGCTGTTTTCTGACCACAGACCATCAGTCTGTCAGTGTTTAAGTTCTTGGGATTTTTTGGGAGGGGGTAGGATATCAAGAATACATGGTGGATAACCACAGGTCATGTTGGTTGTAGATGTTCCAGGCTTGCATATTTGTATGTAGGGATGAGCAGGCAAAATTATGTAACTTGATTTTGTAAGGTGTGTGTGTGGTGGTTTTTTTTTTTTTTTTTTTTTTTTTCCCTTTTTTTTTTTTTTTTCCCTTCTTCTCGCATTGAAGTCTATGGGGTGGGGCTGATTGTTGTGAGTGATTGCGATTCATTCATTTATTTGACACCAAATTTGGTCTGTATATCAAGGGTAACCAAGGAAGCATGTTGAACCTTTTTTTTTTTTTTTTTGTTTTGTTTTTGTAATGGCCACTCTGTAATGCAGCTATGTGACATTTGCAGTGTGTTGTGCTATAATAATGTGTGGCAGCATAACCCATGGCGCAAAATGCATGTTGTGACAGTGAAGCATACTTTTCATTGACTGTATGTGACGCAACGTGGGGTTCCTGTGTGGCACTGCTTTTCTGTTTGCTGTAGCAATGGGAACTTATTATTATTATTATTATTATTATTATTATTATTATTTAGTATTTTTATATAGCGCCGACATATTATGCAGCGCTGTATTTATCTATCTCTGTCCCTCAAAGGAGCTCACAATCTAATCCCTACCATTGCCATATGTCTATATTATGTAGTGTAAGTACTGTAGTCTAGGGCCAATTTTTTTTTTTTTAGGGGGAGCCAATTAACTTATCCGTATGTTTTTGGAATGTGGGAGGAAACCGGAGTGCCTGGAGGAAACCCACGCAGACACGGAGAGAACATACAAACTCTTTGCAGATAGTGCCCTGGCTGGGATTCGAACCGGGGACCCAGCGCTGCAAAGAAAAGGTATCAGATGTGAACTAGCATAAAAGGTGTACATAATCATAGAGAACATGAAGTAAGGATTATTAAGAAAAATAAATACATAATATGTATGTACTGTTTGGGACCACTAATGGACAAAAATCTCCTAACCAATCTGATCAGGTTAATTAAATCTCCATCTATCTAATTTTTGGATCCCTTTGATCAATCTGATTGAATTGGTTAGGAGATTTTTCTTAGTGGTCCCAAACCAGCATTTCTGAATGCTTATGTGAACAATTGTTTGAACAATCGTCTGGCAAATTGTACCATTATTTTTGGGTCACCTTTTGAAAGACTTGCTCAGCCTCACTTAAGTTGGATAGGGGGCTAAAACATTTTTTTTAATTCCTTTTGGGGGCCAATGTTCCCATTTTGAGGTGTGTGTGTGTGTGTGTGTGTGTGTGTGTGTGTGTGTGTGTGTGTGTGTGTGTGTGTGTGTGTGTGTGTGTGTGTGTGTGTGTGTGTGTGTGTGTGTGTGTGTGTGTGTGTGTGTGTGTGTGTGTGTGTGTGTGTGTGTGTGTGTGTGTGTGTGTGTGTGTGTGTGTGTGTGTGTGTGTGTGTGTGTGTGTGTGTGTTCTGCATGTAGAGAATGTGTGTGTGTGTGTTCTGCATGTAGAGAATGTGTGTGTGTGTGTTCTGCATGTAGAGAATGTGTGTGTGTGTGTTCTGCATGTAGAGAATGTGTGTGTGTGTGTTCTGCATGTAGAGAATGTGTGTGTGTGTGTTCTGCATGTAGAGAATGTGTGTGTGTGTGTTCTGCATGTAGAGAATGTGTGTGTGTGTGTTCTGCATGTAGAGAATGTGTGTGTGTGTGTTCTGCATGTAGAGAATGTGTGTGTGTGTGTTCTGCATGTAGAGAATGTGTGTGTGTGTGTTCTGCATGTAGAGAATGTGTGTGTGTGTGTTCTGCATGTAGAGAATGTGTGTGTGTGTGTTCTGCATGTAGAGAATGTGTGTGTGTGTGTTCTGCATGTAGAGAATGTGTGTGTGTGTGTTCTGCATGTAGAGAATGTGTGTGTGTGTGTTCTGCATGTAGAGAATGTGTGTGTGTGTGTTCTGCATGTAGAGAATGTGTGTGTGTGTGTTCTGCATGTAGAGAATGTGTGTGTGTGTGTGTGTGTGTGTGTTCTGCATGTAGAGAATGTGTGTGTGTGTGTGTGTGTGTGTGTTCTGCATGTAGAGAATGTGTGTGTGTGTGTGTTCTGCATGTAGAGAATGTGTGTGTGTGTGTTCTGCATGTAGAGAATGTGTGTGTGTGTGTTCTGCATGTAGAGAATGTGTGTGTGTGTGTGTGTGTGTTCTGCATGTAGAGAATGTGTGTGTGTGTGTGTGTGTTCTGCATGTAGAGAATGTGTGTGTGTGTGTGTGTGTGTGTGTGTGTGTGTGTGTTCTGCATGTAGAGAATGTGTGTGTGTGTGTGTTCTGCATGTAGAGAATGTGTGTGTGTGTGTGTGTGTGTGTGTGTTCTGCATGTAGAGAATGTGTGTGTGTGTGTGTTCTGCATGTAGAGAATGTGTGTGTGTGTGTTCTGCATGTAGAGAATGTGTGTGTGTGTGTTCTGCATGTAGAGAATGTGTGTGTGTGTGTGTGTGTTCTGCATGTAGAGAATGTGTGTGTGTGTGTGTGTGTGTGTGTGTGTTCTGCATGTAGAGAATGTGTGTGTGTGTGTGTTCTGCATGTAGAGAATGTGTGTGTGTGTGTTCTGCATGTAGAGAATGTGTGTGTGTGTGTGTTCTGCATGTAGAGAATGTGTGTGTGTGTGTGTGTGTGTGTGTTCTGCATGTAGAGAATGTGTGTGTGTGTGTGTGTGTGTGTGTGTTCTGCATGTAGAGAATGTGTGTGTGTGTGTGTTCTGCATGTAGAGAATGTGTGTGTGTGTGTGTGTGTGTGTGTGTGTTCTGCATGTAGAGAATGTGTGTGTGTGTGTGTGTGTGTGTGTTCTGCATGTAGAGAATGTGTGTGTGTGTGTTCTGCATGTAGAGAATGTGTGTGTGTGTGTTCTGCATGTAGAGAATGTGTGTGTGTGTGTGTGTGTTCTGCATGTAGAGAATGTGTGTGTGTGTGTGTGTGTGTGTGTGTGTGTGTGTGTTCTGCATGTAGAGAATGTGTGTGTGTGTGTGTTCTGCATGTAGAGAATGTGTGTGTGTGTGTTCTGCATGTAGAGAATGTGTGTGTGTGTGTTCTGCATGTAGAGAATGTGTGTGTGTGTGTGTTCTGCATGTAGAGAATGTGTGTGTGTGTGTGTGTGTGTGTGTTCTGCATGTAGAGAATGTGTGTGTGTGTGTGTGTGTTCTGCATGTAGAGAATGTGTGTGTGTGTGTGTTCTGCATGTAGAGAATGTGTGTGTGTGTGTGTGTGTGTGTGTTCTGCATGTAGAGAATGTGTGTGTGTGTGTGTTCTGCATGTAGAGAATGTGTGTGTGTGTGTGTTCTGCATGTAGAGAATGTGTGTGTGTGTGTGTGTGTGTGTGTTCTGCATGTAGAGAATGTGTGTGTGTGTGTGTGTGTTCTGCATGTAGAGAATGTGTGTGTGTGTGTGTGTTCTGCATGTAGAGAATGTGTGTGTGTGTGTGTGTGTGTGTGTTCTGCATGTAGAGAATGTGTGTGTGTGTGTGTTCTGCATGTAGAGAATGTGTGTGTGTGTGTTCTGCATGTAGAGAATGTGTGTGTGTGTGTTCTGCATGTAGAGAATGTGTGTGTGTGTGTGTGTGTTCTGCATGTAGAGAATGTGTGTGTGTGTGTGTGTGTGTGTGTGTGTGTGTTCTGCATGTAGAGAATGTGTGTGTGTGTGTGTTCTGCATGTAGAGAATGTGTGTGTGTGTGTTCTGCATGTAGAGAATGTGTGTGTGTGTGTTCTGCATGTAGAGAATGTGTGTGTGTGTGTGTTCTGCATGTAGAGAATGTGTGTGTGTGTGTGTGTGTG